>NW_027412088.1:167598002-168266458 GCF_047663935.1 Musca autumnalis
GAAAATCGGGTGGTAAGTTCTTTGGGGGCTATATAAAAGCCTGGACCTATACCAACAAATTTCATATGGAATGAAGACCAAATACCAAATTTCAGCCATTTCGGTGGATTAATGTGGCCACAACCTTCAAAATACCGAAAATCGGGAGGAACCGTTCTATGCTATATGAAGGCGTGGACCTAAACCTACAAATTTCTGGGGGAATGTTTTATACCCCCAACGAAGACTAAATAACAAATTTTAGCCATTTCGGTGTAATAATGAGGCTAATGGACAAATATCTTAAAAAATCCTTAAAACGACGACGCGTCACGCGTCACTTTGTATAGGGGCTATACGAAAACGTGTACCTACATAGCCCGCTTTCAATACCAAAAGTACTACGTACATATAATGGATTCTACCAAAATGTCATCCACCTAATGCAACCCGTTCGGACGCTAGAGTGATTTCCACAGACGGACGGACATGGCTATATCGATGTAGAATTGCACGCTGATCAAGAATATATATAGTTTGTGGGGTCTACAATGATTATTTCGAGTAGTTACAAACGGAATGGGTATAGAAATAGATTTCTAATCTGTTCTATACAGCGCCACATAATAAATATATGAAGTGTAGAATGTAGGCCATTATATATAGAGTAAATTCGAAGCCAATTAATATTAAATTTTAATGGCCTGTTTCACTAAGACGATTTGAATATAAATTCGTACTACCAAACTTCGGTTTTTTGAAAAATATTTAAATTGCTTTTATTTTCAATTAAACAAACATTTTTTACAACAACAGTAGTTTGGTAGTAATTCGAACGAATTTGAATTCGAATCGCCTTAGAGAAACAGGCCATAAATCTTTCCATTTATTTCCTGTATATTTTTCCGAACTATTGTGGAAGGACCCTAGTATTCAAATAATGTCATGGACAATGTGTTTTTCATAAAACCTAACAACATTTTAAAATTGTTAGTTTTTGTAATTCATGCAAACATCTTGCTTCTTACCCCCAGTTTTTGTAACTTATTTTTGTTCGTTCGTCTATTTTCGTAATAATTTAGGCATCCATAGCTCAGCCCACAGATGACATACAGATTTTATTTTTCGTAGATGAGTTCCATATATAGCTAAGAATTCCTCATTTAAAAATCAGCGCTCTACATTTGCGCTAAAGCGAGTAAATCGATCTACAAAATTTGACATTTCGTGTGAGAATAATAAAAATTTTTACAAAAACTGGGGGTTACACCATGGTACTACAGACACACAAACAGAGAGAATGCCATGCTGATTATGTGTCTGCGCCCCTACGTTTGTCTATTTAGACAGAGACAGCGATATGATCCAAATTGAATTCTATTTTTTTAAGAAAATGTCTCCTAAAATATTTCCGCTTGTACTTCGTAGTAACTAAATTCAAATTAATAGTTTGTTGTGGACAACATAGTTTAGCTTAAACAACAACCACATTGTCGATAATACAGTGCTTTAAAATGATGCAACAGCGTGGGTAAAGAAAAATATGGCAGCACCAGATTTTGTGACAATTTTGATAATAAAACCAAACATTTGACATAGACACATTTCACATTTCAAACATTTCAATACAAAAATACATTTGGAACTCACATTGTAGCTACAAAAAAAGTAAATTGTATAAATTGCATTATGTTAACGAAAGTGAATACACAAATATAAGTGCAAGATATAAATAAAGGTGTGAAATTTGTGAGAGAGAAAAATATACAACACAGAACAACACAGCGAATAAATCAATATTTCCAGTTTTCGTCCGGCGAAAGAATTTGGTACCGGTTTGTATGAATAAATGCATACATATAAAAAATAATAATTTTTAATTGCATTATAACAGTTTAAAATAAGCAATGACGGACATTCATTAATTTGATGAAAATAAATAAAAATAGAAATATACACATTAGGGTGATGAATTTTTGATTTTTTTTTCAAAAATATTCCCTGTTGCACGAATGAATGAAATTTTGGCTAAATAAAGTTTGTTTCATTTAAAGCTGGGTTTAGACTATACCATAATACGATGATTAAGTGCATTATCTCGATTTATTTGATATAGTCTAAACGTACTGTACGACTCTAATGCAAGCAAGGCAAATTTATATATGGTATATGCATGAACATGATACAATAAGAAGGTAGCAGCAACTGCCGTTTTTGGTAACATAAGATGTCAAAATTTGACATAAATTCAATGCAATTGACTCATTATGTTACCACCAGCTGGGCTGATAATGCTACCTTCTTATTGTATCATGTGCATGAATTACAACAACTAGCAAATTTACAAAAACAACAACAATGTTGTTTTGAAAATTAATTGTCAAAGAAAATATTGAATAATAGGGTCGTTCCAAAAATTTTCAAGAAAAACATAAATACATTTTGAAAACCCTTTAAAATAGAACAAATTTGAGTACAAAATGTAAATAAAAAGAACACGGTGCTCTTGAAACAATTTTAAATGGAAGGTGCTTACACCTCGGAAGTTTTTGCGGATTCTGAAACTACAATGTTTATAGATGAGAAAAATCAAAAAACGAAAAAATCGCCGGAGCGCTTTTTAAATAAATCGCGATTTACGTTGACATTTTTAGGGATTTAAGGGGGCGATACAGTCAGTGCATTGTCCCAATTTGAACTTCTATATCTCAAAAATGGTAAAACTACGAAAATACCACAAGTGTCGATCTTGTAGAGAATTTTCATAGCTACAAAATTTTCTTTAGTCCCATTTTGATAGGACATGCGGTTTCTAAGCAAAATCGTGAAAACCTAAACAACCCCTAAAAATTTCAACTTATATCGCGGTTTATTTAAAAAGCGCTCCGGCGATTTTTTTGTTTTTTGATTTTTCTCATCTATGAACATTGTAGTTTCAGAATCCGCAAAAACTTCCAAGGTGTAAGCACCTTCCATTTAAAATTGTTTCAAGAGCACCGTGAGCATTCAGAACTGTCGTAGGTAATTTTTATTACACGTTTAGGATGAAAAGAAGTATTTTATGGTAGCAAATTTCGAAGTTTCAAATTTCATGAGTAGACCCTATTACATTTTGAAAACTAAATTTACAACAAAAAGTAGGAATACAGCTGATTGTCACTACTACCTTATATAAATATGCCTTGAATGCATGTTGAAAGTTAAATTGGAAAAAATTATTATAATGAAGACGAGCGAGTGTGTACTTGGGTTATGACCTTTATAAACCTCGTTTCCCAATATCATATTTCGATGAGTTTTTGTAAAACACTGTGCCACACTGGAAATGCAAGCAACTGCTAATGGGCATTTTCTGAAAGTAAATATTGAGACTACCAAAACCTTAATTGGGTTTTGTGTTCTTATATCGGGTTTAGATTTTATGGGTTCGTCTAAACCGACTTAAAATGAGCGTTTTTTCCTGTGATCGGGCCTTTATCTCCAAAACTAATAAGAATTTTGCTTTGCAGTCTTCAGCAATATTGTAGCCCTAAAGTAGTAGAACTTATGTGTCAAACTGATGAACTAGGAAAAACTGTATCTATCGCATCAAACTCGTTAAAATATAGAAAAGTTTACATAATTTCTGAAATTCCGGTCAGTAGCAACTAAACTGTTGGGAGTTTAACCAAATAATCATTCTAAAAATTTTCCAAATAAAGTGGCCACCAATTCTTCAGAACATTCTGAAAGTCTAAAATGGTTATTTCACGTAGTTTAAGGGGTCTTTCATAACATACCTTTTACAAAACTTATTTCAAACAATGTTCACACAGGCTGTTTTTTTCTCATGTTGGGGATTTCCATGAATTATTGAAATATTTACCAAATTGTTGTTAAAAAATTTGCTATAAACAAGGCGATAGAGGAATTTTACAACAATATAATGTTCTGAAGAGTTGAGTATTACGTTTCAGAGAATATTTTCCTTAAAGTTAACATTAAGAAAAATTTAACAGTTTGAGAGATACGCTGCGAAATATAAAAAATATAGAATTTTTAGATATATTATAAAATTTGAGACAATAAATGCGGTTTTTCGAGTTCACTCTTCCTCCAAATATTTTCTTCTTGCTCTTATCTACAAGTTTGCTGCAGATATCAAAACAAGATTCGTATTGGATTCAGAGATACAGCCCCGATTTCTTTTAAAAATTCGATACTTAAGCATGTTTAGATGAGGCCATAAAAACCGAACCCGATCTAAGAAAACAAAACCCAAATATGGTTTTTGCCTATTGGTCCTCTACTTTCATAAAATTCTGGACAGAAGTTGTTTGCACGCGATTGGCTCAAAAATGTTGCACAGTGAAATAAAATAAATAAAAAAAATATTTCAAAGTGATATGTTATCGAATCACCTTATAAAATTAAACTTTTATCTAATATTAAATAAAAACTCATCAAAATATGATACGAGGTTGTCAAAAAGTCATCACCCTAATGTACATAACTGACAAGCAAAAGATGTAAGCGTTAACATATGGGGGTTTCTGAGTGAAACCGGACACTTTTTTAAGATGAGATTTTTGATTTCCTTTATTTTTTGCTGTGGTGATACTGCTCATCAACAACTCATATTTTAAGAATTTTTTGACTAACGGTTACAGAGATGTCGCGCCTTGAAAATGCCAAATTCTGTGAAAACTATGTAAAGAAATGTTCCCAACTTCTTTAATATTGGTCCAAATAGAAAAAATCTTTTTTGAATTTTTTGTTGTTTCATCAGCTATCTAATAAAAAATATAAACCAATTTTGCACAGTGGGCTTGGATGAAATTTTTGCGATTTGAAATTTAAAATCATTTTTTACCAATGATTGTACTCTTCGATTTTCTTGAATTTTTTTGTATTAAACTACGATTAATTACAAACATTTTAAGGCCTATTTGGTAGTGGGATTCGAATGTTTACTATTTTTTCTTAATTTTTTAAAATTTGTCAATACAATTTTTCCTTTATACCCGTGTGAAACATAAAAAAATATGTACTGAACGTCTTCACCAAAAATTCACATGTCTTTTGAAAGTAGAATTAATTATATCATGATTTTTAATGCATTACACCGGTAACCCTGATCTCAAAAACAATTGTTTGCTGAAAACCTGGCTAATAGTACGTTTATACTATGGTGGATTTAGCAAATCCAGTCGATTTAAGTTATAATTTTCATACAATATACGTCAAGTAACTCGAGATAATGCACTTAACCATGTTATAAGTGTATAGTCTAACAGGCGTATAAGCCGTTAAAACTTTGTTGCTTATTCTCTTTTCTGATATGTGATAATCATGTGCAAAATATGAGTATTAGGTATGACTTCATTAGCCGTATTTAGCGCATTATCAGGTTTTATATGCTAAATCCGGCCATAATCTACCAGATTTCCCATACAAAAATAAATCCTCGTATTGAGTGGATTTGTTTTAAATCCGGCATAAATCCTCGTTTACAACTCTTTGCAATATGTTGCTAAAAAATTCAGAAAGTTGCAAGCTCGCACAAGAAACAGGGTAGATGCATCGGTAAATTGCTACAACAAAAATAATTTAAAATATCAAAATT
Organism: Musca autumnalis; assembly: GCF_047663935.1. Lineage (NCBI taxonomy): Eukaryota > Metazoa > Arthropoda > Insecta > Diptera > Muscidae > Musca > Musca autumnalis. Next base: position 167,603,587 of record NW_027412088.1, read on the forward strand.
TGTAAAAAGGCGAAAAATTAAATTTGCTTTGATATACAAAGTTGATTTTAATCAACCAAGACTAATATTTACGATGTCTAAACGATAAAATAAGTCATTATTTGCTCATTAGTTAGCATTAGCAGCATAATGTGCTAACATTTTCAATATTAAACAATAAATTTGTAATTTGCCGTATGTTTTTTGAGACAAATTCAATTTTCAACAACATCTTTTGACATTTAAAATTCAATTGTGCTATGAACAAAAATCAGCTGACTGCCATTTAAATCCGCCAAAGGTATATCTAAATGCAATGAGATTTGTACTGGATTTATTAATTCCAGTTGAGGATTTATGGCTAGAACTATAAATGAACTATATGCTTGTCCGATGCTGTTTTATTACAGCAACAATAGCATCAGCATCGCTAGCAATATTTTTGTAAAATTTGTTGTTACATGTTGCCGTTGTTCATTGTTGCTAAACATATTTCAAAGAAATTTTAGCAGGTAAAGCAGCAAATATTCGGTGCTCTTGCTAATATGGCGTTAGCATTTAAAACCCTGTTTCAGCGTCATTATCAAACCGAAATGGATTGAATTTGGTATTTAGTCTTCAATGTAAGTATAAAATATTCCAGAAGAGAATTATCGGTATAGGTCCACGTTTTCATATAGAAGAGTACCTCTCGATTTTCGATATTTTGAACGTTGTGGTCTCAATATCCAACGTCTTCCATCCAGTCTTCCTCGTGGGTATAATACTTTCCACGTGAAATTTGTCGGTATAGGTTCATGTCTTCATATACATAGCACTCATAGGACAGTACCTCCCGACTATCTGAATTTGGGAGTTTGTAGTTTCAATACAGATCACAATTTTAAAAATATAACTCTATAATTTGGTATAGAAGTTTATATTACTCCTCGGATGTTTGGTATGGACTAAATCGGTTCACGCTTTGATATAGCCCCCATTGAACGGAACCTACCGATTTTCGGTATTTCAAAGGTTTTAGCCTCATTATCACACTGAAGTGGCTGAAATTTGGTATGTGGTCTTCGTTGGTAGTTTAAAACTTTCCGCCTGAAATCTGTCGGTATAGGTCCACGTCTCCTGCATTTTTCAATGCTTGTTGTCAAAAACAAAACCTCAGTAGTGCGATTTTCTAACTTATTTTTTGAGTTACCGACAAAAATCGTTAAAATGAAAATACATACTTATAATTTCGGTAATTAACGATATTATTCGGTAAGTTGGCGGCCAATAAAAGTAGTCTCAATTATCTACCGATAAGAACGGTGTTGTCAACTTTAATTTGAACTTCTAATTTATAATTTTGCGTTTTAAAGTTACCGATTTTTCTCTGTAACTCAAAAAATGAGTTAGAAAATCGCACTTTGAAAAAAAATTCCCACAAATCTAAATTTTTGTGGACAGCTAGGATTTTTATTCGAAGCAATGTCCTAAAAGTACCCATCGATCCCACGTATGCAAAAAAGTTATTGAAGGTTAAATTTAAAATTTTTTTTTTAGGTTTGAGGAATTTTTCTCAAAAACGGTGATTCGAGCAAATGTTGTAGAGGGAAAAATTCTCTACAAGTTTTGTCTTTATGATTTTTTTCTAGAACGAACCATTCTTCAGACAAACACTGTAAAAACACATCATTTACATTCACATATAAGGGGAGTATCCACATATTCAGCTGAACTGGCTTAAATAACCAGGGTAACCGGGTCTGTACCCCAAAAAATATGTCTCCGTAAAGAGCGCAATCATACCTACCTTTAAAAAAAGAATTCCAACAAAATCGGAGAGTTCTTAGAAGAGTTATTCCATGAAAGAGTCATGCCAAATTAGGTAAGCCCAAAGGGAACGACTCAAACGAAAACTCTCTAATATTTTTAAATTTTTGTCCAAAGGTAGGAATTATTGAATGGGAGGCGGATCTGATTATCCGACTATTTGACCCGAAAGACCAGATTAAAGATCCGGGTTAGACCCGGTTCTACTGAAGCGATTACTTCGAAGTGGATATCGTTTAAAATCTTATGGAAATACATAACACATGGTGGTTATTTTAACCGGTACGCCTCATAATGTATTTACGAGGCTAATTTTTAATTTGGCACTTAGATTACGATATCTCGAAAATGGTAATTATTGTTTAAAAATAATAATGTGCATTCATGTAGACAATAGAGTTGTGCCAAAGGAACTATATGGAACTATCTCGTTCACTTCGCAGTTCCAATGGCCCACATTTTTTCTTTGAACAATCTGCGTGTACTTAACATCACACGTTATATTTCATGTTGTTACTCATACGTTTTGGAACTAGTACAAGGAACTAGGAACTAGATTACCCAACTCTACTAGACAATTGTTAAGTCTACAACTTTTATTTTAGCCGGTTTTTGCTAAGTCTTATCGTTTTTGAAAAAATCAGAAAACTGAAAAATGCCTCAAAAATGTCCTTTGATCTCGAATAACTTTTTTGCACACATTGGATCGATTGGGACTTTTAGGATAATGCTTCTAATGGTAAACCATAGCTCTCCACCAAAATTCAGTTTTGTGGAAATATTTGATATTTCCCCCTTATACGCATGTCTATTTTGACTGGGCTAGAAGAAAAACGAACATTATGTCGGTGTCGGAACTACTTGGAACGATTTGGAACTAAATTGCTGAAATCTATTAATTAGCGCAATTAAATTAAAGGTCATGTTTAAATCAAATAAAAACTTCGAACTGATTGATCAACAGCATTCTTGGAGTAAAAAACAAATGGATGTTCGTTAATGTGATAGATCCTCAACAATATTAAAAAAACACAGGCCACAAATCCATGGCCCTTAAATCATTTTTTTTTTGTTAATTTTAATCTCAAATGGTAGATATAAATTATTCTTGAATTTGACCTATAGAAGTCATAGAATTAGAGATAGTGATGAAAGAATTTACAGACATTTGGTTTAATTGTTCGCGGACTTTAATTGATAATAAATTAAGCATGCGGTTTCAGAATCAAGGCACTTGGCCTTTTTTGATGGCAATTGTCTTTGAAACCATTAAAAAAGATAATTTATGGTTTCATTTAATGCAATTAGAAAAGGAACTGAAATATTTGAAAAGATTATGGAAATGCATAAATAAAATTTGAATTAGAACAAATAAAAAAGCATCATGAAGTTTTCTAAAATAAATATTAAATGGAATAGTTTTATGCTTTCCTGTCCAAAAATGTAGGTGGAGATATATTGTGCCCACGGATACCCCAAATACCTAAATAAGATAAAACATGCAATGTCTTCAAACGGGCGGCACATTTATATGGGGCTATATCAAAGTGTGGACCTATGTTGACGATTTTTTGTGGAGAAGTTTTGTGACCACGGGGAACCTCAAATGTCGAATTACAGAGAGTTCGGTCAACAAATATAGTTAAACTCTTCAAAACACCTAAAATCGGGGAGTAACTTTACATGGGGGCCAAGGTTCAGTTAGTAAGGTTATCTCCTTAGTCTTCATTTACTGTCAAAAGTTTTTGTGCGAATATTCTTCGCGAAGCATAAATAAATGTGTTGTACACATTTGTATTTTCTTGATAGAAGTGAAATATTTGTTATTTATTTTTGATTAAAAAATATGTTTTGACAGCAAATGATAATGTGCGTGAAACCTTCATAATACCGAAAATCGGAAGATTCCGTTATTTGGTGATTATATCAACACGTGGACCTATACTGACAAATTTCAGAAGAGGGAGTTTTGTAGCCCCAAAGAAGACTAAATACGAAACCTTAAAGCTACCGAAAATCGAAAGCTACGATTCTATGGGAGCTATATGAAAACGTGGACATATACTGAAAAATTGCTAAGGAATAGTTGTGTAGCACCAAAGAAGACTAAATACTAAATTTCATCTATTTTAATAAGATAATGTGGCTGTATCTATATTGAACATTTTTTGTAGACAAGTTTTTTGACCACTGCAAACTTCAAATGGCAAACTACAGGTAGTTCGGTTAAACATTGTATCTAAGATCGTCAAAATACAGAAAACCGGAAAGTATCGTTATAAGGGGGTTCTACGAAATGTGGACCTATGTTGACATTATTTGGCGGAGAAGCTTTGTGACCACTGGCACCCTAAATTTCAAATTACAGATAGTTCGGTTAAAAACGAATATAAAATCTTCAAAATACCGAAAATCGGGAGGTACCGTTATATGGTGGATATTCCAAACCATGGATCTATATTGACAATTTTTGTGGGGATATGCTATGGCCGCTAGGAACCTCGAGCGGCAGACAACGCCTAGTTCGGTTAAAAATTGTAGCTAAAATCCTTAAAATACCGAAAATCGGGAGGTGCCGTTATATGGGGGCTTTACCAATACGTCGACCTAAGTTGACAATTATTGGTGGATATGTTTGGTGGCCACTGGGAAATTCAAATGTTAAATTACAGGTAGTCCGGTCTATAAATGTGGCTTAAATCCTCAAGATACCGAAAATCGGGAGGTAACTTACAAATAAACCAACATTTCAACAGTATATTCGCTATAAATAGCTTAAGTAGACATATGTAACTGGAATAGTTTTTATACCCTCAGCATTTATGCTAACGAGGGTATATCACGAATATTGCCAATTATTTCATATTCCATTTCAGAAAAAAAGATACATTTTTTTCGCGCTACAGCAACGATTTTTGATAAGTAGGTTAAGAAAAAAAAATTCCCTGTACGAATCTGGTGGCGAGCCAAATTTTGGTTGTTGCGGGCATACTTCCTTCATTTTGCTTAAATCTCCCAATAAAATAGACGGATTTTGCTTTATTGACATTCTTATCAAAGCTTTCCCATTAGGAAAGGTAATTGGGTTGAGGAGGATATATCTCAAAGCTTCTGAAATGGAAATAGAGGTCAAATTACCCATTTTAATTTATATGCATTTTAAAATAGGTGTAAATCGCATAATGATCAAAATCATTTTGTCCGCATGTGATTTTCATGTACAGCAAGACCATATCTTTTAAGTTGTATATATTTTTCGAAATATAATTTGGACTCTTGGATGTAACATCGGCTGCATCTTAGCATTAAAAAACCTATAAAATATCGCTAATTTGCGCAAAGTGCATACAATTTTTGTCCGCATCCGATTTCAGTGTCCACCATGAAAATCTACATCGATATATATCTATTTGAAGGCGATCAATCAAGAACCGTGCATGTAGCATCACACACTATTTTTTGGGATAAAATTAATGTAGCTTCCTTATCAGCGAAGTTTTCAAATCTCTGTTTCCGCTAAAACGAAGATGCTGCACTAGTTTTTTCATTGCAGTGGAAACGATCCGCAGAAAACGCGATAAAATACGCGATATTTTAAAAACCTATTTTAGGTGATTTTTCTACTTTGGATTTTCTCGTAACTCGCGTTTTAGTAGATGGATTTTCACGAGGAATGATTTATTGGATCCGGAACGTAAAAAACTAAAATGTGCAATGGAATACGAGCTATTCTAGAGACAATTGCAAGCATTAGACCCGAAAAATATGATTTTTAGAAAAATGTTCGCATAAAATTTCTGCATTTAGATGCAGATTTCTATGAAGCTGTGCAGACTACATTCACAATATACGTATTAAATAACTCAGAATCGCAAGTACTACAATCTTATATATGGCTTTTTGAAAAACCTGTTTGTGGAATGAAATTAGAAGAAAATTTCAAAAAACACTGTAAATCTGGCTTCAAAATGTCAGCATCATTTAATGGTAGAAGCAGTTCAAATTTTGACAAGTAATACATTAGTGAGATGATCCTTATTTAGTTTGCTTCTACTTTTACTTTGACAGGAAAATCGAGAGAAGTGTGGTTTACTCGCAAATCGAGAGAAAACAAAAAAAGACATGTTGGCTTCAACCCATTTTTACCCATTTCTTAACATAAATATAGCCACAGCTTCCACGCAAATTATCTTTTAAGGCCAATATTTTTTGCCACGTCCAAAAACATTTCATTTAATCCAAAAATATTTAATTTGTATCATATAAAATGACAAGTCGCGTGCTCTTAAAGGGTAAACCTTGGCTTCAGCTATGTTACATTTTCAAAAATATTGGTGATATACACTTTCATACGGGCAAAATGTGCCTCATCGAAATAATGGTTTTAGACCCCAAGTATGTTTGGACGAAATGTGTTTCAGACAATTTGGAGTCGATTGAGCAATGTCCGTCCGTCTGTCTGTCTGGCTGGCTGGAGCGCACGATAACTCTCGAACGGATAAACCGATTCGGTTCAAATTTTGGCTTTCGTAATATTTTACCCAAACTTAGTTTAAGTTCGAAGATAGGCTATATCGGTCCACTCCTTCCGGTAGCTCCCCCACAAAAGTTCGAAAATGTTCAGAAAATTTGTGCGCACCATAACTCTTGAGGGGAGTAACAGATTTGGTCCATACTTTGCCCATCGTGAAACGTGTATCCGACTTAAATAAGGTTTCAATATGGACTCAATGGGTCCACTCCTTCGGGTACCCCCACACAAAATTTCGGAAAAGTTCAGTTTAGGGCCATTGCTCGAATCGCTTTGATTTTTGTTTTAGCAACTTGTATTCACTGCCCTCCATACGACGGTACATGTTTCATCAGGGGCTAGTCCATACTTCCTGAGAAAATAGCCTGAAAGTTGCAAAAAACCCCTATGACACCGTGTGAGGTGGTTGGAGCGCAAGATAACTCCCGAGCGCATCTGCCGATTCGGTCCAAAATTTGGCCTTAGTAGAATTTTGTCCAAACATAGTTTAAGTTCGAAGATAAGCCATATCGGTCCATTCCTTCAGGTACCTCCCCCACAATAGTCCAAAAATTTTCGGAAAAATTGTTCGTACGGTAACTCTTGAAGGGAGTGGCCGAATTGGTCCATACTTTACACATCCTAATATTTCTACCAGATATAGATCAGGTTTAAATATGGACTATATTCGTCCACTCCATCCGGAACATCCCATACAAAATTTTGGATAAGTTCACTTTAAGACCTGATTTCGAATCACTTTGATTTTTGTTGAAGCAAGTTGCATTCGCTGTCTCAATTACGATGGTAAAAGTTTTTCAGGTGCAAGTCCATACTTCTTGAGCAAACATCCCGAAGTACGTAAAAACCCCCTATGGCACCATATGTAGTGGCTGAAGATCCACATCCATAATGGTCAATGTCGATTCATTCCTTTTAGTATCTCCTCCGCAAAACTTTTGATCTTTAATCCTAATCAACATCTTTGTCGGTTCAAAAGCCCACAATTTTTAAAACCCTCCTAAATACATACGGTTTTTGGGAAAAAATTATTTCAATATACACAGGCTGAGGGTATATCTCTGTCGGCAAAGCCGACTGATACTTTTTTACTTGTTTTAGTAATTTCTACTTTGTTATTGCTCTAATTATTTGTACGGTTGCACTAATGAGTTCATATCTCTCCCTATCTCTCTCTCTTTTGGAGATTATTAGATTATTAGCTTTGTTTGATTTAAACAGTTTATTGATTGGCTAATCTCTTTTTAGACCAACTTAAGATAATGTTGCAATAAAACAATTTTTTGCAACGCTGTTAGAATACTCAAGAACAATGAGTATTGCAACGGTAAGTGGTAGCAACAACCTTCATACATAATTAAAAAAGACCTTGAACTTGCAATCCATATTTACCATTCCATACCATATATTGAGCTATTAATGGGTAAATATTTTAAATAATAAATAATTTTTCATTGAATTTTGAAAAAAAAAACGGCATAAAGTTCGGTCGCGCCAAACTTTTTATTCCCTCCTCCAGAATTGATATTGAAATAAAATGAAATAATCTGTTTCCCTTGGTTTATGAAAGAACTCAGCCTACCCTCAACCTCAAGGCTTATTTATTCAAATACAATTGGATGATCGGCCGATACTTGTGTCAAAACATGGACCACTATTGCCAAATTTTCGGCAGGAAGATTTTCTACCCCTACTACTACCCCAGCTCAGCGATATCTGATTGTTTCGAAAGTAGCACAGACTCATACGACAGCAGTGTAGATAGTCATTGAGTGAATGACAAAGTAGCATCAACGAGCAAAATGAAGTTATAAGCTCAAAGCTGTCGTCCCACAAAGTTTACTGAAACGATAATATTCCGCTTAGGCCATTGAAATTTCAACACCATGTCAAACAAGGAATCCACAGGCTATCTAAAAGAAAGCTTCTTGGTAAGCACGCTTTATCTGGAGAACTGGAGCAAACCTTGTGCAGGATGAGAACTTATTCTCAATTGTTAGCCGCCTTCACTGTGCTTAAGGAAACAGGCGGCTGCAAGGGTGACATTATGTTTTTCTTCCGTCACTTTACTGAGAGAACTGAGATCCCTTTTGTAAAGTTCAACCAGATCCCTCTCTCAAGAACTCTCTCTTCTTGCGTTTCTTCTGATATCTGAAACCCGAAAAAGGCAATTGAAATAAAATATGTAGATAATTTTTTTTTTATTATTTCAATCTGTTGTTCGGCTCAAGGTCCTCATAATAAAACAAACATTTATTTTGTTTTATATTTGTATTTATTTCCGATATTTCGATCGCTTTCGACGATCATCATCAGGGAGATTTGTCTTTAAGTAAAAGAACAACAAAAAAAAAAAAAAAAACATTTACTTATGTATATGTAAATATAAATAAAAATATTTAACAAATATGTAATAATTACATTGTTACAAGTCAATAGATGACAACTTAAACTTTCTTTCTTCACAGATGACTTCTAACTAAAGTTTTTTGCCATATTTATGATTTTCTATGACATTTCTATAAATTGCTGCACAGTGTTCTGTGTCTGTTTTAAAATTCATCCTTTTTTCCGTCGGTACATTAGTGATGTGGAGCATTTCAAGCATATATCTCCTTTTGTAATTGCTTTCTTGTGTCAATAAAGGTAGATAAAAGATAAAATAATAATAGTTGATTCGTTTCAGTTCCGATTAAGAATCAGCAATAATGGGTTGTGGAATCTACTGACCTCCAGTTCCCATGTTCTTGTATAACAAGAAACAATCAGCGCAATAAGGTGGTCCAGAAAATCAAACTGCATCCTCCTAACCCGGATGTTTTTTTTTACATTCAGCCTTTAGGCTAACGATACTTAGATACGATCAAAAATGTGAGTTATAGACATAGTGGTCTTGGACGAAATCTGTTTAAATCAATTTCCAGTCGATTTAGCCTTGTACGGCCTCTGTCTGTGTGGCTGGTGTGCAGGATAATTTTCGAACAAATCAAACGATTTGGTCCAATCTTTGGCCCCACATAATATTTTATCGAAACTTAGATCAAGTTTGATGATGGGACACATCTGTGTACTGCTTCCATCATAAAAGTTTAATAGTTTGGCGCGAAATATAACCCTCGAAAAAAGTAACCGATCAGGTTTAAAATTAGAATTTCTCACACAAAATTGTTCCCTAAAATATGTTTTAAGGCCAGGTTTCAGATCATTTTTAAATGTTTGCAGTAGTTAAAGCATCGGTACGTAAGAAGTCTCTTGCACCGCTTCATTTCTGACATAATGACAAGTAATAACGGCGTTAACAAGTTCGACCCGGCCGATCTATACCGACAAATTTCTGGCGGAAAGTTTTTAAACTCAAATAAGACTAAATAACAAACTTCCAATGTGGCTAAACCCCTCAACATACCAAAAATCAAGAGGTACGCTTATATGACGACATACCAAGACGTGGACCTATACTGATTATTCTCTTCTGGAATATTTTATAACCCCATGGAAGTCGGAAAGGTTTTTACCTACAACGTAGACTAAATACCAAATTTCAGCCGTTTTGGTGGTTGATTTTCGAAATTTTGAAGGTTGTGGCCACAAACCGAAACAGTTTTGTAACCATTAGGAACCTCAGGGTTCACAAGGAGGTACCGTTCTATGGGGGCTATATGAAGGCGTGGATCTATACCGACAAAATTTCAGCCCTTTTTGGGGTGATAATGAATCGAAAACCTTAAAAATACCGCAAATCGGGTGGTACCGAAACGGAGCAAATAAGTCAGCCTGCCAAGCTTCTTATGTACCGAAGCCTTTAGTGAACGCTGCCCCAATTACGACGGTATGGTATAATGGTACCCCCGATTTTAGGTGTTTTGTGGAGTTTTGCTACATTTGTATACCGAACTATATATTATTTGACACTTGAGGTTCCCAATGGTTACAAAACTGTTCTCCACCAACAACTGTCAACATAGGTCCATGTGTTGGTATAGTGCCCACATTCCGATACCTCCCGATTTTAAGTATTTTGAGGATTTTACCTACATTTTTTGACTGAACTACTCCTTATTTGATATCTGCATTCACGTAACATCTCCACCAAAAGTTGTCAATATAGGTCTATGTTTTGGTATAGCTCCCATATAACGGTACCTCCCGATTTTCGATATTTTGAGGATATTAGCTAAATTTTTTAACCGAACTATCTGTAATATGCCACTTAAGGTAACTAGCGGCCAAAAACCTTCTCCACCAAAAATTTTGGATGTAGGCCTATGTTTTGGTATAGTCCCCATATACCGATACCACCCGATTTTCGGTATTTTGAGGATTTTATCTACATTTTTTTTTACCGAAATAGCGGTAATTTCACTTTTGAAGTTCCCAGTGGTCACAAAACTTGTTCACTAATAGTTGTCAATATAGGTCCATGTTTTGGTGTAGCCCCCATATACCGATATCTGCCGATTTTCGGTATTTTGAGGATTTAAGCTACATTTTTATACCTGAACTACTAGTTATTTGATATCTGATTTAGGCCTATGTTTTGGTATAACTCCCATATACCGATACCTCCCGATTTTCGGTATTTTGAGAATTTTGGCTAAATTTTTTGGACTGAACTACTCGTAATTTGACATTTGAGGTTCCTGCAGTCTTCTCCGCCAAAAATTGTCTATATAGGCTCATTTTTTGGAAAAGTCCCCATATAACGTTACCTCTCGATTTTCGGTATTTTGAGGGTTTTAGCTACATTTTTGGACTGAACTATCTGTAATTTGGCATTTGAGGTTCCTAGCGCCCAAAAAACTTTTCCACCAAAAATTGTCCATGCCGATACCTCCAGATTTTAGGTATTTTGAGGATTTTACCTACATTTTTTGACTGAACTACTCGTAATTTGACATTTAAGGCTCCCTGCAGTCACGTAACTTCTCCACCAAAAACTGTGAACGCAGGTCCATATTTTGGAATAGCCCCCATGTTACGTACCTCCCGATGTTTGGTGTTTTGAGGATTTAACCTACAAAACTTCTCCACTAAAAATTGTCAACATATGTCCATGTTTTAGTATAGCCCCCTATAACAGTACCCCCCGATTTTCGGTATTTTGAGAATTTGAGGGTTCAGCTATTTTTTACTGAACTACCCGCTATTTGAAGTTCGCAGTGGTCATAAAACATCTCCACCAAAAATTGTCAACATAGGTCCACACTTTTATATATCCCCATATAAAAAAGTACTGCCCGATTGAAGACATTTTTAGTTACATTTTCTGTAGAGCTATTCTCTAATTAATTTTTTGAGTTTGTCGGTAACTCGGCATGGTGGAACAATAAAAGATAAAAGCAATACACAGCTGACTGAGCTGGGTTGTAACGTTAGTGTCAAATTCCATACGACGTTTTATATATTTATTTCTATTTCGATGTACATTAGGGATATATATTTTTTGAGGAAAAAATATATCATTCCGAAAAAAACACTATTTCCAAGAAAGACTCTTTATATCAATGCCGCACAATAAAGCACCGCTTATAGAGGCGGTACAACGTTTGTTAATATGTGGGGTATTCTGTTAAATTAAAAAAAAAAAAAAAAACAAGTAAAAAAGTATAAGTCGGCTTTGCCGACAGAGATATCCCTTCAGCCTATGTGAATTGGAACTTTCATCTACGGTCAGATCGAATGTATTTAGGGTCTTTTCAGAATTAACTGGCACTTTTTGGACATTTGAACTTGCCGCAAAAATGTGGATTATGATTAAAGTTCAAAAGTTTTGCGGAGGAGGGAATGGGCCGGCCTAGTGCATTACGGAAGTGGATCTTATTTTGAGAGTCATATCTTTTCGATACATATCGCGCCCACTAGTCATTTCAGTAGGTTATCGTACACCTGTTGGACCAGTATGCCAGGAAGCATGGACTTGTCCACGGAAAACACATGTATATGGCTGTAAGCAGGACCAAAAAACATCATCGGTATAAATTTGCAAAGGATCGCCGAACAGACCCTAAACTGCACTTGGACACAAATGTTGAACTTTTGTGGGGGAGGTATCCTAAGGAGAGGACCGATATGGGCCATTTTAGAACTTAGTTTGGACAAAATATGACGAAAGCCAAAATTTGGATCAGTTCGAGAGTTATTGTGCTCTCCAGCTACTACATAAGGTGCCATAGGGGGTTTTTACAACTTTCGGGCTGTTTTCCCAAGAAGTATGGACTTGACACTGAAAAAAATTTTACCTTTGTAAGTGAGACAGCGATTACAAGTTGCTTCAACAGAAATTAAAGTTAGTCAAGAGCAGGTCTAAAAGTGAACTTATCCGAAATTTTGTGTGGGAGGTACCCGAAGGAATGAGCAAATATAGTCCACATTCAAAACTGATCTATATCTGGCAGATATATTTGGATGATTAAAGTATGGACCAAATCCGTCCTTCCCTTCAAGAGTTATCGTGCGCACAATTTTTTTGAATATTTTTGAACTTTTGTGGGGGAGTTACCGGAAGGTGTGAACTGATATGGCTTATCTTCGAACTTAAACTAAGTTTGGACAAAATATTATGAAGGCCAAATTTTGGATCGAATCGGCAGATCCGTTCGAGAGTTATCATGCTCTCCAACCACTACACACGGTGTCATAGGGGCTTTTTGCATCTTTCAGGCTATTTTCTCAGGAAGTATGGACTTGCCCCTGATGAAACTTGTAGCGTCGTATGGGGGGTAGTGAACACAAGTTGTTGCAGCAAAAAACAAAGCGATTCGAGAGCAGACCCTATACTGAACTTTTCCGAAACTATGTATGGGAGGTACCCGAAGGCGTGGGCCGATCGAGTCCATATTGGAACCTCATCTAAGTTTGGTAGAAATTTCACGACGTGCAAAGTATGGAGCAAATCGGTTACTCCCTTCAAGAGTTATCGTGCGCACAAATTTTCCGAACATTTTAGAACTTTTGTGGGGGAGGTACCGATATAACCCATCTTCGAACTTAAACTAAGTTTGGACAAAATAATTTGAAAGCCAAATTTTGGACCAAATCGGTTCATCCGTTCGAGAAATATCGTGCGCACCAGCAAGCCAGACAGACAGACAGGCGGACGGACATTGCTAAATCGGCTCCAAATTGTCTGAAACACATTCGTCCAAACATACTTGGGGTATAAAGCCATTATTTCGATGAGCCACATTTTGCCCGTATGAAAGTGTATATACCCTCGTTAGTATAAATGCTGAGGGTATAATAAAGCCCTAATAAACATGTGCTTCTTTGATTTCAAAAACAATAGATTGAACCAGCTTCTCCTTTTTCAATGAATTTCCAGCGACCCCAAACATTTTTGCAAGAATTCTACTTTCTGCGAGAAATTATGCATTTAGTGGAATGATGTGGAAACATTCAAATTGAAAATGTAACGAATTTTCATTCATGTTTTTCAAAATATTCAATCAAATGTGAAAAATATTAGTTTTATAAATTCCAATAATTTATAAACATTTCCATGTTTTGTTTACATGTACTGGTGACAGTAACGTTACAAACAAAAACAAATTCCTTTGTGGTTGTTGTTGAGTTGTATTTGTTGTAGTATTTACTTTACCTTATATTTGTTCTACCATGGTAACTCGGTAAAATTAATATGATTATAATTTCGGTAATTAACGGTTTTATTCGACCAATAACAAGTAATCGAAAAGTTCTACCGATAGCAACAGTGTTGTCAACATTTGTTTGAACTGTTCATTCAAAATTTCGCGTTTCGATGTTGCTGATTATTGTCGGTAACTCAAAAAAAGGGTTATAGGATCGAACTATAGGCATTTGGGGTATCATAGTGCATTTGGGTCCACATTTCCTGTTAATGTTTTTTGTGAAATCATAGCTGTCGGCAAAGCCGACTGATTCTTCTTCTTTAGTTAGTCTGCCTGGACCTAAAATCTATACAAACGACCAAAATTTTTCGACCAATCGCAATGTCAATGCACTGCATATTACGATTACCAGTGACTATCAGAAGAAATGGTCAGTCATGCTTGTTACAATGCGATACTAAGAACAATATAAACGATTACTTTTGATTTAAGCACAACCAGTAGACGATATTTTTTAAGGTTTCAATGTAAACAAAAACATGATAGACCGGCAGTCATTGCCTTACCCTCGATGCGATAATTGCACACACAAGAGACGCGCGTCGTGATAGTATTTGGAAACAAAATAAATTTTTGAGAGAGAAAAAAAGGTGATTGAAATTTCAGTTCTTTAAATAAAAAATAAAAAAAATATTTTATCAAGTGGCCCCTCCAACGACAATGAAATGAAATGCATTGCAGTTTTCCTTGCCTTATCGCACAATAAATTCGCTGTATAATTATCAAATGTTAATCGCGCGTAAAAACAGCAATAACATAAAATAATCAATAAAACTAAATGAATTAGAAAATGACAAAGTGATAAATGTACATACATACATGCCAGTATGTACATATGTGTGTACATAAAATAATCTGAAACTTATAATAATTATTATAGTTATGGGTCACAGCTCATCAGGCAGGGCTAAACGGTAGTCGCCTTTTAAACGTAACCTTTGGAACTGTCAATCCGGATTTTATTAATTTAAATGTCTGTTTGAGGTTTGTTGTGGTAGCCGCCGGCCGACGGGGGATGACGATTAGAATTGATTGTTCTAAATCTAACGAATCAATGAACATTATCGAGAACTGATTGAAAAGGCTAATTTGCTGATGATGATGTTCCGTTTTCACTGATCAATTAGTTATAGCCATGAAATAATACTGGTCAAACGAAGAACAACATAAACAGAGAGTAATTTCGCTTGAAGATTAAATGGCCGGGTTTTTGTTATACTATGTATGAAAGTACACTGAAAGAAATAACATGCAATAACACTACTTACTAACGACAAACCTTTGAACTTAAACTAGGGAGAATTTCTTTCCTATTATAAGCGCAGATCGATTCTATTCTAGATAAATTATAAAAGGGAGTGAGAATAAAATAGAGAAGAAATACATAACAGAATTTTTCAGACATAAATATCTCCACCTTTACTTAAAAGATTAGCAACTGCTGAAAATCTGACAAACGTTCTTCAAGTGTGATCCTAACAATTTTTGGGCAACAGCGGGCTAAAAATAAAATTTATTTATTTATGTATAAAGTTAATTTTTACATTTTTCCAGTCTTCTACGTGCAATGATCTTTAGTGTCAAAATTCTTTAATATTAATTAGCATACATCGTTGGTAGCTTTTCTTTGATTACTCATAACCTCTGTTATCTCCCTAATCACATTGTAGAATTCTAAGTTCAAACTTCACTCATTAAACTATTCAAACTATTTTTCGCAATCTGTATTTCGTGTGACTAATCCTAAAACATGTTCTTGAACATAGAAAAAAAATCTTTTTGTTTATTTTTAAATGCCAAGTGTCATACGAAACGTTTCAGCTTCAGCTTAATTTAAATGTTTATTACACGAAAACACGAGCAACACACGATAAGGTGTTTTCTCTTCACGTGTTTGTTTTATTTGTTGTATGATTTTTGGAAGGGAAATTGGTCAACCAACCACCAACACAATCTAATCCAATTTGGTGGTTAATAATCTTTTTAAGAACCCTTAATTGTCTCAATCGATATCTATTCCGATTTCTTAATCCGATTACAGGCAAGTAACTCAACACGCAGTTAAGGCGTACACATAAAATACAACATGTAGTAAAATAATACAACTTTAACAATGTAATGGCAATTACGCTAAGTACATTAATGTGGGTAATTGATGAGAAAATATTATCAGAGAATAAGTAAATAGACGTACATAACTACAAATACCTGTTATTATTACTTACCGACAGAATATGCGTGGGCAGATACCCAAGCGTTAGCTTTGATGATTGAGTCTTATTTATACGAAAAACAAGTGAAAGCGGTAAAAAGGGCGTTTTATAACCTCCACCACGAACTGCACAGTGGTCCCACTTGTATGGAAAGGTGAGACAAAAAAATTTCTAATCGTCGCACAGTGGATCCACTTGTATGGAGAAAGTGGCCAAACATATTTAGAGTGTAAAAACGGGGTATAAAAAAATCCAACCAATTTAGCGGATTAAAAAAAAACAAGTAAAAAAGTATCAGTCGGGTTTGCCGACAGAGATATACTCTCAGCCTGTATATATTGAAACATTTTTTTTCCGAAAAACGTATGTATTTAGCGGTTTTTAAAAATTTTGGGAATTTGAACCGACAAAAATGTTCATTAGGATTAGAGATCAAAAGTTTTGAGGAGGAGATACTAAAAGGAATGGATCTACATTGACCATTATGGAAGTGGATCTCTAGCCACTACATATGGTGTCATAGGGGGTTTTTACACCTTTCGGGATGTTTGGTCAAGAAGTATGGACTTGCCTCTGAAAAAACGTTTACCATCGTAATTGAGGCAGCGAATGCAAGCTGCTTCAACAAAGTGATTCGATAACAGGTCTTAAAGTGAACTTATCCGAAATTTTGTGTGGGAGGTACCGGATGGAGTGGACTAATATAGTCCATATTTGAACTTGATCTATATCTAGTAGATATATTAGGATGTATAAAGTATGGACCAATTCGGCCACTCCCTTCAAGATTTAAGATTTTAATAATTTGTGGGGCAGGCACCTGAAGGAGTGGACCGATATGGCTTATCTTCAAACTTAAACTATGTTTGGACAAAATATTACTAAGGCCAAGTTTTGGACCGAATCGGCAGATCCGTTCTAGAGTTATCTTGCGCTCCAACCACCTCACACGGTGTCATAGGGGTTTCAGGCTATTTTCTCAGGAAGTATGGACTTGCCCCTAATGAAACTTGTACCGTCGTATGGAGGGCAGTAAATGCAAGTTGCTAAAAGAAAAATCAGAGCGATTCGAGAGATGGCCCTAAACTGAACTTTTCCGAAATTTTGTGTGGAAGGTACCCGAAGGAGTGGGCCGATTGAGTCTATATTGAAACATTATCTAAGTCTGGTACACATTTTACGATGGGCAAAGTATGGACCAAATCGGTTACTCCCTTCAAGAGTTATCGTGCGCACAAATTTTCCGAACATTTTCGAACTTTTGTGGGGGAGGTACCGGAAGTAGTGGACCGATACAGCCCATCTTCGAACTTGAACTAAGTTTGGACAAAATATTACGAAAACCAAAATTTGAACCGAATCGGCTCATCCGTTCGAGAGTTATCGTGCGCTCCAGCCAGCCAGACAGACAGACGGACGGACATTGCTCAATCGACTCCAAATTGTCTGAAACACATTTCGTCCAAACATACTTGGGGTCTAAAACCATTATTTCGATGAGGCTCATTTTGCCTTTGAAAGTGTACATATATACCCTCGTTAGCATAAATGCTGAGGGTATAATAAAAATTTTTGTCTAAAAATTGGTAAAATTTTTAATATAGATCTTATAGCGTTCTTCCTGGAAGGCACGTGCCGCCAACGTAAGACAAATTTGGAAGAAATTTTCTTCATCTTTCCACAGATACCAATTATGTTAATGTACGTGGTCAGATAACAGAGTTATACGCTAATATATCCATAGAAACCCTATTCCAGGGCAGCTTTAGTCAGCGACCCACCATTTGGAAAATTATTCCCGAGGTGGGCACTGGTGGACATCATGACTAAAACCTTAGTTCAAATTTAAGTATACGATCGAATTGGCATTACAAAATACACTAAGAAAATATGCTAGTTACTTACTTACTTAGCTGGCCCATTACAGAACATTTGTTCCATAGACCGAACTAAGAAAAGATCTCCAATTCTCTCTGTTTAGTGCTTCGCTTTCTGGAATACCGCGCCTTGTCATCTCTTCATCCACTTGTTTGCGCCATCTATTCTTTGGCCTGCCAATTCTGCGTTCACCGCCATGTGGTCCGAATTTATACGCCTTTTTAACGGGTTCATCATCGTTCATTCTTATTATATGGCCTAGCCAACGTAATCGCTGCATCTCGATACGTTTAACTAAATTGATGTCGTTGTATAGCAGATACAGCCCGTGGTTCATACGACGTCGATATTCACCGTCAACGCAGATTGGTCCGTAGATCTTTCGAAGAATTTTTCTCTTAAACACGCCAAGCACTGCCTTATCTGCTTGCGCAAGTACCCAGGCTTCGGAACCATACATCAGCACGAGTAGTATCAGTGTTTTGTAAGGCGTTATTTTTGTTTGACGAGTTGTGGCTTTGTTTTTGCAGTGCTTACTTAAGCCAAAGTAGCATCTGTTGGCCAACACAATTCTTCTTTTTATTTCACAACTGATGTCGTTTGTTGTGTTTACGGCGGTGCCGAGGTATACGAAGTCTTTTACTACCTCAAAATTATAGGAACCAACTTCAACAGTTGGTCCGATCTCAATGGACGGATTGCGCGTCGACACCATTAACTTGGTTTCTCGCCGTTTACCGCCAGACCCACTTTAGCAGATTCTCCTTGGACCTTCATAAAGGTATCGGTTACTTCTTTTACTGATCGTCCCATGATGTCTATATCATCAGCATAAGCAAGTAACATGTGGCTATTGGTGTAGATTGTGCCACTTCTTTTGACGTTTGCTTCCAGTATAACCTTTTCTAGCAGGATGTTGAAAAGATCACGCGAAAGGCTGTCTACTTGCCTGAAACCTCTTTTGGTACAAAACTCTTCGGAGAGGTTCTTTCCTATTTTAAGTGAAGATCTTGAAGATCTGAGCCGAATGAGCTTTGCGGGGATACCAAATTTCAGACATGGCTTGGAATACCTTTGAACGTAGCTGTCGAAGGCTGCTTTATAATCGACAAAAAGGTGGTAGGTGTCGATCTGCATCTCTTGGATCTTCTCCAGGATTTGCCGCAGGGTAAATATCTGGTCAATGGTGGACTTGCCAGGTCTAAAGCCGCATTGCTATGATCCAATTATTTCGTTGACCATGGGCTTTAGTCGTTCGCACAATATCGCTGACACTATCTTGTAGGCGATAGGGAGGAGACTTATGCCCCTATATTTAGACCATAAAGTCTTATCTCCTTTCTTATGGACAGGACACAGGATGCTCAGGTTCCAATCGTCGGGTACACGTTCTTCCTGCCAGATGGAGCTAACTAGTTGATGTATACACCTTATCAGCGTGTCGCCTCCGGTTTTAAACAGCTCGGCTGGATGGCCTGCTGTTATTGCTGTCTTTACCACATCTTGGCCGGGTGGTATACATTCAATTGGGATTGGATCTGTGGTATCTTCGTCGAATTTGCTACTTTTGGATACCAACAGTTTGGAAAAATGCTCTTTCCATATCCTTAGCACACTATCTTTATCAGTTACCAGATTACCTTTCTGGTCTCTACAGGAGGTTGTGCCAGGTTGTTCCAAAGCCATCAGATTGATGTTTCACTCTTTGGTAGAATTTTCGGACTTCATTCTGTCTCCTGTACATCTCGATTTGTTCACACTCCCGCTTTTCCATCTCTCTCTTTTTCCTGCGGAAAAGACGTTTCTCCTCTCTCCTTTTCTCCCGATACCTCTCTAGTGCGCTACGCGTTGCTACTGATTGTAAAGTAGCCCTATATGCCGCATTTTTCTCTTCGGTAACAGCACGACACTCCTGGTCATACCATGGATTCTTTGGTAGAGGTCTCTGGTATCCAAGTACTGATTTTGCGGATGTTTGCATGGAGTGGGCAATATTTTGCCATTGTGCTGATATGTTATCGGGACGAGAAGCGCTTTCATTAAGCAATTGGGTCAGTTGAGTGGAATATGCTGTGGCTATCTGTTGTGTTTGCAGCTTAGCGATGTCCAACTTTCGTGTTGTGTCTGTCCGTGCTTTATTTGCAACGTTTAGACGGGTACGTACCTTTGCTGCAACGAGGTAATGGTCCGAATCTATGTTTGCTCCTCGGAACGATCGTACATCCAATACGCTCGATGAATGTCTTCCATCTATCACAACGTGATCAATTTGATTTATTGTTCTTTGGTCTGGAGACAGCCAAGTGCCCTTATGAATATCGAGATGCCTAAATCTGGCACTGCTAGTCCGACGCATAAACCCAAGTTTTTAACGTTCTTATGGGTGCGACACATGTTAGCTCACTACCTTTAACGGGTGTTAAAGGCAGCTCCCCAGGTGACACCACGGGGAGGTCAGTGTCCACTTGAGATGAGAGAGGGACCAAGATAAATCCTGGACTTTACCATGTTAAAGCCGGTCAGGACCGTTCCTTGGTATCTTTTATCGCCTACTTCACCCGATATGAATATAGCTCCCATATATATTTTCGGCCGATTTGAAGTATTTTATGCACCAAACACTCTATATATGTCAAATTTCGCTGAAAATTGGAATGTGTGACGGAATTTGTTCTAGAAATAAATGTGAAATATTATATCGAAATCGGTTCAGATGTAAAGATAACTCCCATATATATTTCCGGCCGATTCCGTTCAATTTCTATGAAATTTGGAATGTGAGACGGGATTTGGTCTAAAAATAAATGTGCCAAAATATATCGAGATCGGTTCATATTGGAATATAGCTCCCATATATATTTTCGGTCGATTTCATGTTTTTGTTACGTATGTCCAATTTTAATGAAATTTTGAAGATATTTAGAAGTCAGTAGAAATCATCATTACATACACAAGTACTTATAGTTGGGAAGGAATTGACCAAGGTTACAACTATTAAATATCATATCTTTGAAAGACTTCTTAAACTTATGTTTTATTATGATATATCTAAATCATTATTTAACTAAAAATTATCAATACAAATGTGAGTTTTCCTAAGAGTAATTTAATTTACTACAATATGTATATGAATTGGAAACAATAAGTTCCATGTATAAAATCAATTACAACTATCCTCAAGCTTAAGGTTCGCAAACCTGGTTTTATTCATAATTTAATTCACTCAGGTAGATCTAAATCCAATCTGTAGAAATAAAGAGAAATTAATAGTGTGAGAGTATATATAGGAATACTTCTAGTCGAAAAGGATTTAGGAGGAGTGTTTCGAGAAACATTTTTTTCTTTGAAATTTTTTTGTTTCAAAAATAATTTTTTGTTGTTTGTACAAAATTCCCATTTGCTTTTTTCAAATGATTTCGATATATGTACATATATGGTATGTATAATATAAACAATAAGTGTTGATAAAAACAACATATGGGTAGGTTGTCAAACACAAAACAACAATGTTTATCAACAGTTACATATCGAGTCGCAAACATAACTAGGAAATAAAAACGGAAAAGGTACACAACAGGCACATCAATAAACTCCACAACAAATTTGACTCGCTTTATTAGAAACGTGGGTTCAATTCTCAACCTGGAAAAGTTACCAAGAACTTTCAGATAAAATCAAGAAATATTCCAACAAAAACGTTTTATAAAACTGCTTTAAATGACTTTTTGATTTTGTTAGATCTCGTTTTCTTACCACAAGGTGGTGTAGGGTATAATCATTTCAAATGCTCTGGCAACATTATAAACATCCCTGCCAGCAATTGGAAGTGAGTTTCGCACTGCCTCGCCTAAGAGGTCACTCCGGAGACACGCCAAGGAAGATCGTTGGTGAATTACACAAACAATTTCTATAGCCTTATTGTGATTA
Source organism: Musca autumnalis (assembly GCF_047663935.1). Lineage (NCBI taxonomy): Eukaryota > Metazoa > Arthropoda > Insecta > Diptera > Muscidae > Musca > Musca autumnalis. Next base: position 167,625,573 of record NW_027412088.1, read on the forward strand.
CGTTTTATCGCGTATGCCGACACTTCGGAGTGACTTCCAAGGCGATTGTTTACTTTTATTTAATGATTCGACACATTTTAACAAATATAGAACATTTTCTATCTGATGATTATATGAGGCGGTGGTGCAGTGGTAAGCATACTCGCTTTGCACTCTGAAGGTCCCAAGTCAGGCAACAAAACATCACATTTTTAAAATGACAAAATTAAATTGCAAAGAATAATTTCTCCAAAAGAGAAAAAAATAAAAAGATAAATAAAAATAAAAAATTGAAAAATAAATAAAAATAATAAAAAGATTTAAATAAAAATAAATAGAAAAAAGATATTTTTTTAATACCAACACATTAAATAAAGTTTTCAGTAAATTGAAGAATAAATTAAAAGACGAGGACAAATCCAACGTAGTATACCGAATCAATTGTAAGGGGGACAAGTCCGACATATGTGTCGGCACTACTAAGACAAAATTAAAGACAAGGATATCCGCGCACAAATCTGACCAAAAAGCTTACAATAGGCCTCTGGAACAGAAGACTGCGTTGCACAGTGGAAAAAGTACCGATTTTGCGCGCCAAAAGTAAAAGTCTATGTTTTATTGTATGTTTGTCCATAAATTCGATATGAACAGCTATAAATTGACAATTTTTCTTCATTTATTAATACATTTGGTAAATTTGTATTTTTACCGTAGAATGGTACCTATCGATTTTCGGTATTTTAAAGATTTCTACCACATTATCCAACCGAAACGGCTAGGATTTGATATTTAGTCTCCGTGGGGGTTATGCATACACTCCTATAAACATTTTCGGTATAGGACCATGTTTCCACATAGCCCCCATAGACCGGTACCACCGATTTCGGTAATTCTGGAGGTTTTAGCCATATTATCCAACCGATATAGCTGAAAGTTGACATTTAGTCTTCGTTGGTGGTATAAAATATTCCGACGGAGAATTTTCGGCACAGGTACACGCAATGATATGGCCCTCATAGAAAGGCACCGCTCTAATTTCAGCATTTTTACATAAAAAATGATATTTATAAAAATAGTAATAAAATAAAATGTTGCAGTTTGTTGCAGCTAAAATTTTACAAATTAGTTAAGAACGATGTGTACTAAAAATAAAATAAAAAATTTACGCGCCATCCCGCGACACTCCTTAGTAATTGCTTTAACAAAGTGCTCAATTTGGAAAAAAATCGGATGTCACATGTTTTAAGTGTAAAATCCGAGTTGCAATAAATAACATCTTATATTCAACATTTTTTAAATCACCTGCTTCACGAAATGTTAAATTCAATAAAGCTTTAAAATTACTTTGTAGGAAGAGTGCATGCGACCATCACAAATTTACTACTAAACTATATTATGAAAACTAGTTAAAAAAATGTCGTCCAAAAACGGACCGTCATTCCGCTTAGACTGATGCAAAACAAATTATTTTAAATGCCGTTGCATTCTGTGGACACCTTAGATTAATACTGCAACAATCATTTTTAAATTGGCGTATGTGATTTTTTTGACTTTTGGCGCGCTAGATCGGTATTTTTTTCCACTGTGCGTTGGCAGCTCACTGCACATTGACGGGACATACCCCTGATTTCAATAATATTAAAGTTTTAACTCAAGAGAATAATTACCAAAAACGTTTTACTCTTGAGATGTTACATATAATTAACACTCCTACGAATGTAAGACTAAACTACAAAACTGACACAGACAACTGCGCCCATATATACAGACACATAGTTAATAAATACAAACCCGACAAACTTTAGTTGAAGTAAGCTTGCTGACTATTAGACAACGACAACTTTCTTTAAGTAAGTTTGTAATTTGTAATATTGTTTTTTGTAAATGCTGATTTGGTGTTAAATTGTAGTTCCCTGATGATGATTGGAGATTCCAATCGAAATATTGGAAAATAAAATATTAAAAATCACAAAAACGATTTTTATTTATGAAAAGCCTATAGCCAAACAATACCACAAACATATTTTTTTAATTTCTAGAACTATCGCGGAAATGATCTTCTAGAAGTGTCGCTGGAGAGACTTCCAAAACGACACGCCGGCGTGGTTCATTTCTTCACAACGGAGGTCACTTCAGAGTGACCTCCTCGACTATCGCCGCGACGGTTTTCATCGCCCTGGGCGACACGCCTAAGTCACTTCCGCGATAGTTTTTGCTTGCAGGGATCTACTTTATGTATAAAAGTCAATGTGTGTATGTGAGTATGTTTGTATGTTCCGTATAGTCTCAAAAACGACTGAACCGATTTTCTTGAAAATTTCAGAGAATGTAAAGGGAGCAACCGTGGTGAAAATAGGCTATTTATTTTGTTGAGTTTCGGAGGGGGCGGGGTATGTCCCCTATGCCATATTTTTTAAAAACACTATTTTAGCAAATCTGGCAAACGTATCGGTGAGAAAATTAATTTGCGAGGCAATTGTGGTGGTGTCTCCGAACCTAGGTACTCATTTGGGGCCTAAAGACCCGACCACGTCCACTTTTTTAAATATGACATTTATCCAAAACTGCTGAACCGATTTTCTTTACAATTTCAGAGAATGTATGGGGATGACCAGTGGTGAACATAGGTTATATATTTTGTTGAATTTCAGAGGGGGCGGGATACCTTCCCTATGCCCTATTTTTTAAAATCCCTATATTAGCACGCCCACTTTTTTAAATATGTTATATATCCAAAACTACTGAAAATTTCAGAGAATGTACAAGGCGGGCCCTTGGTGAAAATAGGCTGTATATTTTGTTGAATTTCGGAGGGGGCGGGGCACCTCCCCTTGGCCCTACTTTTTAAAAACCTTATTTTCGCAAAACTTACAAACGTATCGGTTAGAAAATTAATTTGCGAGGCAGCGGTGGTTGAATCTCCGACCCTAAGTACTTATATGGGGCCTCCCCGACCATTCCATTTTTAAATATTTCCAAAACTTCTGAACCGATTTTCATGTAATATTCAGATGATGTACAGGGATGTCTCCTGGTGAAAATAAGCAATATATTTTGCTGAATTTCGGCGGGGCGGGGTTTGAAAATTAATTCGATAGATAATGGTGGTTGTATCTCCGACCCTAGGCACTTATTTGTGGCCTTAAAATCCGGCCACGCCCACTTTTTTAAATATATTATAGCTCCAAAACTTCTGAACCGATTTCCATGTCATTTTCAGATGATGTACAGGGATGTCCCTTGGTGGAAATCGGCTATATATTTTGTTGAATTTCGGAGGAGAGGGTTACCCCTGTGCCCTATTTTTTAAATAAGTTATATATGTAAAACTTACGAACGTGTCCGTTCCCCCGAACCTGGGAACATATTTTAGCCATAAGACCGGAGTGGTCCCAAGTATGTCACAAATCCATGGAAATACAAGAATGTCACTGGACATTCATCTGAATGGAGGGCACACATGCAATATTAAATAGAAGTTATCATCTGGGACGAATGTACGATGGCACGTAAAAATTCCCTAGAAGCTTTAGATCGATTCTTGAAGGATTTAAGAAGCAATTCACGTTTAGATTTCAGACAAACACTTCCAGTTATACTTTTCTAGCAGATGAAATAAATGCATGCCTCAATTCATCAGTTCTTTGGCGATAAGGTTAAAATGGCATATAGCATATATTTCTGAAGATTTTTTATTTATAGTCACTTGCAGATCTCGACAAGAAAAATATAATTGACTTAAGAAAAGGTAACATAAAACTGTTTCAAGGGCCACCAACGCGGACCGGATCGGCTAGTTTAATATATTATTCATTAAATAACAACATCTAATCCATTGCATATTTTCAGGCATTACGCAAATCTGCAGCAACATAAAAAATAATAGGTAGAACCTCTCCACGATGGACCCACCAACAATTGATACACCACCCAAAATACGACCACTTCCACCAGTTCTGCAAGAAGTAGCCATCTGCGAGCTAAATGAAAAACCCGAACAGATAGACGAAGAAATTTTGGAATTTCGTAAATGGATTCACACTCAACGACATTTGAAGGCACGAACTAATGATCAATTTTTATTGGCATTTTTACGCGGTTCAAAATACAGTATGGAAAGGGCGAAACAGAAATTGGATCGTTATTACACTCTCAAGGCGGCAATACCAGAGGTATTCAATGAGGGACGTTCGCTGGAGAATCCACAGGTGTTAGAGATCCTGAGACAGGGGTGAGTTCAAGAAAAAAATGTTTAGGCAATTTAAAAATGTCCAATGAATTAATTGTTCTTCTACTTCCAGCATTATTCTACAAATACCCTTACCCGATAACGATCGAAGACCCTGTGTAACCATCATAAGAGCCACATCGTATGACATAAATAAATATAAATTTTCCGATATTGTACGTGTTGGTTCGATGTTTGGTGAAATAATGATGATCGAGGATGATCGTTCCACTGTTTGTGGTTTCTTGGAAATCATGGATATGAATGGCGTTACAGGTTCCCATTTGTTTCATTTGCAACCGGATATATTGAGAAAATTCTCAGTGTTTGCCGACGAAGCAATGCCAATGCGACAAAAGGGTACATGTTTCATTAATGTGCCAAGTCCATTCGAGAAGGGTTTCAATACGCTGAAGGGATTCTTTCCGGAAAAAATGAAAAGTCGGGTAGGCCTCAGGAAAATTTCTGCCCTTTCTGACCAATTTGATTTGCTAATTTTCGCTGTTATTCCAGATAAGTGTTAGTTCCAATCATGAGATAATTTATGACCTGGTACCCCGAGAATATCTGCCAATAGAATATGGGGGCACAAATGGCACCATGCAGGACATCATCAACAGAATGGAAGAAAAACTCCTTAGATACCGCGACTACTTCCAGCAAGAATCTAACTATGGTACAGATGAAAAATTACGTAAAATTGATAGAGCCTATAGCGTGGACAGCGCTTTTGGTTCTGATGGTTATTTTAGAAAATTGGATTTCGATTAAGTGATGCCCATAATTCCAAGGACTCTAAATTAGCCCAATTTAATGTGATCGTGTGTGTGTTTTTGATTTGTGTGTGGTTCTCAAAATCTAACAGCATGATCAAATTATCTTAAATCTACTCATACCTTCTTGAACAAATTTAACCAAAGAATATTGTTGTTTTTACTAAACCTTCTATGTTCAATGTGTAAGAGTGTGCTCCTCATTGTTCGCTTTTTATTTAATTTAATAATATTATTATTTTATTGCAGATGTAAAGAGAAAACGTAGAAAACATCGATCATGGTTTACAAGAACATTACGTCAGATTTTATTTTAGTAACTATTATTGACAATTTTAAGATATCGCATTTATACATACATATATAGATTATAATCACCAGTAAGATAGATGTGTATATACATATGTATATAACGATATTTTGTAGATTTTGCACAGTAGATAAATATAAATAAAAAATAAATAAATAAAATAATATATACATAGATAATAATCAACGAACAGTGTTTTTGCAACACGTGTCATTTAACTTGATAATTCGATTAAATATCTGTTGACTACACGCAAAAAAAAAACGGCCTCTCTAACATATGTCCCAAACATATATGTTTGGGTGCAAACATATATATGTTTGGGTGCAAACATTTTATATGTTTGGGTGCAAAAAAATACAAACCCAAAAGGCACAAAAAAAAACAAACACATACACCAGTGGGCGCTTACTGAGAGCAAGGGAGCGTATCTATCTATCTCTATAGTATACACACAAATGTTGTGTTTTTTTTATTGAAAGGCAAAAGAACAACAAACACATACATAGGTACATACAAAATTCCAAAGAAATACATAACACACTTTAATAAAAGAAAAACTGATTGAAATAATTTGTAAATAGTCACACTTTTGAAAAGGAAAAATATATAGAAACGTAGTTGAACGCTTCTCCTTAGTTGTGAAATAAAACAAATTGTCCTCATAGTTGAAATCATCAGCGGGGAATCGGCATCTGGAATCAAATGTTTATGTAATGTGATAAATAAATATGGATATGCCATATTTCAAATATACATAAGTATGTATGTAATTACCAATATTAAATGCGATTTCTTCCTTGTCCAATAAAATAATTCCATTCAACTTTCCGATTCAATTATAAAATGTATTGAGCATTTAATTTACTAAAAGGCACAATTTCTTTAAGAAAACACTGATTTATTCACTCACTTTACCGTCTTGACTCTACAAAGGCAACTAAAACACTGAAGAAAGAAAAAAATATAATTCATATCATTTCTTCTTTTCTTCTTCGCCAGCTAAGTTGGTTAACAACAACAAAACAAGAAACACACGAGTTTGACGCATACATGCCACCAAAGCCCACTTCTTCGCTTCTACGTCTTCTATTATACAATACACACAGCTCTTTATTTTAAAACAGCAGTCCACAGCCGCGAAGGCACTGGTATTACTGTCGTTGACAAACATCCTCTCTCCACCCATGAAAAAAATGTTCTAACATAAAAAATATGTTTTACCCAAACATATCAAATTGAGATATGTTACAAAATGTTGCAAACATATATTTGTTTGGACCCAAACATATTATGTTTGGATCCAAACATATATTTGTTTGCAACCGGTCCCAAACATATATTTGTTTGGATCCAAACATATTTCTAACATAAATTTTTCTGCGTGTACCTGCGGCATGTGCCAATGTGAATATTGTGTTATAAGCCCAGCAAAACAAAGTTATGTAGACAAGTTTTCTGCATTACCCGTAAGCTAAAAAATAATGTGTTATTTCTTAAATTTTTTTTCAAGACAAAACTACTTACTTTACTCCTTACTAAGTAAGTAATGAGTACGGTGGCACAGAGCGTGTGTATCCGACTACAAATCTGAGGGTTGTGTGTTCAACGGTCACCGTCGTCAAGCGAGATTTTTGCTAACAAAATGCCTGTTCTGGAAAAAAGTAAAAATTAGTAAGTAGTTTCTGCAGTTCTGGAACAGACCAAATATAACGAACAGTTGGTGTTGCACCTGTAAGCGTTTGAACAACCATTAATGTTCGTACGCGTGGCACAGTGTGTAGTCTGTTCGGCTACAAATCAGAATTTTGGATCAAATCCAGCAGATGTAAGAACGGCGTTAAGTTCTTATGAATTTGTATGCATATTTTTGAAATTTCAACCACTTGTAACTACGTTCTTATTTAGAATTATATCGTCCCAAAGATAGAAATTCGATATTATATTGAAAATAATCAATAATACGTTCAAAGCTCCAGCTTATGTTAGGTTAGGTTGAAGGATGCGCAGCCATCTAGTAGAATAAGTGACTGCTTCACTCGGAGAGGATGGCGAGATGAGGATGATAGGGTAGAGATGATGAGATTATGGTGAAGTACAGGAGATGATGAGTTGATGGTGCAGCGCGTATAGGATGGAGATGTAAAGTTTGATGCCAAGGTATGGATGAGAATGTGATGGAAAAGTAGAAAGACTCTGATTAGTATTAGTTGTTAAGGACCTTTGCCAAGCCATGATAGATGTTTGGCAAAGTTGAGTAGGACGATGGAATCTATGTTAGACAGGAAGGTCAGAGTGTCTATCTCATATCTACCTAGTGTTCGGTATCTCCTTGTTTGGAACAAGGGGCACCTACAAAGCAGATGTTCGACAGTCTCTATCTCCTCCGCATCTGCAGATAGTCTGCAGTAGTCAATGCCACTGTCGTCCCATTTTGAAGTTAGAGATCTCACTCTGCAGTGACCTGTTATAAGTCCCACCGCGATTTTCATCCCTAACTTATCAAGTGAAAGGAGGGAAGCCGTTCTTCGACGAGAAACCACAGGCCAGATCGCCTTGGATACCCTACAACTAGGTTCCAATAGCCATCTTTGATGTACTCTCACATTGAAGATCTCCCGAAGTTTGCCAATGTAGTGGCACATCGGTGGCCGAACGGTTTCATCAACTGATAAGTCGATAGACATAGAGCCACCTCGAGCCAGTTAATCTGCTACCTCGTTTCCCATAATGTTGCTGTGATCCGGAACCCAACATAGCTTTACGATATCGTGTCTATCCTGCAGAGCTCTCCTACAATCAAGAATTGCTCTTGAATTTATGGTCCATGACTTGAGAGCCTTGAGGGCCGCTTGACTATCGACATATATAGTCACCGGTCCTGTAAGGTTGCCTTCAAGCCCTTTCACCACTTTAGCTGCTTTCCTGATAGCAAGAATCACCGCCTGAAAAAACACTACAATTATCGTAGAGTTTGTATGAGTTTTTAATTAGTGGATTCTCGCAGTAGACGCCAGCGCCAGTACCTTCTTCCATCTTGGACCCGTCTGTGTACATTGCCAGACCGTCCAGAGGAGATATGCACTCAGCCCATGTGTCTCTGCTTGGAAAGGTGACGGTCAAGGAGTCGAGCTTGAATGAGGTAGGCATATAATCGCTTACGCAACCATGGTCACCTATCTCAAGTCGACTATTAATTAGTTTTAGGACATTCGAGTGTCCATAGTGTGAACCATGCCAACACCCTGACTCCCGGAGTCTAAAAGCAGTTCTCGCCGCCTGAAACTGGATTAGGATATCCAAAGGTTGGAGATCCAGGATGACGTTTAAAGCAGCTTGAGGAGTGCTTTTAATCGATCGAATCCCTTCACGAACTTGAGATTAGAACGTATCATTTGAAACTCCCTTACGCTGATGGTGTTGGGGTCTTTATTAGCATACCCATTGCAATAGTTAGTTGCCCTTCATTATAATTTTCTGCCTCTTGCTTCTTTGGCTTTGGCAGAATTGAAGGTCTGTGGATTCAGCGAATCATCCATCTTATCGATAGGTTCTTCGCTCGTGCCACTCTCCTCCTCTGCTGCTTTTTGCTTTAGAAGTAGAGGTTTGTCGGGGTTGTCCGACATCAAAACATCACCGGATGGGGGATCATTACGAGACTAGAGGTAGGGACATGGATCACTGTCGCGTCCATATCTTTCTCCTCCTCAGTCAGCGATAATTTTTCCCAAATTTCATCCGGGATGCTTTCCTCCTTGAGTGTCAAGGGGACACTGTCCTCAATTAGATTGAGGAGTCGTAGGCTTTGTCTGTTTAGACTGTGGTTTATATGGTACAGTTCCGAAGTGTCGTCGGCCATTTTTTCAGTCCGCTCATTTGCAGTAGAGTTAGAGCTGCATTTGGGGAATCGTTGTCAATGTCCATATTTGTGATTGTCAGGGATAATGAAGAGGTTACACTTGTGAGTGTAAAGACTGAGGGTGCCAAGGCATCCACACCTACATCAGTCGGAGATTCATTTTGAGGGTTTTGGGTTTTTTTGTTAAAAGTTCGAATGTCCATGGGATATTGAGTTTTGGAGGAGCTGAGGTCTACCGTGGCATAGCCTCCTTACCACGGCAAGGGCATGATAATTACTCGTTGAGTCGCTCAGGTATCAACGAGACTCCGTTCAAATACAGTTGGTACCCTAACTGCAAACCTTAAGAACACCGATAGGCACGTGGTCGCTTAACACCCCGGTGTTAGGGGATCTCAAAAAAAAATTATTTTGATAGAAGATCGCTACACACACATTTCAGAGATACACTGTGGGTTTTAAGTGCACTGTGTTGGTTTGTGACAGTATACTGTATACTTCTATAGAAGTGGATAACCTTTGGTCGATCACAACCACCCAATTCAACATTCTAGAAGTTGAATGGAAGATTGTGTCGTCTAGCCCCCCGCATCGCTCCAAGATCGTTATCCCCGGCGGGGGCCATTGTTCAATAAACGAATTATTTCCATTATAATTGTCAAAAATATGCAAAAATCCGATGTCTACTGTTAATATATCCTTTAAAAGAGCACATATGGGGCTTCTTCGTTATTCTTTTCAAAACATGGAAAAATATTAACAATTTTCCGAATTGAGATTTTATATCCTCTGACAACAAAAGTCTCGGTTCGAAAATTTTTACAAAAAAAAAAAAAACCCATCTAAATAGACAAAATTGGGCAATATCGGCTAGACTTATACCTGGATATATTGATTGTTTATTTGCGAGTAATTTTTCTATATTCTGTGAACACAAAATCAGGAGGTTCCGTTATATAGGGGCTATATGAAGACGTGGACCTAAAGCGATAAATTTCAGGTGAAAAGTTTTTTACCCCCATCGAAGAGTAAATACCAAATTTCAGCCATTTCGGTGGGATATTGAGGCCACAACCTTAAAAATACCGAAAATCGGGAGGTACTGTTCTATGGGGGCTATATCATATGGTGGACCCTATTTGCAATATCAAACATTCTAGGAGTAATTCTATCCCATATTATACAGCTCTATCTTCAGTATTGTGAGCTGTATCATAATTTCAACAGACAGACTCAGAATTTTAGGCTGATCACGAATTTATATGTATGCTTCATAGGGTCTCCGACGAAAATTTCGATGCGTTAAAAATATTGTGGTGGAGGGTATACCAAGGTTTCTATCCGCACCACAGGTTGAAAGCAGATTGAAAGCCTTTTTCCTGCTTCTTAGCTTATATCAGATAGTTGTGACATGCTAGCCTGACAAATGTGATTCCTATAATCTTGAAGTAGTTTAGGAACTTTTACACCATTGACCTTTATATTCAAAGGTCAATATTGTTAGAGAGGAGAAACTAACAAGATTAGCGAAGTAGTCATTTTGTTTATTGCATACATCATTTATAATTGGATCGGATTCTATTTTTATGCCATCCTGTGGTTTGTGCAAATCCAGAGAGGTAGAGGTTGCGCATTTCCAGAGATATCACCCCATTTGAGGAGATATCTTCTCTCTAAGGGGCACTACTGGTGATCGCACACATGATTTAGGATCTAATGTTTCGAACTCGGATGGATAATTCGAATTACAAATGGAATTCTCGAATTGCAAATTAAATGTTACGAATTGCAAATAGAATTCTCGAATAACAATTAAAATAATTCGAATTACATCTGAAAAAGGTGTATGTAGTAGCAGTTCAGCCAGATGGAAAGTCAAGTGAAGTACTAGCAACAGAACGCGTATCTGCTGTATCTACTTGTAATGAAAACCAGACCAAGATAAGTGCTGGAATTTGTCCTGTTACAGGATCCCTGCATATTGCCATCATCCACAATCCCAATTAAATTAAATACAAACTTAGCCTATTTCAGCACCCTAGAAATGTAAAATTTCAAAATGTTATCATAAGTTTTACAAATCAAAATAATTAATAATATTGGTTACACAAATTTATCCATGGACTTACATGCAATGCTGCCACAAGAACTCTTATCTCTTGGTAATTAACTGGTGTCTGGCCAAATTTTCACAACCTGGTAACCATTAGCATTAAGTCCATTCATTGACACACAAAATAAATAGATAAAGAAAAGTGACGAACAAGGGGGAGTTATGGGACGTCTAATTAAACTAATAATGATTTACTTATCAATAACAAAATAAATTTTGAAGACGACCAAGCGACAAAGAAGCGATACCAAAAAATATTTCGTTATTTTGCCTACAAAGTAAAAAATCAGTGCATTATTACAAAGAGGCTAGACAGTAACACAAGGCTGGAAATATAGCCAGTTGAAATATATTTTTTTTTCATTATAAGTTAAAGAAAATTGAAATGGGCATACGACCCTTACCAGAACCCTTGCAAAAGGTGGCCATTGAAGAATTAAACGAGGATCCCAAACGTGTAGAAGCGGATTTGGCAAATTTCAAAGAATGGATATTGCAGCAACCTCACCTAAAAGCCCGCATGGACGATCAATTTCTAATAGCTTTCCTGCGTGGCTGTAAATATAGTTTGGAAAAGGCAAAAGTGAAATTGGACAACTTCTATTGCCTGCGTGAAAAATATCCTGATTTGTTAAAACGTCCCGATTTGGAAGATCCCAAAGTGCGAGAATTGCTGAAATTGGGGTAAGTATAATTTTTAGTGATCAGATACTTAACAATTATAGAACCAACGACAATGGTCTATGAATAAAAAGAATTTGTAAAATAGACGAATATTGTCGGTAAGTTAGCGACTAAAATAACATTGTAGACACTTTATATGCATTTGATCACCTAGTCGGACATATCATTCATTACCAGTCTCCTTCTTGAAGTTCTCTCGTAAAAATCAATCTGCAGTTTGTGTATAATGGCTTCTCTAGATGATCATCGGCTTCACTAAAATCCACTGAATCGGACTCTTCTGTTGTTTTCCATCTTCCATTTGTAGTTGTTCTATTTCTTCAGGGCTCGGTGCATAAGCCACATGTCATTCTTGCTGAAGTCATTTGTGGCAAAAAAGTAAAGAACAACCGATCCAAATTGGAAGCAGGGCACTATAGTTTATGAAAATTTGAAATGAAAAATATTTCCTTTATAATTTTTTTCATTTGACCATCTTTTCTTTATACAAGTTTTCATTTAGAATTTTCATAGAAACAGAATTGAGCCCCAGGTTGCCCTTTTCCTATTAGTCTTTTACCAGCAAATACTTAAGCAAGAAAGCCAACGCTTATGTACCGAGACCTTTCTTCATATCCTAGAAACAGAAGTGCTCGTAAAAATTGTGTTCTCGATAGACCCAAACTTTATTCAAAAGTAAGAACCTTAAGGCCTGGGTGCATAAGCTGCCTAGCATGCTTGCCCTGCTTGCTTCTGATAAAAGAATAAAAAAGAAAAGGGCAAACCCAGTTCGAAATTGGCTCGGCCTTCTTTATTCTTTTATTTTAATTATGTCAGAAATGAAGCAGGAAAGCAAAGCAAGCAGCCTCGCCTGATTGCCTGCTTCATTTCTGACATAATAAAAATAAAAGCATAAAGAAGGCCGAGCCAATTTCGAACTAGGTTGCCCTTGGCTTCTTTATTCTTTTATTTTTATTATGTCAGAAATAAAGCAGACAAGCAAAGTAAGCAGGCAAGGCTGTTTATGCCTCGGCCTGGATATATAAGCTGCCTCGCCTGCTTGCCTGCTTCATGTCTGACATATAAGAATAAAGAAGGCTGAGCCAATTTCGAACTAGGTTGCCCTTTTCTTTTTTATTATTTTATCAGAAGCAAGCAATGTAAGCAGGCGAAGCTGCTTATGTACCCAGGCCTTAAGAAGCATCGCCACCTGGCTTTCTTGTCTTGCTTCATTTCTGATATAATACAAATAAAATCTTATGTACCGTTACCTTAAGCCTTTCAGATATGGGAATAAAAAACGGCCGATCCAATTTCGAACTTTTTTGCCCTTTTCCTTTTAATCATCTACGAGAAATAACGTAAACAATAAAGCCAGCCGCTTATGTACCGAAGCCTTAAAGTTCATATTTCTAAAGGAAAAAGTAGCTCACTTTTCGGCATCCAAAAAAAAAAAAAAAAACACCAGAACAAAATTCAAAATTTCACTACATGTTTTTGTTTCTCACCAACGCTTTTCTTTTATTTCCAGCATCATTCTATATCTTCCCGAACCACTAACAGAGTCCGGCCCACGTCTGGTACTGGTACGCAATGGAGCCTATGATCCCAGTAAAGTTTCATTTGGTGAATTGGCCCAAGTACGTCAACTAATATCAGATATTGTCATGATGGAAGACGATTTTGCTGTTGTGGGAGGATTAATTTTTGTTATGGACTTCAGTCAAGTTGGAGCATCTCATCTGTTTCAAGTTAATCCCGGAGTAATGCGTAAAGTAACCCAGTATTCAGAGCAAGCTTTACCACTACGCATCAAGGCTACACATTTCATTGATACTCCGTCAGGTTTTGAACCGGTTTTTAATTTAGTTAAACCTCTTCTACCGGAAAAACTACAAAACAGAGTAAGTTTGAGGGGATGTGAGGCGGAGACACATAAGCGGATACTAAAGGAATAAACGTCAAAGGGTAAACTAGTTCAACTTGCCTAGGATGTTCTTTATTAATTTACCACAAATGACTGCAGCAAGAATACCAGCCGCTTTTGTGTCTCCGCATTTAAGACCTCGATACGTAAGCATCATAACATTCTTGCTTAAGTAATTTCTGGTAAAAGAATAAACGATAAAGGGCAAACTAGATCGAATTTGGCTAGGCAGCTCTTTAATGACTCCAGCAAGAATTCCAGCCGCGTTGTATCTCCGCCGTCTTTACAGATCTGAAAAATATACTTATGAAAGTATGAATAATGTTTTGTTTCTTCTTTTTTCAGTTATATGTCCACGGTGCTAAACGTGAGGAACTCTTCAAAGTTATTCCCAAAAAATTCCTACCCAAAGATTATGGTGGTGACAATAAAAGTATCCAGGAGTTGATTGACCACTGGGAAGCGAAAATTCTATCCTATATGGAATTCTTCAAGGAAGAAAATCAATATGGAGCAGATGAAACGAAAAGAATAAAGGAAGAAACCACAAATCAAGCGGATACATCTTTGGGTTTGGTTGGTTCTTTCCGTAAATTGGTTGTGGATTAACATTTTGAGTTTTTTGTGCGATTTCTCAGAAATAAAAATATATTAAACATTAACTTAAATGGATATTTAGTTCAACAAATATTGGATTCTCTTCACTTGTCTAACATATAATCTACATTAAAGGCCAAAATTCATTCATTTAGCTCTCTGCTTTGTTTAAGTTATTTCTTTTACAAGCCGAAAAAGCGATGCAAGCAAGAAAATTCCATTGAGTTTTGGCCTTAAGACCTCGGTGCATAAGCGTCTGTTTTTCTTGTTTAAGTAAGTCCTGGTAGAAGGCTAAAAGGCAACCTAGTTCGGATTCGTCTCGGACGATCTTTATTCTTTTATAAGAAATGACTTTGGAAAGAAGTCTACCCGCTATGTATTGAGGCTTTTATGAGCTGCTTAACCATTGAAGCGGCTTTAATTTTTTCATTACAATATGATTCAATCTTTTAACTCAACACAAATGTTCTTGAGGCAAATAAACCTATACTAATTCGAGTAAAGCACCAAAATAAAATATTAAAAATATTTTTTTATTGAATTTAACAAACTACCGACGGCTCTGCATAACAACCTATATATAACTGTTATACACATTGTTTTCCTAATCAATTCGTTGTCTTATCGCTTATGTGGTGAATTTGATAGCAAAATGCGACAATCTCAACGCTAATGTCAGACTTATTGTCTAAGAAAAAAATTCGACAAATCATTATAATAGGTGAATTTTATTTAATAAATTTAAAGAAAACTATGTTTTAGGAACATAAAATGCTTTGCACTGGCCAAAAAGCCCACTATAGATATTCTAAGTCTATTTTTGATCTCAGTAATGTTGGCGACATTTCCTGAGTACATATTTCAGCCATGTAAAACTTATCTACAAGTGGTGTCTTAAGACACGCCGTTCGGACTCGGTGATAAACAGTAGTTCCCATATCATTGAGCTAATGTGAATCGGGGTGCACTCATTGATATGGGAGAAGTCTCCCTTGTCTCGTATGGGATGTTTGTGGCACAATTATATTTTATTACACACAGAAAAACGGCCTCTCTAACGTATGTCCCAAACATATTTTGCAGCAAACATATGCAAGCAGTCTCAAACATAACATATGTTCGGGTCCTGCAAACAAATATATGTTTGGGTGCAAACAAATTATATGTTTGGGTGCAAATAAATACAAACTCAAAGGCCACAAAAAAACAAACACATGCACCAGTGGGCGCTTACTGAGAGCAAGGGAGCGTAAATATCAATGTAAAACACTTTGAGATGTATGCTCACTTGCTCTCAATAAGCCCTCACTGGATATCTGTAACATATACACCATTGATGCTCAAAATAAAAAATAGAGTAAAGTAGTGAGAGAATCACAAGAAAGTTTGTATCAGCATTCAGTGGTTGCTAGACCTGTGACCAGTAAACATGTGGCGGGTGTGTGCGGTTTTGTTCAGTGTCCCCACTAAAATTATGTGTATATCCATGCACATGTTTACTTGTCGGCTGCTCAACGACGACTGATTTTTATTATCACATACGTTAACGTATATGGATGATCATGGCTGATATACACACACATGTATAAATAATGGTGGTTGTTTATCATGGAAATAGGCAACAACAGACACTTACCTCCCCTATGCCCTATTTTTTAAAAACGCTATTTGAGCAAAACTGACGAACGTGTCGGAGAGAAAATTAATTTGCGAGACAATGGTTGTTGTGTCTACGATCCTAGGTACTAATTTGGGGTCTTAAAACCCGACCACACCCACTTTTTTGAATAGCTTATATATCAAAAACTGCTTAACCGATTTTCTTGAAAATTTCAGAGAATCTACTGAGTGGACCCGTGGTGAAAATAGGGTATATATTTTGTTGAATTTCGGAGGGGCGGGAACATCTCCCATGTCCTATTTTTTAAAAGCGCTATTTTAACAAAATTGACGAACGTATTGAAAAGAAAAGTAATTTGCGAGACAATGGTCGTTGTGTCTCCGACCCTAGGTACTGGTGTGGGGCCTAAAATCCCGACCAAGTCCACTTTTTTAAATAGCTTATATATGAAAAACTGCTTAACTGATTTTATTGAAAATGTCAGAGAATCTACTGGGAGGTAGAGTTGTATAGTTCATGAACGAGCTAGTTCAATTGAACGATTCATTGAAAAGAGCGTATGAACTAGATCAGTCGATATAGTTCAATAGCTCACTGATCGCAGACCGAAATATTCACAATGAACGATCAACGAACGAACGATTACAATCTAGTTCAGCATATCATTCACATATGAATAATTGACGCCGTTTGCTGTGCAAAGTGATGCCTTCGTAATGTAATGAGTTTTGTTTATGTTTTGAATCAATGTGAAGTGTCCACCCCCATTGTAATAAAATAATTTCTAATAAAGAACACTGTTATCATTCAATGTGCCTTGTTTTGGATGGAAAAAATGAAAAAAAAAGAAACATACATAGATAAAGCTTTTTCGCAGTTATAATTTGTACAAACACACAACATAAGTTTTTTTGAAAGCCACTTAAATGAAATTCTAATTACAATTTTTTTCCGAAGGACAACTTAATACGAACTTATGGCTACTTTACACGATATGTTTTTTACATATGGGTTGTCACTTTTTATATACAATATATATATGCAAAGTGACAGGACATATCGACACCTCCAAATAATAGTATGCTAAGTCTAAAAAGTGAGTTTTGCAGGAGAAGCTCTTAAAGTTTAGAAATTTTTTTGAACTTAAGTACTATGCTAAGTCAATATTTGTTTATAACTTCTGTTCGGATTGACCGATCATTACCAAAATTAGACAGAATTTAAGTTAAAGGACGTTCGACACCTCCAAATAATAGTTTGCTAATTCTGAAAAGGGAGTATTGCAGGACAAGCTCTAAAAGTTTGGAAATTTCTTTTGAATCGAATAAAATTATCTAATAGTACGTTTTATATAACCGGATTTAACAAACCCACTGTGTTTTAAATGTCAATTCCATTACATATACGTCAAACAAATCCTCATAAAGAAGGTTAACCCTACAAAAGGCTATAATATAAACATGACCTAAATGAAATATTTTTGCAGTTTAATTATACTACTCGAATGTTTGTTCCTATGTGTATGTGTGTGTGTTTTCATCAAGCGAATGATAAGAGCCCGTGAACGATTCTGATCCGAATGATTGAACTGGATAGTGAACTATGAACTAGATTACTGAACTAGTTCAGTTAAAAGAGCTGAGCTATTGAACCAGATCTTTCAAATGAACTAGATTGTACAACTCCTCTGGGAGGACCCGTGGTAAAAAAATATTATATATTTTGTTGAATTACGGTTGGGCGGGGAACCTCTCCCATGCCCTATTTCTTTGAAAACGATAATTTGACAAAACTGAAGAACGTATCGGAGAGAAAATTAATTTGGGAGACAATGGTTGTTGTGTCTCCGACCCTATGTACTCATTTGGGACCAGACTACGCCCACTTTTTAAATATCTTATATATCCAAAACTACTAAACTGATTTTCTTGAAAATGTCAGGGAATGGATAGGGATGACCCTGGTGAAAATAGGCTATATATTTTGTTGAATTGAGCCGATTTTCTTTAAAATTTCAGCGATAGCCCATTTTGAATTTCGGTGGGGATGGGGTACCTCCCCCATAGTCTCCTTATTTTAAAACCCTTTTAGCACGCCCATTTTTTTAAATACGTTATATCTCCAAAACTGCTGAACCGATTTCCATGCCATTTTCAGAGGATGTACAGGGAAGGCCCCTGGTGGAAATAGGCAATATAAAGTTACGAACGTGTCCGTCTCCCCAACCCTGGGAACATATTTTAGGCGTACGACCCGACCAATCCCAATTTCTGAAATATGTTACAAATCAATGGAAATACCATATGTTATGCATAACGAAGCTTTGATCTTATTGGAAAGCAAGTCTTTAAATTAGAAGGCAACATATCGATAGCTATAGCTTTATCAGGTATACATTATAAGAGGGTACAAGGACGACACAGTCGACCCTTAAGTTTCCACTGGAAATTCTTTTGATTGAATTGAACACATGCAGTTTTGAAAAGAAATAAATATATAGAAACATCGATGAATGCTTCTCCTTAGTTGTGAAATAAAACACATTTTCTTCAGGAATTAAATGATTATAAATGTAATAAATAGGTACATCCATATTTCAAACATACAGTGTTGTGCATATCAAAAGCAACAAATCGAGGATTTTGCAGTAATCCGATTTTTGGATCAGTTACAATTTTTAAAAATGTAATATTTTGTGCCCACTTGTTCCTTATTATGTACAGAGAGCTTCCAACAAGTTGTTTCTGTACTTTGTAGTTGGATGGGATAACAACAACAACAATATTGACTGATCCTCGAAAACGTGGATTGCCAAACAAAAGCAACAATAGAAAATTATTAAAAATGGTAGTGTCATCGGTGTAAATGAACTGTACTTTTGACTTAAATTTGTCTTTTGGGGCTTGGTAGTGTCATTTTAGAAAGAATTCGCATTTGTAATTCTAACGGGGTTGCCAAAATGTATTTACTAAAAAGTTAAAAATAAAAAATAATTTAAAAAAATTAAGTTTCAGTGTTTTATTTAGAAATGTACTTAAAACTAAAAAGTAATTTGTCGCTTAGCCTCAATAAATATATTCTTTCTCATGATAGAATCTCTCAAGTAAAACGCCTGCATTTAAATTATGAATGGTGGCAAAATTAAACGGCAAGCGTTTTATTTGAGAGATTCTATCATGAGAAAGAATATATTTATTGAGGCTAAGCGACAAATTATTTTTTAGTTTTAAGTACATTTCTAAATAAAACACTCAAACTTAACTTCCAATCCCATGTGACAGGTTACTTGTAACCCCTCCTAGGTTAGATCGCTTCCTTTACCCTAAAAAATGTGAACTGTTAGACCAGTTAATAAATGCCACCCCGAAGTAATGCGAAAGCGGTGCCGGGGGTGGTGTTCCTATGCAGGACCACAATGCCTTGTGAAGGTTCATGAACGTTATGAACATATCGCACCCCTACTAAAATAAAACACACCTAATGTTAATCTAAACAATACATATCCATATCAATAAGTTAATAAACGAAACTTGAAGAGATATAAAGATTAGAGCAAAAGGTTTGGCATATCTTCGGTGTTATGTTAAAGCATAATTTTGCACTAAGTAAACAGACGTTCATTGAACAACATGGCACAAATCAGACCATTAAGTGAAGAATTACAAAAGGCTGCCATTGAACTCTTGGGTGAGGTGCCATCACGTATACCTGAAGATTTGGCCAAACTTAAAGAATGGATTGCTCAGCAACCTCATCTCAGAGCCAATACCGATGATCAATTTCTACTGGCTTTCTTACGTGGCTGTAAATATTCCTTGGAGAAGGCGAAATCAAAAATCGATAAGTTCTTTACATTGAAAAGTAAATTTCCCGAAATGTTTAGTGTTAGCGATGTCAGTGATCCTAAGTTCAGGGAAATTTTAAGATTGGGGTAGGTGAAAAGGAAAATAAATTTCCATAACTATTCTTAAGATTTTTGTTCTTATTTTTATTAGCATGTTCATGTATCTACCAACTCCCCTAAATGGCAACGGTCCTCGTATTTGTGTAATGCGTTCCAGCCTCTATCCCCCGGAAAAATACACCATGGAGGAAGTAATGGCAGTTTCCCATGCCATGCAGGAGATAGCTCTGCTAGAAGACGATTATGCCAATATACACGGCATTGTTTTTATTGGTGATTTTGGTAAGGCCACCATGGCCCACATGTTCCAATGGACACCATCGCTAATGAAAAAGGCCACAGTATTTTCCGAAGAAGCCATACCCTTGCGCCCAAAAGCAAGTCATTTTATTAATACTCCCAGTGGTTTCGAACCCATATTCAATGTGGTAAAACCAATGTTATCAGCTAAACAACAAAGTCGGGTAAGTGGTGTTTATGATCCCATAATTGGGAAGGTTATTATAATGGCCGATCGATCTTATCGTAAAAAAACTAAATGTTTAACTTGTTCTTTGTTTTGCATGATTTTGCAGTTATTTGTTCATGGCAATAAAATGGACTCATTGACCAAGCAGATTCCATTGAAATATTTACCCAAAGAATATGGCGGTGAAAATGGTTCAGTGGAGGAAATGATGCAAGAATGGGAAAAGAAAATGGATCAATATGCGGAATATTTTAAGAAGAATGCCGAATATGGTACCGATGAGAAGTTGCGTCCCGGCAAGGCCATTGATTTTAATAGTATGTTCGGTATTGATGGTTCATTCCGTAAATTGGATGTTGATTAATCGGACAATAAAAATTTAAAAAAAAAAAAACATTTAAAAAGGAATCAGTCGGCTTTGCGACAGCTATGAGTAAAAAACTGTAACAAAAGTGGCGGATCTAAATGCACCATTAACTTATGCCTAATTTTAAAAGTAAATAGAATCTTCGCAGGTGACAGATGATGGCTTGGTCTTTTCCAGTGTAAATTTGTATGCGTTTATGGACTAAAAAGAAAGAAGTGCTGAGAATAAAATTATACCGCAAGGACTATTAAAAAAATTTAATGCAAGAAATGTATGAAGGAGTGGCCCTAAATATTAGGACATTCCGGGTCCATAGCACCTTTTATTTGTCTTAGTTCGATACATGAGGATCGTCAAAGGGAAAATTATAGATCATCGATAAAGTACAACATTCCCTTGGACGATCTTAATGTAGCATTAATAAAATCGGAGCTGTCGAAGCCGCCCCATATTACCGTTGTAACGGCAAGTTCCCTTCGGTTGCTTGGATAGCTCGCATGGGTCCATGGAAAGAGAGTTATAACACGGGATTATTGTTGGTGTTTTACTCAACTATTGGTTTTATTATTGGGTTTTCTTTAAGAGGTACACAACTATAAATTGTTCAGTAGTAAAACAAAAAGACGAGTTCCGGTCGCTCGTTCGGGGTGACCTGGCTAATTTCACGTAACAGCTCTTCGTCGCCGGTCCAGTCCTCTCCGGATATGGACTGCGTGGCAGACCTGGATAAGTTCCCCGTTTATATTGGCCTCGTAGGTAACCTGGATAAGTTCACCTCCACTGTCCTGGTCCTCCGTAGAGATCTGGATAAGTTCTCCGAATAGATGGGCTATGTGGAAGACCTGGATAAGTTCTCCGAATATGAATGTGAAAGGGGAGACCTGGATAAGTTCTTTGTAAGCTTCGCGAGAGACCTGGAGGAAGGATTCCGTGAGGAGGACCTCCAAGAGTTGCGAACACTTCAAGGAGTCTGGGCAAGAACACGTGAAGGAGAAGACCCCAGAGTTGCGAACACTTCAAGTCTGGGCAAGAACACGCGATGGAGAAGACCCCAGAGTTGCGAACACATCAAGGAATACTTCAAAGAGTCTGGATTAGACGAAGGGGTTCCAAGAGTTGCGAACACTTCAAGGAGTCTGGGACAAGAATACGCGAAAGGGTTCCAAGAGTTGCGAGCACTTAAAGGAATCTGGACAAGAGTACGCGAAGAAGAAAACCCAAAAGCTGCGAAGACTTCAAGGAGTCTGGGAAGGATTACTCGAGGGGTTTCCAAGAGTTGCGAACACTTCACGGAATCTGGGCAAGAGTACGAGAATGAGAAGATCCAAGAGCTTCGAACACTTCAAGGAGTCTGGCCAAGAATATGCGAAAGAGAAGACCCAAGAGTTGCAAATACTTCAAGGGGTCTGTGAAGGATTACGCGAGGGGTTTCAAGAGTTGCGAACACTTCAAGGAATCTGGCCAAGAGTACGTGAAGGAGAAGACCCAAGAGTTGCGAACACTTCAAGGAGTCTGGGAAGCATTACGAGAAGGGTTTCCAAGAAATGCGAAAACGTCAAGGAATCTGGGCAAGAGTACGCGAAGGAGAAGACCCAAGAGTTGCAAATACTTCAAGGGGTCTGGGAAGAACTACGCGAAGTGGTTCCAAGAGTTGCGAACACTGCAAGGAATCTGGGCAAGAGTACGCGAAGGAGAAGACCGAAGAGTTGCGAACACTTCAAGGAATTTGGGAAGGACTACGCGAATGGGTTCCAAGAATTGCGAACACTTCAAAGAATCTGAGCAAGAGTACGCGAAGGAGAAGGCCCAAGAGTTGCGAACACTTCAAGGAGTCAGGACAAGAATACGCGAAGGAGAAGACCCAAGAGTTTCAAACACTTCAAGAAGTCCACAAGGAATTAGAAAGAATTAAGTATCACCACTCTGACTCACCTGGTTAGCTGCAACTTCTTGCTTAACTTTACTCAAGCTGTGTTCCTTTACTTACCTGAGGATACCATTTTTACCATTTGTTGCAATTTTTAACCTGCAAAGCGATCCTTAACCCCAAAAAGTGGTAAAACTGGCAGCAATTTTTAAGAGAGTGAGAGAGGAGAGAGATTACGTATGCGTTTCTCTTCTACCACAGGCTACCAGACAAATTTCTGCAGGTAAAAAATGGCAGAACTAATTTTTCGACTTTTGTTTTGACGATTATTTCACAATGAAGGAAAAATGGACGAAAAACAGGAAGAAAAGCAGAACGCTGACAAAACTAAATTAAAAACTGTGAAATAAAAAACGAAAATTGATTTTTTATGTTTTTTTTTTACATTGCTACCAGTAGTGCGATTCTCTAACTAGGGATAGGTAAGTCGACTTTCGGTTAATCGATTAATCGACTTTTTGCAGTCAAACATCTAAAAATCGTAGTCGACTTTTGTCTGGAGGGAAAATCGCATAATCGATTATCTTGTTGTCGATTTTCGAGTTTGTCCGTCGATTTTTGACTTGGCGGTTTTACACTTTTGACGGTTTTACAGTTTCAAAAGAAAAATCGAAAATCGACGAATAGTCGATTTTAATCGATTTTCTGCGGTTATGAAAAAGTCGAGTTCTAAGACAACTGAAGTAATCGCAAGACCGAAAAAGCGCATTTTTAGTTTTAGACCAAAATCGAAAAGTCGAAAAAATCGATTATTGCTTTCCACTACCTATCCCTATCTCTAACAAATTTTTTGAGTTACCGACAAAAATCGGTAAAATTAAAACGCAAAATTATGTATGAAAAGTTCAAATAAAAGTTGACAACACTCTTGCTATCGGTAGAACTTTACTACTGCTTTTTATTCGTCGCTAACTTACCGAAAAACATCGGTAATTACCGAAATTATAAGTATTTTATTTTTACCGACAATTGTCGTTAACTCAAAAAATGAGTTAGATAATCGCACTACTGATGTACAATTTTTCCGTTCTTTACTTTTCTGGTAAAAATGTCCATGAGAGAGCAATTTTGACACTTTTCTCTTTTACCACTTTTACCATTAAAAAGTAAAGGAACAAAGCTTCAGTTAAATTCGCGCACTTGTTACTTTGGTTTGCTTTGAACGCCGACTGATCCCTCTTGTAATTCTTTTAGACCTTTCATAGGAAAACCACGTGGTACCTATTACCCATTACATAAATGCAATTCAAGCTTACCAGTTGTTATCTTATGTGTGGCTTGAGTCGATCGATCAGTGTTAAGTTCACGGTTAACACTTGAACTATTTAGTAAACAGCTATGAGGTTCGGTTGGGAAATAAATATAACATTGACAATGGGTGTAGACGAAAACTAGCGTGCCGTCGTCGTCGTTACGCCCTACTACCCCAAGAAATGTGCTGCGAGTTAGCATCACTACCCACAAGTTTTTCGTTATCTGTTTGGTTTGGTCTCCTGCCGTTGCAGTAATCGACGGAGGCGGTATATAGGCTAGTCAAACGGCAGTATACCGACACGAGGTATATGTTTCCATTCCCTTGTTGCAGTACAGTGGCGCTCATTGTTGATAACTCTGGAGAGCAAATATAAGATTTCGTGGCACATTACACTGATTCTCGTCAAGTCGCCGTACTGCCGTTGATCATTTCGGTACAATCCAAGGTTCCTAGATTTTCAGTAAACGGTCTTCTTGGGAGTCGCTGATGGTTTTTAGCTACCTCTTGTGTGTCGCACGTCGGTTTAACCCTCTAGTTATTATATTTGGCATCCACTGTATATAAGCAGCGGGCGTTCGTGTGTATGATACCTACATACACAGTGGGTCTAATTATTCTGCTGATAGAACCAATCAACCACAAAAAAACATGATATGTCCTATATTACAGGACTACCATTTTGGCGGGATTCAGTCCATTATCTAGAGAAGTATGGAAAATAATAAAACGTTTGTGCGGGGGAAGTTTCGGGGACCAATAACCCTTTTGTTTGTATTAGTATTATGCCAAGAAATGTGGTGTTAGTTTGCATCACTACCTACTAGTACGTCGTTACCTGCTTGTTTTGCTCGCCTCACCAGCCGCTGTAGTTCCGACGAAGTTGGTAATTTCAGTACAGTGGCGCCCAACATTGACAACTCTGGAGAGAAATGAAAAACACGTTTTTGTTGAGTCGCGTAGAAAAGTTGTTATGTATGTGGTGTAGTCTAGAGACTTTCGAAGTCCCTTGATGAAGCCAATATGTATATTAACTTTTCTCCGTCAGGGCTTCAGTGACAATTTCACGCCAATGAAGGTGAATAACCTCATCCAATAGACGATACAGTGGCATTCGATGTTGACAAATATGGAGATCTCGTTAGCTACATACCAAGGTTCATTGATTAAGTCAATATGTATATATCCTTTTTAATTTTCTCCATCAGGGCTTCAGTTGCCGTTTCACTCTCTTGGAGGTTTTTTTCTGGATGATCTCAATCATAAGTTCTCCCGTAAACCGACTTTGTGGTAGTCGCTGATGATTTCGGCTGACAATTGTGCGTCGCTCGGGATTTAACCTCCTGGCTGTTATGTTTGGCATCATTGTCGTCGCCGGTTCTTGCCCTATCAACTTTGAAATTAACGGCATTTGAGACGTCATGACTTTAGTATTTGGACCAACTGTGGAATACCTCCCATCTCTTCACATCAATTTTCTGGTTTTGATTGCCAAAGACTTCGAGCATATGTTCCGTTTCGAATTTGCAGCCATATCCCTTGACATACACCTCAGCTTTGGTCTGGTTAGGGAATTCATGCTTTCTCACCAAATTTTCTTCGCCACCTTCCCAAAAGAGCTTCAATGCTGCTCGTCAGTGGAACATTAATAGGCCCCCTTAAGCTTGCTGCGGCTGATGGCTATTGGTTCACGCCCTTTCCCGTCTCCGCGATCATCTGAAAAGTCAGAGATTTCCATTCAGAATGCTCAGTCTTTCCAGAATATTCAGTGGTTGGAAAGGAAATGATTCTCGAAACACTCTCCTTTGTATAGGTCTTGGCGAGGTTTATTACGGACATTTGAAGGTTTTCTCGTATGGTTTCAGGATCTCCTTTCAGAATTCCCAGTCGTTAAAGAAGATTCAATGGTTGGGATCACCTTCTTTATGTGACGCCGGGCTCACTTTTCGCACTCTACCATAGGATTCTAGATACAGTGTTGGTCTTGGCGAAGTTTACTCGGGCCATTTGAGGTAGGAAGCTGTTTTTCTTCTTCGATGTTTTCGCAGTGTTCTGCTTTTCGCTGCTTCTTTTCTCCTGGTAGTTTTGCGATGCTCCTGTATTATATTTTGGTATAAATTGATTGCGTCTGATTTTCTTTATCCGCGATCACTTCCCTCCTCTGAAAGATCCGGTATTTCCTTTCAATATCCCAAGTATTTCCTTACGATTCAGTGACAGGACTCACCTTCTTCATGGCCTAGCTTACTGTGTGGCCGTCTGCTGAAGTATTTTCGAGACAGTCTCCTCTGCATGACAAGATTTACTCGGGACATTTGAAGGTAAGAGGCTCTTTTTTCTCTTCGGTGGTTACGCAGTGTTCAGCTCTTCGGGAAATCTAATAGTAATATTACATGGTACTGGCTTAAATAAATTCAGTGGATTTATATCGGGAATTCCATTGGATATACGTCAAATAAATCATAATAATGCAAAAAGCTTTAATGTAAAGTCTACTATCATGGGCGTAGCCAGGAACACAGTAAATTTTATGTAAATAAGTATAAATCTTGTGAAAAAAGGTCCGATTAATTATTCAGAAGAAAATGTTGGTCTCTTCTCGCGGCATGATCAGATTTAAAAACTGGTACAATTACCGAATAGGCAAGCGTGACACGAACAATATCAGATTTAATTCTATATTGGTCTCGCCAAACAAAAGTCCCCATCAAAAGACTGATGCTATTCTATTCAAATCTTGCCCTTGGATATGGAATAAATATTCTGTATTGGCCCACCTAGGTAAGTCTGTATTTTTTTAATGTAATTGTAGTGGGGAAATTTTTTGATCGCTTTTTTCAGCCCGATTCATTATTCAGACGAAAAGTTTGGTCTTTTCTCTGTGGTCATATTTAACAAATAGGCTCAATCACGGAATAGGCATACAACATATGAATTGAATTAATATTGGTCCAGGGATGCTATTTTGGACTATGTAAGCAACTTAGAAACAAATCCACATCAGTCGAAATCACGGAAGAGGCACCCGTGACACGAACAACTTCCGATTTGCTTGAATGTTAGTTTTAAATATTTTATGTAACCAGTTTAGCTTCAAATTCACTTCTCGCCAAACAAAATGTCCACTCCACAAGACACAAATACCACTCGAACTAATGTATGGATTGGAATGTTGCCATGTAGAGTTGTGCAATCTAGTTCCTTTTCCCAAAAGCAACTAATTCCTTAATATAGTTCCAAATAGTTCTGAGACAGATATAGTTCAACGAATCATTCTCTTTATATTCGTTCTAAATATTTCAGAAACCGATATAGTTCAACTAATCTTTCTCTTTCATAGTTCTTTTCGTTCCGAGATGTAAATAGTTCACCGAATCGCCCTATTTCATTGTTCTTTTTATTTCCTTCGTTCCAAGTCTTCCCAAGACCGAAATTTTTTATCGTTTTGTGGACGAATTGACATAAAAATAAATAAATTACAGCGAATAAACAGCAAAGAAGAAAGATCGATGTATGCGTTAAACTATAGGAACAAGAAGAGCGAAAGGAACTATATGAACTAAAGGAACTATATAATTGCAAGAGCTGGATATAGTTGCAACAGTTCCTTGTCCGGAATAGATCCTTGGAACTAGTTCGTTCCGGAACTACACAACTCTATTGCCATGAGATTTGGTTATGGGATAAATGTTCTGTAGTGGCCCACCTACACTGAAAGAAAAATGAAAAATGTCATTGATTTTGAACCAACGTAGAGATTCATTGAATAAATGAAAAAAAGGTTCATTGAAGTAAAGTTAACCAATTTGTTCATTGATGCAATGAAACATTTCCATTGATGCAATAAAACGATTTCGTTAATGCAATGAAACTTTTTCATTAATGCACTGAAACTTATTCATTAATACAATGAAATACTTTCATTGTCTTCATTAATGCAATGAAATATCTATGTTTATTTCGTTTTATTGCAATTACTTTTGACCATGAATACAACAAGTCATTTTTAATTCCTCAGGTTTTAACCACATTAATGATAGTATTGGGCGTTGTCATCTGTAAGTAAAATTGAAAGAATAAGCAAATTGTTAACAAAATAACTGGTTTTCTAAACAATAACTTACCTACAACTTTTGCCGCTGAGTCATCCCCTGTGTACGTCCGTAATTCCACTGTTCATTAGATTTTCTATTTTTTTTATCTCTATTGCAAATATAAATTAAAATTGAAAAAAAAAAACAAACACGTAAAAACTTCAAGAAATAGTTTAACCAATATTTGAATTTTCATTTCACATTATTAAACACTTCATACTTACTTTCAGCGAAGTTAATTATCCTCTTGGGCGTTGTCATCTGTAAGCAAAATTTAAAAACATAAGAAATTTTATTAATTTATCTGGGTTTCTATACATTAACTTAACTCTAACTTTTGCCGTTGGACAGCAAACTATGCGCAATCCACTGAGTACGTCCACGCTGTTAGGATACAATATTTTCTTTTTCTAAGTGAGAGGTGCTTCGCTGTCCAATGATAACAGTTTCTCCGTCATTCTATTTGTCTTTAGATTTTGTATTGAATGCTTCCATTACAAAGAAAAAATATAAATGCAAATTCACTTAAAAAGACAACTGAACACACAAAACACAATATTTACATTTTCTTTTCATATTAAACACATCACACTTTTTAAAGTTGAAAATACCAGACGTAAAATAACTTTTTTTCATCCACAATTGATTGTGGTATAGCGCAAACTAAAACAATGTTCTTGAACATCGTTGGATGTAGCTAAGCAAGCGGTGGTTGTTTTGCAAAGAGAAGAGTAGTTTTGCCTACACGTGTTTTCTGCTTGTTGAACACACACACACAACCACAGCTGGAATTCAATGAACAATAATACAAACAAGAACAAAGAACAACTGAGAATAGCATTATTTTTAATGTGAATGAATATTTATGTATACCAACGTCAATCGGAGTCAGTCGAATTTGTGTACAGACGCTTCTGCTAGTTTTTGCAAATATTCATGCATACATACCTAGCAAACCAATCGTACCGACATCATAACGAAATCGGCACAAAATTCGGACGATATCTTAACGAAAGTTGTATGAAGTGGTTGACATAATTTCGGAACGAAATGTCGGACCGTAATCGGATAGATTTCGGTTCGATTTCGGAACGAAATCTGAAGAAAATTCTTGAGAAATTCGGAAGGGAAATTTATTTCCGATATTTGCTTCGAAATCGAAACGAAATCTGTAGTGCGATTCTCTAACTCATTTTTTGAGTAACCGACAAATGTCGGTAAAATTAAAACGCAAAATTATGAATTGTTTGTGTACTAGTTTTTCTTAAATTTATAGAAATTAAAAGTTTCACTACATCATCAATGGAATCCGTTTCGTTTATACAATGAAACCAAAAATCATTAAATTTTAAATAACGTAAAGTTTCATAGCATGAAAGAAACATTTCATTGTATTAATGGAACGTTTCATAGCATCAATGAAAAATAATCAATGGAACCCGTTCATTGATACAACGAAGCATTTTTCTTTCAGTGTAGGTTAGTTTGTAATTTCTTTAACGTAACTAAAAGTGTGTCTCTTCTTACGGCATGAACTAATTTGAATATTTGGCACAAACACGAAATAGTCACGCGTGACCCGAGCATTATGTTTATAAATTCTTTAATGTAATTGTATTCGTTATCCCAACCCTACAAGAATAACTGAATGGCAACCCAGTCTTTAGCGCCCAATAATCTTAACAATTTATTTATGATAATTGCTTTGCCAAAAATGTTCATAGGTTTGTTTGAAAAACAAACTTTCGAAGAAAATGATGAAATTCTATAACTTCATTATATCTGCTGATATTGACTTAAAACCTACGTTAATAATATTGATTTGACAACAACAATTACACCTTATCGGAATATACACATGCAGTATCTTTGTACGTTCGATAACAATTCCGATAATGTACTTGCCTACAAATGTAAACTAGCCTAGCATAACGTTTTAGTTAAATCAGTCTTGGTGCAGAAGTAAGCGATAGCAGAACGCCACAACATGGCCAACATAAGACCCTTGAATGAAGAATTACAAAAAGTTGCAGCTGAATTAGGAGAAAAGCCCTCGCGTTTGGCTGATGATTTGGCGGCGCTAAAGGAATGGATACGTCAACAGCCCCACTTGAAAGCCAATACAGATGATCAATTTTTGGTGGCATTTCTAAGAGGTTGTAAATATTCATTGGAAAGGGCAAAATCAAAAATTGATCGCTATTTCACATTGAAAAGTAAATTTCCTGAAATATTTGGTCCCATTGATGTGGATAATCCCAGAGTAAGGGAACTTTTGCACACCGGGTAAATTGCAGAGAATTTGTTTTTTGAATTTAATACGACTAAGATTTTTTGTGTTTGTTTTAGAACTTGGCTTTACTTACCCAACCCCTTGAACGGCAATGGTCCACGTATTGGCATAATGCGTAGCGGTCTCTATTCTGTTGATAAATTCTCAGCCGAAGAAGTCATGCATGTTGCCCATGCCTTACAGGAAATCAGTCTGTTAGAAGATGATCATGCCATTCTACAAGGTGTCATTTTTATTGGTGACTTTGAAAAGGCTACCATGGCCCATATGATGCAAATGACACCATCTTTGATGAAAAAAATGACGGTACATTCCGAGGAGGCTGTGCCACTGCGTCCAAAGGCCCAACATTTTATTAATACCATGGCAGGATTTGATACCGTATTCAATATGGTTAAACCAATGATGTCGAAAAAACAACAAAGCAGGGTACGTTGAGAGAGAGACAGTGAGAGGAAGAGAGAGAATATATATAATTTAAAAGAGACTAAATAATTCTATTTCTTCATTTGCAGTTATTTGTCCATGGCAATAAAATGGATTCGCTTACCAAAGAAATCCCCTTGAAATATTTACCCAAAGAATATGGCGGTGAAAATGGTTCGGTGGAAGAAATAATTGCCGAATGGGATAAGAAATTAGATCAATATCGTGATTACTTTAAGCGTAGCGCCGAATGGGGTACCGATGAGAAGTTGCGTCCTGGCAAGGCCATTGATTTTGAAAGTTTATTTGGTATTGATGGTTCCTTCCGTAAATTGGATGTGGATTAAATGTTACATGTTAATATTATAGGATACAATTTGTAAAATAGTGAATAGTTTTTTATTTGCAAATAAAATTTACAATATTTAAGAATGACAAGTAAAGTTCGATGACCACTGGAAACCTCAAATATCAAATTACGGATAGTTCGGTCAACAAATGAATTCTTCAAATCATCGAAAATCAGGAGGTAGCATTAAAAGGGGTCTATACCAAACCATGGACCTATGTTGACAATTTTTGATGGAGACATTTTGTGACCACTGGGAACCTCAAGTATCAAATAACGGGTAGTTCAGTAAAACAATATGGCTAAAACCCTAAACATACAAAAAATCGGGAGGTACCCTTATATGGAGGCTATACTAAGGCATGGACCTATGTTGACAATTTTTGGTGCAGAAGTTTCGTGAACCTCAAATTAGCCCAGTCAAAATATACATGCGTATAAGGGGGAAATAGCAAAAATTCCCACAGAGCTAAATTTTGGTGGAGTGCTAGGGTTCACCATTAGAAGAAACGTCCTAAAAGTCCCCATCAATCCCATGTGTGCAAAACAAGTTATTCGGCGTCAAAGGTCATTTTTGGAGGCATTATTCATTTTTTTTTTTAATTTTTCTCAAAAATGGTAAGACATAGCAAAAGGCTAAAGTAAAAGTTGTAGATTTAATAATTGTCAACAAGAGCGATCTTTATGATTTTTAAAAAAGACACCATTTTCGAGATATCGCGATCTAAAGGTCAAATAAAAAATTAGCCGCGTAAGTACATTATGAGGCGAACCGGTTAAAGTAACGACACTATGTGTTATGTACTTCCATAAGCTTTCAAACGATATCCAGTTTGCAGTAATCGGTTCAGTAGAACCGGGTCTAACCCGGTTTTTAAATTTGGCCTTTCGGGTCGAATAACCGGCGAACCGGATCCACCACCCTTGAAAGTTATACATTTCCGTAATTAGCTCAACAAACCCTACTTTCGGGCAAAACTTGAAAAAAAATCGGAGAGTTTTCGTTGGGGTCGTTCCCGTTGGTCCTTCGATTACACATGTGGGTTAAATGGGCTATTTTATGCAAAAATTGAATAACTCTACTAAACACTCTCCGATTTTGTTGGATTTTTTTTTAAGATAGGTATAATTTCCCTCTTCAAGAAAATTTATATTTTTTTGGGTGGACAGACCCGCTTACTTCGCTTATTTTAGCCGGTTCGTCTGAATATGTGCATATTTCCCTTATAAGTGCATACAAATCATGTGTTTTATCTCAAGAATGGTTCCTTCTACGAAAAAAATGATAGAGATCAAACGTGTAGATAATTTTTCTGGCTACAATATTTACTTTAGTCACTTTTTGATTAAAATTTGACCTTTGACCCCGAATAACTTTTTTTTTGCAAACATGGGATCGATGGGTACTTTTAGGACATTGCTTCTAATGGCAAACCCTAGCTCTCCTCCAAAATTCAGCTCTGTGGGAATTTTTGCTATTTCAATGTCTATTTTGACTGGGCTAAATGTCAACTTCATACTTCTAGAGAAAATGGCCCGAAAGCTGTAAAAACCCTCTGTCGCACCATGAGAGTGGATGGATCGCACGATAACTCTTGAACAGATGAACCGATGGATTTTACAGTCGTAATATTTTGCGCAAATTTAAATCGAGTTCAAAAAATTAGCCATATCGGCCCACTCCTTTGGGTACCTCCCCCACAAAAGTTCAAAATTTTTGGATAAAATGGTGCACACGATAACTCTCGAAGGCTGTAACTGATTTCATCCATACTTTGCACGTCGTAATATTTGTACGAGTTATAGATTAAGTTTGAATATGAACTATATATGTCAACTCCTTCGGGTACCTCCCACACAATATTTCGGAGAAGTGAAGTTTAAGACCTGATCTCTGAACCCTTTGATTTTTGCTGTAAAAACTTATGTGCACTGCCCACGATACGACAGTAAAATTTTTCCAGGGACATGTTCCTACTTCATGAGAAGATAGCCCGAAAACTATGTGTAGTGACTGTAGCGCACGATAACTCTCGAACACATCAGCCGAATCGGTCCAAAATTTAGCTTTCGTAATATTTTATAAAAACTAAGTTTAAATTCGAGATGGGTCTTATCGGTCCACTCTTCAAGGTACCTCCCCCCACAAAAGTTAAAAAATTTTCGGTAAAATGTGCGCACGATAACTATCGAATGCAGTAACAGATTTGGTCCATACTTTGCATGTCGTAATATTTCTTCGAGGTATAGATCAGGTTCGAATTTCGGTCCTCCTCTCGAATAGTTTTGAGTTTTCTTACAACAGGTTGCACTCAAAGCCCCTATTACGATGGAACAAGTTTTTTTGAGTGATAAGTCCATATTTCTTGACCCGAAAGCTGTAAAATTCCATGTGTAGTGGCTGTCCCAGCCACCGCACCGTACGACAACTCTCGTATGGAATACTGTGTTCGTTCACTAATATTTCTTTGAATATAAGATGAAATTCTAAAGTGGTGCTTATACATAGGTCCACTCCTCTATGGTGATTTGGTCCAAGCTTTGTAAAAAAATCGGTCCACTCCTTGGGGTACCACCCACACAAATGTTAAACATTTTTCTTTAAGAGCGGATACGGGTTTGTTTTAGGATCCCTTGGATATTTTACCGAAGATACTCCTAGTGGTTCTGTTTACAGCAATATTATGTTTTTCGTGGGCAAGACCATGTTTTCTAAATTACATGGTGACCAACTGAAATGACTGGTGGGCGCGATATCTACCGAGAGGAATGACTACCAAAATAAAATCCACTTCCAAAATAGACTATGTCGGACCATTCATTTGGGTACCTTCCGCGTAAAACTTTTGAGCTTTAATCCAAATCCAAGTTCATACGCTAAAATTCTGAAAACCGCTAAATACATACGTTTCATGTTTCAATTTATACAACCTGAGCGTATATCTCTGCCGGCAAAGCCAACTGATACTTTTTTACTTGTTATCTGTTATCTTTCTATGTAGGGATACATTGGCTGAAGGTATTTCTCCTCTGGACGGTCTGACAATATGCACAGACGGATCCAAGATGAAAGAAGGCACTGGCGCCGGCATCTATTGCAAGAACCCACAAATTAAACACTCATACAAGCTTAACGACAGCTGCATCGTTTTTCAGGCTGAGATTCTTGCTATCAGAAAACTGCAGAATCCGTGATATGGCTTGAAGGCAATCTCACGGGACCATATCCTTCTTCATCCTCAGTTCATAGAGCAATAACTCTTAATATTCTATCGTCATCTTTACCTAATAATCATCTTTACCTCAACATCATATTTACTTCATCATCCTCATCTTACCTAGCCATAATTTTCAACACCTTTAACTTACCCAGAATGAACACAATGGACCAACGCTCTCCGAGTAAAGCAGTCACTTATGCTTTTAGATGGCTGCGCAACCTTAAACCTTAACCTAACCTACTCGATTTTATTCCAGCCTTAGGCAGTTTGCTGAGTTGTAGCAAAATCGGGAAAATATATATGGGGGCTATATACAAATACTTGTGCAAAAATTCATCAACCTAGGTCAACGCCTTCTATTTTTGTCCACTTTTGTGTGGAAGCGGCAACACTGTGTAGTGCCGCCATCTGTTTTAAGAACCCACTAATTAAACACTCATACAAGCTTAACGGCAGCTGCATCGTTTTTCAGGCTGAGATTCTTGCTATCAGAAAACTGCAGAATCGGTGAAACGGCTTGAAGGTAATCTCACGGGAACATATCCTTTTTCGTCCTCAGCTCATAGAGCAGTAACTCTTAACATTCTATCGTCATCTTTGCCTCAACATCATATTTACTTCATCATCCTCATTATCATCTTACCTAGCCATAACCGCCAACACCTTTAAATTATTCAGGATGAACACAATGGACGAAGGTCTCCGAGTAAAGCAGTCACATACTTTTAGATGGCTGCGCATTCTTAAACCTTAAGCTAAACTACTCGATTTTAATCCAGCGTTAGGCAGGGTGCTGAGAGCAAAAACGTGAATGATTTTTACATTGTAGTTTACGCTTTTTTGTCTCAGTAAGCGCACACAGCCGATCGCGGTTTTAATCGCAAGTGAAAATACTCGAGAGTGGGAGTATTGGAAGATCGCGCACTCTTCATAGCAGAGCTTATATTTATTCGATTTTAATCACGAGAGAAAAATATTTGCAAGTGGTCGAAGAGCACGATTTTTACTCTCCAAGTTCATGGAGTTTACTCTCCACTCTTTTGCTTGCGAGTACTTCTTGGTGACAAAAAAGTGGGAGTCAAAAATAGCTCTGTTCCTTTACCTGCAAGAATCTTCAAGTTTTACAACTTTTTACTCGAAAAGCGTTCCTTTACTTCAGACACCATACAATTCATATGGAAGCAGATTGCAACTTTTGCAACTTTTGTAAAGGAACAGACCAAATGTTTCAAGTAGAGTAAGAGTTTACTCTAAGACAGGTCTGAGCAAAATAGAGAGAGAGAGGGGAATTTAAGGGAGAATTAAGATTTAATTTTTCTTTATGTTTCATTACTTATTTCAATATTTTTTAAACATTAATGCTGTCTAAAATCGTCCACAATGCAAATTATTAAAAAATATAAATAGAAAAAATTGCATAAATGTTTAATTATTCATGGTTCACAAAAATTAAGAGTACCTTTTTTACAATTTGACTGTGTGCTAGCACACAAGCGAGCTCAGCCCTGCTCTAAGCAATCATGAAGAAGAAGAGAGCATTTATATGGTGAAACGTACGAAAACGTAAAGGCGAGTACTCATCTTGTTCATCCATGCTCTAAGAGCTAAACCGAGTGCGAAAATAAATGTATTTTTTTACAGATTTGTGTGTTCGTGTTTGTGTGTAGTACGAGGACTGCACGAAAACTACCTGGTCTAGGCAACACCGCGTATTGCCAGGCCCCATTTGAATTTTTATACCCTCAGCCTTTAGGCTAAGAAGGGTATATACACTTTGATACGATGAAAATGTGCCTCATCGAAATAATGGTTTTAGACCCCAAGTATGTTTGGACGAAATGTGTTTCAGACAATTTGGAGTCGATCTAGCCATGTCCGTCCGTCTGTCTGTCTGTCTGTCTGTCCTGCTGGCTGGAGCGCACGATATCTATCGAACAGATGAACCGATTCGGTTAAAATTTTGGCTTTCGTAATATTTTGTCCAAACTTAGTTTAAGTTCGAAGATGGGTTATATCGGTCCACTCCTTCCGCTACCTCCCCCACATAAGTTCGAAAATGTTCGGAAAAATTGTGCTAACGATAACTCTTAAAGTAAGTAACCGATCTGCTCCATACTTTACATATCGTGAACTTTCTACCAGACATAGATGAGGTTCCAATATGGTCTCAATAGGTCCACTCCTTCGGGTACCTCCCGCACAAAACTTCGGAAAAGTTCAATTTAGGGCCATCTCCCGAATTGCTTTGATTTTTGTTTCAGCAACTTGTATTCACTGCCCTCCATACGACGGTACTAGTTTCATCAGGGGCAAGTCCATACTTCCTGAGAAAATAGCATGAAAGTTGCAAAAAAAAACCCTATGACACCCTGTGAGGTGGTTGTAGCGCAAGATAACTCTCGAACGGATCTGCCGATTCGGTCTAAAATAGGGCCTTAGTAATATCTTGTCAAAATATAGTTTAAGTTTGAAGATAAGCCATATCGGTCCACTCCTTCAGGTACCTCCCCCCACAAAAGATCAAAAATGTTCGGAAAAATTGTTCGTACGGTAACTCTAGAAGGGAGTGGCCGAATTGGTCTATACTTTACACATCCTAAGTTCACTTTAAGACCTGGTATCAAATCACTTTGATTTTTGTTGGATCAACTTGCTTTCGCTGCCTCAATTACGATGGTAAAAGCTTTTTTAGGGGCAAGTCAATACTTCTTGAGCAAAGAGAGCCGAAGAGTGTAAAAACCCCCTATTGCACCATATGTTGTGCCTGGAGATCCACTTCCATAACGGCCAATGTCGATCCATTCCTTTTAGTATCTCCTCCTAAATACAGACGTATTTTGAGAAAAAATTGTTTCAATATACACAAGCTGAGGGTATATCTCTGTCGGCAAAGCCGACTGATACTTTTTTACTTGTTTTTGGATAGTTTAACAGTTTCTAGCCTAGACTTGCTCAGGACAGTTTGTCGTACGACCATGTTATGTGTTGTTTACAGTGACATGAAGAAATCACTTTGCAAAAAAATGAAATTTATTTGTGAACATTTTCGTCCAAGAATTTTTTGCAACTTTCGATGTGGATAATCACCGCAAGAATGTATCGATCAAATTAAATGTTTGTATGTCGATAAAGAACCATCCTATAGGACTATGAAAAATTGGTTTAATGAATTCAACCGTGGTCGGCACTCGCCAAAAAACGAAGGTCGTGAGGGTCGTCCAAAGTCGGTCGTTGTGCAAAAACAAAACAACGGATAATGCGAGATCTCCATGTTAAATGCCGTCAGATAGAGGCATCCTTTGGCATTTCTTCCACTAACTAACATTTGATATCGCATAAACACCCGGCCGCAAAAATTGATTTTTTTCTCGTTAGATCCAGCAAAATTGTTCAATGGCTCAAAAAAAAGGCTCCTGTGAAGTGGTCAAAGAAATTGAGCATAAAATCGATCCCCGTGCTTCAAACGACGTTTATAAGATCGTCACAGACGACGAATCAAGGATTTATGTTTAGGAGCCTGAAACAAAGCATGAATCGGCCATTTGGGTGTTCGAAACGAGCCAAAACAAACAAAAGTTGTTCATGTAAGAAGCACTTAGAAGCAAAAAGTTGCCTGTTTCTTCAGAAAAACTGGCCGTGTTGCGAGTATACTGCTTGAGAAATATAGGACGGTTAATTCTGGGTGGTACACTATAATTTGTTTGCCTGAATTCTCCTGAGAAGTTCGAAAAACGAACAGGAGAAGACAAATCATTCGACATCATGACAATGTGGGCTCTCACACATCGATTCAAACCAGCGCCAGTTTGACAGGACAAAACGTGGAATTGATGGGTCATCCGTCGTTCAGCCCTGACTGGGGATCCAATGACTTCATTTGATTCCAGCACATCAAGAAAAAGAGCGTGGTCAACGATTTTTTTTCCTGAAGATGTTGTAAAAGCGTTCCAATACCATGTTTTGGAGGTGTCTCAATTGGAGTGGAAAAAGTGCTTCGCCAATAGGGTTGAGCGCACGGAGAAGTGTATAAATTATGCTAGAAACTACTTAAGAAAACAATAATGTCGTTTTTGATGGTAAATATTCGCGTTTTCATAGCCCAAATAGTTATCGTTCAGCCCTCGTAGTAGCTTTGTTGGTACAGATTGACAACAGTGATCTTCAACGAATTTGTTTTTGTTTCGTTTGCAGCTGTGGATTGAGAAAATACCCCCACACTTACAAATAAAAAAACGGTAAGAGATTCTGCTTAGAATCTGCTCGATTTGGAGCGTATTTTATCCCATTCGAAAAGAAGCAAAGTATTCGCGCTGTTATTCGAATGGTACAGACAAATTGAGTATGCTCGACTTCTCGAATTAATAGTCCATTTACGTCCACCAACGGTCACAAATGTTCAGTACCACCGTACGCATTACTTAGTATTTAGTAAAATAAGTAGTTTTGCCTTTGTCAGTTAAATAAACTTCGCGCCTTATTCAAATTGCCAACCTTTTTTCTTCCGATTCTATTCTGTGAATTTTCTTCGTGATACATAGATTGCCTATATATTTTATAGCTACTTTTGAAAGCTCTGTTCATGGGATGATGAAATTTGTTAACTTCATATTGGCAAAGTACATTTATTGAGCATAATTTTACAATAACAATAATGAATTATCAAAAGTTGATAACAACTGCGGCGATAATATTTTATGCCTACGAATATCAACTGTAGTAGCTTAACTTTTAGCTAAATCACTCCAGTTGCTGCATTAAACACCAGCGGAACGCTCCAACATGGCCAACTTAAGACCGTTAACTGAAGATTTGCAAAAAGTTGCAATCGAATTGGGAGAAGTGCCATCACGTTTGGATGATGATTTGGCAGCACTAAAAGAATGGATACGCCAACAGCCCCACTTGAGAGCCAATACAGATGATCAATTTTTGGTGGCCTTTTTACGTGGTTGTAAATATTCCATGGAAAAGACAAAATCAAAAATTGATCGTTATTTCACGCTAAAGGGCAAATTTCCCGAGCTGTTCGGAGCCATTGATGTGGATGATCCTAAGTATAGGGAAATTTTGAGAACAGGGTAAGAAGTGTAGGAGAAATTTTGTTATGGGGAATTTAAGCAAATGGATTTTTTTTCTTTCTCACAGAACATGGCTGTTTTTGCCAACTCCATTGCATGGTAATGGCCCCCGTATTGGAATAATGCGTGATGGTGTCTATCCGGCTGATCAATTTCGCATTGAAGATGTAATGAGATTAGTCCATGCCATGCAGGATATCATTATGTTGGAAGATGATTATGCCATACTGCAAGGTGCCATATTTATTGGTGATTTTGAAAAATCTTCCCTGGCTCATTTGATGCAACTTACACCATCTATAATGAAGAAAATGACAGTGTTCTCTGAAGAGGCTGTACCTTTGCGCCCCAAGGCCCAGCATTTTATAAATACCATTGCAGGATTTGAACCCGTATTTAATATGGTTAAACTAATGATGTCGAAGAAACAACAAAGTAGAGTAAGTTGCGGTAAAAAGATGTGAAGGAATACGAAATAATCAAATTTGTTTTTTTTTTTTCAGTTATTTGTCCATGGTAATAAAATGGACTCGCTTATCAAGGAAATCCCATTGAAATATTTACCCAAAGAATATGGTGGTGAAAATGGTTCGGTGGAAGAAATCATTGCCGAATGGGATAAGAAATTAGATCAATATCGTGATTACTTTAAGCGTAGTGCCGAATGGGGCACCGATGAAAAGTTGCGTCCGGGCAAGGCCATTGATTTTGAAAGTTTATTTGGCATTGAAGGTTCCTTCCGTAAATTAGATGTTGATTAAGTTATTGATTGCATTATTATACTCATACTTCTAAGTGGAAATTGTTTTTGTTTTTACAGTGTTTGATTTTTACTTGCTTTTTATTAAAATTATTGATTTTTTTGTAAATAAATCGTCTGCTACGCACAAATAGGTCGTAAGTCCACTTTTTTGGGAAATCGCGTTTTTCTATATGTTTTGGGCCCTGTTGGAAAAGGTCGTAAGTCCACAAAATGTGGAAATTTGAGTACGAAAAGGTTGTAAGTACACAGGAAAAGTTATATTTTGAATTAATACTACAGCTAATGTAGTTCAGATATAATGATAAACGTCATCCATGGTTGGGGTACATTGCAAAGAAGCAGCCTATAACTTTGGACGATAATCGAATTATATTTGGCGGAGCAAAAGTACCGTTCTTTTGCATAAAAATCTGCTTATTCCTATTTAATAATTTAATTATCCATGTGATTATTTTCATCAGCAAAGTTCGCAAGTCCAAGGATATCCATTTATCTCCCAAACGCGAAGGAATTTTATCAAACAAAATAATAATAAAATCTTCCTGAAAAATTTCTAAAAATGGACTTACGATCTTTTCGTGCGTAGCAGACGAAATATTTTTTGTAAAGTAACTCTCTGTTTTATTGTCTTTAAATTTTAACAAGTGAAAACAGCACGGCGGAACTTTTACAGCCTCCACCATAATTTATTTTGGAAACGGATTTTAGCCATTTCGGTTATATTATGCGGCTAAAACTTTAAAAATACCGAAAATGAGGCGGTTCTACAGGGGCTACACCATAACCTACCACTACGAACTTCAAATGTCAAATTACAGGCAGTTCGGTTAAAAAAATGTAGCTAAAATCCTTCAGCAAACATTTTGAATTTCTGTCCCATATAGACCTTTCCTTCATGTAAGTTTAGATGAAATTGAACGATGTGCAAAGTATCGGTCAGAAATCAATTCGTAAGTTATCGGGCTCATTATTGTTGTTATGAAGCAACGAAATATGTTCGTTCGTATATCTTTTTCGGTTATAAAATCCTGCAACATTGACTGGCTGCATCCATACAGAAGCACGAGACAAGTGAGTGGGTTTAGCTGAGCATTTAAACAAATGCAGCGTAGCGTGCATTCAGGGCACGATATC
Source organism: Musca autumnalis (assembly GCF_047663935.1). Taxonomy (NCBI): domain Eukaryota; kingdom Metazoa; phylum Arthropoda; class Insecta; order Diptera; family Muscidae; genus Musca; species Musca autumnalis. The sequence goes on from NW_027412088.1 coordinate 167,666,920, forward strand.
CAACTATTTTGCCATCAATTAGAGCCCCATACGAATTAAGGCGGCTGCATCGACCAGATCTGAAACCACTCGTGTTATCTTGGCAGCCGGCGTTTGTCTGTTGCGATGTTGGTGGGGTAGTTTTCGAGTACGCCTTTCACGTTGTACCATTGTACTGTTTTCGTATCCATCAGATGAAAGAACTGAGAACTGCTACATAAATCTTAACATATCACATATGTCACCGACGATCGGATTCGACGCCAAGTTCGTATAAACATATACATGTCTACATTACGATCTCTATGCCGTCTGGAGGGTGTGGAAGTTCAGAAAGCTTGATGTTAAACAATTTCGGTCATATCACCCAGCCTTGGGAACTCCTTTTTTTCTGAATTACAAACATATATGTAGTTGATCATCCAACGTTTCAAACAAGGCGGGAGAGAAGTCTTCTATATGCCGTCTCAATGTCTGACGGTATCGAGGGATAGGTCTGAACCAAAATTACGGTTTGGTCGCACGGCATGTTCTGGTTCAGTCCTCGACTGATATGTGTGGAACCCATGCTGATGTTGGACAACTGGGAAACTGCATCCCATCGTGGGTTAGAGTAGTACCTCTACGAGCTTCGCTACTGGCAACAAGATGGAGATCGGCCTGTACGATTCACCTGCCAACTTTCCACTTTTGCTAAAATATGGTTGGCTTAAGCATTACCATTGAGTTTCCGCGTGAGGCCAATGCTTTGGCTTAGGTGATTTCGCTTTTCGTAGAACATACAGTTTGTCAAGTAATTGTTTTCGAACCAAGAAAACTAACATTTTTCTGTATTAATTAATGAAAAAATTACTGATAATTGTGATACAAATTTCGGTTTTTTTTGCAAAAATTAGTTGGACGACTTATTTAAGACAAGATAGGATGTATAAATAAAAAATTAACCCACGTAGTCCAACAAAAAATAACGAAAAGCAATAACTACATGTAATGCAAGTTGTCAAATAAATGTTTTCGAAATGTAATGGAGGTTCCAATATACCCCATATTTTCGGTAAATACTTGATAATCAGGACAATTTATGCCTTTTATTTTTAACAGGGAGTAACTACTAACAAGTATCAACAATATTAGTCATCGAATATCCGTACTAGGAGGGTTACCATATGGACCAAGGGAGTACCAGGTCATATTCCATGTAAACAGGGTCCTGTAGGTTTTAAACCGGGAATATTTGAAAACTAAGACGTTTTATGAGTTTCTTTAGTTCACTAGGACGGATTGTCATCAACTAAAATAAATATTACCTTCAGAATAATTAAATCAGGAGGGTTGCCAGATGTACGAAAAGGTACCAGGTTATATAAACAGTAAATGAGACCACCTGAATCCATAACCTGGGCTTAAGATTTGTTTATTTAACTCAAATTGAATTAACGGATGAAACAATTCTCTAAAACAAATCAAAATATGACATAAAAGTACAAATATCGCTTAGAAATACATATGCAAGATATTGTCAGTCTATTCTGATTTTATAATGGACATCCGATGTCAACTGTTTAGAGCCAGTTCAGAGGAATTCTCTAAGTTTTTTGGCTTCCATGGTAAAATTGAAGCATTATTTTGCCGCCAGCATTATTTTTCCCTTAAAAAATATGCTGAGTAGTATTGAAGAGTACACGAAATGAGTCCAATAGGTCGTAGTAGGCATTTCTGAAAATTGTCGAAATCTGTACCCCATACATTTCTAAGCAATATTAGTCTCTTACTGCGATATTTCCGATAGTTTCGTGAAATGTTATTACCTCTTAATTAATATTAAGTGAAACAACAAACTTCGGTGCCCTGTTTTGAGACACAGGTGGTCTCGTTTACTGTTTATATAACCTGGTACCTTTTTCGTACATCTGGCAACCCTCCTGATTTAATTATTCTGAAGGTAATATTTATTTTAGTTGATGACAATCCAACCTAGTGAACTAAAGAAACTCATAAAACGTCTTAGTTTTCAAATATTCCCGGTTTAAAACCTACAGGACCCTGTTTACATGTAATATGACCTGGTACTCCCTTGGTCCATATGGTAACCCTCCTAGTACGGATATTCGATGACTAATATTGTTGATACTTGTTAGTAGTTACTCCCTGTTAAAAATAAAATTCCTAAGTTGTTCTGATTTTCAAGTATTTACCGAAAATATGGGGTATATTGGAACCTCCATTACATTTCGAAAACATTTATTTGACAACTTGCATTACATGTAGTTATTGCTTTTCGTTAATTTTTGTTGGACTACGTGGGTTAATTTTTTATTTATACATCCTATCTTGTCTTAAATAAGTCGTCCAACTAATTTTTGCAAAAAACCCGACATTTTTATCACAATTATCAGTAATTTTTCATTAATTAATACAGAAAAATGTTAGTTTTCTTGGTTCGAAAACAATTACTTGACAAACTGTATGTATGCAACATCGCTCAACGTAAATTGTGGTGGTACCTCCTCGGCTGAGTGCGCCCTTATAGGGCGTAGAACGCTCATTTTATTCACTCGCGGGTGCTCTACAAAATTGCTGATTGCGTACCTTTTTATTGTCACGCCGATGAACGTAATAGCCGTCAGCCATCATATTTCTTTTACGGGTTCAAGACTAATTAACCGTTGCCCACAATCCTGTACCAATGTTGCCATCCTTCAGATGGTCTTGTCACTTTTTCCGCTTTTCCGTCGCCTACTAGCCTATTGACTTCAAAATTAAGTTCCTCAACTCTTGTATTTATGAGATCGGATGCCACAATAGTGATGTCTGGCGAGCTGTGGCAATCTCTCATTATCCTCGTAGGACGTCTTCGGTCACCGTGCAAAATGTGGATCTACCAAGTTGTTCAGCCAGCGATGTACCCCTCTGGTAATTGCCTAGCTCATGATGAGCATTAAATTCCTCTAGGCATATAACGCAGAGCAGACCTATTGTATTCATCTAAGGTAAGTACATACGTGTATTAAGCAACAACAACCTCGGCAGTCCCACACTTTACTGCTACACATTCCATGTTAAGCGAGATAGATCTCTACGGCACAGACTGGTATATAAAGAAAACAAGTTTTTCTCCTCCTCTTCATACGTTGCAAGCTACAGGTCACAACAAGTTTTGGATCGGCGACCTTGATATTTCACCGACTCATAAAGTCTACAATTTTGATGACTTTGTTGAGAAGACCATTGGAATTGAATTGCAGGAACGATGCATTTCCGGGGTGCTGAACTACAACATGTGATTTAAGATGCTGCGTTTATTGTTTTTGGGGAGACTGCGGTGGAGTTTCGTATTCCGACGACAAAACTGAAGAGATGTTCTAGAACATCAAGCAGCAATGTTACTTCGATCGCCATAGTCCTGGATGCGGTTAAGACCAGAGCAGCCTCGGAAGTGCACCCATTCCCTACATACATTACATCTCACCGAAGTTGACATGCGGTGGATGCGGATCCGGCAAACCTAGATCGTTGCAATTGATCAACAACAGGCGGTCTGAGATGTTGCGTTTGTTGTTGTTGGGGGACTGGCGACGACGACAATGAATCCTATGACGAGTTTGGAGTCACGCTTGGAAACATTCCAGCGTAACAGGCAGCAACATTACTCATATCACAGAACTCCTGGAGGTGGCTACGACTAGGACCGCCACAGAAGTGTACCCATTCCCTACAGCTTACCGATGTTGACATCTAATGAATACGAATCTGGCAAATGGAAGAGATTCATGGTCCAGTGTTATTCTCTACCCCAGCACGAACCAAAAAGAGCTCGGAACAGGCTTTACGGAATTTATTGCCGCTTCCACGGTGAAAAACTATACAACCAAAAAATTCAAAACCATCGGAAACCTGTCCAAAAACTAGACTTTTGTGAAAATGTTTGATATTTTGTGTGGCTATTGGACCAATATAGTCCATATTCGTATCTGATATATGTCTGGAAGATATGTTACGATGTGCGTGAGCTATCGTGCGCACCATTTTATAGAAGTTGTGTGTGGGTGGTAACGAAGGACACTCTCTTGTGTCGTTGCAACTATTTCTAGATCATGTAGATCCTCTGTGCTACACATGCATGGGTCGTCTTATTCATCATATGTTGATTAAGATTGCTAACACGGTAACATTCAAGCAGGCACTACAGCAAAAGCTTAATCTCCTCATGTAAATGATCCACTGGAATCATGAGTTGGCACCCTGTTGCCAGGTTACATAATCTCTATTTTATTACATTGGCATAAGTAGACAACAGACCAACTTATCACTTTTTTATATGTACCCAAATGGAAAGCAGCAACATAACCCCTATCGCAGTAGTCCTGGAGGCGGCTAAGACCATAGCAGTCTCGGAATTGGACCTATTACCAACAACCATTATATCCGACCAATGATGACATGTGGTGACTGCGAATCTGGCAAATGTAAGAGATTCATAGCCCAGGGGTCTTCTCTTTCACGTCACGGACCTAAAGGCATCTCAGAACAGGCTTTATGGGATATATTACCACTCCCATGGTGAAGAAATACACGAACATAAACACATAATTGTTGAGATGTTGAGGCGTCTTGATTCCTCCGAGTCAATCCGGTGCATCTTTTCTCTTGTATCGTTGGACCTATTCTAGATCACGAAGATCTTACTGCTGATACGCTTGCATGGGACGTCCTATCCATCATATAATGATTAAGAAAGCTCGGAAAGAATCATAATATCCTTACGTCTACTAGAATCTTGAATTGGCACAGTGTTACATTCTCTATTTCATTACATTGACATCCGTGGACCACAGACAAACCTATCACTTTCTTTATCTGTACCCCAAGTGAATTTTGAATTTTGTTTTGACGAAGAGTCCTGGGACCAAGGAAATTAAGAAAAAAAAAATGTACTCATCTGTTTTGTTCGAAAAAAAAAGTTTTACAACACTGGTCGTATTATGTATTTTTGCTGTTTGAGTGATTTTATTGAAGTCACTCAAACATTAAATGCGAACAAATATTAACAAAATTGCAAAGATTTGTTCGGCGATAAATGGGTTTAGTTGAGTTTTTATGTGAACTACATGATGATGCAAAAAAAAGATTCAAAATATCAATTATTTTGTTAGAAAATACCATAAATTATTATCGAAGTCGAGTGATTTGACCACGCAAACGCAAAAGCTGAACCAGCTAAACGCGCAAAAGCTTTTTGTTAGGATGAGAAAATGAAAGCTCTCGTTGTCTACAACTTTATTTGTCTATGCACAGTGGTGGCACTTACATGGGAAGGTGTGACAAAAATACTTCTAGATAAGCTATCGAGCTGAAATTTGTATTAAAGTCTCGTAGTGGCCTACAAATACTATAACAAAAATATTGTAGACCTAGGTCCAAGTTTTCGCGTGGTTCCCATATAACGCATCATATGGATTTGAAGTATTTTACTGTTACCAACACATTTTCCACCGAATTTGCCATAATCCCGTACAAAAAGTTATAATTGTATAGTAAACCTCCGCGCGAAAAATTGTCGGTATTGGTCCATGATTTGGTATACTCCCTATATGACTTTTATCTCGATTTAAGGTAGTTAAAATATATTAACCTAATTTTCAAACGAAGTAGGCTTTAATAGCGAATTCAGAGTTGAGAACATCACCTTATCAGGAAATGGATATCGATTCACTTTTGGCCACAGCCTCCATATAGGGTTACCATCCACTTTCTGTGCTTTTTAGGATTTAACCAACTTTTCCAGCAGAATTTCCTGTAATAATGTAATTTTGGTTTTCAGAGTGGGAAATTCCTTCTTAAATTGTTCAATATAGATCAGCGTTCCGGCGTGGTCAAACATTAGAGTGTCCCCAATAACTACATTTTTTTAAAGTGAATACCTCCAAAATATTCCCAAACAAACGCAAAAACTGTTTTATGGAAATGTTTTAACATTGTAAAATATGTTGTAATAAAAGCCCACGAATTAGTAATTGTTTTACAATAATATTTTGTACAGTATCATTATTTTTATTTAGTTACATGAAGTATTCATTATATTTAAACATATCATACATACATCCTTAATAATTATTTATATTAAAACTTTTTACACGTCATCTAATAAATCACATACATCTTGTGAAAGAGATGTTGTCTTTTTAGATGGTAGTTTTCTTTGTTCAGTCACGAAGGGATCTGAACTTAGCAGCAGTCTATTAATTAAATCTTCATTCGTTGCAGTACGGGAACATTTTCTCGTATGACGGTATCTGTACATCTTTATATCTTTGTTTCTTGCTTCAGCAGCTTCTTCGGATAACTGCCCTATAGGCACTAACGCGTTTTCAATTATTTGCGGGCCGTGAATTAATATTTTATGTACCGATGGAGGAAGATAATACCAATAATATTTACGAACCAGAAGCTCTGCGGTCTGAAGTGTAAAATCTTTAAACTTGGTAATATTTATTTTGTGGCCCGAAAATATTGCTTGTAATATTGTCGAGCACCTTGTTATTAGCTCTTCATCCAAACCAGTAATTCTAGCAGATTCAGATGGATTTTTGAAAAATCTTCTGGCGGTGTTCTCATCATTTGAATTTCCACAGCCTCCTATTTTTGGTCTATCAACAATAAGGCCCATCTTCAATCTAAATAGATTTTGAATCTTTTTCTTTTTGTTGTTAAGATTGCGTTTATCATCTTCTGAAAACACCTTCCACTTCTTAATATCTAATCTGTAAGACAGATGCAAAAAGTATTCGAAAAATCGTATGTACGCGTGCAAAGGAGACAATCCAAATTCATAATTTTCGGGATCTACTTCTTTTTCCAAACATGTTTCCAAATCATTCATTTCTGTGGGTTTAGCTCCACATATGTAACAATTTGAAGCCGAAGTTTTGCTTAATGAATTGCAAATTTTTCCGTCAACCATTGTAAGTTGCAACTTATGTTCAACACATATTTTTCTTTCTAAGGTTGTATATTCAGTACATTTTAAATCGTTAATCTTTTTGAAATAATAATCTTTTTCTTCATTAGCTAGTATGGCTGTTTCTTTCTGAAATTGAAATCGTATTGGTCTACAGTATCGTGTAGACGATGGACGAGGATTTTTCCACAGAATTTTTGATTCGCGCATTTCAGAGGACTTTGCCTTTAATTGAAGGGGTACATACGAAGTTACAAATAAGCAGCTGTCTTCTAAATCACAATTAGTCACTTTTTGTTTATATTGGCTGTGCCCACTCGACCCATCAAATCCCCATTTTCCAAATAAAATTAAATCATGCAAGTCCGTCATGTTTTTTAAATCTTCAATCTTGAGGTCTAATATGTGGGATACAGTGTGATCGAGTAGATTTTGCAGTTCTATTTCTGCCTTTGATTCTGTGACTGTTATAGCCGATGAATCGGGATAGCTCTTCTTTTTTCCTTTCACTACTTTTTCATAACTTGGTAAAAATTCCGAGTCTGTCTTAGTGTTTATAAATTTACGTATTACCATATATTGTTGTTTTGTTAGATTGGTTTCCACGATTAATGAAATAATTTCTTCTATGCGTATTTCGGGATTTGTATCATATTTGTTTTGTTGGTAGGCTTTGCTTAAAACAATAGCTGCTGTTTCGTCTGTTTCTCTTAAAGCTGCAACCCGACGTTGTTTTGTTCTTTTTGAGGATAGAAGAAAATCTGTACATGGTCTTCCCCGTTTGCGTTTAATACCGCTATTTTCCATAGTGACATTTTTTGCTGTTACGCTTAAATCAATTTGTTCTTGTTATTTGTTATTTGTTCTTGTTATTTGTAATAAATCGCGACTTGCTACGATGACTATGAGACCATTTTCTCGCAATACTCTTACAAATGCTATTAATTTTGGCATCCAAAGACTTCAATTTATCTTCTTCGTATATATGTCTAATCATAATATCCATTCCATTACAAATATGTTGAATTTTCTCATAATTACTCCCTTCCTTTGCAGTCCATTGTTCGAATATATACAAGCGCGTAAAGCAGCACTTTTTTATACCATCTAATAACAATAGTAATAATGTAAGAATAATAATAAACAAGCTTTGATACAGAGTATTAGAGATGAATATTAAAAACTTTAAGCTATACTTTTCAACATACAAAAACTAGTGACTAATTTAACTAATATCCGATGTACGCTATATGATTCAATTCTTACCTTTGACTAAAACTTCCATTTTTTTAATTATTATATTGTTTTTGATCAATTAATCTATTCTTTGTAACAATGTCTCTTGGTATATTCAACGTATAAAATTTATTAGTTAATTACACGAATTTCAATGAATATCTGATGAACAAATATTCTTGGACAAGTACAATTATATTTTGTGGGATCTTCATATACTAAACTTAATCCTATTGATTTCAAATTTGTACATTGCTTAAGTTACCATAGCAAATTAAATCGCTAATAGCATCGACAATAATCTAATTACAATATATAAGTACAAAAAACATTTCATTGGCCATACTTATAATAAATGTTAATAAAAATAATTTTAAAAATTCAAAAAATTTAAATTCAGCAACTAAAAAGGGAGTTAAAGTTTTGGTCATAACTGCCAAAACCTCAAATTTCCGCAAAAAGTCTACATAGTTTTGAAATCTGCATGCGCTAGGCTACAAAGTGGTGCTAGTGGCCATTTGTGCGAATTTGTGCAAAGTGACCAAAACTTTAACGAAATCCATACATCTTTTTTAAATAATTTCATTTTTACCAATATTATAACCAAAATATTTGGCAACCCTTGCAATTTAGAGGAATTTTCATAACTAGAAAAATGAAGCTTAGACAATTTACTAAATGGATCCACTTAAGTTAAGGCTTTAAAAATAGCCCTTTGTTTCAGAAATTAGCTTAGCTATTTTCTCTAATTTTTAAATACACTATTTTCTTCAAAATTAGTCATGTTTGTGGGGCGTTTTCTCCTTAAGAACAGCGAAAAATGGAAAAAATATGTTGAGTTTCGAAAAATTTGGAATGTTTTGAAGCGATTTGAGTCTTTAAAGTCTTCCCTATAATCTAAAGTTCTGCTCAATTTTCCGTAATCCCATTTCAACACATTAGAGAACCTCTTGTCAAAAGAAGCTCTCAAATGTTTGCTGTTTCCATTCTCGAAATTTTATTACTAATTAGGAAAACCTACCAACTCATGCTGTCAATAATGTTTAAGCATAAACAACCAACAACACGCTTAACTAATTTAATCGCACAATTTGATTATACTAAGCAATGTTATTACATATAACGGCAAGTGGTAGAAAAAAATATAGTTAACTAACTAGAAAGAGACAAAAAACATTTCGAAAAAAAATCCAACAACAATTTATTTATTTATATTTTTATTTATTTTATTTTTTTCTCTTTTTGGTAACCATCTGTACAAAATTGGTTTTCCAATACCTTGACAATAGTTGTCCAAGAAGATCTTATCGCCATTATCAAACAATATTTTTATTTCATTGATAACTTAACGGTTGTGTTTTAAGTTTTGTACCTACCCCCCTTTCGAAGCAAAGAAGTGCTAACTTAGCTAAAGAACTAGAATGGCAATACAAAGTAGTTGAAACGTTTAGTTCATAATCGATAGCGTAACTGTCAAAAACATGGCCAACGTAAGACCCTTGAATGAAGAATTGCAAAAATGTGCCAAGGTAATTGGAGAAGATCCAGCACGTCTGGTCGAGGATTTGGCAGCTTTGAAGGAATGGATTCGACAACAGCCTCACTTGAAAGCCAGCACAGACGATCAATTGTTGGTGGCATTCTTACGTGGCTGTAAATACTCTTTGGAAAAGGCCAAGTCAAAGATTGATAAGTTCTATACACTGAAAACCAAATTCCCAGAAATGTTCTCAGCGACCGATGTCAATGATCCCAAGTTTAGAGATATTTTCCGTTTGGGGTAAGTAGCAAGAGGTGTTTCTCTTCTTTTTTTTCTTATTATTTACAAACAGAGAGTACAAGGTATAAAAATTGTTGTGAAGTGGCTGAATGTCAAATCATGCTACTGACTATATTGCAGCGTATTGATGTCATTTGAAGTGTTAGCTAATCAAATACATACTGCATTTTCTGATTAAAGTCTTTCTAAAGGCATTACCTCAAATCGCATCGACATAATCACTGACTGTTAATAAAAAACAGAAAAATCTGGTTTAACTCATGACATTTTTAAGAATATTTATTGGAGGAAAATCTGAGCTATTATTGGAGAATTTTAAAAATATTTTTTAGGAAATGAAACTCTTTTACATTAAGTTGAGAAATGTTTTCATGTGTATTAATAACCTTGGTGTAAAGCGGTTTTGGACCCCAAGTATGTTTGGACGAAATCAATTTCAGACAATTTGGATTTGATGTAGTCCTGACCGCTCATCTGTCTGTTAATATATGTATGTATACCAGAGTGGTTTTAAAAAATCAATGTCAGATTTTTTTATGCGGCATCCCCCTAAAGTGTTTACTTTTGTTAGATTTTAAGATTGCCAAAGTTTGAGCACGATCGGAATATGTTAATACGTGTCACTGGGGCCTCAAAGTTTCCATAGTAATTTGTATGGGACCAAAGGTGAATTTTCACGAAATTGCTCTTAAGTCCATATTTATTGTCCAATCGATGAGAAATTTTTAACAGTTCATTCATTATGCTTTGCACCCTTTTTTCCCTTTGAGTTAAAACCAGTCTTATATACACCCTCCGGCCAAAACGGTCCAACCCACATGTTCAAAACAATCAAACTATCACTAGGTTATACTACCTGCTAAAACAATGTAAAATAGAGTTAGTATTTATTTAAAAAGGTTTCGGTTTAATAAGTATAGTCAATTTGATTTTTTTAAACATGTTGTTTAGGCCTTTTTGGCGTTGAGCACCTCAAGTATATTTGTCATTCCAATTGTAACATATCGAAATATTCTTCGGAGACCCTATAAAGTATATATAAATTCGATGTCGATATAACCATGTCCGTCGGTCTGTCTGTTGAAATAAAGATACAGCTGGCAATATTTAAGATAGATCTTTATAATTTGGTACAGAAGTTTCTATTCCTCCTAGGATGCTTGATATTGAAAATGGAGTATATCGGTGAACGTTTTGATATAGCCCCAATAGAATGGTACCTCCCGATTTTCGGTATTTTGATGGCGGTGGCCTCAATATCCCACCAAAATGGTTCAAATTTGGTGTTTAGTCTTCGTTGGGGATATACAAATTTCCACCTAAAATTTTTTGGTACTACGTGGGCATGTCTTCATATAGCTCCCAAAGAACGTTACCTGCAGATTTTCGGTATTTCGAAGGTTGTTGCATCAACATCCCACCGTAATGAATGAAATTAGGTCGTTTGTTTTCGTTGGGGATATATAACATTCCACCGGAAATTTACTGGTATAGATCCACGCCTTCCTATAGCCCCCATAGAGCGGCACCTTCCGATTGTCGGTATCTTGAAGGTTGTGGCCTCAATATCCCTCCGAAATGGCTGACATTTGTTATTTAGTCTTCTTTGTAGGTATCAAACTTTCAACCTAAAATTTGTCCGTAAAGGTCCACGTCTTCATATAGCCCCCAAAGAACGGTACCTGCCGATTTTCGGTATTCTGAAGGTTGTGGCTTCAATATACCACCGAAATGGTTGAAATTTGGGATATACAACTTTGCACCCAACATTTTTCCATATAGGTCCACGTCTTCATATAGCCCCCCTAAAAAGGTACCTGCCGTTTTTCGGTATATTGAAGATTGTGACTTCAATATCCCGGGTGACGTAGGGGATAGAAGATACCAAGGAACGATCCTGGCAAAGCCCAGGATTTATCTTGGTCCCTCTTTCATCTCAAGTGGACACTGACCTCCCAGTGGTGTCACCTGGGGAACTGTCTTTAACACCCGTTAATGGTAGTGAGCTAACATGTGCCGCGGGTTCACCCATAAGAACGTTAAAAACTTGGGTTTGGGCGTCGGGTTAGTAACCCTCCCCTAGAAAAAACAGCCTACTATGAAAAAAACGAAAGAAAAGAAAAACAACCCCCTCTAAAGTTGACGAACCCCGCAAACGTTTTAAGGACCTTGATCTGCGAATCTGCACCTGGAATGTTCGCACTCTTTATAGAGAAGGTGCTGTTTACGCATTGGCAGATGTACTTGAAAAATTACAAGGCCGACATTACTGCCATACAGGAAATACGATGGGACGGGAAAGGCGTCACAACAACACCTAAAGACGACGCACTGTATTATAGCTGCCATGACACAAAGCATGAGTTTGGTTGCGGATTTGGTCTCCAGCTTCAACCCAGTAAATGAAAGACTCGCTGAAATTCGATTAAAAGCAAAATTCTTCAACATCAGCTTTATTTGCGCTCAGTTTTTTTTTTGTGGGCGCTTAGAAGAAAGCAAGAACGTACGCAGGATTTAATTTTGGGGGGGGTCCCAAGTTGACCAAAAATCATGAAAATTAAAAAATGTTGTGTATCGTTACGTTAAGCTATTTTAATAGGGGTCTTAATTGATTTTATGTATATTCAATATTGCCACAAAGTATATACATTCAAAAGAGAGAGATCGCAATATTTTAGATACAAGATTGAAATTTGGAACTGATTATAATATATTAGTCCTTGGATGAACCATATTAGACTAAGTTCGGCATAGTCTCCTTACAAAAGTTTTTAACCAAATTATCCAACAGAAATGAAGCAATAACTAAAAAATCTTTCAGATTAATATTACCCATATAAATGTAAGTTTTGGTGTATCCCAGAATTTTCAACCACATTAGCTGTTATTTGGCATTTTGGGTTCTAAATCCCGCAGCGAATAGCTTTCGAAACATTTTCTATATTCGAGGCTATTAGCATAGTTTTTAAAAATATCGTCAGTAATATGGATTTTGGAAATCATTTTGTTGGGAGAACTTCCATGCAAAAAGTTTCTTCTTTATCACACACTTACTTCAGAGCCATTAAAAAAGTTTTGTATTGTTGTAAGAAAATAATATTCTTTAAGTGCATAAAAACACCATAACTTTACTGTTTTACCAGAAGTGATAGAGGACGTGAAAGCCAACCAATAGCTCAGAAAATTACATTAAAAAAAGAAAAAAATATCAGGAGCCGGGCGATGCAATCTACGACTCATACATTCCGAAAACTCCATCTGATACATCAATGGTTGTTGTTCCCGCTTATTTCTATCTTAATTGTACGACTAGATGTTTATGGACTCGATGACCTTAAAAACTTTCCAACGACCAATCACTTCTGTCGGCACAGCGGAGACAAACTTATAAAAATTCATAACTTTTCTTTTCTGGAAAACAAGTAAAAAGTAACAGTCGGGTTTGTCTACAGAGATATACCCTCAGTCTGTGTGAGTTGAGACTTATATATATATATAGATATATCGAATACGGGCAACATAGCCAATTGTTTTTCTATACATTGTATAGCCAAGAAGTTTCAGAATTTGATATGTATGTACGTAATTTCAGGATGTTTCGGTCAAATCGGATAATTGAAATTTTGAGCTGAAGGTATTTGAAGGAGTGAATCGATATAATGCATATTCGAACCTACTCCAGGTCTCGAAAAAATCGGATTGGACTTTGCTCAAGATTTTAGGGAAACATTTTAACGTCTGGCGTCCAAAGGAATCTGTTGATCTGTCCGAGAGTTATAATGGGCACGAGCCAGACAGACGGACGAACTGGGATAAATCGACTCCAAATTGTTTGACGCGTGTTTCGTCAATGACTGAGGGTTCAATATCACGGTGCTCTTGAACCAACGTTAAATGAATGGAGCTTACAACTGGGAAGTTTTTGTGGATTCTGAAACAGCAATGTTCACACATGAGAAAAATCCAAAAACAAGAAAAAATCGCTGGAGTGAATTTTAAATAAGTTCACATTTTTAGGTTTATTTTAGGTTTTCGCGATTTTGCTTAGAAACCACAAGTCCTATTGAAATGAAGCTAAAGAAAATGTTCTTACTTTGAAAATTTGTTTGATTTGTTCCTAGGTTTTACCATTTTGGAGATATAGAAGTTCAGGTCACATTTTTAGGTTTTTTGTTAGGTTTTCACGATTTGCTTCAAAACAGTAAGTCTTGTCGAAATGGGACTACAGAAAATCCTATAGCTGTGAAAATTCTTTACAAGATTGGGATTCGTAATTTTTTTACTCGGTTGTACCATTTTTGAGATATATATATAAGTTTAAGTTGGGAAATTGTAGTCCTGACATTGTTTTATAAGGAGACAGTCAGTGAATTGTCCAAATTTGAACTTCCATATCTCAGAAACGGTAAAAACTACGAAATTATCATATAAGAACAATATTGTAAAGAATTTTTACTGCTACAACATTTTCTTTAGTTCCATTTTGATAGGGCTTGTGGTTTCTCAGCTTAACCGTCAAAGCCTACAAAATTCCTAAAAATTCAATTTTTTGTTTTTTTTTTTATTTTCTCATCTAAGATTCTTTCATTTAAAGCTGGTTCAAGAGCAACGTAGTATACAATGCAAATAACAACAGATTTCAATACAATACCATATAACGAAAGTTTGAGCATTAATTTCGTTTACGGTTGTTTTCAGCTACAAATTTGTTACTGATAGGAAAAATTGAGATGGGGACGCTCTTTATAGCAGATATTATCACTTTATAATGCACAACAATACATTTTTCTTCATTATTTTATCCCACTGTTTAGCAATAAGTTGATATAAAATAGGAATACAGCATTTTGATTAAGGCAGTAAAACAATTTTCTAACTGCTTTTCGAGATATACTCCACGGAAAACACCTGATATGTCGTACATATTGTCCAATACACATTCCATTTAATGTACTTCTAATGCGCAAAATACTGAATTTGTAAATGTTTTGAATACAAAATGAGTTTAAAGCCTCAAGACCTTTATATTCATTACAGAATTCCAAAACACTGGCATGGCATAAAGAAGGAATTCAGTTTTACTGGAAGTTTCTCTAAAAAGAGTATTCAAACAAAAAATTTTAAATATTTCTTAGACAACTTAGGTGGGCCCCCCCCCCCCCTTTGTATGTCCCTGGAAGAAACATATGACCGTTGTCCTGCCCATGACCTTAAAATTATACTAGGCGATTTTAATGCCAAAACTGGAAAGGAGAATATCCTTGGCCCAACAGAAATTCAGATGGTGATCGACACCTACCACCTTTTTATCGATTATAAAGCAGCCTTCGACAGCCCGCTACTTTCAAAGGTATTCCAAGCAATGTCTGAATTTGGTATCCCCGCAAAGCTCATTCGGCTTTGTAAAATGACTCTAACTGACACAAGATCTTCAGTTAAAATAGGAAAGAATCTCTCCGAGATTTGTACCAAAAGAGGTTTCAGGCAAGGAGACAGCCTTTCGTGTGATTTTTTCAACATCCTGCTAGAACATTTTATACGAGAGGCACACGCAAAAGAGGTGGCACAATCTACACCAATAGCCACATGTTACTGGCTTATGCTGATGATATAGACATCATGGGAGATCAGTAAAAGAGGTAACCGATACCATTATGAAGGTCGAAGGAGAATCTGCTAAAGTGGGTCTGGCGGTAAACGGCGAAAAGACCAAGCTGATGGTGGCGGCGCGCAATGCGTCCATTGAGATCGGACCAACTGTTGAATTTGGTTCCTATAATTTTGAGGTAGTAAAAGACTTCGTATACCACGGCACCGCCGTAAACACAACAAACGGCATAAGTTGTGAAATAAAAAAGAAGAATTGTATTGGCCAACAGATGCTAATTTGGCTTAAGTAAGCACATCAAAAATAAAGCCACAACTCGTCATACAAAAATAACGCTTTTCAAAACACTGATACTACCCGTGCTGATGTATGGTTCCGAAGCCTGGGTACTTGCGCAAGCAGATAAGGCAGTGCTTGGCGTGTTTGAGAGAAAAATTCTTCGAAAGATCTACGGACCAATCTGCGTTGACGGTGAATATCGACGTCGTATGAACCACGAGCTACATCTGCTATACAACGACATCAATATAGTTAAACGTATTGAGATGCAGCGAATGCGTTGGCTAGGCCATATCATAAGATGAACCCGCTAAAAAGGCGTATAAATTCGGGCCACATGGCGGTGCACGCAGAATTGGCAGGCCAAAGAATAGATGGCGCAAACAAGTGGATGAAGAGATGACAAGGCGCTGTATTCCAGAAAGCGAAGCACTAAACAGAGAAAATTGGAGATGTTTTCTTAGTTCGGTCTATGGAACAAATGTTCTGTAATGGGCCAGCTAAGTAAATAAGTAATGGCTGAAATTTGGCACTTAGTCTTCGATTTTCGGTATTTTTGAAGGTTATGGTCACAACAACCCACCGAAATGGCTGAAATTTCGTATTAAGTCTTTGTTGGAGGTAAAAGCCTTACTGACTGAAATTCGTTGGTATAGATCCACGTTTCGGTGTAGCCCCCATAGAACGGTACCTCACGATTTTCGTAATTCTGAAGGCTGTGACGTCAATATCCCACCGAAAGACTGAAATTTGTTATTTAGACTTCCATGGGGTTTTAAAATATTCCACAAGAGAATTATCAGTATAGGTCCGTCGGTTCTCCCATAGAAGCGTAACTCTTGACTTTAGGTATTTTGAAGGTTTTACCGAAATATCGGAAATTTGGTATTTTGTCTCTTTTGAGTCTAAAAACTTTACGCCAGAAATTTGTAGGTATAGATCGACGTTTTGTTATTTTGAAGGTTAGCCACATTGTTTTACCGAACTTGCTGAAATTTCGCATATAGTCTTCTTCATAAACGAAAGGAAACTAATTGTTCCAATTTACTTCAATACAACTCGTGGTGAAGCGTAAACAAGTTCGGCCAGGCCGAACTAAACGACGTTCTTACTTGTTTCTGATATATAAGCTTTGTTCCAGAACCAAAAATTTTTTACAATTTTTACCACTTTTACACATTTTATCCGAAAACCCGTTCCCATACACAAACTAAAATTGTGCTCAATGACGCTCTATTTAAAAACTTTTTACACGACAAATTTGAGCGTGTAAAAAAAGTAACATGGTTGCCGCCTTCCGATTGGCTGGTAGGTCGACTATGATATTTGTTCCAGTTTTTTACGTTTTTTTTTTTATTTTTCCGTACCCGTACATTTCGAATAAAGTTGTATGTGTATCTCATTTTTCACAGTTCGCTCTTTTACTACTTTTACGATTAAAAAAGTACGAGAACACTCATATAGTCCCCATAATCATTGCAGAAACTGTTTGTATCGAACGTAGAACATCTCCTTAATATATTCGTATCGAAAAACATACAAAATATATTTGTTTGTATCCAAGAATAACGAAATTCTAGGTAAAAACTATAAAAACGATTTAGAGCTATATATCAAAAACAAGAGCTGGAGAAAAACTGCGACGGATTCGAAAATAACTCGCCGAAAATAACTAACCTTTAAAATACCGAAATTCGGGAGGTACCGATCCTTTTACCTTCAACAAAGACTAAATACCAAATTTCAACAATTTCGGTGGGTTGCTGTAACCACAACCTTAAAAATACTGAAAATGGTGAGGTACCGTTCTATGGGGGCTATAAGAAGTCGTGGTCTATACCGACAAATTTTTGGGAGAACGTTTTATACCACCAAGGAAGACAAAGTACCAAATTCAGCCATTTCAGTGTGATAATGATGCTGAAACGTTTAAAATACTGAAAATCGGGTGGTACCGTTCTATGGGGGCTATGTAAGGGCGTGAACCTATTTTCATATGGGACGTTTGATACCCCAAATGAAGACCAAATACCAAACTTCAGCAATTTCGGCTGAGTATTGAGGCCACAACCTCAAAAATACCGGAAATAGGGAGGTACCGTTCTATGTGGGCTATACTAAGGCGTGGACCTATACCGACAGATTTCATGTGGAACGTTTAATACCCCAAATGAATACCAAATGCCAAATTTCAGCCATTTCGGTGTATTGTTGAGCCCATAACCTTCAAAATACCGGAAATATGGAAGTACCGTTCTATGGGGGCTATACTAAGACGTGGACCTATACCGACAAGTTTCTGAGGGAGAGTTTTATACCCCCAACGTAGACTTAATACCTAATTCCAGCCATATCTGAGGAATATTTAGGCCACAACCTTCAGAACACCGAAAATCGGGAGGTACGTCCTATGGGGGCTATATGAAGGCGTGGACCTATACCGACAAACTTCATATGGAGCGTTGACTACCCCAAATGAATACCAAATTTCAGCCATTTTGGTGTATGTATTATTGAGCCCATAACCTTCAAAATACCGGAAATAGGGAGGTAGCGTTCTATGGGGGCTATAATAAGGCGTGAACCTATACCGACAAATTTCATATGGAACGTTTAATAGCCTAAATGAAGACCAAATACCAAATTTCAGCAGTTTCGGTGGAATATTGAGGCCACAAACTTCAAAAAACCGGAAATAGGGATGAACCGTTCTATGGGGGTTATACTAAGGCGTGGACCTATACCGACAAGTTTCTGAGGGAAAGTTTTATACTCCCAACGAAGACTTAATACCAAATTGCAGCCATTTCTGAGGAATATTGAGGCAACAACCTTCAGAACACCGAAAATCGGGAGGTACGTTCTATGGGGGCTATATAAAGACGTGGACCCATACCGACAAATTTCATATGGAACGTTTACTACCCCAAATGAAGACCGAATACCAAATTTCAACCATTTCGGTGGATTATTGTGGCCACAACCTTCAAAATACCGAAAGTCTGGTGGTACCGTTCTATGGGGGCTATATCAAAACGTGGATCGATATAGCCTATTTGCAATACCAAACATCCTAGGAGTAATAGAAACTTCTATACCAAATTACAAAGCTCTATCTTAAAAATTGCGAGCTCAACAGACGGACGAACGGACGGACATGGTTATATCGACTTAGAATTTTACCCTGATCAAGAATATATATACTTTATAGGGTCTCCAATGAATATTTCGATGAATATTTCCATATTATGGTGGATGGTATAAAAAAGAAAATCGGTTGAAACAGAAGTCCCGTTTACCAATGCAATCCTCCGAAAGCTAACTATTCGCTTTCGGATGTTGGACAATTTGTATGTGGATTATTAAACATATTTGCTATAAATAAGCCCTCAGTAGGTCTACAATACATATTAATTGTTTTTGTTTTTTTTCTCATATTCCAGCATGTGGTTATATTTGCCAACACCCCTGAACGAAAATGGTCCCAGAATTGCAATGATGCGAAGTGGTCTATACTCCACCGATAAATACTCTGCCGAAGAAGTTATGCAGGTTTTCAGTGCTCTACAGGAAATTATTCTCTTAGATGATGATTATGCCAATGTAAATGGTGTTGTTTTCATTGGTGACTTTGAGAAGGCCACTATGGCTCACTTCTTACAATTCACACCATCGCTAATGAAGAAAATGACTGTATTCTCGGAAGAAGCTATACCCCTTAGACCAAAGGCATCACATTTTATTAAGACGCCATCCGGGTTTGAACCTGTCTTTAATATGATCAAACCAATGATGTCTGAGAAGCAGCAGAAGAGAGTAAGTAGGGAAAAGGGAGATTAGTTCTCTATATTTTTTTATTAAATAAACAAACATTCTTGATTTTAATGGAAAATTTATTAAATGTAATGAACAATTTCTTGTTTTTGTTAATGTAATGGAAAAATTCTTAAATGCCATAAACAATTTGCTACAACTTATTGAATGCTATGAAAAATGTTTTGAACTTTATTGAAAATTTTGTAAATTTAATGAACAATTATTTGAATGTTATGAACAATTTCTTCTATTTTATGAACAACTTCAAGAATTTAATGAACTCATGTCTGTTTTCTTTTACAGTTATTTGTCCATGGCAATAAAATGGATGCTTTGATCAAGGAAATCCCCCTGAAATATCTACCCAAAGAATATGGCGGTGAAAATGGTTCCATAGATGAAATTATGGCCGAATGGGAAAAGAAATTGGATCAATACAGCGATTATTTCAAAAAGAACGTTGAATATGGTACCGATGAAAAATTGCGTCCCGGCAAAGCCATTGATTTTGATAGTATGTTTGGTATTGAGGGTTCATTCCGTAAATTAAATGTTGATTAATTTGTAGTGGTTTGATTAGCTTAAAGAAATTTTTTAATTTGTTGTTCATTGTTTTTATATTTAAATAAAAAATAAATAATTTTTATTTGTGTTTGTATGTATTATTTTTGGTGTCTACCCACCGGTTCTGTGAACACAAAATTGCTAACATAATTTTAAGAAATTGCTAAAATATTTTTTCTTTTTTTTTGAAAATTGATTTCCAGTTTCTTTTCTCGTGTCTGTCTCAAGGTATGACTAATTCCCGTAATTTCAATTATTTTTGCTTATATAAAACATTGTACAACATATGAACCTCAGAAAAAAGGTAAATTAAAAACAAAGTTTGAAAGAAATTTTTACACCCTCCACCATAAAATATTCTGAACTAAAATGGAATAATTAGTTATCCTTCCTGTCCACAATTTACCAAATACCTAAATTAGTTCAGAAAATGTACCTAAAAAAATCTTAGATCGGGCTGTAAGTTTGTATGGCGGCCACATCAACGTGTGGAAATAGGTTCACAATTTTTGGTACAGAAGGTTTGTGACCACGTGGAACTTATATGAGGTCTATACCGAAACATTTAATTGAATTGAATATTTTTCTGAGAAAAGCTTTGTGACCACTGGTAACATTAAATGCCAAATTACATATACTTACTTACTTAGCTGGCCCATTACAGAACATTTGTTCCATAGGCCGAACTAAGAAAAGATCTCCACTTCTCTCTATTTGTTGCTTCGCACTCTGGAATACCGCGCCATTTCATCACTTCATACACTTTTTTTGCGCCACATATTCCTTGGCCTGCCAATTCTGCGTGCACCGCCAAGCGGTTCATATTTATACGCCATTTTAGCGGGTTCATCTTCGCCCATTCTTATGATATCGCCTAACCAACGCAATCGCTGCATCTCGATACGTTTAACTATAGCATTTCCAAATTAAATGAAACCTTTTCCAAATTGAATGAAACCTTTTCCAAATTGAATGAAACCTTTTCGGACAATAAATACCGGTAAAATCCTCAATATACCGCAAATCTGGGGATACCGTTATATGGGGGCTATATTAAAACGTGGACATATACTGATAATTCCATTTCGGTTTAAAAATTACTCGGAAACCTTAAAAATTCTTTAAATCGAAAGGTACCGTTCCAGTGGGGCTATATCAACACGTGGGTGGACCTATGCCGACGAATTTCGGGGTGAAAGTATTGTAGCCCCACAGAAGTCTAAGTTGGTTGGATATTGAAGTCACAAACTTTAAAAATCGGGGGATACCCTTGTATGGGGACTATATAAAAACGTGGACCTATACTGATAATCCGAAAAATTTCTGGTGGACATTTTTGTTCTTCCATCGAAGAATAAATATCAAACTTCAGTCATTTCGGTGCCAAATTGAGACCACGACCTTAAAAATACCGAAAATCGGGGGATATCCTTGTATGCGGACTATATAAAAACGTGGAACCGTTATGATAATCTGACATATTTTTGGTGGATTTTTTTTTTGTAGCGCCACAGAAGTCTAATTACCAATATTTTTTGCCAAATTGGTTGGATATTGAGGCCACAACCTTTAAAAATCGGGGGATACCACTGTATGGGGACTATATAAAAACGTGGACCTATACTGATAATCCGACAAATTTCTGGTGGAAATTTTTTTCTTCCATCGAAGAATAAATATCAAACTCCAATCATTTCGGTGCCAAATTAAGACCACAACTTTCAAAATACCTAAAATCGGGGGGGTACCCTTGTATGGGGACTATATAAAAACGTGGACCCGCACTGATAATCCGACAAATTTCTGGTGGAATTTTTTTTAAGTCATTTTGGTGGGATATTGAGGCCACAAACTTCAAAATACCGAAAATCGGTTGGTACCGTTCTATGGGGTCTATATCAACACGTGGACCTATGCCGACAAATTTCGTGGAGAAAGTTTTGCACCCCAAAGAAGTCTAAATACCAAATTTCTGCCAAATTGGCCAAAACCTTTAAAATACCGAAAATCGAGGGATACCCTTGTATGGGGACTATATAAAAACGTAGACCTCTCTTCTAGAATATTTTATGCCCCCATGGAAGACTAAATAACAAATGTCATCCATTTCGCTTTGATAATGACACTGAAACCTTTAATATACCAAAAATCGGGAGGTACTTTTCAATAGGGGCTATATCAAGACGTGATCCTATACCGACAATTCTTTGCAGGAATGCTGTATATCGCCAACCGTATTTTACCCATTCTTGTATGATAATGCGACTAAAGCCTTCAAAATGCCGAAAATCGGGAGGTACCATTCTATCCCAAATTCTCAAATTTCATCCATTTCGGTGGGATATTGTGAACACAACCTTCTAAATACCGAATACTGGGAGTTGCCTTTCTATGGGGCCTATATGAAAACGTGAACGCATACTGATAGTTCTCTTCTGGAATATTTTGTATCCCCATCGAAGATTAAATATCAAATTGTATCCGTTTCAGTTTGATAATGACGCTGAAACCTTAAAAATAACGAACATTAGGAGGTACCGTTTTTTCGAGGCTATACGAAGACGTGTGCATATACCGTCAATTTTCAAAAAAAAAAAAAAAAAAAAAAAACACATTACCAAAATCAGAGGATGTCATTGATAATAATTTTAAGTACACAATATTAGGTTTTAATTTATTACTACTAAGATCACATCTTTTTCTATATATATTTCCTTAAATCTCAGTCCACTTCCAGTTTCCTAAAGGAACCACCAACACCAAACAGATTGTCTACATCCGAAGTTTCTCCACAACGCAAAGACTCATCTGTACCATATTTGGCATTCTCTTTGAAAAAATCTCGATATTCATCGAATTTAGATTCCAGGGCCTTGATATGCTCTTCCATTGTGCCATTTTCACCACCATAATATTCTGGCAAATACTTTCGGGGTATGTGTTGTTGCAATTCTTCCAGGTTGGCAAATAGGAAAATCTAAAAAACAAACAGCAAATGAACATTTTAAATCTTCAAATTAATGATCTTTGGGTCTACCTACCCTTTGTCTCAACTTCTCGGAAAATAGCGGCAATAACATTTTGAAGAAACTATGTGCCATTGAAGGTATATTCACAAAACATAAGGACTTAATTCTCAGCGGTAGAGATTTTTCCATGTATGTTACAACGGCCTTGAGAAATATTGCATTTGCCTGCATTAAGTGGGCCATTGTTACCTTGGACATATCAACTATGGTAATAATACCACAAATACTGGCATACGGGTCGTCGATGGTGAAAATTTCATACATGGCAATACCGGGATGGAAGATTTCTTCAATTTGATATTCGTTGGGATTATAATTAAAATTGCACATTATCAAACGACAACCATTCTCATTTAGGGGTGTGGGCAGCGGGACAACACAGCTGTTAAACATTTGAAATATAAAAAAAAACATTTTTTTAATTTAATTAATTTTTCTTCTCATTGCCTTACCCTAAACGATTTAGTTGCCGTAATTTCTTATTGTCCAAATCATAAATACCAAGAATATGAGGAAACTTAGTTTTAAGTGTATAAAAACGTTCAATTTTCCCCTTAGCCTTTTCCATGCTATATTTACAGCCACGCAGAAATTGTATTAAAAATTGATCATCCATTCTAGCCTTGAGGTGGGGTTGTTGTTCAATCCATAACTTGAAGGTCTCCAAATCTTCAGGTATTCTGCTAGGTACTTCGTTAAGTTCATCGATGGCAATTTTTTGTAACACAGCAGGGAGTGGTTTTATTTCAGCCATGTTTAACAATTGAAATGTGGTGTACAACTGAATGCATCTCGCCTTAGCCGGCTAAGCATGATGATGTCTACAACAATAAACAATTTCCGGAGGGGTCATTCTCCTTATATTCAATAATTAACAAAAATAAAAAATAAAATGAAAGCAAAATTTAGAAAATATAAACCGGTTAAAAATTTGTGACCTCCATATAATATAGCGTACTGCAAATCAGTTAGCAAGCCAATATGATCTAAGCCAGTCATGCACAAGCATTAATTTAAATGAAGTCTCACCAAACAAGAACATACAGCAGAGCTGAGCAAAATCGAGAGAGAGCCAAATTTAAGGGAGAATTAATATTTAATTTTTCTTGATGTTTCATTACTTATTTCAACATTTTTTAAACATTAATGTTGTCTATCAATGTTGTTTATCAAAGGAATGGTTCATTCAGAGAGACTAATGCACAAAATCTTTTGAGCATCACCGGTCTAGACAAAAGTAAAAAAAAACACTCTTCAGACGGTCTTAAATCAGCCAAGATCACCCATATACGTTAACGTGACTGCAACAACAACATGTGTTCTCTTCATTCTCATCTGTCGTGGTTTAGCAAAGGAAAGACTCGCTCAGACAGACTAATGCACAAAATATTTTGTGCACCACCGTCTTAAATGTAGCCTTACTGAATATTCATTAAGTCATTTTTTGAGTAACCGACAATTGTCGGTAAAATTAAAATGCTTATAAATTCGGTAGTTACCGATGTTTTTCGGTAAGTTAGCGACGAATAAAAAGCAGTCGTAAAGTTCTACCGAGAGCAAGAGTGTTGTCAACTTTTATTTGAATTTTTCATTCATAACTTTTCGTTTTAATTTTACGGATTTTTGTAGGTAACTAAAAAATGAGTTAGAGAATCGCACTACAGACATCCAAAGGTGCTTTGCAGATGTTCTGCAACGTATAATGAGTCAGGTTGGGTTAAGTGAATATATGAAAACGTGGTCTATACAGACAAACTTCAGGTGGAAAGTTTTATACACCCAACGAAGACGAAATACCAAATTTCTGCCATTTCGGTGGAATATTGAGGCCACAACCTTCAAAATACCGAAAATCGGTAGGTACAGTTCTATGGGGGCTATATAAAGACGTACACATATACCAAAGGGTAAATACCAAATTGATATTGAGGCCACAACCTAGCAAATACCGAAAATAGGGAGGTACATTTCTATGGGGGCTACATGAAGATGTGCGCCTATACCGAAAATTTTCAGGTGGAAAGTTTTATATCTCCAACAAAGGTTTAATACCAAATTTCAGCCACCTCGGTGGCATATTGAGGACACAACCTTCAAAATACCGAAAATCGGGAGGTACCGTTCTATGGTGCTATATGAAGACGTGGGCCTATACATACAACAACATTTCGATGGGTTCGGGAGGTACCGTTCTATGGGGCCTGTATGAAAGCGTGGACCTATACCGACAAACTTCAGGTGGAAAGTTTTGTATCCTCAGTGAAGTCTAACTACCAAATTTCAGTCATTTCGGTGTGATATTGAGTACACAACCTTCAAAATACCGAAAATCGGGATGTACCGTTCTATGTGGGCTATATGAAGACGTTGACCTATACCGACAAATTTAGGTAGGAAAGTTCAATACCCCGAATGAAGACTAAATACCAAATTTCGGTGTGATATTGAGGACACAACCTTCAACCTATGGAGGCTATATGAAGGCGTGGACCTATACCAGCAAATTTCAGGTGGATAGTTTTGCACCCCAAACGAAAACTAACTACCAAAGTTCAGTGGTTTCGGTGGGTTATTGAGGACATAACCTTCAAAATACCGAAAATCGCGAGGTACCGTTCTGTATGGGATATATCAAAACGTGGGCCGATATAGCCCATTTTCAATACCAAACATCCTAGGAGCAATAGAAACTTCTATAACAAATTACACTGTACAACACAAAAAAAAATTTACAAGATAATTCGGACAGATTATGAAAGAGGACCGAAAAAAGAAGACACGTGTATGGGAGTTTTGAAAGTCTACGTCGGGAAGTAACCTAAATAGGCGTGTCATTTCTACAGGACTCGTATGTTAGATATATTCACTGGACAGTATCCGTAGAATATCCCCGCATTTTCACATACAATATCAGGGACCTATGGCTTATCCTTATGACGTTATTTTAGTTTATAGTACTAAAATTCGTAATTTTTCAAAGTCCGATCTGGGTTATCAATATTTTCCCTATATATATTCACCATAGATATTTCAAAAACAGTTTGGATCGAGCACACATAATCTTCTGAAAGAATTTATTATCAAAAAACTTCAATAAAATATATTTTGTGACAGCAGATAACGAAAATGTGAATAAAAACGGTAGAATATGGTCCTAAATCATATAAAAAAAGCGAAAACTTTAGGAGATGTTAAATATTATAGCTACAAATTCCTTTTGTTCAGAGACTCATTTGATTTTGGAACATTTCTTCTTTTGACACAACCCCCAAAAACTGAGGTATTTTAGGAGATTTAGACTCAGTATGGAATTAATTTTAATTGAGAGCCTAAAGGTTTAACAAATAATTTCTACCTTTAATATCTAAATTTGTAACGTCATTTTTTAACAAAGCATTTTGTTTGTCCTGGTTCGTCCTGGGACTTACAATAAAATTTTGTGTAGAATATTTCTTCTTTTATCCGGCCTGTCGGGAAGCATGGGTGAATGCTAACGGACGCGTCCACAGGTTAAATACAATTAAAGCCAGAATGGTGGTTTAAAGGTGGCAGCCCCACTACCATTCTAGGGTACAGTGGACCAATCACCCACTTACCTGAAACTTAATCGATTTTCGAAATGTCTACAAGGAATGAAATAACAACACCCGTAACGTTGACGAACTTTGGCACACGGAAAAGGACACGAATAGGAACTTGGAATGTAAGAACACTAAGCGATTCCACAAAGCTTGCGCAGGTTGTATCCCAAATGGAAATATTTGAAATCGGAATCCTAGGGATAAGTGAAATGCGATGGATTCAAAATGGGGAGTTTATCGCGATGTGCCAAGCTTTCAACCTCGTCATAGGCGGTTCGTTATTTCCGCACAAGGAAATCCACAAATATACTTGGACATCGCCAGATGGAAACACGAAAAACCAAATAGATCACATTTGTATCCGGAAGCAATGGAGAAGCTCCTTAACGGACGTCCGTACAAAACGAAGCGTAGATATACACAGCGACCACGAACTGGTCATAGCCCATATCCGACTAAAGTTGAAGAGACACCATAGAAGAAACAATACACAGGGAGTAAGAAAACGTTTTGAGGTCCAAAAACTTACAAACGCCAATAAGAGAGAAGAACTGAGACAAGAAATAAATGATAACTTTTTGCCAAACAACAGCTATTCATGGGAAACTACATGTAATGTTCTAAGAAACATAGCAGAGGATAAAATTGGATATGTCAGTAACCAAGAAAGAAAAACCTGGATATCTGACAATACCTGGAGCTTGATCCAAGAAAGAAATCGCTTAAAATCACTATCATTAAATAACCGCAATATACTGCCTATATATCAACACGTTGCAAAGCAAGTGAAACGGTCAATACATATCGATAAGAGGAAATACCTAGACGAAATGGCAAAAGATGCCGAACATGCAGCAGGCGCGCACAACATGCGCAAACTATACCAAATAATTGGCCAAATATCTAACCAATCAGTCAACAGGAATAGGGGGATCAAGGATACGAACGGCGATATAATATCTAATGTTGACTTGCAAGCTGAAAGATGGAAGCAACATTTTGAAAGCATTAGCAATAGTACTGAAAACGAAGAAAACGAGAGCCTCAACAACAACATGTCAGTCAACGAGGAGATAAATGAGAATCCTCCATCAATAGATGAAATTTCAAACGTGATCCTCGCACTTAAAAGGAACAAATCACCAGGAGAAGACAACATACCAGCCGAATTGCTACAGATTGAACCGAGGACATCAGCGGGAATCCTACAACCATATTTGACGGAAGTCTGGCAGCAAGAAAGACTACCAAACAGTTGGACGCGCGGTGAAATCATAAAACTCCCCAAAAAAGGCGACTTATCAGATTGGAACAACTGGAGGGGAATCACCCTTCTTAATTCAATTTATAAAGTACTAGCCGTAATCATTAACAACAGGTTACAAGTAGTTGAGCGCTCACTACGCGACGAACAAGCTGGATTTAGACCTATCGCACTTGTATCGACCAATCGAATACTCTCCGAATACTTATCGAGCAATCCATCGAATGTGCTTCCATTCGAATACTTATCGAGCAATCCATCGATTCAGTGAAACGCAGCGCAATATGGAATGCTTTGCAAAATAATGGAGTCCCACAAAAAATAATAAATATAATAAAAGCTATGTACTGGAATGTATCACTCAAAGTTGGACACAACAATATATACAGCGATACGTTCACTACAAACATCGCACATTGGGCCCAATGGCAGGTTTCTGAGGCAACAAATGAACGGAAGAAGCTACAGCTTTCAAATTTCGTTCCGATGTTCATAACAAGCATAAAATCACTTCCACAAAATTTGGTAAGATTCGGTTCAGATATACATATAGCTTTCATCTATATGATTCATCCAATTGTATATTTAAGCCGAGAAAAACAAACAATTTGGCTCCGATCCCTTTAAAATTTGATTTGATAAGTCCAGTTCAACATTCCTCCTATTTTTATCAAACTAAGCGAGTGGAGTGGATATTGAGCATCATTCACAATAAGCCTATTTATAATGTCTCCCAAAAATAGTAATAACGCAAATACTCGGTTCGGAACATATAATACAAATGTATGTACGTATTATTATATGCACATAATTCAGCGACTAACAGTGGCTAAAAATTATTATATAGTGGAATCCAGTTTATATTTAAATTCAATTAACAAATTCATACATATATCAGTAAAAAGAAACAATATTATTTTTAAAAAAGCCTTATGTTTATCAACAAATTATTAAAGTTAATTTTCGTCAACTTCTAACTCAATATTATAATGATATAAATACTCCTCCTCCGTATCAGAATCCAGAATGTCCCTATTTATAGCCGCACTTGATGTAATTGTTAGTTGGGACTCGGGGGCTTCAGGTATTTTCAAAAGTGAAATAACATCTTTCGGAAGCTGCTATGACACACGGTTTTTAAGGTATATAGTGGATAGTAAAGGATCAGAAGAATCCAGGGCCCTGTTAAAGACATCCATTATATTATGCTCTCTAGAATCTTTTCGGGCGTGACCAATGCGATCCTTTTTGTAAATTTTATTTCTTCCCTCAGAAGCGTGTTCTCCAGCACATCGGAGGGGCACAACACAAGTTTGTAAAATTTGGAAAGAATGCGCTAAAATTTTGTGCAAGGTTGCTGACATTGGGTACCATCCGTAATATTTATAATATATCTTTGCAGTTTCATAACAAAAATGTTTAAAGTATTCGATATTTATCTCGAATTCGGAGTTAATGGCAATAAGAATTATATGCAAGCGATTTAAAAGATCAATATTAATATTGGTGATAGATGAAAACATTTCTGTATTAGAAAATGCCTTTCGTGCCGTATTACCGTCGTTTGTAGAGCCACTCCCATTACTTTTAGGCTTATGAACATGAAGGCCCATTTTATCCCAAAATTTTTGTTGGATTTCATGTTTCCTTTGAAGCATAATGCCTTTTTCTTCAGCACTCCGAATTTGCCATTTTCTTATGTTAAGCCGGTATGACAAGTTAAGGATAAATTCAAAGCATCTAATCCATGCATGCAATGGGCTTATACCGAATTTTAATGCGCTCTCTTTTGGTTGAAATACCGGCGATCTCAAATCAGTTATAGATAAAAAATCTTTCGGGTTTGCACCACATATGGGACAAGATTGGGCACTCTTTGTACCCGTTAGTACATTTAGCACTTTACCATCAATTAAAGTCATAATTAGCTCGTACTTAACAGTTATCTTTCTACCATTTTCCATATAATAATCCGACGATTTAAGATTTGATATTTGCCGATCCACATTTTGGTTCTCTTCCAATATATGGTCTTTGGTTTCTTTTACAAATTCAATTTTCAGAGGTCGACAGAAACGTACGGATTGTGGAGTTCGGTTTATCCAAACAACTGTATTATTTGATGCTATTACTTTTAAAGGTATAACTGAGGTTACAAATAATGAACTATCCAAACTTTGATGAGTATTATTGTCAAAAATTTGTTTAAATTGACTTTGACCGGTGGCACCATCGAAACCATAGCTAAGTATCAAACTAACTTCGTCGAACTCATCCATTCGCTCCAAAACGTCCTCTTGGAAAGACAAAATTCTTTTTGCGGTGTGGTCTATCAAATTTTGGAGAGGAATATGTGCTGATGAATCCGTTACAGTTAGTCCAACGGGTCGGCATTCCAACTTATTATTTTGAACTTTTTTGTAAGTAGGGAATATATTACAATTTCTTGACTTAGTCAACTCTCTCAAATTTATGTATTGTTGTTTTGTTAAATTATTTTCTATTAAAAAACTTAATGCTTCATCAGGTGAGAGTGGTATTGGCATTTTGTCATTGGAAGTTATTTTTTCCCTCATTTTATTTGGTTCTGATGGAGATAAAACAGCTTTTTTGAGGATAAAATTCAAATCATTTTCATTCGATAAATTGGCTGAAACAGAAGCGGCATGAATTAAAAGCTTTGTATTGTTGTCGTTTTCGGAGGACAATTCCGAAGCAAGCTTTCTTTTTTGACGCTCGCTTCCTTCGCTATAACCTACATAAGGTCGTCCTTTTTTCCTTGGAACACCAATTTCTTCTACTTTAAAAGATGTCTCATTACTTAACCACACTTGCTCGTATTTTAAAAAGCGTGTTTTGCTATAATGGTATTTTATCCACTTTTTGGTAAGTTGCGTACATAAATTATAGATCTGTTTTTCCACTGCAATCATGGAGTCGTCAGCGACTTTTCTATTCAAATTGGCCAAAATCCAATTCATCACATTTATGGATTTTCTATCATTGCCCAGCCAATAATTAAAAATTTCCAAATTTTTAAGTGTCACGCTATCTGTAAGTAATTTTCTATAAGTATTCGGATCCATACGGACATGAAATTTTTTTACACATATAGTACTCACTATTACCTTCTATCAGATATATATAGTTTCGACAATACGTCGCAATACCGCGAGTTTTATTCCAAAAACTATTTAAACTACAATACGAACTACACAAAAAATACACCACAAGTCTACTTCAAATATTCCTTACCAAATCTAACTTCTTTTATTTCTTAATCAGAATATTAATTTATATACCTTTACACGTTTTATCCATTAAAAAAACTGTTTATTAAATCAGCGGTTTTTAATTGCCGAGCGAAACAAATTTGTTCTTCGTTGGATAAATTTTTATACAATTTTACAAAGTAACATGCAATATCTTTGACAGCTCGGTATGTGACCACGAAGCGTTGCCAGGTTGAAATGATTTTGTTTCTAAGTGGCTCAAAGTGTTAAGAATCTAATACCGTTACTAATTTATACAAATATATGACTTCAAAACTAGACTTTTTGCCTCAGAAACCTGCCATTGGGCCCAATGTGCATCGGAGTGAAACAGAGTTGTCCTCTATCCCCACTGCTGTTTGCGTTAGTGCTTGATACCGTTATGTTCGAAGTGTGCAAGAGAAAAAGAGGAATTGTGTGGGGATTTCACCGCCATCTTGAAGACTTAGACTTTGCAGACGATATATGCCTAATATCCCATAAGCATAACGATATGCAAAGTAAAATCAACGGCCTAACAATCCTCTGCAATCGTATCGGCCTTGAAGTCAACATTAATAAGACTAAGGCCATGCAAATAAATAGCAATGTCACCCTCAATTTTAATATAGATAATGTAGATATTGATTTTGTGGAACAATTTTGCTATCTAGGATGTATTATGTCATCCCAAGGAGGAGTAGATGACGACGTGAATTTTAAGCTGGGCAAAGCTAGAACAGCCTTTGGACGACCGAACAAAATATGGAGATCTCCGCAAATATCCATCTATACCAAGCTGCGTATATTCAATGCCTGCGTCAAAACAACATTATTATATTATAAGGCAGTGAAACATGGTTGACTTCCAACTCAATACTTCGGAAACTACAAACGCAAATCAATAAATTCCTGCGAATTTTGTTGTACTGTGTTAGCTTAAAAATTGCTAGCTGTATCTTGATTTCAACAGACGGACGGACGTACGGACGGACATGGTTATATCGACTTAGAATTTTCCCTGATCAATAGTATATATAATTTATAGGGTCTCCGACGAATATTTCGATGTGTTACAACCGGAATGGCAATGTTAATTACACCCTCCCTATTATGGTTTAGGGTATAAAAAGGCATTAAGTTCCGGTATCATTATATGAGGACCATACCAGAACGTAGACCCATGTCTTCAATTTTTGATAAAGAAATTTTTGAACCAATGCCAGAATACAGCTATGTCGTTTAGAAAATATAGTTAAAAAATTTAAAATATTTAAAATCGGACAATATCTATATATGGAGGCTGGTTACATATTTGTGGAGAAATTTTTGAATCCCAAATTTCAAAGTACAGCAAATTCAGTTAGACAAATTAGCTTAACTATTCAAACCACAAAAAATGGACTGTACCGTTATATGGGATCTACCCCAAAATGTGGACCTATATAGACCATATTCAATAACATTAGACCTACGGTCATGAGAATCATATGTACAAAATTGCAGTCGCCTATCTTAATTAGTTTACCAGTTATTAATTTTTGTCCGCTAGATATGGATTTCGCCCACAGTGCGTCCAAAACGAAAAACGCGTGTCAAGTTTGGTCAAATGTGAAGTTTTTGCTTACTGTTTTTGAAGACACGATTAATTTTTGGAAGCGGTCAGAAAGGATCTTCGCGATTTTTTAAATAATTTTTTGACTCCGTTCTTGGTTTTCATAGTTCCAAACTGTAATTTCTTTCACTATTTGCGATGCATCTTAGCTTTTTATTTATTTTTTACGCTTTTGTTAGGATAAGAAGCGGCGAATCATTTTTCACTGATTTTCTTAGAGACTAATGTCGGTAATGACCAAAATTAATAAAACATATTGTCAAAGAAATTAATGTAGGAAAATTGGAGAAAATAACCGCGAAGATATGTCGCAAGGTGGTGGAACTGGTGCCGAAACAGTTGTATAATGTGATAATCTCCAACGGTTACTATAAAAATCTTTAGCGTGTAACAAAAATGTATTTTTCTCAAAAAATATGTAAAAGGCGAAATACTTTTTTGAGGTAAAATATTTTGTGTTGTTATAGATTTTTGCCAATATCTAGAAAACCATTAAGCCTTTCGCAGCGGTTCTTGCAGCCATTGGATACTAAAATATCCACAAACATAATGCATACAAATATTCGACTTTCTGACCACTAATTTGATGGTTGTAAATGAATTTATTTATATTTTTTCAATTTTCTAAAGAGGCAAAATACTTAATTGACTCACTGTATATACATACATACATACATACATTTATATATTCAATTTTTTACATCTTCTTATATTTTATTAAATGATAAGTATGTATAACGACCTCTCCGAAAATTGTTTATTGTTGACAAAATGATCATGTCTATCCGTCTGCGAAATGCATTTTCAGTTGTAAACAACACTTCAATTGTAAAACATGGCTGCAATAAAACCACTGCCTACTGCGTTGCAAAAAATTGCCATCGATGAACTTAATGAAATACCCACAAGAATAGCAAAAGATTTGGGGGCCCTCAAGTTATGGATAAAACAACAACCACACCTCAAGGCTAGAATGGATGATCAATTTCTAATACAATTTCTTCGTGGCTGCAAATATAGCCTGGAAAAGGCTAAATCGAAAATTGAACGATTTTATACGATGAAAACTAAGTTTCCTCATTTTCTCGGCGTTTATGATTTGGACAATGAGAAATTACGGCAAGTGAATCGTTTGGGGTAAGATGATAAATGAAGTTTTTTGCTTTGTTCCAGAACCTGCAAATTTTATTACGATAACAATTACTTTCTTTATGATATCGAAAAAATAGTAAATTTAGTAGATTCTTGCAGGTTCTGGAACCGAGCATTAATTTTATAAAAACATTTTTTTTTTATATTTCAACTTCCTGTAGCTGTGTTCTCCCCCTTCCCACGCCACTAAATGACAATGGCTGTCGTCTGATAATGTGCAATTTCGATTATAATCCCAAGGAATATCAAATGGAAGAAATCTTCCATCCAGGAGTTGCCATGTATGAAATTTTCACTATCGATGATCCATATGCCAGTATTTGTGGTATTATTACCATAGTTGATATGTCCAGGATGACAATGGCCCACCTAATGCAAGCAAATGTAGTATTTTTCAAGGCCGTTGTAACATACATGGAAAAATCTCTACCGCTGAGAATTAAATCAATATGTTTTGTGAATATACCCGCATTGGCTCATAGTTTCTTCAAAATGTTATTGCCGCTATTTTCCGAGAAGTTGAGACAAAGGGTAGGTTATATCTTCCCCAAAAGAATTTGTTGATTGTTGTCATTAAAATTTCCATTTGCTGTTTTTTCATAGATTTTCCTATTTGCCAACCTGGAAGAATTGCAACAACACATACCCCTTAAGTATTTGCCAGCCTACTATGGTGGTGAGAATGGCACAATGGAAGAGCACATCAAGGACCTGGAATCCAAATTCGATGAATATAGAGATTTTTTCAAAGAGAATGCCAAATATGGTACAGATGAGTCTTTGCGTTATGGAGAAACTTCGGATGTAGACAATCTGTTTGGTATTGGTGGGTCATTTAGGAAGCTTGAAGTGGATTAGGATTGAACGAAGTATTGAAAAAAATATGTTCTTTGCAGAAATAAAATAAAATTTAATATAGTGTACTTAATATTCTTATCAGTAATTTTCAATTCTGGGAAGGTGCGCTTTTAGTTGGAATAGGAGTCTTACACAAATCTTAAACGTGGAGTTTTTATATCCTCCACCATAATACGGAGGGCATAATATTTGTTGGAGACCCTATAATAACCATATCCATCTGTTGAAATCAAGATACAGCTGGCAAATATTTAAGGAGAACTTTATAATTTGGTATAAGAGTGTATATTTCCATATTGAATATGGGCTACATTGGTAGACGTTTTGATATAGACGCCATTGCACGATACCTCCCGATTTTCGGTATTTCCAAGGTTGTGACCTCAATATCCAACCGAAATGGTTGAAATTTGGTATTTAATCTTCAGCGTCATTATCAAAAAGAAATGCATAATATATTCCAGAATAGATTTATGAGTATAGCTTTACGTTTTCACATAGCCCTCATATAATGGTACCTCCGATTTTCGGTATTTTGATGGTAGTAGCCTCAATATACCACCGAAATTGCTGAAATGTGGTCCATAGTTTTCATTGGGGTTATACAAAATTCCACCTGAAATTTGTCGGTATAGGTCCATATAGCCCCGATAGAACGGCACCTCTCGACTTTCCGTATTTTGAAGGTTTTAGCCTCATTATCACACGGAATTTGGTGAAATTTGGTATTTAGTTTTCGTATGGGGCACATCTCGATTTTCTGTATTTTAAAGGTTGTGACCTCACAGTGACCACCGACATTGCTGACATTTGGTATTTAGTCTACGTATAGGGTAACAAACTATAGGCCAGATTTTTTTCGGTATAGGTCCACGTCTTCATATGGTCTCATAGAATGGTACCTCCCGATTTTCGCTGTTTTGAAAGCTTTAGCCACATTATCTTACGGAAAAGGCTGAAATTTGTTACTTGTTCTTCGTTGAGTATACAAAATCTTCCCCCAAAAATTTTTCAGTCCAGGTCCACGTTTTGTTATACTCCCCATAGAAAGGTACCTCCCGATTTTCGGTATTTTGAGTGTTTTATCATCATTATCCACGAATAAAGTTATTAATATAGGTTCATATATTGCTATATTCTCCATATGAGGGTACCTCAGGATTTTACGCATTTTTAAAGGTAGCACACGCATCGTCCTAATGGAGTGATTGAAACATTGTATTTCGTATTCTAATGGGTAGAAAACATCGATATCTCATTGGTCATTAAACTTTGTTTAAAAGAAAGCGATAGTCTTCAGTTAGCGTGGCGAAAGAGCTTAACAATTTCATAACGCCATTTTTACCTCGATTACTCGATTACATGGTTCGAGCAAAAACGTCCAAATGTGTGTATTGAAATTGGTTTTTGGGACAGATCTTATATTGATTTGGAAACTTCACATTATAATTCCCAGCAAAAAAAATCATTACAAAATAATGGGTTTTATAGTACTTTTTGGTAGTCGTTATTACTTATAAAACCCCCTACCCATTAATTTAATAAGGACGAGTCGCACTGAATTACTAGTTATTCTATGACCACTAGAATAACCAGTTATTCTGTGGCCACTAGAAGTTGAAAAATAAGCTAAAACAGTTCTATTTTTAGAATAGTTGAGGTGGAATTTGTTTTCAATTTTAACACACTTTATATTTTTATTTTATTTCGCTCTCTGCTGAATTTGATCATGTGAACTTCTGAATTGTAGCCGAACACACTACACACTCTTCCACGGGAACGAACATTAAGGGTTGTTTAAACGCTAACATGTGCAACGCCATATGTTCCTTATTTTGTCAACAAAAAGCGTGCGTGACAACGCACACTGGTCGAAACCACAGATCTAGCGGCGCGAAAGTCCAAAAATCAAACTATAAAATTGCGAAATATTTTCCATTGTATCGTTTACAGACACTTTGCTGACAAAAATTTTGTTTTTTCATTTTTTTTTTTTTTTGTTGTAAATATTCACTCAGTTATTTACTATCAAATACAAGAAATTTTGCAGCATCAGATTTTAAAAAATTTGTTGCTAAAAAATTGTCTTCATATTTGTTTAAATGTTGAATAAATTCGTAATTAAACTGAACATAATTTTTTTTTTAATTGATAGCGGAGGGTGAGACTTAAATTATAAAAAATAATTTTGTTTCAGGAGGTACATAGTTATTTAGCAATAAATTTAAAAAATACAATTTTCTAGGGTTTTCATTGATTTTACGCTCTTTTTCCCTAGAGTGCATCTTGTAAACTTGGCCGAACTTGGGTTCGATTATTTTTTGGGGAATTAAAAAAATAAAAGGGGACTACATCAAAATATAAATCCACATTGAAAATGTTTTGTAAGAAGATTTTACACGCAGTGATAACACGGAATGCAAAATAACAGCCAAGTCGGTTGAAAAATGTGGTCATGATATTCAAAATACCTTAAATCGGGAGGTACGGTTACATGGGGACAATATCAATATCAATCTATGTCCATAATTTTTAGTAGAAATGTTTTGTGACCAAATTACAACTAATTTGCAATGAAAATGTGGCTTAAATCCTCCAAATACAGAAAATCGGAAGATACCGTTATATGGAGTCTATACCAAAACATAAGCCAATATTGTTCATATTTGGCACATGATTACCCACAGACACAGGCTGTTTGTGCAAAATTTCATCAACATATCTCAATTAGTTTTTAAGTTATTTATTTCGAGCCGCTAGATCAGTGGTTTCGACCGCCGTGCGACTGTGAGCGTTGAACACACAACCCTAGGTTTTGTAGTCGGACACACAATATCCGCGCCATCGTAATCATAACTCAGAAGGGAATAATAATATATGTATTTATTTTTGTTTACATTACTTTGTAATGGATTACTAGATTTTCGCATATATAAAAAATTCCAAAATCGTTATATTTCTATCCCCTCACATATACTATGCCTGATGAGTTATTTCAAACAAGCATCGAAACGATCTTAATATATTCAGGCATGTTGTGGATTTCACCGTGCTTCCATTTCACATCACACATGTACTTCCCCTGTGAAAGCAATGGCGTTACTGTATTTCACGTGAAAAGAACTTTTAAAGAACTTTCGAAAGCTTTATTAGAGCTTTTAAACTTTATAATGAATAATGGAAAACATTAGTCTTCGTTGGCGCATCAGCGAATACACATGCGTGTGTGGGTATTGTACGCTTCGTTCTTTTGATTGCTTACGAAACAGACGTAAACACAGAAACGAACTTCTACTTCTGAAATTGGCACCTTAAGAAAAATAATTTTTTATACCATATTTTATTAAGAAAATAAAACAATTTTTTAAATGTTCATAGAGAACTCATTAACAGCGTGTTTTTGTAAAAAGTGTTTGCCCATTCTTTCGTCGATTTCATGAACGAAGACACAATTTGGTTTTCATAGGGGTTGACGTTTGTATTCGTGTGACAAACAAATGAAAGCTTTTTATTTTCGTAATTTTTTTGGTTTTCGTAACAAAATCAGACGAACGAATACGTCAAAAATAAACGAATGGAAAAGACCTATCGTTTCGAATGAAAATTAAATAATTTGAGTAATAAATGGCACAAAACACACGAAAACTGGAAGGGAATGCAATTTTATTTATTTCCATAGAAGCACACGCGTATATGTACATCCGTTTCTTCATATTATCACAATTATTTTTGGACAAGTTTGATTGCATTTTTTTCTTATTTTTTGTTTTTCATTTGTTTATCGGGGTTGCCATCAAGTAACACATTTTACGTGCAGATGCCTATGCAAAATTCACAAAATAAGTATCATGGAAACCCTGTAATATAAAAGCTTTTAAGAAATAGACGAAAGCTTTCAGATAAAAACGAATGGTTCGTAAAATTTTACAAGAACCAAATTTTGAACGTATACGTTTTAGTACGAAAGGTTCGTGTGACAGGCAAGCATTTTTACAAAAACACCCTGTAAATCAATTTGTAAATCAAATTGAGATATGTTACAAAATGTTGCAAATATATATTTGTTTGGATCCAAACATATTTCTAGCAAAAATTTTTCTGCGTGTAGAAAAGTAATATTTTATATTTCAAAATATTTTTATTTTTACTACCCACACCAATAAATGACAATGGCTGTCTTTTGATAATGTGCATTTTCAACTATAATCCCAACGAATATGCCATTGAAGAAATCTTTCTTCCAGACATTGCCAGTATTTGTGGCATTACACTGTACAACACAAAAAATAATTACAAGATAATTCGGACAGATTATGAAAGAGGACCGAAAAAAAGTTTTCGTCGGGAAGTAACCTATATAGGCGTGGCAAGTTCCGCCCATTTCTACAGGTTTTGAAATATTCGATATCAGATTCCTTGGAATCCTTGCATTTTAGGTATAAAGTTTCTTTGGCAATATTGCTGACAATATTGCGGGGTACCTTTTTAGTGACTCATTCGAGTCACTAAACGGGTCTTTTTGGTCCTTTTTTTCAAAAACGTTTAAAAACTCCTTTTATTTGTCATAAAATTTTACTATAGGTCCCTGAATAAACCAAAACTCTAAATCGTACCTAAAAGCCAGGAATCTGCCAAAAATAAAATTACATTTTAGGGTTAATGTTTTACTTTATCTTAGTTTATTAAGTTTTGTCCCACAAAACTTCATTCTAGATAGAAGACGTCAAAGACAAAAATATTCTCTATCAAATTTCAATATAATTTCTAGGAGTAAAAGCAATTTTTGTAACAAAATTATAAAGCTCTATCTCAAATATTGCGAGCTGTATCTTGATTTCAACAGACAGACGCTCGGATGTACGAATATGGTTAAAGTGACTTAGAATTTTATGCTGATCAAGGGTCTCCGACGAATATTTCGATGTGTTACAAACGGAATGACAAATAGAATTATATCCTCCATATTATGGTGGAGGACATAAAAAGCTTTAAAAGCTCCCACGTTAATTGTCTAAAATGACTGGTGGGCACGATAACTATCGAAAGGAGTGGACTGACGTTACCTCTCCATTTGGACATCGCAATATTCGTATCTAATTGAAAAATCGTACTTATTTACTTATGTGACTTAGGGTCATTATTATATGTGTTCTTTTACTATTGGATGGATTTTAAAACGCAAAATAAACCAATTTGGAGGAATTAAAAATATAATTTTAACGTTAAAAGTTAATGCCAAGAAGGTCCTCCATGAAATTTAATGATCAATTTTAACTTTAAGTTAACCGGAACGCTATAAATCTGTTCGGTAAATCCAAACTATAACAAAAGAAGACTTATAATAATGGGGGTTAGACTGATAAGTGCTGTTCGACGATCCATTTTTAAATTTTTACCGAAGTTAATCTTGTTGTCCTGTTTAGCTAAATATATATTTTTCGTGGGGACGTCAATGCTTCCTACATATCAGTAGAAAAGGGGTGCACGACAATGGTCTATGCAACCTGTTACATTATCTCGATAATGGTTCGAATGCTCCAAAAATTCGCCGAAATGGTAAACTGAGTTGATATTGGCAGAAGGAAGGCGTACCCGAACGTGAGCATCCTATGTCCCGGCCACATGAAAGGAGATTATTATTTGTATTTATTTTATTAAGAGATGGTATAGCACTGTGCAACATTTTCAAGGTTATTTGGGCAAACAATTTAATATTCGGTTTTTATGAAAGTACAGACCCAAAAGACAAAAACACTATTTGGGTTTTGTTTTGTTAGATCGGTTCTAAAATGGCTAAATATTGACTTTTTAAAGAAAATCGGGGCTATATCTTTGAAACCAGTACGAATCTTTCCATGACATCCGCAGCAAACTTATAGATAAGAACAAGAAGAATGTATTTGGAAACATAATGAACACGAGTAACCTCATTTATTGCCCCAAATTTTGTAATATATCTAAAATTTCCGTGATTTGTATA
The DNA here is from genome assembly GCF_047663935.1 of Musca autumnalis. NCBI lineage: Eukaryota > Metazoa > Arthropoda > Insecta > Diptera > Muscidae > Musca > Musca autumnalis. Next base: position 167,707,870 of record NW_027412088.1, read on the forward strand.
TATTTCACAGCGTGTCTCCAAAACTGTAAAATTTTTCTTAATATTATCTTTGGGAAAAATATTCTCTGGAATGTAATACACAACTCTTCAGAACATATCATTGTTGTAAAACTCCTCTATCGCGTTGTTTCTATCATATTTTTCAACGACAATTTGATAAATATATGAACAATACATTGAAACTTCAAATATGAGAATAAACAACATTGTTTGAAATATGTTTTGTAGTATGTATGATATGAAATACCACCTAAAGAACATGAAATAAGTGTTTTACAGTTTCAGAATGTTCTGAAGAATTGCTGAGGACATTATTTGGAAAAATGAAATTATGCAATCTTTCCTATATTTTATCAATTTTGATGCGTTATATGCGGTTTTTGTGGTTCGTCTGTCTGACATATAAGTTCTACTATTTCAGGACTACAATATTGCTGACGACCGCACGGATCAATTGAAACAAGTAAAAATGTATCAGTCGGCTTTGCCGACAGAGATATACCCTCAGCCTGTGTATTTTGAAACAATTTTTCCCAAAAAACCTATGTATTTAGGGGGTTTTAAAAATTTTGGGCGTTTGAACCGACAAAAATATTGATTAGGATTAAAGATCAAAAGTTTTGCGGAGGAGATACTAAAAGGAATGGATCGACACTGACCATTATGGAAGTGGATCTCCAGCCACTACATATGGTGTCATAGGGGGTTTTTACACCCTTCGGGCTGTTTGCTCAAGAAGTATAGACTTGCCCCTGAAAAAAACTTTTACCATCGTAATTGAGGCAGCGAATGCAAGTTGCTTCAACAAAGATCAAACTGATTCGATATCAGGTCTTAAAGTGAACTTATCCGAAATTTTGTGCTGGAGGTACCGGATGGAGTGGACAAATATAGTCCATATTTGAACCTGATATATATCTGGTAGATATATTAGGATGTGTAAAGTATGGACCAATTCGGCCACTCCCTTCAAGAGTTACCGTACGAACAATTTTTCCGAACATTTTTGAACATTTGTGGGGAGGTTCCCGAAGGAGTGGACCGATATGGCTTATCTTCAAACTTAAACTATGTTTTGACAAAATGTTACTAAGGCCAAATTTTGGACCGAATCGGCAGATCCGTTCTAGAGTTATCTTGCGTTTCAACCACCTCACACAGTGTCATAGAGGTTTTTTGCAACTTTCATGCTGTTTTCTCAGGAAGTATGGACTTGCCGCTAATGAAACTTGTACCGTCGTATGGGGGCAGTGAATACAAGTTGCTAAAACAAAAATCAAATTTTTTGTGGGAGGTACCCGAAGCAATGGGCCGATTGATTCCATATTGAAACCTTGTCTAAGTCTGGTACAAATTTCACGATGTGCAAAGTATGGACCAAATCAGTTACTCCCTTCAAGAGTTATCGTGCGCAAAAATGTTCCGAACATTTTTGAACTTTTGTGTGGGAGGTACCGGATGGAGTGGACCGATATAGCCCATCTTCGAACTTAAACTAAGTTTGGGCAAAATATTACGAAAGCCAAAATTTGAACCGAATCGGTTCATCGCTTCGAGAGTTATCGTGCGCTCCATCCAGCCAGACAGACAGACGGACGGACATTGCTCAATCGAATCCAAATTGTCTGAAACACATTTCGTCCAAACATAATTGGGGCCTAAAACCATTATTTCGATGAGGCACATTTTGCCCGTACGAAAGTGTATATGACGGAAAGTCAAAAAAATTTTACATTGTGAAGCCAAGGTTTGCACTATTGTAATACGCGAACTATTCAAGTGTACCACAAAATTTGACCATAGTTGGACCAATTTAAGTGTTTTTAATCGAAGCTCAAAATGTGGCTAATTTCAGCGGAACCTATGACTTCGTAAATGACTAAAAATAGGTAAAAACACGTTGAAGCAAGCGAGTTTTTTTACGTTGTTATTCGATTGCCGGTCAAACCGTTTAAAGTACGGATATCTACCCAAAGTAAAAGTAGAAGAATACAAAATGAAGATAACACTTCTAATGTATCACTTTTTAAAATTTCCACTGCATCCACCTTTTATGGATGCTGACATTTTGAAGCGCATTCTGCTTTTTCTAAGAATCACTAATAGGATTAAAGTACTCGCGATTACGCATAATTTGATATGTATATTGACTATGTAGCACACACAGCATCACATTAATCTACTGCCAAAGGCCAAAATTTAGTGTGATATTTTTTTCGAAAAACCGTATTTTTTGGGTACAGTATTTACAATATCCTTTTGATTGTGCTGGGACCCCAACATATTTTAGTTGACGGTCCGGATCATACAAATCATAGATCGTGAAAATCCATCCACTAGAACGGCGAAAACAGCAACTGCAAAAACCGAAAAATGTGCGAAAAATGTTTTTGAAAATATCGCGGACTTAATCGCGTTTTCTGTGGATCGTTTCCTTGTCAATGAAGAAACCGACACATCAATCGCGGTTTCACGAAAACAGCAGTTTAAAAAATTTAGTGGCATGGGAGCTGTATCCGATTTATCCCAAAAAATAGTGTGTGTTGCTACATCCACGGTTCTTGATGGATTTGATCGAAATAGGATTAGATCGATGTATTTTTCCACGGTTGATAGTGAAATCGGATGCGCATAAAAAGTGTATGCACTTTGTGCAAATTATAAGCGTTATACCGTTTTTTGCACACTACGCTGCAGGCGATGCTACATCCTAGCCGCCAAAGTAAATGCTGGCAAATTTGTACAAATTAAAAGAGAAGAATTCGCCGTATTGATAAACCGCATGCGCATCAAGTGATTTTGAGAATTTCGCGATTTACACGCATTTCAAAATGAATATTACCCGATACAGTTTTATTTAAAGATTATACTCCATTCAAAGGAACCCAACATTTATTTGAACGTTACCCATACCTTCCGCTAGATGTTAGTATGTGAAGTGATTAGAATAAAAAATGTGATTTTTTGCGTGAAATTTAACTGAAATAGAAGAATAACTCCGACCTAAATTTCTTACATTTTCTTCAAAATAAATTTGAAAAAATATTTTCTCCTACAAAAATTTTATAACTTCCCTCAACATACATATACATACATATTTTTTTGTTTTGCTATAATATGCAAACCGCTAAACAGATTTGTATATTTTTGGTTTCATTTGAATCTTCGCGATGTTTAGATTACGTACATATTTTTAAAATATTTTTCCGAATCATAAACAGCTTAAATTCTATTAAAACAAGTTGGAAGCAAGCAATTTTTTTGAATTCTTTCTTAATTTCCCCGAAAATTTACAACTTTTTCACTAAAGTTATGGGACCTCAGTAAACGTATAGTATGTAGGAAGTCATAAATTAACAGTGTTTCTCAATATAATGAATAGCGTTTTTATAAGATTTGTTCTTATAATCAGAATTGAAACCGCCATAACTTTTGCGCGCAATAACCAAAATTAGTATCTCTAACAGATTTGAGAATGGGCATTTTTTCTCAATTCATGTACCAAAATTCTTTCGTGTAGCTTCAAAAACAATTTTTAATTTTTTCCAAATGGAATATTAAAAAATTTTGACTTTTCCTCATATACCCTCGTTTGCATAAATACTGAGGGTATAAACAGAAAGTACACACCGCCACCATTCTACTAAATATCCTATATATGTATTTGGTTATCACCAATAGAATATGACACGTTCTCTCTTCGAATCAAATTAAAAAACTCGCGTTATTAAAAGTGCAAAAATCGACCTTTTGCCTAAAAACCTGTCCAAATTACCTATAGTGCATTGACCAGATATTTACCTTGCGAAATCCTGGGAAATGCCCAAGGTATGCAGATCGACCTCTACCATTTTTGGTCGATTATATGTGAAAGCCTCATACATACATTCAAAGTTATTCCACGACATGTCTTCTGATGCAAATACCAAATTTAAAGTAGTATCACCTAAAACATCGTGAAGTCTATTCTTTGCTCCGTTTCCATGCACCGAAATAAGTTTGTTATTGAAATGACATAATCGTAAACTTTATCAGAAGTTTTTTTTTTCCACAGAAGTTTTTTTCCACATTTCTCAAATTGCTCTACATATTTTATTTACTAACAAAACATATGTTATATTTTAGCATTTTTCACCACACATTTCTAATCCACTTGAAGTTTCCTAAACGATCCACCCATGCCAAATGCCTGTTCATCCCCATTCGTATGTTCTCCTTGTCTCAACGTTTCATCCACACCATAATTGGCATTTTCTTTGAAATAGTTGCGATATTCATCGAATTTAGCCTCCATTGATTGAATGTGTTCCTCCATGGAACCATTTTCACCACCATAATATTTTGGTAAATATTTTAGAGGTATATACTGTAACAATTCATCCACGGAGCTGCAGACGAATACCTACACATAACAAAAAAAAATAATAATTAACACTCTTCAAGAATTTTAGCACCTACCAAATGACTTACCCTCTTGCGAAGTTTATCCGACAATAATGCCAAAAACATTTTTAAAAAGTTATTGGCAACTGATGGAATATTTACAAAATACAGGGCCTTGACACGCATAGGCAAAGATTTTTCCAAATACGTAAGCATAATCTTAAGTAATGGAAAATCGATGCCGAGAATATGTGACATTGTTGCCTTGGACATATCCAATATAAGGGATGTGCCACAGATGCAAGCATGAGGATCATCTATCATTAGGTAATCATACATGGCAACAGCGGGATGAAATACTTCCGTGGGGGTGAACTCATTGGGGTCGTAGTTAAAATGGTACATCACTAGACGGCAACCATTGTCATTTAGAGGTGTAGGCAGAGGAGTAAAGCAGCTGCGAAGAAAGAAAAAAAATATGATGTGAGATTCAATTTTATTGCTTTTAACATTTAAAACTAGTTGTTCAAAATTACCCCAAACGTGTCGATTGACGAAATCTCTCATTATTCACATCAAAGATAGCCAACTTGTCCGTATATTTCGTTCGTATCGTGTAATAATGATCGATTTTCTCCTTGGCTCTTTCTAGACTATATTTACAGCCACGCAAAAATTGTATTAGAAATTGATCATCCATTCTGGCTTTCATGTGGGGTTGTTGTTCTATCCATGATTTAAATGTCTGCAGATCTTCTGGAATTCTAGACGATACTTCAAAGAGCTGCTCATTTGCGATTTTTTGCAAAACAGAATTTAGTGGCTTTATTTGAGACATGCTTAAACGGGAAATGCTGGAATTCAACTAACCTTCAAAACATACATCAGCCACAAATATGCATGCAAGTAGTAGGTTTATAAAAAAACTAGAAATTTAAGAAAGAAATATATAATTAATACGTTAAAATTAACAGTAATAAAACAAAGCGAACAGAGAAGGCGAACAAAAGAAACCGATAGCTGTACCAATCACACATAGCACAAATTTTTAATTTTTATACCCTCCACCATAGTATGGAGGGTAGATAAAGTTTGTTTTTCCGTTTGTAACACATGGAAATAATAATTTGCGACCCTATAAAGTATATATATATACTTGATCAGGATAAAATTCTGAGTCTATATACCTATGTCCGTCTGTTGTTATCACTCTAGCGTCCCCAAAAATTAAGCTAGAAACCTATATTTTCGCACTATAATGTATTTTTGCCATAGGCAGGTCATGTTCGAAGATGGGCTATATAGGCCCATGTTTTGGTATAGCCACCATATAATGGTACCTCCCGATTTTCGGTATTTTAAGGTTTTTAGCTAAAATTTTTAGCCGAACAAGCTGTAATTTGACATTTAAGGTTCTTAGGAATCACAACGCTACTCAACCAAAAACTGCCTACATAGATCCATGTTTAGGTATAGCCCCTTTATGACGGTACCTCCCAATTTTCTGTATTTTGAGTGTTTTAGGTACAATTTTTAACCGAACTAGCTGTAATTTGACATTTAAGGTTCTTAGTTGTCGCAACACTAAAAACTGTCAACATAGGTCCAAATGTTTAAGTATAGCCCCCTTATACCTGCACCTCAGGATTTCCGTATTGTGCGGATTATAGCTTCAATTTTTAATCGAACTAGCTGTAATTTGATATTTGAGGTTCTTATGTGTCAACCGAAACGAACTAAATCTAATTTGACATTTTAGGTTTTTACAGGTCACAACACATACTCATCAGAAATTGTCAATGTAGGTCCATGTTTAGGTGTAGCCCCATATAACGGTACGTCCCGATTTGCGATATTTTATGGTTTTAGCTAAATTTTCTGACTGAATTTGTCATTTGAGCTTCACTGCAGTTACGAAATTTCTCCAGCAAAAATTGTCGACATAGGTCCAAGGTTTGGTATGCCCTCCATATAACCGTACCTCCCGATTTTCGGTATTTTGAGGATTTCAGCTAAAAATTGTAAGCGAACTAGCTGTAATTTGACATTTGAGGTTCTCAGTGGTCACGAAAGTTATCCACCAAAAATCGTCAACGTATGCCCATGTTTTGACATAGCCCCCTCCAGGGACGTACGCAGGATTTCATTTCGGGGGGGGCCCAACTTGACCAAAAATTATGAAATTAAAAAATGTTGTGTAGCATTACGTAAAGCTATTTTAAAGGGGTTTTAGTTGATTTTATATGAAATATTGATACAAAGTATATAGTTTCAATTGAGAGAGTTTACAATATTTTAGATATAAATTTGAAATTTGGAACAGAGTATAATAAATTAGTCTTTGGATGTTTAGAATTGAAATTAACCATATCAGAACATGTTCAGTATAGTCCCCATACACAAATTCCGCCTGGTATTTTGAAGATTTTAACTAAATTCTCCAACGCAATTGACGCAATAACTAAAAAATCTTTCAAATGAACATTACCCATATAGGTTTACGTTTTAATGTATCCCAGAATTTTTAACCACAGTAGCTCTTACTTGGCATTTTCGATTCTATTTCAAAGATTTTCAGTATTTCTTCTTCTTTAACCCTACGATCCATAACCAGGGACCCAGGTACTTTTTGAACTTTAATGTGCTGCTGTTCCTTTATTATTGAAGATATCAACATGAAACTCCGGATCATCAGAGATTTCGGCTAAACTTAGAGACTGGAAATATCAAATTTGGCTAAATATATTAACTAAAAAATGAGTTGAAAGTTTTTGTATACGGGGATCCATGACCAGGGTACCCGGGTACACAAATAAAAAACCCAACATTTCTACCTAAAAACACAAAACCAGTCCCTTTTTGTGAGCCTTTCAGGTAGAAAATGCTCATAGAAACCAATTTTATCTTACAAACATGAAATTTGTACAGTTGAGATGTAAAAACTAAGCGTTTTTAATAATCTGTGCATATAAATATTATTTTATTTGAATATAAACGAAAAAACTTCACTTGGGTACCCGGGTTCCCTGGTTTTGGACTCCTGTTCGTCCAGGTGGTTATGGATCGTAGGGTTAATGTACATATCCATATATCCCACATTAACTTCAGTCCCATTAAAAATGTTTTGTCTTATTTTTGCCTTATTAAGTTATCAATTGGACACTTTTTTACCACGAGGACTGATTCTGACAAGAAGATCTATCTAAAAACCTATTAATGTTATTTGTATACCATTAATTAATTGAAATCAATAACTCCAAAAAAGAATAAATCGAATCCGCGAGTGCAGATTGGGCTTGTACCGAACTATTGTTAGAAAATAATATTCTTTTATGTCATAAAAACACAAAACTTTAATATTTTACCAGAAGTGATAGAGTCCATGCAAGCCAACTAAAAAATTCAGAAAATTACATTTATGGTCTGTTCCAGTACTGCAAGAATCTACTCATTTTTAGTAGCAAAAATGTGTAGATTCCTGCAGGTTCTGGAACAGGCATTTAGAAAAAAGATAAAACATTTTTATCAGGATTCGGGCGATACCAACTACTAATCATAGACTCCGAATTCTACTCCACATTCTGTCTCGGCAAAATTTTAGCTAAGTCCTGACAAAATAGGTTAAGTCGAAAAACTCCATCAGTAGTGCGATTGTCTAACACATTTTTTGAGTTACCGACAAAAATTATATATGAAAAGTTCAATAAAAAATTACAACAGTCTTACTATCGGTATAACTTTACACTGCTCTTTATTCGTCGCTAACTTACCAAAAAAATCGGTAATTACCGAAATTATAAGGATTTTAATTTTACCGACAATTGTCGGTAACTCAAAAATTGAGTTAGAGAATCGCTCTACTGATATCCCAATTGTTGTTAATTGTTCGATTAGATGTTTATGAACTGGATGACATTTAAAACCTTCCAAGGACTATGACTTCTGTCGGCACTGCGGAGGTAAACTTATGAAAATTCATAACTTTTGTAACTAACTTTTATTTTCTCGAAAACAAGTAAAAAATATCAATCGGGTTTGCCGACAGCCTGTGTAAGTTGAGACTTTTATCTATAGAAGAATACGGGCTTCATAACCAAAATCTTTGTCCTATAAATTGTGTAGTCAGGGAGTTTCAGAATTTCGTGGCTTTTTTTGGACGTATAAACTTTCCGACAAAAATATCGAAACATTTGGGTATAAAACTTCAAGCGCAAAAGTTTTGCACTTTTGTGGAGAAGATACCTGAAAGAATGGTCCATTTTGGAAGTGGACCTAATTTTGGAAGTCATTCCTTTTGATAGTTATGGTGTCAAGCCGTTATTATAGTTGATCATGGTAAGATTTAGAGCTTTTCAGGAAGCATGGACTTACCACGAAAAATAGAATATCGCTGTAACCAAGACCGCAAGCAGTAGCATTGGTCAAAATGTCCAAAGGATTCTCGAACAGCCCATAAATTGCACTTATGTTGAAATTTTGTGAGGGAGGTATCCGAAGGTGTTGTCGCATATAGACCCTCTTGGTACTTGATATACATATCGCTCATTTACTCAAAGAATGGCATAACTCAAAAAATACACTTTCTGAGTTAGCAATTTCTATTTTTTCTACGGCTTCTACTTTATCTTGTGTCAAATTTTCAAATTTTTTACAACTGATTTACTACGAGCTTCGCATAGTTCAACACAAAAGTTATTGGAGTTTATGAAGCAATAAAACACGTCAAATCATGCTTGATCTTGCACAGAAATTTAACACTGATATCTGGCTAGGTGTTTGAAAAATATGGTCCACGTAGTTATTTTGTTTTTTATGTAAAATTCTTTTTAGTTGGGAATTCAAATTTCAATCGCCAATTAAAATCGCATTTTTCTCGAAACTCGATTTTTTGAAATGTGTCACTCTTTGTCTAAATGAGCGATACGAGTATGTACGTCCGGAAGTAATTGTAGGATGTTCAAAGTTTCGGTGAAATCGGATATTGAAATTTTGTGTGCGAGGTACCTGAAGGAGTGAGCCGATATAATCCATATTCGAACCTAATCTATGTCTCGAAAAAATCGATTTGGACCTTCGAGAGTTATTGTGCGCACCATTTTCGCGAAATATTTTGTAGTCTTGTGGGAAAAAGGAATCTTCCAATATGACTTAAAGTTCGATTGATCCGTTCGAGAGTTCTCATGCGCTCGAGCCAGACAGAAGAACGAACTGGGCTAAATCGACGCCAAATTATTTGAAGCGGCTTTTGTCGAAAGATATGAGAAGTCAAAGGTCATTATTTCGATGAGGTACATTTTTATTGTTAGCCTAAAGGCCGAAATTACAGCAGATTTTAATACCATTTAACCAATGTTTGAGCATTAATTTCGTTTACGGTTGTTTTCAGCTACAACTTTGTTAATGGAAGGAAACAAATTCTGGTGGGTATGCTACTAATAGCAGATATTAGCACTTTATGACGCACAACAATAAATTTTTCTCCATTAAATAAATAACAAAAAAATTAAGGTAGTAAAACAATTTTCTAATTGGTTTTAGAGATATACTCCACGGAAAACACTTGATAAACAATAATAAACTCGTCATTTTTTGAATACAGAATGAGTTTAAAGCCTCAAGACCTTTATACTCATTATAGAATTCCTCGACCCTATATTATTTGATAATGAATGAGATAGAGAAGTAATTCTGATTTTACTGGAAGTTTTTCTCAAAAAGAGTATTCAAACAAAAAATTTTGGAAATATTTCTTAGATAACTTGTTCATACAGTACATTTTTAGTATATAACCTTCAGAACAAACTACCTTTTCTTTTCAAAATTCCAAAAATAAAAATTATTTTAGAGAAAAACATAATAATTTGTTAAAGTAGCTCAAAAAATTGTAGTCGACCAAATCATTTCTATAGAACTGAAGACCACAGTAGGGGTCTTCTATAGAACAAAAGACAACCGTAGGGGTCTTCTTTAGAACAGAAGTCCTCGGTAGGGGTCTTATATACAACGGAAGTCCTCCGTAGGGGTCCTCTATTAAACAGAAGACTTCCTTAGTGGACCACTACAGAAGATATGACTTCCGTAGGGGTCTTCTATAGCAGAGAAGATTTCCGTAGGGATCTTCTGTTGAATAGAAGACCTGCGTCGCAGTCTTCTGTAGAATAGAAGCCCTCTGTAGGTGGCTTCTATAGAATAGAAGACCTCAGGTGGTGGTCTATACAGAATAGAAGACCTCCATAGTTGGCTTCTTTAGAATAGAAGACTTCCGCAGCTGGCGTCTATGGAAAAGAAAAGTCTTCTTCTATCTAAGAAAAGATCTATAGGATAGCGGACCTACATAGAAGTCTTCCATAGTATAGAAGTATAAGCAGACCTATGCAGGAGTATTCCATAGAATAGAAAACCATCATAGGTGGCTTCTATAGCATAAAAGACCTCCGTAGGTGGCCCCTGTAGAACACAAAACCTCCATAAGTGCCTCCTTTAGAATAGAAGGTCTCCCTAGGTCGCACCTATAGAATAGAAGACCTCCGTAAGTCGCTTCTATATAATAGAAGACCGCCGTTGAATATTGCTACAGCATAGAAGACCTCCGTTGTAGCCTTCTATCGTATAGAAGACCTCCATATAAGTCTTCTTTAGAAGATACCACAGTAGTATTTTAAAGAAGAGAAGACCTACCTACCCAGCAAAATAAATTGGAAGCAGTGCAATGTGGACTAGTTCTGTCACGGCATGTTTTGATGCAGTTCAAACGGAGTCGTGAAAAAGGCACCCCAGTCCTCACATTTTAACTGCATTTGGATGCAATCCAAAGAATCACATCCACTTGTCACATTTTAACAACATCCGGATGCAGTTCAGCGGAGTCGTGAAAAAGGCACTCCAATTCCTCACAATTTAACAGCATCCGGATGCAGTCCAAACGGAGTCGTGAAAAAGGCACTCCGTTCGCTACATATTATTAGCAGTTGTTAGAGATCCCTACATGTACATAAATCAGTTTGTACATCTCTACAGGCAGCGACATAAATTTTCCAATAAGAGATAAGCGTGTTAATATTTTCAAACATTTGTTAATACAAACTGAATAATATTTCATTTGTGAACATTTTTCCGGTAACTCAAGAGAAGAACATTTCCGAATGGAGTGCTGTTGGAGTACATGTCGAAATCTTAACTGGTGATGGGAAGACAACCCATTTAGCAAATGAAACAAAAACTGTTCAGCTTGGAACAAATGGAGAGCGGAGGAAACACACATGTTTGCGATTGAATTCAATGGAGAATTTTCATAATTTGTGTTAATGTAATAAAGTTCTTAATATTTTTGTTTTACACAAATAATGCATTTTATTTGTTCTGGCATATTTTGTAATGGCTTGCACAATTTCCGCAGAATGCCTGTATCTAAACACGTGCTTTGGACTGCCTCCTATTCTACCCCAAAGGGTTAGTTAAAATGCAGTGCCAAAGGGTCAGTTAAAATGCAGTGCCAGAGGGTCAGTTAAAATGCAGTGCCAAAGGGTCAGTTAAAATGCAGTGCAATGGAGTGCCTCTTTCCGTAGTCACGCTCTTGTAAAAATCATGAGTGAAAATGCATAATTTGATGCACTTCCAGATCACTTGTACATATCATTTAACTGCCTCTTTGGAGGCAAACTTTTTGCTGGGTAGGAGTATTTCATAGAATAGAAGACCTGCGTAGATGACTTCTATGGAACAGAAGAGCTCCGCAAGGGTCATCTATAGAACAGAAGAGCTCCATAAAGGTTTTATATAGAAAAGAAGATCTTCGTAGAGGTCGTCTAGAGAACAGAAGGCCCCCGTAGGGGACTTCTATAGTACAGAAGACCTCCGTGGGAGTCTTCTGTAGAATAGAAGAACTCCGTCGGATACTTCTATAACATAGATGATCTCCGCAGCCGTCTTCTTTTGCATAAAACTCTCTGAGTTTTCTTTTCCGTTGAAGTCTTCTATCGCATAGAATACCTATATTTGAGTCTTCTTAAGAATGGTAGACCTGTGTAATGGGTTTCTATAGAATAGAAGACCACCGCAGGCGGATTCGATAAAATAGAAGAAGAGGTCTGTAGAATAACGGACTTACGTAAGAGTCTTCTTAAAAATAGAAGACCTCCCTGAGGGTTTTCTATATAACAGAAGACATCCGTAGGGGTTTTCTATAGCATAGAGGAGGATTCGTTTGTATTATAGAAAACCATCAAAGAAGTGATCTATATAATGGAAGAACTCACTAGATGGCTTCTATAGAATAAAAGAGTTCCGTAGACCTCTGTAGGAGCCTTCTTCTATAGAAGAAGATATCTATAGAATAGCGGATGTAGGAGACATCTTAAAAACAGAAGCCTTCCGCTTAGGTCTTCTATAGAAGAGAATACTTCTGTCATCTATTGAATAGAAGTCGTAGGGGTATTCTATAGAACAGAAGACCTCCGTATAGTTCTTCAGTAGCAAAGATGACCTCCGTAGGTGTCAACTATAGAAGACCTTCGTACATATCTTGTATAGAATGGTTTTCTGTTTTTAACCCACTTAAACCCACTGGCCGTTTAAACGCCACCAAAAATATTTGCAAAAATTTACGTAAAACTCGGGTATTTTCGCATGTTTTTGTGGAGTTTTTTGCATTTTGTAATAGTATTGTATGTTATCTGTCATTCCACGCCTATAAAGTTTCATTTGTCTTACGAATTTCCACGCATTTGGCATAAAACGCAAGAAATTAAAAAAATCTACTTTTTGTAATTTTTGACTTTTTATGACAAATTTAGGTGCCTGTTTATGTACCCAGCAAAAAAAGTCATTACTAAGTAATGACTTTATTCAGTAAAATTTGGCAGTAGTAACTACTTACAAATATGCCGTAAAAGTCATTATTTTTACATGGGGATGTCATAGGAAGGAAGTTCTTCCCTAAATATGTTTTTTAAGTACATACTTAACCACATACCGGCAGTCGAAAAGAAGCTAAAAAGCATAGTTCTATTTTTAGAAAAAATTGAGCTGAAATTATATTCAAATTCAACACTACACATTTTTTTATTTTTTCCTTTTCAATCGATACCTACCAGTTTTGAACACACGAACTTCTGATTTGTAGCCCAACAAACAAAACACACTAGGCCACTCGCACGAACAACAAGGGTTGGTTTAACTCATCCATGTACATCAACATGTTTTTGTAATTTTGTAAACAAAAAACACCCATGCCGACGCTGAGCTTTGAACACACAACTCTAGAATTTGTAGTCGGACACACTAGCTCTGTGCCACCATACTCATTACTTAGTAAGTAAGTAGTAAGTAAGGAAGTAATAAGTTATGTGTAAACTGTTATATATATACTGCCTGATAATGCGGAGTGTAATGAGCACTCATTACCCGGTAATGCAAGAAGTAATGACATGTGCTTACCAAATTTTTGCTGGGTATGTTGATAAGAGAATGAATGCGTAAGAAAAACTACCAAATTTGAGTTCGTTTTTCAAAATTTATTTTTTGTTTTGAAGCAAAAGCAAAGGAAATAATATTTCCAAAACTAAAGTTTGGGTGTGTTTCATGCGCACACATTTTCGTTTCGAAATACATAAACAGGGGGTAAATATGCCTTAAAAATTTAATCAAAAGTGTTACATTCATATTACTTCAGAGATTTGTTAGGAATGTAGTAAGAGTATTTTCTCAATCAAATACCAAGGATTGTCATGTAAGAATACACCTACATATATCCCCCTTCAAAGTTTTCGGCACTTTTAAAAGAAGGCCCGATTGCAGGAAAACTATTCGTTGTAGAGAAAAAAAGTAATTTATTAAGAAATGGTTAAAAAGTCGCAAAAATATAATTTTCATACAAAATTTTAAGTTTTCTCGAAAAAAATTCTCGGCGCTAAGTAGGTTAAATCGAAATTGAAATATTTGTCATAAAAATAATCGCTTGTATAAACGTAATCTAAGCTTGTTTCCGTTTTGCTTGTTTATCTACTCTAATGCATAATTAAATAGTTAGCAATTCAAATCTTATATTATCAGTGACAAAAACCAGTTTTCTGCGACTAATTACAACCGATACTTACAACGTCAATTGTCAATGAGTTGAAATAATCGAACTTCAGACTAAAGAACAAATTACAACTTAGTGTAGAATAGGCAGGGCGAACTACAACATGACCCAAATAAAGCCACTCCCTAAGGCGTTACAAAAAATTGCCAAAGACGAACTATTCGAAGATCCCTCAAGAATACCAAAAGATTTGGAGACCTTCAAATTATGGATTGAACAACAGCCGCATTTGAAAGTGAGAATGGACGAACAATTTCTAATACAATTTCTTCGTGGCTGTAAATACAGCATGGAAAAAGCAAAGGAGAAAATCGATCAGTACTATACGTTGAAGACCAAATATCCAAATATTTTGGGTGTTTACGATGTGGATAATGAGAGATTTCGTCAAACACGTCGTTTGGGGTAGGAATACAAACAAATTTTTGTCGTATAATGTATTATTGTCTTGTTTTATTTACCAGCACTATTGTTGCATTACCCAAACCTTTGAATGGCAATGGTTGCCGTATAATGGTTGGCCATATGAATTACAACCCCGATGAATACACCTTCGAAGAACTTCTTCGTCCGATTGTAGCCTTGTATGAATTATTCACCATCTACGATCCATATACCAGTATTTGTGGTGTTCGGACAATCATTGATGTGTCCAAACTGACAATGGCCCAAGTACTACACGTAAATGTGTCTCAACTGAAGACAGCGGTCAACTTTTTTGAAAAATCTCTGCCGTTACGCATTAAGGCCATATATTATGTGAATATACCTCCAGTAGCTAACAGCTTTTTTAAGATAGTTTTCCCATTATTTTCGGAAAAACTGCGACAAAGAGTAAGTTGCCAAATGGAAAACTTAAAAAAAAACATTTTGCGAACGATTTCTTTAGAGTTTCTACCCAATTTCTGATTATCAAACAAAAACGAATTCGTTCACATGTCATTTTACCGAAACAGACTGCAAAAATCGAAAAACTAAAAAAAATATTTTTCAGATTTTCTTATGTGGTACTGTGGAAGATTTAAAACAACATATACCCGTGGAATATTTGCCGCAATATTATGGTGGATCAAACGGTTCAATGGAGGAGCATATTCAGGACCTTAATGCCAAATATGATGAGCATTGGCATTTTTTCAAGGATAATGCAAACTATGGCATAGATGAAACCTTGAGACAAACAGAAACATTGAGTGGGGATAATTTATTCGGTGCAGGTGGCTCATTTCGAAAAATGGAAGTCGATTAAAATAGAATAATAAAAGTTGGGATACTAGTTGTGATTTAAAAGAAGGGTAAACAATAATGATTTAGAATAAAGTATGGATTTGTGTTGCTATATGATAAAAAGTTGACTACTGAATGTTATGAAACTGAATAATGTATCAGAGCCAAAGGGGCTATCAAAAGGGATGGTAGACACCAAGCTGGATTCAGGGCACTTCTATAGAAAACAAGACCGCCGTAGGAGACATCTATATAATACTTCTATACACGCACAGAAAAAATATTTTTCGCTTTTGTTGGAACAAAAATATATGTTTTGGTTCCAAAAATGTATTTGTTTTGTTCAAACATTGTAATCCAAATCCAAAAATACCATCTTTTGTTCCAAACATAGAAAACAAAAACAACTTTCGAATTTCCGCAATATTGTTAAAATCGTTAACAATACCGATTGTAGGAACTATCATAATCTAATTTTGTTTACAAAAAGTATTGTCAATACAGAAAACCAGCCCAGAAATTTTTGATTTGAGTGCATATACTTCTCATATACACTTTTCGCATAACTTGGATATAAATGTCGCGTATAATATTGCAATCATTGATGAACACAATACATGGCTTGCTGCATTGGCTGACAACAAAGACAAACAAAAAGCCACAAGAACCCACCACAACATAAGGAATAATTAAACACCATAACAAACATGAAAAGGAAAGAAGAATGAAACAAAACAGAAACAAATAAAAACTAAAGTTGGGTAATCTAGTTCCTAGTTCCTTGTACTAGTTCCAAAACGTATGAGTAACATCATGAAATATAACGTGTGATGTTAAGTATACGCAGCTTGTTCAAAGAAAAAATGTGGGCCATTGGAACTGCGAAGTGAACGAGATAGTTCCATATAGTTCCTTTGGCACAACTCTAATAAAAACAAGAGTCTCACAAGTACATACACACAAAAACAAAGGTAAAGGCAGCATGTCATACAAACACACCACAACTCACCAAAATTGTTTTTTCAACACGGCATCGAATAGCGAGAGAAGAGAAACAAATTTTCGAAGAAAAGAGAGAAATATTGTTCAGTTGACACAAACTATTTTTGGATTTACAATACTACATGAGGAATCCAACAATATGTTAACAATACATATTTTGCTCTTGGAATATTGTTGGATCAAACATATTTTTTTCTCTGCGTGTAGAATAGAAGATTTGCGCAGAAAACTTCTATGGAATAGAAGACCTCCGTAGGAGACTTCTATAGAATAGAAGGCCTCCGTAGGAGGCTTTTATAGAATGGAGGACCTCCGCAGGAGACTTCTATAGAATAGAAGACCTCCGTAGGAGACTTCTATAGAATAGAAGACCTCCGTAGGAGACTTCTATAGAATAGAAGACCTCCGTAGGAGACTTCTCTAGAATAGAAGACCTCCGTAGGAGACTTCTATAGAATAGAAGACCTCCGTAGTAGACTTGTATAGAATAGAAGACCTCCGTAGTAGACTTCTTTAGAATGGAAGACCTCCATAGGAGACTTCTATAGAATGGAAGACCTCTGTTGGAGACTTCTATAGAATAGAAGACCTCCGTTGGAGACTTCTATAGAATAGAAGACCTCCTTTGGAGACTTCTATAGAATAGAAGACCTCCGTATGAGTCTTCTATATAATAGAGGACCTCTTCTATAGTACAGAAGACCTCCGTAGGAGGGAGGAGGAGTAGGTAGGATTGTTGTCTTTAAGAACCGTTTCAGTAAACTACCGTAGCGTTTACACGAAGTGAACTATTTCATTTTTCCTCAGGTACTAAATTTTTTTGTGTGTATTAGTGGACTAGAACTTTTAGGGAACAGCCTTGAACAAAGTTGTGTTTTTACAGAATGATGCCCGAGAGTGTCCTCTTTCAGCCCATATATACTTCTGTACCCGTCCAGTTCCGTCCGTTTAACACTTCTTTAAATTTTTGAAATTACTTGGGTAAATATGTGTGACTTTTTTACACAAATGGGAATTTTTTACCCTCCACCACCAAGAAACAGCTCGCAATTTTGAAGATAGAGCTTTGTAATTTGGTATAGAAGATTCTACTACTCCTAAGATGATTGGTATTGGACATGGGCTATATCGGTCCACGTTTTGATATAGCTCCCATAGAACGGTACCACCCGATTTTCGGTATTTTGAAGGTTTTAGCCTCATTATCACCCCGAAATGGCTGAACGTTGGTATTTAGTATTCGTTAATGGTATTAAACATTCCCCCCTCATTCCCACGCTTTCATATAACCCCCATACAACGATACCTCCCAATATTCTGTGTTGTGAAGGTTGCCGCTTCATATTCCACAGAAATGACTGAAATTTGGTATTTAGTCTTCTTCATAAACGAAAGGGAACTAATTGTTCCATTCTACTGCAATACAACTCGTGGTGGAGGGTATAACAAGTTCGGCTCGAACTTAACACCGTTCTTACTTGTTTCTAATATATGAATTTTTGTAAGAGTTATACACTCTGTTTCATGTCAATAGCACATTTCAAATTGCTTATTTATTTATTTATTTATTTATTTAAGTTAAAGGATCTCCACTTGATAGGGTTAAAAAAATTAATTTCAGGCGCTTCCAACTGCGCCT
Organism: Musca autumnalis; assembly: GCF_047663935.1. Lineage (NCBI taxonomy): Eukaryota > Metazoa > Arthropoda > Insecta > Diptera > Muscidae > Musca > Musca autumnalis. Next base: position 167,726,202 of record NW_027412088.1, read on the forward strand.
ATTATTAAATGAAACACAAGTTATTCACGTTTTTAAGGATCACTTTTAATTATCTTCAAATTTACAAATAATTATTTTAATTCTCACTTCAAGTTAACAAACGAAATTATTTAATTGATTCAACACTATACTCCAATACGTCGTAACCAAGACTGGCTGCTTCTCTTCATTCTTGTTGGCTTATCACTTGTCCACTCGAGTTGCAATCAACATGCGTTAATGTGCAGGCGCTTATCCAGCAAAATCGTTTTCCCATGAATTAAGTGCAAGCAGGCAAATTTAAATTAGACCGGATACGCGTGTAGAAATTATTAAATTGCTGGTAAATTATTAATTGCTGATTATGACAAATTAATTTGGCTGGCATTGCCAGCGGTGTTGTTAACTCCTCCCTCTTTAAACATCTGCGTCCCGCAGATCACATTTTTTGGTTGAAGAGTAGGATCGGCTGTCTGTGGAAACGTAATCGTTGGCAGGTTAATTCTTCTAGTTATTTTATGCCACAGGACTCCAACGCAAATGCCCATTGCAATAGCGATACCCATATGTGTTCCAAGTGACAGGTTTAATTTCAAGCCAAGATATTCAAGTTCATCCACGTTGTGCAAACTTATATTGTGAACTTGATCGATGTCCACTAGTAGTTTTTCTTCAGCCACGTTGGTTAGGACAGGGGGAAGTGGTTGAAGCCTCGAAACAGATGTGCTGGAGAATGTTTCATTGTTGATCAGTAAGGTTTCATTATATAGTTGTATCAGGTAACTCCCATTGAGCGTTTTTGTATGCTGGTTTTAAGGACACCCTCGAAGTTTGTTAGGAATATTATATCAGTTGTTAACATTTCTATTACATGAGTCCTGATCATCTTGTAACGGCAGTTCGCAATTCCTCCTTTGAGCAGGCGTGGTATACAGGTTTCTTCAGCCAGTTTGATAAGAGATGTTTGTTGGCAGACTGTCACTTTGTTGATGTTTAGACAGGGATTTTTCACACCAAACGTTTCATTTTGACTTATAAGTATTTCATTAAATGGTAGTTCAATTTGTCTACCGATTGTTATTGTTGCCCTCACTATGAGTCGGTGATAAAAGTCTTTCTGCAGCTTTGGGATGGAAAGGACATATAGCAACAGTGACCCATTTGTGAATATGGACGGATTTCCGTATTCGATAGCTTCAATGGCGTTAGCGTATGGAAGCGTTTCCATTTCGGAAATGGTATCCTCGACTTCGGCTCTATTCAATAAGTTTGTGTTGATAATTCCTCTTTTAGCCAATTGACAAGCCCTTACTATTTCATTAATAGTATCCTTCAGAATGAGAACTTGGTTCATCGTGTTCTGTCCAATTCTCTCGGCCTCCTTCCCATTGCTAATTTCATTCATCTTGATAATAAGTTCATTAGTTTTATGAACGATTTCATTAGTGGTATTCATAAGTTGTGCGTTGATCTTGTACTGTTCATTGTTGTTGCTAACTATTGCATTTTGACTTTTCAAAATAGATTTCCAGTCTGCTGCATCGGGACTGCCAGCGACCCACTTCCATGCGGAGCCTATCCAGTCGATTGATCTTCGGGTTCTGCCCCGTGTGGTTCCCAATTCGGTGAGTCTTTCTTGCACTTGCGTCAGATGGTAAACAATTATTTCTTTAGTCTTCCCGGGCGGCATGTGTTTGTGGATCAGCGCTGTTACATTATCCGCAATTGTTGCGTAGTCATCCAGGTTGATGACGTGAACCAATTTTAGATTGCCATTAATAGTCCAAGCGTTGCCGGCTCTCACAGTAACTATAGGGGCATCATAACGAAATATTTTTTCAGCATGAAGGGTAAAAATATATGCCATAAAAATAATGCTTGGTTTGAGAATCATTTTTCCTGAAAATATACTTATTTATGTTAAATTACATTAGTGGTTAGTGCAATTCTGGCAAAGCCGTTTTTTTCTCTTTTCCTTCTTTCTGTTTTTCTTTTCTTTGCTCCTTATTCTTTGGGTTCTTTATCCCTTCTTTCCTCGTTTGCAGAGCGCTTTATTGAGTTTTTATTATTAGTTGCTTTTGTGGAAATGAGCGCTGCCAGGGAGTCGAACCCCAGTGCCTAAGGCACTCACCAATTTTGCAGAACGCTTTATTTAGTTTTCATTGTTAGTTGCATTTTTATTTTAAATAAAAAAAAAAATCTTGTGAAAAAATAGAAGTTTTCGATTATTTATGGAACTATTTCAAATTTTTTATGTGAGCTTTGTGAATACTTCTACCGCTTACCGTGCGTACTGTAACTCTGTTGTCTTTCTCTACAATTTCTTTTCTAAAAACTGGCTTATTCTTGGCCTTAACATTCTTAATCTTAACAAAGATCGTATCGCCTTTCCTGTATTTCTTTGGAGACGTGCGCTTTCTGTTCATACGCTTGTTTCTTTCTTTGGCATTTTTCCTAATTAGTTCTCTAAGGTCTTTGTTAGTTTTAGAGCGGGCTTCGAACAGTTTGTTAATATCAAATGTTTTTACCCTGTTAAAGAAAATATCACTAGGTCTTCTTCCCGTGACGGAGTGAATAGTATTATTATATCTATCTACGGCTACATACATTAACTCCTGCACACTGAGTTCTTCTTTTTCTGCCCTTAGGCATCTGTAAATTTCTATAAGGGTTGAATGGACACGTTCTACTTGCCCGTTTACTTCGTTTCGTTGCGAAGGTGTCAAATAAATTTTAATGCCTAGTCTTTCGATAAAATCTTTTACTAAGGGGCTAAGGAAACTAATCTCGTTGTCGGTTACTAAAATTTTTGGAACTGTGAAATAATGGAGGATTTTAACTAATTTTTCTCGAACATTTAATACAGACCTATCACTTATGTGAAACAGTTTAACGAACTTAGAGAATTTATCCAGTACGGACAGGAATTTTTGATTTTGTATCTCTATTATATCCATATGCAATATTTCGCACGGTATGGTTGGTGTAGGAGTGTCTTGCAGTAAAGGTTTAGCTGGATTTCTGTCGTACTTATTGCTTTTACATATATCGCAACGCTCAACGAATTTTCTAATGTGGGCGTACATACGTGGAAAATAGTATTTATCCAAAATTTGTTTTTTATTTTCTCTAGCGTTCCTGTGCGCTCTATGGTGTTCCTTCTGGATAATTTCGAATTGAATATTATATGATCTTACGTCTTTGACTTCCTTTTGAGCAATTCTAATTTTATATCTTGAAAAATGTTGTAAATACAGATCTTGTAAAATCGCTAAGTAATTCTCTGGCACTTTAATGCCATTTATTACGTTGGGATTCAGTGTCTTCTTTAGCACATCCGAAAGCTTCTCAGTATCCCAGTCAGGTGATGAGACATAGTGACGCATGAAGTGCTCATATGGTATTTCACTGGACTGCAATTCAGGACCTATTTTGATAATTATCTGGTTTTTGAAAACGTTAATGGGTACTTCCACGTGAGGAATTAAGTCAGATGCATCTTGGAGAGCACTGTGAATGGTTGAACCTGTTGATTCCATGTCATCGTCCCTAACTTCTGATGCTGTCCTTGTTGCTTGTGAATCTCCTTCACTGGCCGTATCTGTGGAAACGTCACTTATGTGGTTAACGCTAGTTTTCAATCTTGAGAGTGCATCTGCCACGACGTTAGATCTACCGGGTTTGTAGATCAACTCGTGATTGTACTCCTCTATACGAGCCTTCCATCGCTTTAATTTTGCATTGAAGTTCCGGTTACCTAACGCGTAGGTAAGCGGTTGATGGTCGGTGTATATTCTGATCTTTTTTGCTCCATACAGGTAATTCCTTAAGTTGTCCAGCGCCCACACAATCGCCAACATCTCTTTTTCGTTAGTTGCGTAGCTCTCTTCAGTTTTGTTCAGCGATCGGGATATGTACGCAATCGGTTTATCTTTACCAAACTCACCTTGGGAGAGGACAGCTCCAATGGCGTAGTTGGATGCATCAGTCGTAAGGTTAAACGGCTTGTCAAAGTCTGGAAATGTAACAACCTCTGCTGTAGTCAGAAGGATCTTCAATTTTTTAAAGGCCATTAGTGTGTCGTCTTTTAAATCTATTGGGACCTTTTTGGAATGATTAGCTTTTACCTGGGCATTCTCACCTCTTGTCAAATTAGTAAGTGGTTTTGCTACTTTCGCGTAGTCCCTTATAAAGCGCCTATAATATGAAGTCATTCCCAAAAAGCCTTTAAGTTCCTTAAGATTGTTAGGGGGAACCAACCAATATTTCCTTAATGCGGATCTTAGACGATCTCAAGAATAAAAAGTATTTCGAAAACGAGATAAACAAATTATCGGTAGCAAAAATAATATGTTAAAAACCTTTTTTCTAAGAATTCATTACTTAAAACATTAGCGATCTTGTAAGAATGACTCGCCTTACCTCTAACAACATATAGAGGTAGAATAATATGTCAAAACAGTCGGCAATAGTTATGAATATATCGTTTTTAGTTATATTTCGTGGAAAAACTCAATTTGATTTATGTATCTTTAATAGGAGAAACCAATTACTTAAATTTGTTGTGCTCTCACGGAGGACCAATTGGAGTTCGCGAGTGGATCGCGACAGTCTGAATCTTAATATAAACTCGTTAAATAAGTGTCATTAAAATAAGGTAGTGCTAAATTAGAAAATATCTTTTTCCCTATTACTCTCAATTGCCCTAAGTCTAGCTTCTATTGCCTTCATCTCTTGCAAGAGACGATTTACTGCACCCGTTAGGGTGGTTAGGTTCCCTTGGATATCTTCCATAATTACAACAAGAAAAAGGTATAAGCGGTAAAAGGAAACTTGGACTCACCTGAGGATTAAAATGACTCGTATAAGTTTTCTTTGCTGCACTGCACTTCTATTTTATTCACTTTATTATATTTATATCTTTTTTATTGGGCTGTATTCTTTAAATTTTATTTTTCTTTAAAACTTTTTTTATTTTTTACAACTTTTTTATATCCTTTTTTCTTTTTTTTTAAATTCTCTTTTTTATTTTTTATATATATTTTTATTAATTTTTTTGCAGCCTTAAATTTTTCTTTCCTTCTTTATAGGAATAATTGTATTCTTTATACTTTATCTTTTTTTTCGTATAATATATATTTTTTGAATTTTTTGCAACTTTAAATTTGTCCTCTTTTTTCCTTTATTTTTTATAGGATAGTTGTATATTTTTTATAATATATTCTTTATTCGGTTATGCATAAATTTTCTTGCAACTTAGAAATTTTCTTTTATTTTCTCTTAATTCACCTTTTTTGTATTTGATTTTTCTTATATTTTCTTGTAAAATTAAATAAAATTTTTTCTTTATTTTCTTTTCAACAAACTTCTTTTCTTTTATATTTTTTATTCGAATATCTTTTCACTAAGCGAGCCTTGGTTACGTGCCGCGACGTGGAGAACCCTTTTATTTCCTCGCGGAAGCTTCGTAGGATTCCTTTTTGGAAATCCACTTTTATAATCGTGGATACCTACTAAGGTACGAGTAACTTCACTTTCGCTCGAATAACCTTTTGTGATTAGAATAGTTTGGAATCACCGGGTTTATTCGGTTGGCGAAGGAGGGACGAGTTTTATTTTTTATTAAGTTTTAATTTTTATACGTCCTGGAGTGCTCCGTGGAGATCGCAAGAGTGTTATTATTTATTTTATTTCTGGAGTGCTCCGTAGAGATCGCAGAAATTTTAATTTGTTATTAAGAGACCTTTACTCAGGGTCCCTGCTCGGGCGCCAGTTAAAGGATCTCCACTTGATAGGGTTAAAAAAATTAATTTGAGGCGCTTCCAACTGCGCCTATTATTAAATGAAACACAAGTTATTCACTTTTTAAAGGATCACTTTTAATTATCTTCAAATTTACAAATAATTATTTTAATTCTCACTTCAAGTTAACAAACGAAATTATTTAATTGATTCAACACTATACTCCAATACGTCGTATTATTATTTATTTATTTATTTATTTATTTATTTATTTATTTATTTATTTATTTATTTATTTATTTATTTATTTATTTATTTATTTATTTATTTATTTATTTATTTATTTATTTATTTATTTATTTATTTATTTATTTATTTATTTATTTATTTATTTATTTATTCATTTATTTATTTATTTATATAAATATAAGACAAATTTGGAGAATAGCATTAGCAGCTTAGGCCATCAGCCAGTTGTAAGGGGAGAAATGCCCAAATATTGGAATATAATTCCCTTAAGTTTTGGATTTATTATTTTTATTATTTATACTGGGACATGAATAAGTCGCAATGCAGTATTCGTCTTCAGTTTGGCATGCATTTGTAGCCTTGAGGCTTCCAATGTCTTAGCGAATAGTATTTTTTATATGTTTATTTGTTTTCCAAATAAAACAAGGTTACTTTTTGTTACTTCAGTATAGTCGATATCCGTGGAATAACCTCGGGAAAGTTTATATATCTTGGTTTGTTATTTTTAATTTTCTTTCAAAAATTCCAAAAATTGTACGGTATAAATTGTTTCATCGAAATAGCACATGCTTTTAATAAATTGAGTAAAAATTTAAATTTGGAATGCTACTGTTACGATTCTTTAAAATTGGAATAAATAAAAGCTATTTCAAGTTTAAAATGCTAAAATTGGTCGAACTACGACTTTAATACCGGGGAAATAAGACCTTATGAAAGCTGTGGACTTTAATCTATATATATAAAAGAGTAGTGAGGTGAGTGACTGACTGACTGACTGATTCATCAACGCCCAGACGAAACGGCTGAAGCTAGGAACTTGAAATTTTGAGTGTGGGTTGCTGTTGGTGTGTAGGGGTGAGATAAGGCTGGATTTTTCGAAATTCGAACTGGAAGGGTACGAAAAGTACCAAAAGGTACTAAATATGGTACCCCTTATATTAGGCAAACGGTAACAACTAGAATTCTGAAATTTGTAATGATGGTCACTGATGGAGAGTTAGAAAGATGTACCAAAGGGTTTATGGCAATTTGAACTACAAGGGTACGAAAAGTACTAAATGGTACTAAATTTATTACAATTTGGATTTGTGTGAACGGATAGAGCTGGAATCCTGAAATTTGAAATTAGGATCAATTGTGGAGAGTAACAAAAAAAGGTTTTTGGAAATTCGAACCATAAGTGCACGAAAAGTTCTAAATAGTACTAAATTTAGTACAATTTGGATATGGGTGAACGGATAGAGCTGGAATCCTGAAATTTGGAATGAGATTCACTGATGAAGAGTAAACATGAAAGGTTTTTGGAATTCGAACTATAAGTGTACGAAAAGTAATAAATGGTACTAAATTTAGTACAATTTGGTTTGGTACTAAATTTAGTACAATTTGGATTTTGGTGAACGGATAGAGCTGGAATACAGACATTTGGAATGAGGGTCACTGATGAAGAGTAACAATGAAAGGTTTGTGGAAATTCGAACTATAAGGGTACGAAAAGTACTAAATGGTACTAAATTTTGTACAATTTTGATTTGGGTGAACGGATTGAGCTGGAATACAGACATTTGGAATGAGGGTCACTGATGAAGAGTAACAATGAAAGGTTTTTGTGCACGAAAAGTTCTAAATGGTACTAAATTTAGTACAATTCGGACATGGGTGAACGGATAGAGCTGGAATCCTGAAATTTGGAATGAGAATCACTGATGAAGAGTAAAAATGAAAGGTTTTTGGAATTCGAACTATAAGTGTACGAAAAGTAATAAATGGTACTAAATTTAGTACAATTTGGTTTTGGGTGAACGAATAGAGCTGGAATCCTGAAATTTGGAATGACGGTCACTGATGGAGAGTAAAAAAGAAAGGTTTTTGGAAATTCGAATTAAAGGTATACGAAAAGTACTAAATAGTACTAAATATAGTACAATTTGGATTGAGCTTGAATCCTGAAATTTGTAATGAGGGTCACTGAAGGAGAATAACAAAGAAAGGTTTTTAGAAATTCGAAATATAAGTGCACGAAAAGTACTAAATGGTACTAAATTTAGTGCATTTTGGATTTGGGTGGACGGATAGAGCTGGAATCCTGAAATTTGGAATGAGAATCACTGATGAAGAGTTAAAATGAAAGGTTTTTGGAATTCGAACTATAAGTGTACGAAAAGTAATAAATGGTACTAAATTTAGTACAATTTGGTTTTGGGTGAACGAATAGAGCTGGAATCTTGAAATTTGGAATGAAGGTCACTGATGGAGAGTAAAAAAGAAAGGTTTTTGGAAATTCGAATTAAAAGTATACGAAAAGTACTAAATATAATACAATTTGGATACGGGTTAACGAATAGGGCCGGAATCCTGAAATTTGGAATGGGGGTCACTGATGAAGAGTACGAAAGATGTACCAAAGGTCGAAAAGTCCTAAATGATAGTGAGTTTAGTAATTTGGATTTAGATTTGAAGAGCTGGAATTCTAAAATTTGGAATTAAGATTACTGTTGGAATATAGAATTGAGATATGGAGGTAGCCTTAGAAAATCGTACTAATGTGCACGAAGCAGTACTAAATGGTACGGAATTCGCTACAATTTGTATTTGCGTAAACAGATTACTGTTGGAGTGTAGGATTGAGGTAGTTTTAGAAATTCGTACTTATGGAAAAGTGCTAAATGGAACTACATTGGCTATAAATTGGGTTTAGGTGAACGGATAAAGCTGAGATGTGAAAGTACATTTTGGAAAATCGTGTGCGAAAAGTGCCAAATGGTACAAAATTTGGTACCTTTTGGTATTTGCTATATGGTATAGAATTTTGTACAATTTGTGATTTTGTAAAGGTTAGAACTGGAATTTTGAAATTCGGTATTAGATTAGCAATTGGTGTTTAGAGTGGATGTAGGGAGGAGGTTTTGAAAAGTTGTACTTATTTATACAAAAAGTACTAAATAGTACTATAATGGGTTTCAGGGGAACAGATAAAGCTGGAATATAAGGAAGTAATTTTTTGAAACGTTTACCTATGTGTACGAAAAGTTTGGTAACATGTTGGTACCAAAACCATTTTGGTATTGTGTAAACAGTTAAGGTACTAAATTTGGTGTTGGGTGTAAGAACAAAGCTGGGATTATATAATTTGGAAATACACTATTTGTACAAAAAACACGAAATGGAAAAATATTTGTTGTGAAGATCACTCTAAAATTTGAGACAAAGTTCTGAGTTTGAAAAATTGTACTGAATATTGTTCCATTGATTTGATGTTTTATTTATTTACTAGCAAATGCCCGCTACTTCGTATGCGGAAAGGGAACAGAATATATAATCAATATTTAATACGGGAATGGTGAATGCTGGAGATTCTGTTGTACTAAGACCTATTTTTATTACCAATATTTTTTTTCGATTGTAGCCAGAATTTAAAAAAAAAAAAAAAAAAAAAAACTGCCGTATATTTCGAATTTCCAAAACTACGTATTTCAGATTTGACTCCTGGTTTTAACCCTTCTAACATATATTCAAACTCCAATTCACTTTTCCAGCTTTATCTTTTCCCCTGAAACCCATTATAGTACTATTAAGTACTTTTTGTATAAATAAGTACGAATTTTAAAAGCCTCCTCCCTACCTCCACTCTAAACACGAATTGCTAATCTAATGCCAAATTTCAAAATTCTAGTTCTACCCCTTACAAAATCACAAATTGTACAAAATTCTATACCATATAGCCAATACCAAAAGGTGCCAAATTTTGTACCATTTAGCACTTTTCGTACACGATTTTCCAAAATGTACTTTCATATCTATCCGTTCACCTAAACCCAATTTATAGCCAATGTAGTTCCATTTAGCACTTTTCCATAAGTACGAATTTCCAAAACTACCTCAATCACACACACCAATAGTAATCTGTTCACGCAAATAGAAATTGTAGCGAATTCTGTACCATTTAGTACTGCTTCGTGCACGTTAGTACGATTTTCCAAAGCTACGTCTATATCTCAATTCTATATTCCAACAGTAATCTTAATTCCATATTTCAGGATTCCAGCTCTTCAAATCCAAATCATACTAAGCTCACTACCATTCAGGACTTTTCGACCTTTGGTACATCTTTCTTACTCTTCATCAGTGACCCCCATTCCAAATTTCAGGATTCCAACTCTATCCGTTCACCCAAATCCAAATTGTACTAAATTTAGTGCCATTAAGAACTTTTCGTGCACTTATGTATAGTTCGAATTTCCAAAAACCTTTCCTTGTTACTCTCCACCAGTGACCCTAATTTCAAATTTCAGGATTCCAGCTCTATCCGTTCACCCAATTCAAAATTGTATTAAATGTAGTACCATTTAGTACTTTTCGTACCCTTATAGTTCGAATTTCCAAAAACCTTTCATTGTTACTCTTCATCAGTGACCCTCATTGCAAATGTTTGTATTCCACCTCTATCCGTTCACCCAAATCCAAATTGTACTATATTTAGTACCATTAAGTACTTTTCGTATACTTTTAATTCGAATTTCCAAAACCTTTCTTTTTTACTCTCCATCAGTGACCTTAATTCCAAATTTCAGGATTCCAGCTCTATCCGTCCACCCAAACTCAAATTGTACTAAATTTAGTACAATTTATTACTTTTCGTACACTTATAGTTCGAATTCCAAAAACCTTTAATTTTTACTCTTCATCAGTGATCCTCATTCCAAATTCCAGGAATCCGGCTCTATCCGTTCACCCAAATCTAAATTGTACTAAATTTAGTACCATTTAGTACTTTTCGTGCATTTATAGTTCGAATTTCTAAAAACCTTTCTTTGTTACTCTCCACCAGTGACCCTAATTTCAAATTTCAGGATTCCAGCTCTATTCGTTCACCCAAATCCAAATTGTATTAAATTTAGTACCATTTAGAACTTTTCGTGCACTTATAGTTCGGATTTCCAAAAACCTTTCTTTGTTACTCTCCACCACTGACCCTAATTTCAAATTTCAGGATTCCAGCTCTATCCGTTCACCCAAATCCAAATTGTACTAAATTTAGTACCATTTAGTACTTTTCGTACCCCTATAGTTCGAATTTACAAAAACCTTTCATTGTTACTCTTCATCAGTGACCCTCATTCCAAATGTCTGTATTCCAGCTCAATCTGTTCACCCAAATCAAAATTGTACTAAATTTAGTACCATTTAGTACTTTTCGTACCCTTATAGTTCGAACTTCCAAAAACCTTTCATTGTTACTCTTCATCAGTGACCCTCATTCCAAATGTTTGTATTCCAGCTCTATCCGTTCACCCAAATCCAAATTGTACTAAATTTAGTACCATTTAAAACTTTTCGTACCCCTATAGTTCGAATTTACAAAAACCTTTCATTGTTACTTTTCATCAGTGACCCTCATTCCAAATGTTTGTATTTCAATCTGTTCACCCAAATCAAAATTGTACTAGATTTAGTACCATTTAGTACTTTTCGTACCCTTATAGTTCGAATTTCCAAAAATCTATCATTGTTACTCTTCATCAGTGACCTTCATTCCAAATGTTTGTATTCCAGCTCTATCCGTTCACCCAAATCCAAATTGTACTAAATTTAGTACCATTTAGTACTATTCATGCACTTATAGTTCGAATTTCCAAAAACCTTTCTTTTCTACTCTCCATCAGTGACCTTAATTCCAAATTTCAGGATTCCAGCTCAATTCGTTCACCCAAACCCAAATTGTACTAAATTTAGTACAATTTATTACTTTTCGTACACTTATAGTTCGAATTCCAAAAACCTTTAATTTTTACTCTTCATCAGTGATCCTCATTCCAAATTTCACGATTCCAGCTCTATCCGTTCACCCAAATCCAAATTGTACTAAATTTAGTACCATTTAGTACTTTTCGTGTACTTATAGTTCGAATTTCTAAAAACCTTTCTTTGTTACTCTCCATCAGTGACCCTTATTACAAATTTCAGGATTCAAGCTCAACCGTTCACCCAAATTCAAATTGTACTAAATTTAGTACCATTTAGAACTTTTCGTGCACTTATAGTTCGGATTTCCAAAAACCTTTCTTTGTTACTCTCCACCACTGACCCTAATTTCAAATTTCAGGATTCCAGCTCTATCTGTTCACCCAAATCCAAATTGTACTAAATTTAGTACCATTAAGTACTTTTCGTGCACTTATAGTTCGAATTTCTAAAAACTTTTCTTTGTTACTCTCCATCAGTGACCCTCATTACAAATTTCAAGATTCCAGCTCAATCCGTTCACCCAAATCCAAATTGTACTAAATTTAGTACCATTTAGTACTTTTCGTACCCCTATAGTTCAAATTTCCAAAAACCTTTCATTGTTACTCTTCATCGGTGACCCTCATTCCAAATGTTTGTATTCCAGCTCTATCCGTTCACCCAAATCCAAATTGTACTAAATTTAGTACCATTTAGTACTTTTCGTACCCTTGTAGTTCGAATTTCCAAAAACCCGTTGGTACATCTTTCTAACTCTCCATCAGTTACCCTCATTCCAAATTTCAGAATTCTAGCTCTTCCCGTTTGCCTAATACCAAGGGTACCATATTTAGTACCTTTTAGTACTTTTCGTACACTTCTAGGTCGAATTTCCAAAAACCCAGCCTTATCTCACCCCTACACACCAACAGCAACCTACACCCAAAATTTCAAGTTTCTAGCTTCAGCCGTTTCGTCTGGGCGTTGATGAATCAGTCAGTCAGTCAGTCAGTCAGTCAGTCACTCACCTCACTACTCTTTTATATATATATAGATTTATTTTTGTTTATATGTTGCGAAGAAGCCATTTGGCCTATTAATGTCACAACATGCAAAAAAACTACAAATGTGTTCTTCGAATCAGGAAATGTATCTTAAAATATTACAATTCAAATCTTATAATAACAAGTATTTAATAAAATGTACACATGTGTGTGCGCAAAACAACTACAAGGCAAAAATAAGGCTCCCCAGCCAAAATGAAGAAAGAGTTATCATATGCCTATTGTTGGTAATATACAAATTGAATCAATGTATCAGTAATTCCAATACAGTAGAATCTACAAAAAATGACAAGATATATACGTGACTATAATATCACATCAGACCATCGTATTATTAACAGCAAAGCTTTCAAACCTTCGTCGAAATACACTTCTGGAAAACGAAAACTGCCGTAGCTCTGCAGGAAGTTGATTCCACAAACGTGCAGAGCGAATAATGAAATATCTTTCGTATAAAGATGTGGAAAAACATGGACAAATTAATTGTGTGTTTCTAGTAGATCTAAAGAAAACAAGCCGATCGCGCAGGAAACCAGGTAGTTCAAAAATTACCGATTTAAAAAGAAATGAAACCACTCGTTGCTGAACAAAAACATTAAAAGGCACTCCTAGGAAAATCATTGCCTGTTCCGAAATATGTTCAGATAGGCGCATGTTATATACATATCTTACAATCATGTTGAACAGTTTTTCTACTTTTCCAAAAAGTTCCTTCGTTGTACCCGATATCACTTCTATACCAAATACTAAATGATCGATATTAACATAGAATAAGCAAGCTTTTCCTTGACAAAGAGGGGCAAATAGAATTCAGTAGAATACAATTTCCGAAGCATATTAACTACTCTTGGGTATAAGGCATATGCGTTGCGCTGAAAAATAAACGATCAACGAACTCAATCGACAGTCAATTAAGTTGTATATTAATACTACTATTTAGACGACACAATGGACCCAGAATCATTGCTTTGGTTTTAGAAACATTCACAACAAGGTTATTGTTACCTAACCAACGCGATATAGAGCATAAGGTAGTATTTATATCATGCTCTAACTGAGCGCTAGATTTACCTTTAAAAGGTAAATGTATGTCATCAGCATACAAAAATGGACGACAACTGCTATTATATAACGAACTTCCAATGTCATTGACGTATAAAACGAAAAGCAGAGGGCCTAAAATGGAACCTTGAGGTACCCCACTGTATATATTTCATCTGCTGGAAATAACACCGTTAAGGGAAACGTACTGAGAACGTCCCGACAAATAGGAACAAATTAACTTACAAGAAGTGCTATCAAACGCATATTTACAGCGTAGCTTCTCTATTAACCTCGAATGGTCCACACAATAAAACGCCTTGGACAAATCCAGGACAACAAGAACACTACTCTCACCTCCATCAACAGTCTCCCTAATCAGATCCTTTAAATCTACACGCAGAAAAATGTATGTTAGAAATATGTTTGGATCCAAACAAATATACATATGTTTGGGACCGGTTGCAAACAAATATATGTTTGGATCCAAACATAATATGTTTGGGTCCAAACAAATATATGTTTGCAACATTTTGTAACATATCTCAATTTGGTATGTTTGGGTAAAACATATTTTTTATGTTAGAACATTTTTTTCATGTGTGGAGATGTTTGTCAACGAGAGTAATAACAGTTCTCTCGCAGCTGTGGAATGCTGTTTTATAATGAAGAGTTGTGTGTATTGTACAATAGAAGACGTAGAAGCGAAGAAGGGGGCTTTGGTGGCATGTATGAGTCAAACTCGTGTGTTTCTTGTTTTGCTGTTGTTAACCAACTTAGCGGGCGAAGAAGAAAAGGAGAAATGATATCGCTCATTTACTCAAAGAGTGACACATCTCGAAAAATCAAGTTTCGAGAAAAACGCGTTTTAAGTTGGCGATTGAAATTTGACTTCCCAACTTAAAAATATTATTACACTAAAACTAAAATAACTACTTGGACCATACTTTGCAACCAGATAGCCAGATATCAGTGCTAAATTTCTGTGCATGATCAAGCATGATTTGAAGTGTTATAGTGCTTCATAAGCTCAAAAACTTTTGTGTTGAATTATGCGAAACTCGTAGTAAATGAGCTGTAACGCCTCGAGTTTTAGAGATATCAGCATGAAAATTTGACACAAGATAAAGTAGAAGTCGTAGAAAAAATAGAAATTGCTAACTCAGAAAACGCATTTTTTGAGTTATGTCACTCTTTGAGTAAATGAGCGATATGAATTATATTTTTTTCTTTCTTCAGTGTTTTAGATGCCTTTGTAGAGTCAAGACGGTAAAGTGAGTGAATAAACAAGTAAGAAAGTATCAGTCAGCTGAGCCGACAGAGATATACCCTCAGCCTGTGCAAATTGATACACTTTTTTCACAAAAAACTTATGTATTTAGTGGGTTTCAAAATTTTGGTCGTATGAACCGATAAAAATGGTACTTAAAGGAATAGACCGACATAGACCATGGGGGTGCCATAGGGAGTTTTTACACCCTACGGGCTCTATTCTCAAGAAGTATGGACTTGCCCCTGAAACAAGTTTTACCATCGTAATTGAGGCAGCGAATGTAAGTTGCTTCAACAAAAATCAAAGTGATTCAATAGCAGATCTTAAAGTGAACTTATCCAAAATCTTGTGTGGGAGATACGGGATGGAGTGGACAAATATAGTCCATATTCGAACCTGATCTATATCTGGTAGACATTATGAGAATGTGTAAAGTATGGACTAATTCGGTCACTCCCATCAAGAGATATCGTGCGCACAATTTGTCCGAATATTTTTGAACTTTTGTGGGGTAGGTACCTTAAGGGAGTGGACCGATATGGCTTATCTACGAACTTAAACTTACCGGAAGGAGTGGACCAATATAATCCATCTTTGAACTTGAACTAAGTTTGGACAAAATATTACGAAAGCCAAATTTTGGACCGAATCGGCAGATCCGTTCGAGAGTTATCATGCGCTCCAACCACTACACACGGTGTCATATGGTTTTTGTAACTTTCAGGCTATTTTCTCAGGAAGTAGGGACTTGCCCCTAACAAATCTTACAGCGTCGTATAGAAGACAGCGAATACAACTTGTGTAAACAAAAATCAAAGCGATTCGAGACCAGATCCTAAACTGAACTTTTCCGAAATTTTGTGTGGGAGGTACCCGAAGGAGTGGACCGATTGAGTCCATATTGGAACCTCATCCAAGTTTGGAAGAAATTACACGATGTGCAAAGTATGGACCAAATCGGTTATTCCCTGCAAGAGTTATCGTGCGCACAAGTTTTGCGACAATTTTTGAACATTTGTGGGGGAGGTACCTGAAGGAGTGGACCTATATGGCCCATTTTCGAACTTAAATCGAATATGGACAAAATATTTCGATACTCAAAATTTGAACCGAATCGATTGATCCGTTCGAGAGTTATCGTGCGCACCAGCCAGCCAGACAGACAGACAGACAGACGGACGGACATTGCTAGATCGACTCAAAATTGTCCGAAACGGATATCGTACAAACATACTTGGGGTCTAAAACCATTATTTCGATGAGGCACATTTTTGGCCGTATCAAAGTGTAAATACCCTCATTAGCCTAAAGGCTGAGGGTATAATCAGTGTTTTGTGTTTTCTTAAAGAAATGGTGCTTTTTAGTAAATTAAATGCCCAATACATTTTATAATTGAATCGGAAAGTTGAATGTAATTGTTTTATTGGACAAGGAAGAAATCGCATTTAATATTGGTAATTACATACATACTTATGTATATTTGAAACATGGCATATCCATATTTATTTATTTATTACATTACATAATCATTTGATTCTAGATGCCGATTCCCCGCTGATGATTTCAACTATGAGGGCAATTTATTTTATTTCACAACTAAGGAGAAGCGTTCAACTACGTTTCTATATATTTTTCCTTTTTAAAAGTGTGACTATTTACAAATTATTTCAATCAGTTTTTCTTTTATTAAAGTGTGTTATGTATTTCTTTAGAATTTTGTATGTACCTATGTGTTTGTTGTTCTTTTGCCTTTCAATAAACAACCTCAACATTTGTGTGTATACTATAGAGATAGCCAGTGAGTTCTTACTAAGAGCAAGTGAGCAGACATTTCAAAGTGTTTTACATTGAATTTTACGCTCCCTTGCTCTCAGTAAGCGCCAGTGGTGCATGTGTTTTTTTTTGTGCCTTTTGGGTTTGTATTTTTTTGCACCCAAACATATAAAATGTTTGCACCTAAACATAAAATTGTTTCCACCCAAACATATCTTTGTTTGCACCCAAACATATATATCTTTGCACCCAAACATAAATATCTTTGCACCCAAACATATATATGTTTGCACCCAAACATATATTTGTTTCCACCCAAACATATATTTGTTTGCAGACCCAAACATATATTATGTTTGGGACTGTTGCAAACATATATATGTTTGCTGCAATATATGTTTGGGACATATGTTAGAGAGGCCGTTTTTTTGCGTGTACTAACAGAGAGGTGGTACTAAGTCCACGCCTGAAGCCATATTGATAACTATAGATAAATTTATGGTCATCAATAAATGCCTGCATTTGCTCCCGTATGAGGTCCTCAGCAACTTTAGATGTTAACGCCAAGGCGTTTCTAAGTAATGTACTGAAATTAAGTAGTCAAACGTGAAATATCTTTTCAAAAATGTTTTTCGTTCTGACCGCTTTGGTATGTTAATTTGAAAACGTGGTCCAATGCGACAATTTTTTAACTAGAAGTTATTTACGTTATTTACCCCCTGATAATAAAAAAAGCCTAAATTGAAATGCCTCCAAAAAATTTTCGGTTATATACGGTTGACATGTGCACGGGCATAAAGTACAATTTTTTGTAAAAAAGTTTTTCTAACCTTTCATGCCACAAATTCCGAATTTCGGTTGGAAAATGAGCAGAAGATCTTCAAAATACTCTAAATCTTCAAAATATCTCTTCTAATAAACGTAGATTGAAGTGGACATTTTTAAATTAAACTTTTTTATTCTCTGAGCATTCAAGGTCCAAATTTAAAAAAAATTGGACAATATAGATTTGTTCTTCTTTTAAAATACACTAAGTCGAGAGGTACGTTATATGGGGATATATGAAAACGTGGATTTTTATGGCCATTTTGAATGCCGAAAATTTAACGGGCCTATTCGGGTTCTGGGCGAAACCGCTAAAGCTAGAACCTTGCATTGTAAATGTGCGTGATTGTTGTTGTGAAGGGGTAAGATAAAGTTTAGTGTTTGGAAATTTGAACTGGAAGGGAATGCTGTGTTAGTGAAGGGTTAAACCAGGAAACAAATCTGTAATTTGCAATATGATACGTAGTTTTGGAAATTCGAAATAAAAAATATGGTAGTTGTGTAGGGATGCGATACGGCAGATTTTTTTTTAAATTCTGACTACAATCGAAAAAAAATATTTGTATTAAAATAGGTCTTAGTACAACAGAATCTCCAATATTCACCATTCCCGTATTAAATATTGTTTAAATATATTTTGTTCCCTTTCGCATACGAAGTAGCGGGCATTTGCTAGTTGTCTATAAGACGTTAACAATTTGGCATAAATTGACAGGTTCTTCTTAGTTTTATAAAAACCTAAAGAAAAACGAAGGAATGAAGAGAGATGGTGCAAAATAAACTTGAAATTCTACTGAAAATTGGGTATTTTTGATCGAGAAACTTCAAATTCCTACGACTTCTATTCCATAATACGGGTCAATGATGGCATTAAGATAAGTTAATCATTAAAATATTGCTCTGAGTCTGAGCCAACATACTATAAGGAAAAATCGAGATCTTTCCCATACACAGAAAGAAAATAGGTTAGTCTTCCTCACTAAAAATGATGGACATTTATTTATATAGCCCCCATATAGCGGTACCAACTGATTTCAAGTGTTTTGAGGATTTTATCTTCTTTTTTAACCCGACTAGGCTGTAATTTGGCATTTGGGGTTCCCAATTGTACTGAAACTTCCCTACCAAAAATTGTGGACATAGGTCCAGGTTTTGGTATAGCCCCCATAAATCGGTACGGCCCAATTTTAAGTGTTTTAAGGATTTTATCTTCATTTTTAGCCAGAATTGGCTGTCACTTGGCATTTGGAGTTCCCAATGGTACAGAAACTTCTCCACCAAAAATTATGGACATAAGTCCAGTTTTGGTATAGCCTTTATATAACGGTACTACACGATTTCAGGCATTTTAAAACTTTTATCAAAATTGTCGGCCTAAATTGACTATAACTTTGTTCTCAGTGGTAAAAAAATGTATTTACTAAAAAGATAAAAATAAAAAATAATTTAAAAAAATTAAGTTTCAGTGTTTTATTTGGAAATGCACTTAAAACTAGAAAATAATTTGTCGCTTAGCCTCAATAAATATATTCTTTCTCATGATGGAATCTCTCAAATAAAACGCTTGTATTTAAATTTTTAAATGGTGGCAAAATTAAATGGCATGCGTTTTATTTGAGACATTCCATCATGAGAAAGAATATATTTATTGAAGGTAATCGACAAATTATTTCTAAATAAAACACTGACTATATACTTTTTAAATTATTTTTTATTTTCCATACTGTTTTCCATATAAATTACAGCTTTTTTACACAAATGGAAAATTTTTTAAATATATGCGATTTTATTAGAGTTATATAAAGGAGTGATTTTTTTAATTTTGGAGAAAAAATTATGTTTCTTTTATTTTTTGTATTTTTATAGTTTGTTTATTGGATATTTCTCTACAATAGAAGATCTCAGTAGAATACATCTATAGAATAGAAGACCTCCGTAGAAACTTCTATAGAATAGAAGACCTCCGTAGGAGAATTCTATAGAATAGAAGACCTCCGTTGGATACTGATATAGCAGTAGAAGACCTCCGTAGATGGCTTCTTTGGAGTAGAAGACCTCCGTAGGAGCCTTTTTCTATAGAAGAAAATTTCTATAGAATAGCGGAACTCCATAAGAGTCTTCCATAGAATAGAAGACCTTCGGAGGAGACTTCTACAGTACAGCAGACCTCCGTGGAAGTCTTCTATAGAAAAGAGGACCTCCGTAGGGGACTTCTATAAAACGGAAGACCTCAATTGGATACAGGTATGGCATGGAAGACCTCCGTTGGAGTCTTCTGTCCTATAGAAGACCTAGAAGGGAAGACCTCCGTAGAAGTCTTAACAACGTAATACGCTATGTTTATGGATTAAAAAGAACCCAACCTATTTCCCATCTCTCTTATGCCCTTTATGGGGTTAGTTTTGACAAACTACTAAGTATAAAATCGTTAATATTTCTACACAAAATTATTGAAAAACAAGAACCTAAATACCTCTTCGACAAATTAAATTTTACTCGATCTAGCAGAGGCAGAAAACTTATTCCCTTCAGGCGGAGAAGCCTAGTATCTGAACGGCAGTTCTATATCAATTCTACGCGTCTTTGGAACTCCCTTTCACACTCAATACAAATCATTAGCAACGCGTTTATATTTAAGAAAAGGCTATTTAACTTCTTCAATAACTGAATTAAATAATCTATGTAATAATTCAAGTTTGCAATGTAATCATTCAAATTGTTTAATTTAAATTTAAATATATATATTTTTTATTTATTTATTGTAATACCATCTAATTATAATCATGTGTTATTGTTAAACATTAATCGGATATTTCATAACACAACTAAACCTGTACTCTAATTATAAGAGTTAATCTTGTTGCACAGGTATTAACAAATAAATAAATCAAATCAAATCAAATCAAATACAGCAGACCTACGTAGTCGTAGGTGGTAGAATAGAAAACATCCGTAGGTGGCCTCTATATAATAGAAGGCCTCCGTAGAAGGCTTCAATAGAATAAGATACCACCGTAAAAGTCTTTCAAACAACAGCATACATCCGTTGAATGCTGCTATAGCATAGAAGACCTCCAATGTAATTTTCTATCGCATAGAAGTCCTCCATATAAGTCTGCTATCGCATAGAAGACCTCTAACGCATAGAAGACCTCCAAATGAGTCTTATTTAGAAGGGAAGACCTCCACAGGAGGCTTCTATAGAAAAATATACCACCGTAGTAGTCTTTAAAAGAAGAGAAGACCTATGTAGGAGTATTCCATAGAATAGAAGATGCCTTCTATAGAACAAAAGAGCTCTATAGGGGTTTTATATAGAACAGAAAATCCTCGTAGAGGTCGTCTATAGAAGAGAAGGTTTTTGTTTAGCATTGTTTGGTATTTTATCGTGGAAAGACCTACGATTGAACAATGTTAGCAAATCGTTCAACTTTATTACGAAAATTCCCTTTCTTTGAGGAATGCGTTTCGAACCAAATTTTGTTCAGCGATGAGGCCCATTTCTGGCTTAATGGGTTTGTTTAAGTAGCCGCGTTTAGTTTAAGAGCAACCTAGGGAGATTTAAATGGTGTCACTTCATCTAGAAACAACAACGGTTTCCTGTGGTTTGTCCGCTGCACTATATTTAATTTGCCCTGTTTTTTGAGGCAAACATTAATAACGGCAGCATTAAAAGATTTTTTATACCCCAGCCTTTAGGCTAAGGAGGGTATATACACTTTGATACGATGAAAATGTGCCTCATCGAAATAATGGTTTTAGACCCCAAGTATGTTTGGACGAAATGTGTTTCAGGCAATTTGGAGTCGATCTAGCCATGTCCGTCCGTCTGTCTGTCCTGCTGGCTGGAGCGCACGATAACTCTCGAACGGATGAACCGATTCGGTTTAAATGTTGGCTTTCGTAATATTTTGCCCAAACTTAGTTTAAGTTCGAAGATGAGCTACATCGGTCCACTCCTTCCGGTACCTCCCCCACAAAAGTTCGAAAATGTTCGGAAAGTTTGTGCGCACGATAACTCTTGAAGGGAGTGACCGATTTGGTCCATACTTTGTATAGCGTAAACTTTCTACCAGAGTAATGTGAGGTTCCAATATGGTATCAATAGGTCCACTCCTTCGGTTACCTCCCACACAAAATTTCGGAAAAGTTCAGTTTAGGGCCATTTATCGTATCGCTTTGATTTTAGCAACTTGTATTCACTGCCCTCCATACGACGGTACAAGTTTCATCAGGGGCAAGTCCATACTTCCTGAGAAAATAGCATGAAAGTTGCAAAAAACCCCTATGACACCGTGTGAGGTGGTTGGAGCGCAAGATAACTCTCGAACGGATCTGCCTATTCGGTCCAAAATATGGCCTTAGTAATATTTTGTCCAAACATAGTTTAAGTTTGAAGATAAGCCAAATCGGTTCACTCCTGCAGGTACCTCCCCCACAAATGTTCAAAAATGTTCGGAAAATTGTTCGTACGGTAACTCTTGAAGGGAGTGGCCGAATTGGTCTACACTTAATCTACCAGATATAGATCAGGTTCAAATATGGACTGTATTTGTCCACTCCATACGGTACTTCCCACACAAAATTTCGGATAAGTTCACTTTAAGACCTAATACCGAATAACTTTGATTTTTGTTGAATCAACTTGCTTTCGCTGCCTCAATTACGATGGTAAAAGTTTTTTTAGGGACAAGTCCATACTTCTTGAGTAAACAGCCCGAAGAGTGTAAAAACCCACTATTGCACCATATGTTGTGCCTGGAGATCCATAACGGTCAATGTCGATCCATTCCTTTTAGTATCTCCTCCGCAAAACTTTTGATCTTTAATCCTAATCAACATTTTTGTCGGTTCAAAAGCCCAAAATTTTTAAAACCCCCTAAATACAGACGTATTTTGGGAAAAAATTGTTTCAATATACACAAGCTGAGGGTAAATCTCTGTCGGCAAAGCCGACTGATACTTTTTTACTTGTTTTTTAACTTTTTAAATGATTTATATGTAAAAGTGAGATAAAATAAAGATTTCTGCAGTTAAATTCGGATAAAGCGAACAAAGGACTATAAGCAACTACGTATATAACGAACAAACCTATTTGTTCCAATATCATTTTCATTAGTTTTCTTATACACACCAAACTGCTGAAAACAATCACGGTTGTACGCAGCAAAAATGTTTTTTTTTTGGTTCGGTCGCATGTCACTTACTCCCGCCCCACCCGACCGAGGGGGCCACCTCCCTATATCGTAGGGAACGCGTACAACCCATAGACCGGACTATGGAGGGTTAGTAGAATGATGGGATGACCGGCTACTAATTAAATCAGCCGGCAGACAGTAATATTAAACATATATATATATATCAAAATCATGCATACTTGTCTGCCGTACTAACGAATGGCAAATTTATTGGAATAAAATTACGAGTTAAACGAGCAATTAAATTTTATTTCGCCTAATAAAAATGGAGAATCGATTAATCCACAAGTCAGTTTTAAAATAAACATTAATTTCAACATGAAACGTCTTGTCTCGAGTGTGGGCAGGTCAATTAACATAAGACGACTTTCGTAAGGGGGAGCGGTACAGATATATACCAATTTAAGCCACGGAGAGCAAACAAAAGGAATTGACTTTGAACGGATTCAATTTTATCTGAATAACACTTGTATGAAGGACTCCATATAATACAGCCATATTGTAAGACCGGACGAAACAAGCTAACGTATAGACGTTTGGTCACGTAAGGATCCTGAAATTCTTTGGACCATCGCTTAATATATCCCAATAATGACTTGGCTTTATTATGAAGATGAAATCTTAGTTTATTATCCAAGATTACACCAAGATCAACGAAAAACAAAATATTTTCTAATATGTATGAACCAACATGGTATTCAGTGCAGATATGTTTAATCCTAAATAGTGAAAGATTTGTAAATTTTTTAAGATTTAAGGACATTCCATTGACGCTACACCAGTTAGCCAAAGAATGTAAATTGAATTGTAATTGAAGTGAATGGCTTGAAGTTGTTATTTGATGGAACAATATAACGTCGTCAGCGTACATTAACATTTTACGGAAACGTATAACAGAAGGGAGATCATTAAGGTATACACAAAAAGGAGAGGTCCTAAGTCACTATTTTGTGGAACACCAGACGAGACAGTAACATTTTTCGATAAACAACTATTAAATAACACATTCTGTGTACGACCTTCTAAGTAGGTGGATATCCAGTTTAAGAAAACGCAAGGAAACAACATTACGTTATGTTTGTAAAGCAACAGTTTATGTACAACCGTGTCGAAGGCTTTACTAAAGTCAGTATAAATAACATCAATTTGATTCTTATTACTAAATGCCTTATGCACATGCGTAGAAATTCTAAGAGATTTGTGGTTGTTGATCTTCCTTGAATAAACCCGTGTTGGAGAGCTGAAAATATTGATTTCATGAAATGTTTTAATCTGCGGGATATTAATAGTTCAAATAATTTAGGTATGGCGCTTAATTTCGCTATGCTTCTATAATTATCAACCAAACATCTAGTACCAGACTTATGAAGTGGAATAACATAGCTGGACCACCACTGGAGTGGAAAATATCCTTGACGTAAAGATTCGTTAAAAATCCTAGTAAGTGGTAAGCAAAATTCATTTTGCACAAGATTTAAGAATGGATGTGGGAACACCATCCGGTCCAGGTTTATTAGAAATACGTAATGAATTGAAAGCTGCTGAAAGCTCTTTATCAGTTAATGTAATACAGGGAAAATTATTAAATGTTTCAATAGAAAAATTATATTGACCATTAAATCCAATAGAGGAATAAGATGACTTAAAGAAATCAGCAAACATGTTTGAGATTTCTATGCTATCATAGGAATTGTTGTTACAATTTTGTATATTTTTGAAATATACGTTAAAAAAGACGATTTTCTTAGTGCTTTTAACCGCGTCCATAACAAATATGTAAAAGGGATATAAAATAAAGCGTTTTACTGCCGAACCGTTTAAATCAAACCCCGGATATAATGAATAATTTGTTACCATTACTTATTTTACTTGCAATGAAATTATAAACAGCAACATTTTCATATACATATGGGCAATATTATTGAAAATTTAACATCGTTGAAGCCAAGGTTTACCCGTTTATAACTCGCGAATAGTGGTTGTATATTGTACAATTTACATGCTTTTGGATAAAATGAAATGTTTTTAGACTTGGCAAAAAATGTTGGCCTTCAAAGTTGATTTGCGTGGAAGCTGTGGCTATATTTATGTTAAAAAATGGGTAAAAATGGGTTGAAGCCAACGTGTCTTTTTTTGTTTTCTCTCGATTTGTAATTAAACCACACTTTTCACGATTTTCCCGTTAAAGTAAAAGTAGAAAGCAACTAAATAAGGATCATCTCACTAGTGTATAACTTCTCAAAATTTGATCTGCGTCTACCATTAAATGATGCTGACATTTTGAAGCCAGATTTTAAGTGTTTTTTGAATTTTTCTTATAATTTCGTTCCGCAAACAGGTTTTTCAAAAAATCATATATAGGAATGAAGAACTCACGATTCTGATTTATTTGATATATGTGTCGTGAATGTAGCCTACACAGCTTCAGAGAAATCTGTATCCAAATACGAAAATTTTGTGCGAACAAATTTCTAAAAATCATATATTTCGGGTCTAATTTGTACAATTGGCATTCGATTTACTCGTGCATGCTTGCAAATTTTGGATTTTTACGTTGTGGATCTAATAAATCATTATTCGTTAAAATCCATCTACTAAAACGCGAGATAGGAGAAAAGATAAAAGATATGGTCTTGTTGTACAGGAAAATCACATACGGACAAAACGATTTTGATAATTACGCGATTTACACATATTTTAATAATGCATATAAGTTAAAGCGGTTTTTTTGAACTCTATTTCCGTTTAAGAAGTCTAATGATTTATTACATCAACCCGATAACTTTCCTCAATGGGAAACCTTCTATGTGAATGTAGATAAAGCAAAATTCGCCCATTTTCTTGGGAGTTTCAAGAAAAATAAAAGAAGTACTCCTATAGAATTTTTCCAATATTTTCAACTCTAGAATGCATGTGAAAACTATTATTCCACACCAAAATTTGTTTTTTGTAACACAAATATGTGCTCATTTTGGCTATAATATCCTAACTACTATCCCGATGTTTATAAGTTTGGTCTCATTTGATTCCCCGTGAAGTCTTTCTTTAAAACTGTTACTTTTTTCTAATTTTTGACGGGTAAATGGACCTATATTTTCAAACAATTCGGATTACATTTAAAATTTTGTCAATTTTTTGTAAATTCCGCGAATGCTGAGTAACATTTTACAAATATTATGCAATCTACTAAATGACGTCACTTCGTGATAACCACTTGTGCTCAATAAAATAACTAGCGTTTTTATAATAATTTTTTCTTAAAAGCAGAAGTAAAACCGCGATAACATTTGTCCGCAACAACCAAAAATTTGCTCGCGAGCGGATTTGTACTGGGGAATTTTTTCTTAACCTATGTACCAAAAATCGTTAATGTAGCGCGAAAAGAAAAAATTCAATTTTTTGGAAATGGAATATGAAATTATTGGCAGTTTTGCCCATATATTATTTATTTCCTCAACTTCCATAATTTTATGAATTTCTCTTGAGAAGTAACATAATAAAAATTGATAAATATCAAAAAACGGTAATGAAACCTACACGCAAAAAAAAAACGGCCTCTCTAACATATGTCCCAAACATATTTTGCAGCAAACATATATATGTTTGGGTCTGCAAACAAATATATGTTTGGATGGAAACAAATATATGTTTGGGTGCAAACATATATATGTTTGGGTGGAAACAATTTTATGTTTGGGTGCAAACATTTTATATGTTTGGGTGCAAAAAAATACAAACCCAAAAGGCACAAAAAAAAAAAACAAACACATGCACCAGTGGGCGCTTACTGAGAGCAAGGGAGCGTAAAATTCAATGTAAAACACTTTGAAATGTGTGCTCACTTGCTCTCAGTACGAACTCACTGGCTATCTCTATAGTATACACACAAATGTTGAGGTTGTTTATTGAAAGGCAAAAGAACAACAAACACATAGGTACATACAAAATTCCAAAGAAATACATAACACACTTTAATAAAAGAAAAACTGATTGAAATAATTTGTAAATTGTCACACTTTTAAAAAGGAAAAATATATAGAAACGTAGTTGAACGCTTCTCCTTAGTTGTGAAATAAAACAAATTGTCCTCAAAGTTGAAATCATCAGCGGGGAATCGGCATCTAGAATCAAATGATTATGTAATGTAATAAATAAATATGGATATGCCATATTTCAAATATAGATAAGTATGTATGTAATTACCAATATTAAATGCGATTTCATCCTTGTCCAATAAAATAATTCCATTCAACATTCCGATTCAATTATAAAATGTATTGGACATTTAATTTACTAAAAAGCACAATTTCTTTAAGAAAACACAAAACACTGATTTATTCCCTCACTTTACCGTGTTGACTCTACAAAGGCATCTAAAACACTGAAGAAAGAAAATAAATATAATTCATATCATTTCTTCTTCGCCTGCTAAGTTGGTTAACAACAACAAAACAAGAAACACACGAGTTTGACGCATACATGCCACCAAAGCCCCCTTCTTCGTTTCTACGTCTTCTTTTATACAATACCCACAACTCTTCATTATAAAACAGCATTCCACAGCCGCGAGAGCACTGTTATTACTCTCGTTGACAAACATCCTCTCTCCACCCATGAAAAAAATGTTCTTACATTAAAAATATGTTTTACCCAAACATATCAAATTGAGGTATGTTACAAAATGTTGCAAACATATATTTGTTTGGACACAAACATATTCTGTTTGGATCCAAACATATTTCTAACATAAATTTTTCTTCGTGTAGTAATATCAATGCGGAAGACTTTCAGTAATGCGTTTTAGCTGGCGAAATCACGGCCAAACCCGGCCAATTTAGTAAAAGTCTACATTAAGTAAGTTTAAGAAAAATAAAATATTTTTTGACATGTTGTGTTTTTGGTCGCTACGCAAAATGTTTAAGGTATTTTACATATGAAAAAAAATTCCTTCGCGATGACCAATATATTCCATTTTTCAAATATTTAGATTGGGTTTATATTTCCAGGGTCTTAAATGTATTAAAATAGGCCTTACAATTTAATTTTGTTTTAGTTTTTCTCAAAATTCTCACTTTGACTGCAATTTAAACCGCGATAATGGCAATATTTTGAAAAAACAAAATCATTTATTTAATTAATTCTCTTTCGAGTTGAGCTGTTAGGCCTTTAGAGATACATTGAAAAATTAGGAGTCTTAGCGTTCTAAGCCACCATCAACTTGTCAAAACTTTAGTAGACAATAATTGATGATCAAAAAAATAAAATCTTCTGATATAGAAGAGCAATTACTAATGATGTAGGAATAAAACTTACCATAGTATTTGTGAACATTGAAAAATGGGATTACCAAAGCAGGACTATAGGAAAAGTTTGGAGTTTCAATTAACTGACATAATTTCGCATATACATTTATCTAATGAAGTTCGATATATATACCAGTTACCAAGCTTTGCCTTCGTCTGCCACAAAAACAACATCCTAATACACCTGAAGATCGGATTTACCACCCGTGAAACGTAGTGTAATGGTTGGATGCGTGGGACTTCGGTAGACTCCTAATTTTTCAATGTATCTCTAAAGGCCTAACAGCTCAACTCAAAAGAGAATTAATTAAATATCACTATAAATGGCCTTCGCCTTAATAAGGCAAAAATAAAAAACAAAATCATTTATATTCATAAATTTTGACATGTTCTTTTTTCAATGCCAACTAAAAAACTATTTTTAAATGTTGCAAAATTGTCTTTTTGCCTCAAAAACTGGGAAAATTACCTGTAGTGCGCTGGTAGAACAATCCGCCCATATGTCTTCAAAAATGAAGTCGGTGAGTACATAACCTTCAATGGCGACCAGGGTAGCCGACTATTTGATGCTTGAAAATGAAGCTCGTGATTTTGGCTACATTTTGGTTTAAGGAAAACAACGCTTCTTCCACACATGGCATCAATCAATCAATGGATTCATTAAGAGAACACTTCGATTTGCAGACAATTTTAGGTTTTGGGACGGTCGACTGGCCACCAAGATCGTGTGATATCACACTGTTAGACTGTTTCCTGTGGGGATATGTAAAGTTTAAAGTTGGACCGTCTGAGACGCGGCCAATGTCCTTTTCGTCCTTTATTTTAAGAGCCGCTATAAAAGTACCACAAGATGACGTTTTTCAGATTCGAAATGTTCTGCAAAAATGTCGCTCAGAAAATTTTAGGTATGGCTCTAATCGATTAATCGATTTTGTCGCGTTTTCATGGTCATCTTTGACATTTACCCTGTTTTTGCTTAGAAAAAACTGTGTTTTGTGTTTTTGTATGTTCTGTTACGAATGTACAAGAAACAAAATATAGTCTTTTTCTGAACAAAAACAAGGTAAATGCACAAAACGACCACGAAAACGAGACAAAATCGAATAGTTGTCAATGAGAGCCGTACCTATAATCTTCTGAGCGACATTTTTGCATAACATTTCGAAGCTGAAAAATGTCTGCTTGTGGTACTTTTATAGCGGCTCTTAAAATAAAGGACGAAAAGGACATTGAAGGAAGTGAGTTAGAAGGTCGAAGTGCTTTATGAAAATAATCCTTCTTCGGTTTGACTGAAATCATGCCATCTCAAAAATAAACTAAAACAACAGTGAACAAAGATATAACTCTAATTCCTGATGGCTTACAGGGTCTCTAGCAAAAACTTGATCACGCCATAACGCGGAAGTTCGACTCACGGCGGATCTGTCTTTCGGGGTTCTTAATATACTCACCAAGGCCTTTCTTCATCAAGAGGAATTTTCCGTGTCCCAGACTTTCACCTCCATTTTGTTGCACAGTGTAATAAACATTTCCCATTCAATTAGAATTTTCTGTGTTTTTCTTTAAAAAAAGTTAGGAACCTCTAGTTGGATCACACTATATTTCCGTTGAAGTCTTCTATAGCATATAATAATAAAATAGAAGACCTCCGTAGAAGCATTCTTCTATAGAGGAAGAGATCTGTAGAACATCGCAACTACGTAGGAGCCTTCTTAAAAACAGAAGACCTCCGTAGAAGACATCTATAAAATATAAGTCTCCGTAGGTGGATTTTAGTACATAGTTTCTATGGAATAGAAGACGTCCGTAGGAACCTTCTTATATAGAAGAAATTATCTAGAAAATAGCGGACCTATGAGTCTTCAGAAGACTTCCGCTTAGGTCTTCTATAGAAAAGAAGTCTCCGTAGGTGGCTTCTATAAAATAAAAGATCTCAAGGAGTGTCTGCTATAGAACAGAAGGCCTCCATAGGTGTCAACTATAGAAGACCTTCGTACCTGTCTTCTATAGAATACAATCATACAGGCTTTAATAAATCTAAATAGAAATGTTTGTCATAAAAATAATCGCTTGTATAAACGTATCTAAGCTTGTTTCCGTTTTGCTTGTTTATCTATTCTAATGCATATTTAAATTGTTAGCAATGCAATTCTTACATTACACTGCACAACAAAATTTAACTTTTCTTAAAATTACAAGAAACCCCGCACAGATTATGAAAGAAGACCGGAAAAAAGAACACACGTGTATCGCCGTTTTGAAAGTTTACGTCGGGAAGTAACCTAAATAGGCGTGGCAAATTCCGCCCATTTCTAGATGTTTTGAAATATTCGACATCAGATTCCTTGGAATCCTTGCATTTTAGGCATAAAGTGCATTTGGCAATATTACTGACAACAATGCGGGGTATCTTTTTATGAAAAAACTAACCCTCATGCGAGTCACTAAAAGGGTCTTTTTGGTCCCTTTTTTCAAAAACTTTAAAAACTCATTTAAAATATGATCGTATCAGATCAAAATATGCTACCAAATTATTTGTCGTAAAATTTTACTGTAGGTCCCCGAATACACCAAACATGTAAATCGTACCTAAACGCCAGGAATCTGCCAAAAGTAAAATCACGTTTTAGGGTTAATGTTGCACTTTATCTGAGTTAATTAAGTTTTGTCCCACAAAACTTCATTCTAGATAGAAGACGCCAAAGACAAAAATATTCTCCATCAAATTTCAATATCAAATTTCAATATAAGTAGTATGAAGTGAAGTATTTTAGGAGATTTTGACTCAGTATGGAATAAATTTTAATTAAGAGTCTAAAAGTTTAACAAATAATTTCTACCTATAATATCTAATTTTGTAACGTAATTTTCTTAACAAGGTATTTTATTTAGATATCTAGTTTGTTCTGGGACTTATAGTGAAATTTTGTGTAGAATATTTCTTCTTTTATCACCTTTCGTCTAAAACTAAATTTTATGTTACTCTCATGCATCAACTCGAAAAAAGAACAAACCAAATTTTTTCAAAAAATATTTGGGTGTTTTGTTGGCATATATGTATATATTTTCTTGATATATATTGTAAATACATATTTCATTTATTTGGCGACTTATATTGAAATTTGATGGAGAATATTTTTGTCTTTGACGTCTTCTATCTAGAATGAAGTATTGTGGGACAAAACTTAAAACTCAGATAATGTACAACATTAACCCTAAAACGTGATTTTACTTTTGGCAGATTCCTGGCGTTTAGGTACGATTTACATTTTTGGTGTATTCGGGGACCTATAGTAAAATTTTACGACAAATAATTTTGTAGAATATTTTGATCTGATACGATCACATTTTAAAAGAGTTTTTAATGTTTTTGAATAAAGGAACCAAAAAGACCCGTTTAGTGACTCGCATGAGGGTTAATTTTTGTCATAAAAAGATACCCCGCATTGTTGTCAGTAATATTGCCAAATGCACTTTATACCTAAAATGCAAGGATTCCAAGGAAACTGATGTCGAATATTTCAAAATCTGTAGAGATGGGCGGAACTTGGCACGCCTATTTAGGTTACTTACCGACGCAAACTTTCAAAACGCCATACACGTGTCTTCTTTTTCGGCCTTCTTTCATAAGCTCCTCAAATTATCTTGTAATTATTTTTTGTGTTGTACAGTGTTATCTGTACCAAAACACCGGTTTTCTGGGACTAATTACAACCGATACTTACAACGTTAATAGTCAATGAGTTGAAATAATCGATCTCCAGACTAAAGAACAAATTACAACTTAGTGTAGAATAGGCAGCGCGAACTACAACATGACCCAAATAAAGCCTCTCCCTAAGGTGTTACAAAAAATTGCCAAAGACGAACTATTCGAAGATCCCTCAAGAATACCAAAAGATTTGGAGATCTTCAAATTATGGATTGAACAACAGCCGCATTTGAAAGTGAGAATGGACGAACAATTTCTAATACAATTTCTTCGTGGCTGTAAATACAGCATGGAAAAAGCAAAGGAGAAAATCGATCAGTACTATACGTTGAAGACCAAATATCCAAATATTTTGGGTGTTTACGATGTAGATAATGAGAGATTTCGTCAAATAAGTCATTCGGGGTAGGAATACAAACAAATTTTTGTCGTATAATGTATTATTGCCTTGTTTTATTTACCAGCATTATTGTTGCATTACCCAAACCTTTGAATGGCAATGGTGAACGTTTAATGGTTGGCCATATGAATTACAGCCCCGATGAATACACCTACGAAGAACTTCTTCGTCCGATTATGGCCATGTATGAATTATTCACCATCTATGATCCATATACCAGTATTTGTGGTGTTCGGACAATCATTGATGTGTCCAAACTGACAATGGCCCATATACTACACGCAAATCTGTCTCAACTGAAGACAGCGATCAACTTTTTTGAAAAATCTCTGCCGTTACGCATTAAGGCCATATATTATGTGAACATACCTCCAGTAGCTAATAGCTTTTTTAAGATACTTTTCCCATTACTTTCGGAAAAATTGCGACAAAGAGTAAGTTGTCAAATAGAAAACTTAAAAAAAAAACATTTTGCGAACGATTTCGTTAGAGTTTCTATCAAATTTCTGATTACCAAACAAAAACGAATTCGTTCACATGTCATTTTACCGAAACAGACTGCAAAAATCGAAAAACTAAAAAAACTATTTTTCAGATTTTCTTATGTGGTACTGTGGAAGATTTAAAACAACATATACCCGTGGAATATTTGCCGCAGTATTATGGTGGATCAAACGGTTCAATGGAGGAGCATATTCAGGACCTTAATGCCAAATATGATGAGCATAGGCAATTTTTCAAGGATAATGCAAACTATGGCATAGATGAAACATTGAGACAAACAGAAACATTGAGTGGGGATAATTTATTCGGTGCAGGTGGCTCATTTCGAAAAATGGAAGTCGATTAAAATAGAATAATAAAAGTTGGGATACTAGTTGTGATTTAAAAGAAGGGTAAACAATAATGATTTAGAATAAAGTATGGATTTGTGTTGCAATATGATAAAAAGTTGACTACTGAATGTTATGAAACTGATTAATGTATCAAAGCCAAAGGGACTATCGTAGGGGATGGTAGACACCAAGCTGAATTTAGGACACTACTATAAAAACAAGACCGCCGTAGGAGACATCTATATAATACTTCTATACAATAGAAGATTTGCGCAGGAAACTTCTATAAAATAGAAGACCTCCGTAGGAGACTTCCATAGAATAGAAGACCTCTGTAGGAGACTTCTATAGAATAGAAGACCTCCGTAGGAGACTTCTATAAAATAGAAGATCTCCGTAGAAGACTTCTATAAAATAAAAGACCACCGTAGGAGACTTCTATAGAATAGAAGACCTCCGTAAGAAACTTCTATAGAATAGAACACCTCCTATAGAATAGAAGAACTCCGCGGGGGACTTATATAGAAGAAAAGACCTCCGTATGAGACTTGTATAGAAGAGAAGACCTCCTTAGGAGATTTATATAGAAGGTAATACCTCCATAGAAAACTTCTATAGAATAGAAGACTTCCCCAAGAAAATTTTATTGAAAAGAAGACCTCCGTAGGAGACTTCTATAGAATAGAAGACCTCCGTAGGAGACTTCTATAGAATAGAAGACCTCCGTAGGAGACTTCTATAGAATAGAAGACCTCCGTAGGAGACTTCTATAGAATAGAAGACCTCCGTAGGAGACTTCTATAGAATAGAAGACCTCCGTAGGAGACTTCTATAGAATAGAAGACCTCCGTAGGAGACTTCTATAGAATAGAAGACCTCCGTAGGAGACTTCTATAGAATAGAAGACCTCCGTATGAGACTTCTATAGAATAGAAGACCTCCGTAGGAGACTTCTATAGAATAGAAGACCTCTGTAGGAGGCTTTTATTGTATAGGAGACCTCCGTAGGAGACTTCTATAGAATAGAAGACCTCCGTAGGAGACTCCTATAGAATAGAAGACATCCGTAGGAGACTTCTATGGAATAGAA
Source organism: Musca autumnalis (assembly GCF_047663935.1). NCBI lineage: Eukaryota > Metazoa > Arthropoda > Insecta > Diptera > Muscidae > Musca > Musca autumnalis. The sequence goes on from NW_027412088.1 coordinate 167,760,411, forward strand.
GACCTCCGTAGTAGACTTCTATAGAATAAAAGACCTCCGTAGGAGACTTCTATAGAATAGAAGACCTCAGTAGGAGACTTCTATAGAATAGAAAAACAAATATCCGTATGGGGCCTTCCTTAAAATAAAAGACCGTCCTAAAGATCTTCTGTAGATTAAATGACCGCCTATGTAATAGAAGAGATTTTCTATAGAATAAAAAAATCTCCGTATGTGCCTCCTGTAGAAGAAAAGATCTCCGTAGGAGTCTTCTATAGAATAGACGAAGACCTCCGTAGGAGTCTTCGATACAATAGACGAAGACCTCCGTAGGAGTCTTCGATACAATAGACGAAGACCTCCGTAGGAGTCTTCGATAGAATAGAAGAAGACCTCCGTAGGAGTCTTCGATAGAATAGAAGAAGACCTCCGTAGGAGTCTTCGATGGAATAGAAGAAGACCTCCGTAGGAGTCTTCGATAGAATAGACGAAGACCTCCGTAGGAGTCTTCGATAGAATAGAAGAAGACCTCCGTAGGAGTCTTCGATGGAATAGAAGAAGACCTCCGTAGGAGTCTTCGATAGAATAGACGAAGACCTCCGTAGGAGTCTTCGATACAATAGACGAAGACCTCCGTAGGAGTCTTCGATACAATAGACGAAGACCTCCGTAGGAGTCTTCGATGGAATAGAAGAAGACCTCCGTAGGAGTCTTCGATAGAATAGACGAAGACCTCCGTAGGAGTCTTCGATACAATAGACGAAGACCTCCGTAGGAGTCTTCGATAGAATAGAAGAAGACCTCCGTAGGAGTCTTCGATGGAATAGAAGAAGACCTCCGTAGGAGTCTTCGATAGAATAGACGAAGACCTCCGTAGGAGTCTTCGATAGAATAGAAGAAGACCTCCGTAGGAGTCTTCGATGGAATAGAAGAAGACCTCCGTAGGAGTCTTCGATAGAATAGACGAAGACCTCCGTAGGAGTCTTCGATACAATAGACGAAGACCTCCGTAGGAGTCTTCGATAGAATAGAAGTAGACCTCCGTAGGAGTCTTCTATAGAATAGAAGAAGATCTCCGTAGGAGTCTTCTATAGAATAGAAGACCTCCGAGTCTTTCCTTTCGATAATCAACATGCCCACTTGTTTATTTTAGTTTATCACCGTTGGATTTTTTTTTAACTATTGGACAATTGAATCACGAGGTATGCATGGACCACAACGAATAACTTCGGAATTTTTCTTTTAATGATCTTCGATCAGCCATTAAACTAGACTTAAGTAAAAATGTTGAACTTTTGTGCGGGAGGTACCCGAAGTTTTCGTCCGATATAAACCTCCTTGAATCAAATCGGATATTCAGTTAGTGAGTTATCCTCATTAATATTTTTGGTTGCTCCAGGCTGTGTTTTTAAAGATTTTGAGCTATTATCTCAGGAATATGAATTTGCCCCTAAAAATGGTACCATATTGTTCTTCTGCAAGACGTGTCCTAAAATTGCATATTTGCTAAAGAGGGTCAGAACGCCGAAAGTTAAATTGGACCTTATAACCACTATTTCTGTACGGTCATACCACCCAAAGTTATGTTTGGTCATTATGACCGTTCATGTCCTTATTATGTCAGGTCGGCGCATTAGTTTCCCTTTAAGGGGCATATTTAAATTTATGCGTCTTCTACTTTTTTGAGCAACAATTGTTTTGTGGCGCATTATTGCCCTTTTAGCACTTTCTTATCAGAACTGGTTTACAAAGATAATACACAAAGAACTCTTCACACCGATAAACAGGTTTTAAATTTAGAAATTGGATTGCATTATTGGTAGATAAGGTCTCGGAGAAGGTGTGCAAGATCACGGGGAGGGCAATTAATTTAGCTATTTAATGCCGACAATTTATTTGTTTGGAAATTTCTTATTGTTTAGTTTCAAATAAAGCGTCTACGAATTTAAATATGGCCCAAATCCAATGCCTGTCGGAAACATTGCAAAACGTTGCAATTAAAGAGTTAAATGAAGTTCCCGAAAATATAGAAAATGTTTTAAATGAATTTAAACTATGGTTACAACAACAGCCACATTTAAAAGCCCGCACCGATGATCAATTTCTAATACAATTTTTAAGAAGTTGCGAATACAATATGGATAGGGCTAAGGAGAGAATCGATGCGTTTTATTCACTGAAAACAGCGTATCCCCAAATGTTGGGCATTTATGATGTGGAGAATGAGAAATTTCGTGAAATTAATCGTTTGGGTTGTTTCACAGCATTGCCACGACCATTTGAAGATACGGGTAGCCGTATGATATGGTTTGATTTTAATTACAGCACTGAAGAGTATACCACAGAAGAAATCTTCTATCCCGGCCTCGCCATGTATGAACTGTTTATAATTGATGATCCCCATGCCGCCATTCAGGGGATTATGACAATTTTGGATATGTCAAAGGCATCCATGGCACATTTACTGCAGGCAAGTCCATTGTTTCTGAAAACCATGGTCGACTATTTTGAAAACTGTTTGCCATTGCGTATAAGGGGAATTTATTTTTTCAATATACCAGCAGCAGCAAATAATTTTTTCAAAATGTTACTTTCATTATTTTCGGAGAAGAATCGTAACAGGGTAAGCAGTAAGTGAATAAAAATTCAACAGTTATTTCACGACAAATTTTCCTTCTTTTCATAGGTATTTCTTTGTGAAACTATGGATGATCTCATGCAGCACATACCCCAGAAATATTTACCTCGCCATTGTGGCGGAGAAAATGGTTCTTTGGAGGAGAATATTCAGGTCCTTGAGGAGAAATTTAATAAATATAGTAATTATTTTAAGGAAAATTCACATTATGGAACCGATGAATCGTTGCGCCAGGGGCCACCGTTGAATGTGAAACCTTCCTTTGGTGATGGTGGTTCATTTAGAAAATTGGCTGTGGATTAGTATTGAATATGTATATTGAATGTATATTTATGTATAAAATATAAACAAATAAGAAGTTGGCGTATTAGCCTTTAGGCTAATCATGATTTATAAAAGAGCTTAGTGAGAGAGTGACTGACAGATCATTGCCCAGACGAAACTAAAAGGTGCTAAATATTGTACCCTATTTGGAATGAGAGTCACTGATAGTTAGAAAGATGTACCAAAGGTTTTTGGAAATTCGACCTATAAACCTATACGAAAAGTACTCAAAGTTACTAAATTTGGCACCAATTGCATATTTTAAACGGTTATCGCTAGAATTTTGAAATTTGGTATGGGAATCAAGGTTAGGAAGTGGTGTTAATAGAAGGAAATGGTTTTCGAAGTTCGTACTTATGGGTACGGAAAGTACCAAATGGTACCAAATTTGGTACAATTTGGAGAAGTGAACCTAAACCGCACTTAGATACCCTAAGGAGAGGACCGATATGGGCCAAATTGGTTGCCCATTCAAGAGATATCGTGCATACCATTTTAGTGACATTTTTTAAATATTGGGGGAAGTACCGGAAGTTGTGGACTGGTATTGCCCATCTTCGAACTGAAACTAAATTTGGACAAAATATGACGAAGGCCCAATTTTGGACCAAATCGATTGATCAGTTAGAGTGTTATCGTGCTCTCCAGCCACTACATATGGTTCCATAAGGGGTTTTCTTACTAATTGGACTTGCCCTTTAGAAACCTTTACCGTCGTAAGTGAAGTGAATGCAAGTGCTTCAACAAAAATCAAAGTGATTCGAGAATAGGTCTTAAAGTGAACTTTTACGAAATTTTGTGTGAGAGGTACTCGAAGGAGTGAACAAATATAGTCCATATTCGAACCTTATCTATATCTTGCAGATATATTAGGATGTGTAAAGTATGGACCAAATCCGTCACTCACTTCAAGAATTATCGTGCTCACATTTTTGAACTTTTGTGGGAGAGGTACCAGAAAGAGTGGACCGATATAGCCTATCTTCGAACTTAAACTAAGTTTGAACAAAATATTACGAAGGTCAAATTTTGGACCGAATCTGCAGATACGTTCGACATTTATTTTGCGTTCCAACCACTACACACGGTGTCATAGGTGTTTTTTTTTGCACCTTTCAGGCTATTTTCTCTGAAAGTATGGACTTGCCCCAGATGAAACTTGTGCCGCCGTATGTGGGGCTGTGAATACAAGTTGCTACAACAAAAAATTCAAGCGATTCGAGAGCAGATCCTAAACTGAACTTTTCCGAAATGTTGTATGGGAGGTACCAGGAGGAGAGGACCGCCAGAGTCCATATTGGAACCTCATCTAAGTCTGATAGAAATTTCACGATGTGTAAAGTATGGATTAGTACCTTCAAGAGTTATCGTGCGCACAAATTTTCCGAACATTTTCGAATTTTTGTGGAGGAGGTACCGAAAGGAGTGAACCTATGTAATCAAACTTCGAAATTAAACTAAGTTTGAACAAAATATTATGGATCGAATCGGTTGATCCGTTCGAGAATTATCGTGCGTACCAGCCAGCCAGACATGATTCCAAATTTTCTGGAACGGATTTCGCCCAAATATACTTGGGGTCTAAAACCATTGTTGAAACTATTTAGGTTTTGCTGTGGATGGTGATGTTGTCTATGTTCTAGAGAGTGAAAGGCAGGTCTTTACTGTTCGGCATCTTTATTGAGAGTGATCTTATTCTACTTAAATGCTACACACGAAACCTTATTTCTACACATAGAACTATTTACAATGTGTGTGCATGATCCTAATTACATTTCATGATACAATTAGGAAGGTAGATGCATCGGCGAATTGCTACAACAAAGCAACTTTTTTTGTAATGTAAACTGTCAAAATTTTCGCCGAATGGTCTCTTGTTGTCTCTTTTTATCGCTTGTGTTTGTCTTTAAAGTGATGACATGCTATCTCTTACTTACCCAATCATATGGTTATTTGTTTTGATTTTTCATGGCGAATTCCTAGTTTTTTGACGTTTTAGATTCGATCAGCTGGGCTGATGCATCTACCTTCCTAATTGTGCCGTGTTACATTTCAATTACCTACCATGTATGTATGTGTGTTGCCATAATGTAACACATACATTTGGTACTTCCAACACTCCTCCTCAACACACATACATACGAATCTACACAAGATTCTAGCCGAATAATTCTTTATTTCCTAACTTACATACTACTCTTGTAAACACATTACAAATACACATCAAATACAGTTTTATCTTATTGTAAGTATAAAGAATTCTAATCAGTAATCATCAGGCTCCTCCTGAATGGTGTCTCCCATTGACGTACAATGGCACTCTTCTTCGAAACACATTCGAGATTTTCTATTGCTTGCGGTCTGGTTGTTGTCGTGGACTCTCTCCATTCGTACAACTGTTAGGTTATTGCTATTTCTCCGTTTGCCTGCCAGAAACACACTCGATGGCACGAACAGATGTTTGACCCTTTTCGCCGTCAGCTTGATTATTTAGGATCGTCGCTTCTCTCGCGTCAATCTTTACGACGTCGTTCTCTGCTACTTCACCAACCGCAATAAACGCTTCAGATTTGAGGCAAACAACACATCATTAGGCTCGATGTTTCCGTTGTTAATTACCACTTTCCCTTTCGTTCTGCGCTCGGTCATCATCATATGTCGTAAACTCATTACGATCGCTGTCTAGACACCAGATGTTTTTTTCCATTAACAATTTTATTGTTCATCGTTGCCAAAACCGTGTACGCATTCACTGTGGGGGTTTCCTTACCCTGTCTCTTTACCTGAGAACTCGGACATTGTGCTGCATTGTTTTTCTGCGTACTCGATGAACTTCTCCTTTGACTCTCTCTCTCTCCTGTTTGTTGCTACAATTTGCGTGGATATTGCTGCCTTTCCTCGATGCCTGCTCGTTTACAACGGACGTAAACACACACATGTACTCTTCAATGACCAACATCAATTTTTCATCGCCAATACCTGCTTGATTAAGGATGCCTTTGGTCGATGAATTTCTGCCAGAGTACTCCACGCTTCTTTTGCCGATTCACAGTTTCTGGTATCTCTCTTCTCTGAATGACATTCCACAGCTCTTGATGAACCTACACGGACTTCATCTTCACGCTCCAGGTATCGCAAATGTCATCTGACAATTTATTGACGTTGGAAAATGAACTCATCATTTTCATTCTCGGACTCGACACACGATTTTGATTGACAAAGAATCGTCACGAGAATTCCTGGGCACTTCCACTTTGGACACTTTCTGGCTGCTACTCACACAGTTTTATAGGAACATTTCTTCTTCTCCTCTGAGAGTGCTCCTGGGCCCATAACCTATTGAAACTATTTAGGTTTTGCTGTGGATGGTGATGTTGTCTATGTTCTAGAGAGTGAAAGGCAGGTCTTTACTGTTCGGCATCTTTATTGAGAGTGATCTTATTCTACTTAAATGCTACACACGAAACCTTATTTCTACACATAGAACTATTTACAATGTGTGTGCATGATCCTAATTACATTTCAATTACCTACCATGTATGTATGTGTGTTGCCATAATGTAACACATACATTTGGTACTTCCAACAACCATTATTTCGATGAGGCACATTTTGTCCGTATGAAAGTGTATATACCCTCGTTACCCCATATAATTGTAGTGGTCACAAAACTTCCCCACGATAAATTGTCAGCATAGGTCCTCCATATTCTAGGAGTTTTGAGAAAATTAGTTACCCGTAATGTGACATTGGTCACTTAACATCTCCACTAAAATATATGTATAAACATAGGTCCACACTTTGATGTAGCTCCAAAAAAAAAAGGTACCGATTGAAGACATATTTAGGTAACATCCTTAGACATATTTTAGTAACATCCTTGGTTGAAAAACTTCTCCGCCTAAAATTGTGGACAGGAAAGGAAACTAACTATTCCATTTTGCTTCAGAATATTCTATGGTGGAGTGTATACCGATAACGATTTTTTATTATTTATTATTTTTACTTGTAATATTCATTTTATCAAATGTTTATATTAATTTTATATTTTTTAATCTTCTAGTCAGTAGATCTTTTCTTTTATTTGGATTTTCTTCTTCTATTAACTTTATTACCCAATTAATATTTAAAAATGATTTATTAATAATAAGTGTTAATAATAGTAAACTTTATTATTTGTCAACAACTCGTTTAGGTGTCATTATCAATCATCACATACACATAAACGTCGCATAAAGTTCAATCGCATTTAGACAGTGAATTTAAACAGCATGAAAAACAATACTTGTACATTAGGATTATAACTTTTTTGAACTTTTGTAAGTAATAAAAATACTGTAAAGTGGTATTTTGCGTGTAGGAGAAAATTTTTCATGTAGGAGAAATGCGGTGTCAATTATTTTCTGCCGTAAAAAGATGCCGCACTGAAGTTTTGATATGCATTCTTATATATGTATATGCTTCGAATCTTATACTTAAACAGAATCTTACACTTAATTAGGAGACCAAAACAGTTTGATTTTTGCAGTGACGAAAGAGTTTTTTAATGTTGAATTTTATTCTTATTTTGATTTCGAGTTTCAAATTTTGCAATGTAGTAAGATCGTTCTGTAAACATTACTCTTTGCAATACAGAGTAATAGGACGTTAAACCCTTGGCGGAATACTCCAGACTTAAACAATAGTATAATATAAAACCGCAACATATTCAATGCAGCTAAAAAGCAGATACTGAATGTTCGCTAAATACAATCCTGAGAATTCAAAATGCAGCTATGAGTTATTATAATAAAATAATTAAAATAATTAGCTTCTAGCGTGTCAACATACGCGCCTAGATTGTGATAAAAGTAGTGGCAGATACATGTTCGCTATTAAAAAAAAACTAAAACTATATTATATTTTACAATTTGTGGCATTTTTCTTTAATGCTTTCTTCTGAGAAATTCTAAAAATGCTGATAAAAATGTATAATATTAATTAGAGAAGTCTCCCTTGTCCTCTCCGTTATATTTGTGGGAACATATGTGCGTATATATGTTATATAATAATATTAATACTAATAATATTAACATTAATTAGTATATATTAATTAGTAATGTTAATATTAATTAATATCTATTTATTAATAATATATTAATCCACATAAAGCCACTGGTCCAGAAAAAATGGTTGCAAAAATTGACGTAAAACTCAGATTGTGTCGCATATTTTTGTCGGTTATTTGTCATTCCTTATCTATGAAGTCTTATTTAGTCGATGCATTTCCACGCATTTGGCCGAAAACGCAAACAATTAAAAAAAAAATAATTTTTTTACAATTTTCGATTTTGATGAAAAATTTAAATATGCGATATAATTTTAACTATAAATGTTACGTTCATATAATTTCAAGGATATGCTAGGCATTTATTAAGAGTATTTTCTTAATCAAAAACCAAGGATTGGTATGTAAGAATACACTTACATTACCCTTCAAAGTTTTCGGCATTTTTAAATTTCGGCATTTTCTCCCAGAAATTTGTCGGTATAGGTCCACGCCTCAATATTCCAACGAAATGGCTGAGGTTCATTTGGGGTATTAAACGTTCCATATGACAATTGTAGGTAAAGGTCCACGCCTTATTATAGCCCCCATAGAACGGTACCTCTCTATTTCCGGTACCATTTGATGGTTGTGGCCTCAATGTTCCACCGAAATGGCTGAAATTTGATATTTGGTCTTCATTTGGGGTATTAAACGTTCCATATGAAATTTGTCGGTATATGTCAGGCCTTCATATAGCCCACATAGAACGGTACCACCCGATTTTCGGTATTTTGAAGGGTTTAGGTTCATTAACACATCGAAATGGCTGAAATTTGGTACTTAGTCTTCGTTGACTTTCTCCCAGAAATTTGTAGGTATAGGTCCACGTCTTCATATAGCCCCCATAGAACGGTTCCTCCAGATTTTCGATATTTTGAAAGTTGTGGCGTCAGCAACCCACCGAAATAGCTGAAGTCTGGTATTTAGTCTTTGAAAGCCTTTCTGACTGAAATTCGTCGGTATATGTACACAGCCGGTATATGTACACGTCGGTATGTGTATAGCCCACATAGAACGGTACCTCCCGATTTTCGTAATTCTGAAGGTTTTGACGTCAATATCCCGCCGAAAGACTGAAACTTGTTATTTAGTCTTCCATGGTGTTATATAATAAAATATTCCAGAAATGAATTATCAGTATAGATCCACGGGTTCTATTTGAAAGTTTTACCGAAATAACGGAAATTTGGTATTAAGTCTTTTGTGGGTCTAAAAACTTTCCGGCAGAAATTTGTAGGTATAGATCGACGTTTTGATATAGCCCCCGTGGAACGGTACCTCCCGAATTTCGGTATTTTAAAGGTTAGCCACATTGTTTTACCGAACTTGCTGACATTTGGTATTTAGTCTTCTTCATTAACGAAAGGAAATCAGTGTTCGAAAAGAAACAGTACACTAAAATAACGTACCGCTCCAGTTACGGTATCACTAAAAAATATTTTAGTGTACCGTACCGGAGCACAACCACTAAAAAATATTTTAGCGTACCGTACCGGAGCGCAACGAAAATCGTAGTGAACCGCAGGCGGTACACTAAAAAATCGTAGAGTACCGCAGTCGATACACTAAAATATCGTTGTGTACCACTGGTCGGTTCACTAAAAAAATAACGTACCGGTAATGTACCCCACATGTGTTTTTTATTTATGAGGAAATATGAATTTTTATGTGCTTTCTTGGCAAAGAATGCAAGTATAATAAATAAAATTCAATATTGTGTAAATTAATTATATTTTAATCGTTTATAAACATTGAGAAAATGACTAGAAAATATAATGTTGTTTACCATGTTAGGCACTTAGACATGTATATTATCCAAAAAGGGTGAAAAATCCTGAATTATAAAATCATTTACATGAATGAGTAAAGAATAGTTTTACTATTTTCACGTCATTAGCTTTTTTTGGAAAAAGATTATTCAGAAAAATGTAATATTTGCTATACAATCCACATTAATATTACCTGTACCAATAAAAAATACCAATCTATTTTGTTTGTAGTAAACAGTATTCGCTAAAGGTGAACGCTCATCACTAAGGTTTTTTCCAAGCTATTTTTATTTACACATTTAGAAGTATTTGTAGCCAAATTACAAATTTTAATATGATTTTTTCAATATGGAATGTATTTATCATGGGTGACGTAGGGGATGGAAGATACCAAGCAACGGTCCTGACCGGCTTTAACATGGCAAAGCCCAGGATTTATCTTGGTCCCTCTTTCATCTCAAGTGGACACTGACCTCCCCGTGGTGTCACCTGGGGAACTGCCTTTAACACCCGTTAAAGGTAGTGAGCTAACATGTGCCGCGCGTTCTCCCATAAGAACGTTAAAAACTTGGGTTTGGGCGTCGGGTTAGTAACCATCCCCTAGAAAAAACAGCATACTATGAAAAAACGAAAGAAAAGAAAAACAACCCCCTCTAAAGTTGACTAACCCCGCAAACGTTTTAAGGACCATAATCTGCGAATCTGCACCTGGAATGTTCGCACTCTTTATAGAGAAGGTGCAGTCTTCGCATTGGCAGACGTACTTGAAAAATACAAGGCCGATATTACTGCCATACAGGAAATACGATGGATTGGGAAAGGCGTCACAACAACACCTAAAGGTGACGCACTGTATTATAGCAGCCATGATGTAAAGCATGAGTTTGGTTGCGGATTTGTAGTTAGTCAGAGACTAAAACATCTGGTATCCAGCTTCACTCCAGTGAATGAAAGACTTGCTGCAATTCGAATAAAAGCTAAATTCTTCAACATCAGCTTTATTTGCGCTCATGCTCCCACTGAAGAAAAGGAGGAACAGACCAAAGATATATTTTACGAGCGCTTAGAAGAAACATATGACAGTTGCCCTGCCCATGACATTAAAATCATTCTAGGCGATTTTAGTGCTAAAATTGGAAAGGAGAATATCTTTGGCCCAACAGTCGGGAAATTCAGCCTCCACAGTGAAACATCTGACAATGGTATGAGGCTGATAGACTTTGCAGCTGCAAAAAACATGGTAGTTAGCAGTACCAGATTTAATCATCTCGATATTCATAAGGGCACCTGGCTGTCTCCAGATCAGAAAACAAGAAATCAAATTGATCATGTTGTGATAGATGGAAGACATTCATCGAGCGTGTTGGATGTACGATCGTTCCGAGGCGCAAACATTGATTCGGACCACTACCTTGTTGCAGCAAAGGTACGCACCCGCTTAAACGTGGCAAACAAAGTACGAACAGACACAACACGAAAGTTAGACATCGGTAAGCTGCAATCACAACAGATAGCCACAGCATATTCCACTCAACTAGCCCAATTGCTTAATCAACGCACTCCTCATCCCGATAACATATCAGCGCAATGGCAAAGCATTGCCCACTCCATGCAAACAGCCGCAAAATCCATACTTGGATACCAGAGGCCTCCACCAAGGAATCCATGGTATGATCAGGAGTGTCGTGCTGCCACCGAAGAGAAAAATGCGGCATATAGGGCTACTTTACAATCCGTAGCAACGCGTAGCGCACGAGAGAGATACAGGGAGAAAAGGAGAGAGGAGAAACGTCTTTTCCGCAGGAAAAAGAGAGAGATGGAAAAGCGGGAGTGTGAAAAAATCGAGATGTACAGGAGCCAGAATGAAGTCCGAAAATTCTACCAAAGAGTCGAGCATCAAACTGATGGCTTTGGTACAGGCACATCCTCCTGTAGAGACCAGCAAGGTAATTTGGTTACTGATACAGATAGTGTACTCAGGATATGGAAAGAAAATTTTTCAAAACTGTTGGTATCCAATAGCAGCGAAGACGACGAAGATACCACAGTCCCAATCCCAGGAGATGGTATTGAATGTATACCGCCTAGCCAAGATGAGGTAAAGACAGCAATAAATCGGCTGAAGAATAATAAGGCTGCAGGAGCCGATGGATTACCAGCCGAGCTGTTCAAAACCGGAGGCGACACGCTGATAAGGTGTATTCATCAGCTAGTTAGCACCATCTGGCAGGAAGAACGAGTACCCGACGATTGGAACCTGAGTATCCTGTGCCCCGTCCACAAGAAGGGAGATAAGACTGTATGCTCTAACTATAGGGGCATAAGTCTACTTCCTATTGCCTACAAGATCGTGCCAGGGATATTGTGCGAACGACTAAAGCCTATGGTCAACGAGATAATTGGACCATACCAATGCGGCTTTAGACCTGGCAAGTCCACCATTGACCAGATATTTACCCTGCGGCAAATCCTGGAGAAGACCCAAGAGATGCAGATCGACACCTACCACCTTTTTGTCGATTATAAAGCAGCCTTCGACAGCCCGCTGCGTTCAAAGGTATTCCAAGCCATGTCTGAATTTGGTATCCCCGCAAAGCTCATCCGGCTTTGCAAAATGACTTTAACTGACACGAGGTCCTCAGTTAAAATAGGAAAGAACATCTCCGAAGAGTTTGGTACCAAAAGAAGTTTCAGACAAAGAGACAGCCTTTCGTGTGATCTCTTTAACATCCTGCTGGAAAAGGTTATACGAGAGGCAAACGTCAAAAGAAGTGGCACAATCTACACCAATAGTCACATGTTACTTGCTTATGCTGATGATATAGACATCATAGGCCGATCAGTAAAAGAAGTAACTGATACCTTTATGAAGGTCGAAGGAGAATCTGCTAAAGTGGGTCTGGCGGTAAACGGTGAGAAGACCAAGTTGATGGTGTCGACACGCAATGCGTCCATTGAGCTCGGACCGACTGTGGAAGTTGGTTCCTATAATATTGAGGTAGTAAACGACTTCGTCTACCTCGGCACCTCCGTAAACACAACAAACGACATCAGTTGTGAAATAAAAAGAAGAATTGTATTGGCCAACAGATGCTACTTTGGTTTAAGTAAGCAGTTCAAAAACAAAGCCACATCTCGTCAAACAAAAAAACGCTCTACAAAACACTGATACTATCCGTGCTGATGTATGGCTCCGAAGCCTGGGTACTTGCGCAAGCAGACATGGCAGTGCTTGGTGTGTTTGAGAGAAAAATTCTTCGAAAGATCTACGGACCAATCTGCGTTGACGGTGAATATCGACGTCGCATGAACCACGAGCTGTATCTGCTGTACAACGACATCAATATTGTTAAACGTATCGAGATGCAGCGATTGCGTTGGCTAGGCCATATCATAAGAATGAGCGATGATGACCCCGCTAAAAAGGTGGCGGTGCACGCAGAATTGGCAGGCCAAGGAATAGATGGCGCAAACAAGTGGATGATGAGATGAAAAGGCGCAGTATTCCAGAAAGCGAAGCAACAAATAGAGAGAATTGGAGATCTTGTCTTAGTTCGGCCTATAGGACAAATGTTCTGTAATGGGCCAGCTAAGTAAGTAGTAATGTATTTATCATAACACCTGTATGAGGTTTCTAATTAACGTCATAAGGATGTTTATTTTCAACAAAAGTCCCCTCGTGCAAAATCAATATTATTGGTGGCACCAATAACAGAAAATCTATTCATAGTAAGGTAATGTGGACGATCAACGAGAATTTTGCCTGTTACTTTGTCGTGCCACTGAAAAAGTCGAAGCAGTAAAAATTCGTAGTTCGTATTGTTGGAACAATGAAAATAATATGCATATCTGTAATGTACCATACATGTGTTTTTATGAATTATGTGAAAATGTAAAATGTTTAATGGTTTTTGTTTTATTATGGAAGACTATATAAATTGACCCCATAATTGTGTTATATACATATGTGTATCCAAAATATTTGTATAAAGTAATAAGACACGTGTTGGTGTCACATTGATGTTTTTTGGGCCAAACGAACAGTGGAAAAATACCGATATAGCGCCCCAAAACTGAAAAAAAAATCACATACGCTGATTTAACAATTATTAGTGCAGTATTGATCTAAGGTGTCAATTTATGGACTGGTTTTTATAATATATTTTAGTAGTAAATTTGCGATCGTCGTACAAAGTAATTTTAAAGCTTTATTGTATTTAACATTTCTTGAAGACAGGTAAGTAAAAAATATTTTATATATGTTATTTATTGTAACTCGGATTTTACACATATGTAAATCACGTGACATCCGCTTTTCTTTCAAATTGTGTACTTTGTTAAAGCTATTTAGTAGGGAGTGTCGCAGGATGGCGCGTAGATTTTTTATTTTATTTTTAGTACATATAGTTCTTTTAGCTGCAACAAACTGCAACAAAATATTTTATAATTGTTTTTATTAATATTTTCTATCTAAAATTAGCGAAATTCGGGGGGTACCTTTCTATGGGGACCATATCAAAATGTGAACCTGTGCAGACAATTCTGCGTCGGAATATTTTATACTCCCAACGTAGACTAAATGCCAAGTTTCAACTAATTCGGTTGGATAACGTGGCTATAACCTTCAAAATAACCGATATCGGCGGAACCGTTCTATGGGGGCTATATAAAAACGTGGACCTTTACCGAAAATTCTTATAGGAATGTAAGTATAACCCCAACGGACACTAGATACCAAATCTAAGCCATTTTGGTGAGATAATGTAGTAGAAATCTTTAAAATACCGAATATCGGCAGGTACCGTTATATGGGTAAAAATAAAAATGTATTAAATATAATAATAAATAAGGTACACTTGTCGGTCTAGAGCTGTTCTTATCCAAATTATGGACAAACATACAATAAAACATCGACTTTTATTTTTGACGCGCTAAATCGGTACTTTTTTTCCACTGTGAAACGTAAACGTATTCTACCAGCAGGAATTACCACTACGAAGAAGCCCTCTAAAGTTTGAGTTTTTGAGGCATTATTCTCATATTCTTACCATTTTGTTTTGTTACCTATTACAAACGGATTTTATGTTTTATGCAATTTTATTTTAATTAATTCAAACATATGTAGAGTGGTGCTTGCCCTGATGGGGATCCGCAGCGGATATGTGTTTCTTAGGATTGGAAATGCTGCGGATCGGTTGGGTGGGCATACTGGGGGGGGGGGCAAGATCAAACAGACCCCTCGGTTCAAGTGTTCTAGCCACATAGGAATATAACCTCTATGCATCCTAGCATTCTGCTTTCTTTTCTTACTTCCTCTCTCGACCTTGAGCACGTAAACTAAAATAATTGCATGTAGGTGGAGTGATGGCATAGAAGTTGGAACCCATCCCTTAACGACGAGCGATAAGGCCGGTCACAGACGTGCTCAAACTTCATTAAAATGCCTATAATAACACCTTCTCCTCATGCTGTACGTTGTATGCTACAAACACCGCGTATTGCCAGGCACCACTTGATTTTTTTTTTTGGAAAGTTTGGCAATTTTTATCCTGGAGTTACTCAGGACAAATAAAGAGGGGGTCCAAAAGATGGTAGAAGAAATAAGCGATAACATCGCAAAGACGAAGGTATAAGAAGAACCAGGCGCGGCTTAACAAAAAACAACGGGATGCTCCAAAAGAGACCAATGATACCCCCTCCACTTCCTCGGAAGCGGCGAAGAGGATAAGGTCTGTTCCTCGGGAGACCTAAGCCACCGCTAAGCCGAGTAAGAAGAAAAAGAGCTTCCCACACTCGAATGCCCCGAGCAAACAAATTCAAAATCCACACGAAGGAGACTGCCCAAGGAACCCTTCGAAGGAGGGCGAAGAAGTGAGCTCAGACATGAAGGGTGTGAGTGCGACTGCAGAATCTTCTGGACGACCCGGTGACTCAATTAAGAAGTCCAAGACCTTCCAGAAGAGGAAGATGGTCGCAGAAAACGGAGCGGAGCCGCCAACTTCTTACTACAGGGACGAATAGTGCTATGCAGTGATCGACGCCAGTAGAGGGTCCGGCAGATTGCCAAAAGAACACCAGGAGGCCATCGAAAAACGATCGGCGACAAAATATTGGATCACATCCTGAGAAGTGGCCCAATAAACATAATTAGCAGCGAGCTCAAGTGGGACTTCCTGTGGTTCTACTTGGGCCCAAAAGCAAAACCGACCGCTCTCGAGGAGGTTATAAGTGGAGTAACCACCCCTTGGGAAGGCGGTAAATTGAAGCTGGTGAGGAAGGAGAACGTACCTCACCTGACTAAAGCGGCAGTCTTCGTAAAATGTTATGGCTGCAAGTTGGAGACAGAGCGCATGCTCGAAGTCTTTGAAAAACAAAATGAGACTTTGGCAGTGAAGAGATGGGAAGTCTTCCACAGGGAGGAGAAAGAAGATGGCACTCTCCTTGTGGTAGGAATTGACGACCTCTCACTAGCCAGTCTCTCAAAGACGAAGGGCAGTCACCTTCAAGATTGGATGGGCAAGAGTCGGAGAGGAGAAAGATGCCCAACCACCTAGCCGGGAGGAAAACCTACCGAGCGAAGACACAGAGGGAGACGAACCCATCATCGCCTCCCAAGAAAACCGTCTACTGGACGACCAATGATTGAGGTCATCCAGATCAACCTCCATCGGAGCGAAACGGCAACTCATGCGCTGATGGAGAAAATGAACAAAGGTAATATACATGTAGGTCTAATCCAGAAGGTCTCCAGAAGAACAAGGTCTCTGGATTGAACCATATAAATTATCAACTTTTCTACGCTAGTACAGGTACCCGCCCGAGGACCTGTATTATACTCCATAAAAATGTATGCTTTCTTTTCTCTCCAGAGTTGTCATCGTCTGACGCCACGGTATTGAAGCAAGGGAATGGTAATATATACCTAGCGTCTATATTAAAGTTGTGCCAAAGGAACTATATGGAACTATCTCGTTCACTTCGCAGTTCCAATGGCCCACATTTTTTCTTTGAACAAACTGCGTATACTTAACAACACACGTTACATTTCATGATGTTACTCATACGTTTTGGAACTAGTACAAGGAACTAGGAACTAGATTACGCAACTCTAGTCTATATACCTACCGTTCGACTCCCCGACATTACCACCTACGTCGGAATTGCAGCAGCTGGTGAGGAAAATCAAGCAAACAGGTAACGAAGTACTAGTAGGTAGCGATGCTAAATCACCACATTTCGTGGGGTAGTACTAACACTAACAAAAGGGGTCAAGCCCTTCTAGATTATTTGAATACTAACGACCTAATAACTCTTAACGTAGGAAATAAACCTACTTTTGTTAACAGAATTAGGGAGGAAGTACTAGATATAAAAATATGTTGAGAAAACCTAATAAAAGAGGTAAATTAAGGTACAGACTAGGGCAAGGAGAAGATGAGGAATGCCTAAGTAAAGAGGACATTGACAGTAAAGTCAACAAATTAGCCGAAGCCCTGGTAAAGTCTTTCGAGGATAGTTGTCCCCTACGAGAAAGGAAGTCTGCCTACGAAAAACCCTGGATGACAGGGGAAATTCGTAACAAAGGCAAAGAGGTCCGTAGACTTTACAATAGGGCAAAACGAAAAAAATTAGCTGTATTCTGGGACAACTACAAATCAAAACTAAAAGAATACAACAAACTGGCAAGGAACGCCAAACGTAACTCTCTTAATAATTTAAAAACATGGTTCTCCTCTCCAATTGAGGTAACCTATATGTTTTTATTCAAACCTTAATTTTTTTTATATTTTTAGGAAAAATAGGACTTTCCTCAATTATCAACCAAAACTCAAAGACAAAGGAAAAAAATAAATTCCAACTAAAAAATGTATAAATTGTTTGATTCCATGGCATTCAGAAATAATGTTACTAAAAAGATCACAGCCACAGAAGAAATATGGAAATTGAAATGTAAGAATTAGAAAATAGAATGAAAGATATACACGGCGGAATGGAATCATTCCCTGACCCACTTTTCCAGCCATGAAAAGATTGACATTTATACTTGTGCCCCAGCCTGTGGTCAGAACCAGCCTAAATAACCAGAATCTGAATTCCAATCAGTTTAAGAGCATAAATAAAAATATCACTGATAGCCAATGCACAGAGATTCATCTAGAAAATGGGTTACAAAGAAATGGTATTACTAACTCGATTCTTTGCACTTCCCTACTTTCGAGTCGAACTCAAAAGATGAAATAATAGAATAATTGAAAAGACACGAAAAAGAAATACGTGTGTTTTACGAAGCCGAACAAAAAAAATATTGAAGTCATACTTTATAAGCACAATCGACAAAAGGTGTTGTTTGTTATTAAGTATATTGTTCGGGCCCCACGTTGGGCGCCAAAAAAATAATCTAATATGTAGCATACAACGTACAGCATGAGGAGAAGGTGTTATTATAGGCATTTTAATGAAGTTTGAGCACGTCTGTGACCGGCCTTATCGCTCGTCGTTAAGGGATGGGTTCCAACTTCTATGCCATCACTCCAGCTACACGCAATTTTTTTTAGTTTACGTGCTCATGGTCGAGAGAGGAAGTAAGAAAAGAAAGCAGAATGCTAGGATGCATAGAGGTTATATTCCTATGTGGCTAGAACACTTGAACCGAGGGGTCTGTTTGATCTTGCCCCCCCAGTATGCCCACCCAACCGATCCGCAGCATTTCCAATCCTAAGAAACACATATCCGCTGCGGATCCCCATCAGGGCAAG
This sequence comes from Musca autumnalis, assembly GCF_047663935.1. NCBI lineage: Eukaryota > Metazoa > Arthropoda > Insecta > Diptera > Muscidae > Musca > Musca autumnalis. The sequence goes on from NW_027412088.1 coordinate 167,778,966, forward strand.
CACCACTCTACACATATCAACATTAAAACTTCAACAGAATAAACATATTAAAAATTTTAAATATATTAGCGGGAGACTCAATCTTTAGTGATCCGACTGTGGCTGTTTTGTTTGTTCATGTGGATTGGACAACAAACATAACCTTTTTATGAATTGACTTCTGCCACAAATAAACATCCTTATGACACCAACATAATAACCGCTTTTTACTTGTAAAAACTGTCTAAACAGTGTTTTAATATGTACATTGACTACATGGACTCTAATGAGTCCATAATAAAATTTTCTCAAAGCGAGTAAATAGAAATACATACATTAATAATATGGGTTTTAAACCTAATGCTATAATAGAGTGTGGTTCACTTAAAACTTCTTATAGAATTAATTAAAATATGTTTTGGTTGGAAATTTTATCTATTTTCATATTTTACACTAATTTTCTCAAAATTCGTATACCGACCGAATTTACCACATTCGTGCTTTTAATTTATATAATCTTGAATTTTAGTTACTATTCTTGCCCTTATTCTCAAAAACATCAAACATATAAGTTTTCATCACAATTTACAAAACACACATGTACGGTACATTACCGGTACGTTATGTTTTAGTGAACCGACCAGTGCACTGTGGTCGAACTTGTATGGGAAGAGCGGCCAAAAATACTTCCTGAGCAGATAACAATACGAAAATTTCAGTAAAGGCTAGTTTAGCAACACAAATAAAAAGAAGCAAAAAAAATTCAATATAGGTCCAAGGTTAGGTATAGCTCCCATAGAACGGTACCCCCTGATTTCAGGCATTTTGGGGGTCTTGACCACATCTTTCAGTGAATTTGGCTAAAATTTGGCTATCGGTATTCCCTAGTGTTAGAATATCTTCTAGATTTTTTTGAACTGGGTCCACCTTTTTATAGGGTCCCCATGTAATTGTACTGCCCGATTTTCGGAATTTTGAGGGTTTCATATAAGTTATTAAATCGAAATGGCCGAAATGCCACTTAATCTTTCGTGGATGTAGGCTACCCCCAGAAAATTGTCGATTAATGTAGGTCCACCCTTTGATTTTGTCCCCATAAATAGGTACCGCCCAAAATTCGGTATTTTTAGGGTTCTAGCCGTAATAATCAATCAAAATGGCTGAATTTTTCAAATTTTACATTGAGGACCACATTTTAACGTATTCTCATATAACTGGACCTCACAATGCCTCTTCTATATATTTAAAAAGCTGAAATGTATCACCTGCACATTTGAAAAAATTACAAAAACACCCTGAAATGTACCCTTAGTATTTTGGGAACCAGTTCCAAAGATGCGGAAAGATGCAACTGAAAGTTTGGAAAATATAACACTTAGACTACTACTGATCTTTTAAAAAAAATTTCGTTAGGGGGAAAGAGGGGGAACATAATTAAAACTTTACATGAAATTGAATTATATTGAAGAAATGACATTACAAAAGTCCTTTAGTCAACACACGTATTCAATAATGAATCCCAAAAATTAACAAACACAAAACTGCATAAAAATTAAGTTAATACATTGTTTTTCAATATTCGAATTATGTTTGGTCAATATAGAGTTCATTTAGTTTGATATTGATATTTTACGTTCACCTAACTTTTGCACTGAATTCACCTAGAAATCCAACCTCTTAAATTTTCTCTTTCTTGGTGCCATTCTCAAAGAGTACAGTAAGAAGTAGTCCATAACAAAATTGTTTTAGAGAAATTTAACATGTTAGTATTAGATATGAACACATTTGGTACCAAAAATTAGACTTTTATTTTTTAATTTTGGCCAATGCCAGCGACCACTGTGCAGTGGTACACTACGATAATCGTACTGTACCCCAGTCGGTTCACTAAAAAATCGTAGCGTGCCGCAGTCGGTACACTGAAAATCGTTGTTTACCGCTGTCGGTACAGTAAGATTTTCGTTGTGCTCCGGTACAGTATCACTAAAATATTTTTTAGTGTTTGTGTACCGGTACGGTACATTATCGTAGCGTACCTATCCACCTTGGTACGGTACAGAACGGTACGGTACAATACCATAGTGTTTATTTTCGAACACTAAAGTAAATTAGTTGTTCCATTTTACTTCAATACAACTCGTGGTGGAAAGTATAACAAGTTCAAATATAAGTATCAACGGAATATTTTTTTTTATTTGAAAATTTTGCCTTTTTAGGCGAGGATCATTTTTAGTATTAATTTTTAATTCATTTCTCGTTGGAATCGAGCTTAATGATCAATAATGCATCTGAAAAAGGAAAGTCGACGATTCGAACCCGACGATTCTGTGACATGCATGTTTCGCCTTCGGCAAAGGCTCTTCAGACATATCGGATGTGCATCGGCTTCGCTGTCTCGAACTTTTCTTCTTTCAAATGCATTTTCTTTTGTTTTTTTTACAACGACAATGGGGATTTTCCCATTTAGTTATGCTTTCATGACAAACGCTTAGCGCTGCCTTTAAAAGTAAAGAGTTTGGCTCTGAACGCTAACACGCCGTAATAAAGTCTATAGTGGAGATGGGTCGGCATATGATAACCTATAGCACTACCGCCGTGCATACCTTAATAGTCACGACTTCAAGTAACTATAGTTAAGTATAAGTTATAAGTTAAGTATAAGTATACTTATTTTAGTGGCCAAAAATAACCGCTTATTTCGCGCGACATGCTCTTGTTAAGACAAGGGATTAGTAAAGGATTTTGTAATGAATATTTTTGCTGGGAAGAACTATCTATGACAAAATTGTCAATCCAATCCAAGGGGTGCGCCTAAGCAACATAATTGTGTAATATTAACATTTTCGAAAATTCAAGACTCATATCCTGCGAAGTATGGACTACCGACGGAAAAATTTATAACATTGTGATCAGAATAACAAGGACTACCTATGGTGAACATTTCAACTAGATCGGTGGGATGCTCCAAAAACAAACTCTTAATGACAATTTTTTTTAAATTTCACAGTCTTTCCTAACCGGATAGGATGAATAAGGTTATTGTAAAATTTTCCTGTTTTCAGTATTTCAATACGATCTCCAAACAGAAATATTATTTGCATACATAAATCTTTAATAACATCTATAAATTGTATAAGAAATTATATTGACAAAATAAATGCAATGTAACACAGTTCGTTCGTCGTTCAATGTTTGCATTCAATTACGGATATAAATTAATTAATATTGCCATAATAAAATGTTCAAACAAATCGAGTTTGTCGACGAAATTAATTCAGTTTGAATGCAACAGTTGATATTGAAAGAACAACTTACACAATGAGAAATATCTCAATACTAAGTGAAGAATTGCAAAAAATTGCCAATGAGGAATTGGGTGAAGTTCCAACTCGAATTGCTGAGGACTTGGCCACCCTACGTTTATGGTTAGAACATCAGCCGCACATAAAATATCGTGATGATGATCAATTCCTGTTGCAATTTTTACGAGGTTCTAAATATAGCATGGAAAAGGCTAAAACAAAATTGGATTTATACTATTCGCTGAAATCCCGATATCCTGAAATGTTAAATCTCTGTGATGTTGATGATGTGAAATTTCGTGAAGTTTGTAATTTGGGGTAAGTATATTAAATAAAATTTCAAATTAAATACAATTTGCTGATTTAATGTTTATTTTGCAGCACCTTTCAAACTTTGCCCAAACCTGTCAATGATATTGGCCCTCGCATTATTGTTGGACGTTTTTGTTATCCCACAAATAAATATACCATTGAGGACATATTTCAAGCTGGGTGTGGCCTACACGAAATGTTACTAGTCCAAGATCCTTATGCCTGTATCTGTGGCATTGTCTACATTGTTGACTTTAAAGAGGCCACTGCTAGCCACTTTCTGCAAATGACACCGAACTTTTGCATGAAACTTGTTTCATTTTTTGAAAAAGCTATGCCTCTGCGCATCAAATCTGTGTATTACATTAATACCTCGGAGGCAGCTCAGCAATTTTTTAAGATTTTATTTCCATTCTTTTCACAAAAGTTAAGGGAAAGAGTAAGATATCTTGAAAAGAATTATGTAATAGTCATCTAATATGGTTTCTTTTAGATACATGTCATGGGCGATGATTTAACCGAAATGATAAAAGATCTTTCACCGGAGAGTTTACCCCAAGATTATGGTGGTAACTTGAAAAGTCTTAGGGAACTTACCTTGGATTTTAACAAAAACTGGGACAGCTTTCGTGAGTTTTTCAAGGAAAATTTGAACTATGGCACAGATGAAACTCTACGTCCTGGCAAGCCACTTGATATTGATGGACTTTTTGGTGTTGGTGGTTCTTTTAGAAAACTTAATGTGGATTAATTTTAATTGTGCGAATAATTTTCTTGGTAAATGTTAACGAAATCAGTGCCAGAGTATTTATATTTTTTCTTTTCAATAAAAAATCGATATTTTATTATCAATTATAAAACGTGGATTTTTAAAGAATATTTTCCAGAGTACCTTCCCATCAACAAACGTAGATTTTTAAAGAATATTTTCTAGAGGACCTTCCCATCAACAAACGTGGATTTTTAAAGAATATTTTCTAGAGGACCTTCCATCAACAAATGTGGATTTTTAAAGAATATTTTCTAGAGGACCTTCCCATCAACAAACGTGGATTTTTAAAGAATATTTTCTAGAGGACCTTCCCATCAACAAACGTAGATTTTTAAAGAATATTTTCTAGAGGACCTTCCCATAAACAAACGTAGATTTTTAAAGAATATTTTCTAGACGACCTTCCCATCAACAAACGTAGATTTTTAAAGAATATTTCCTAGAGGACTTTCCAAAGGTGGATTTTTAAAGAATATTTTTTAGAGGACCTTCCCATCAACAAACGTGGATTTTTAAAGAATATTTTCTAGAGGACCCTCCCATCAACAAACGTTGATTTTTAAGGAATATTTTCTAGAGGACCTTCCCATCACCAAACTTGAATTTTTAAAGAATATTCTGTAGAGGACCCTCCCATCAACAAACGTTGATTTTTAAGGAATATTTTCTAGAGGACCTTCCCATCACCAAATGTGAATGTTTAAAGAATATTTTCCAGAAGACTCTGCCAGGAATAAACGTGGAGTTTTAAAGAATATTTTCTAGAGAACATTCCCATCAAGAAACGTGGATTTTTAAAGAATATTTTCTAGAGGACCTTTCCATCAAGAAACCTGGATTTTTAAAGAATATTTTCTAGAGGACCTTCTCATCAACAAACGTGGATTTTTAAAGAATATTTTCTAGAGGACCCTGCCAGCAATAAACGTGGAGTTTTAAAGAATATTTTCTAGAGGACCATGCCAGGAATAAACGTGGAGTTTTAAAGAATATTTTCTAGAGGACCCTGCCAGGAATGAACGTGGAGTTTTAAAGAATATTTTCTAGAGGACCTTCCCATCAAGACACGTGGATTTTTAAAGAATATTTTCCTTCCCATCAAGAAACGTGAATTTTTAAAGAATATTTTCTAGAGGACCTTCTCATCAACAAACGTGGATTTTTAAAGAATATTTTCTAGAGGAACTTCCCATCTAAAAACGTGGATTTTAAAAGAAAATTTCCAGAAGACCTTCCCATCAACAAACTTGGATTTTTAAAGAAAATTTGAATTTGAATTTGAATTTTTAAAAGAATATTTTCTAGACGACCTTCCCATCAATAAACGTGGATTTTTAAAAGAATATTTTCTAGACGACCTTCCCATCAATAAACGTGGATTTTTAAAAGAATATTTTCTAGACGACCTTCCCATCAATAAACGTGGATTTTTAAAAGAATATTTTCTAGACGACCTTCCCATCAATAAACGTGGATTTTTAAAAGAATATTTTCTAGACGACCTTCCCATCAATAAACGTGGATTTTTGAAAGAATATTTTCTAAACGTGGATTTTTAAAGAATAAAGAATAAATTCCCATCAACACACGTGGATTTTGAAAGAATATTTTCTAGAGGACCTTCCCATCAATAAACGTGGATTTTTAAAAGAATATTTTCTAGGTCCTCTAGAGAGGACCTTCCCATCAAGACACGTGGATTTTTAAAGAATATTTTTTAGGTCCTCTAGAGAGGACCTTCCCATCAAGAAACGTGGATTTTTAAAGAATATTTTCTGGAGGACCTTCCCATCAATAAACGTGGATTCTTAAAGAATATTTCCTGGAGGACCTACCCTCTAGAGAGGACCTTCCCATCAAGAAACGTGGATTTTTAAAGAATATTTTCTGGAGGACCTTCCCATCAATAAACGTGGATTCTTAAAGAATATTTCCTGGAGGACCTACCCATCAGCAAACATGGATTTTTAAAGAATATTTTCTGGAGGACCTTCCCATCAAAAACGTGGATTTTTAAAGAATATTTCCTGGAGGACCTTCCCATCAATAAACGTGGAGTTTTAAAGAATATTTTCTAGAGGACCTATCCATCAATAAACTTGGAGTTTTAAAGAATATTTTCCAGACGACCTTCCCATCAATAAACGTGGATTTTTAAAGAATATTTTCTAGAGGACCCTGCCAGCAATAAACGTGGAGTTTTAAAGAATATTTTCTAGAGGACCCTGCCAGCAATAAACGTGGAGTTTTAAAGAATATTTTCTAGAGAACCCGTGAATTGTTAAAGAATATTTTCTAGGTGACCCTGCCAGCAATAAACGTGGAGTTTTAAAGAATATTTTCTAGAGAACCCGTGAATTGTTAAAGAATATTTTCTAGAGGACCCTGCCAGCAATAAACGTGGAGTTTTAAAGAATATTTTCTAGAGGACCCTGCCAGCAATAAACGTGGAGTTTTAAAGAATATTTTCTAGAGGATCTTCCTACCAATAAACGTGGAGTTTTAAAGAATATTTTCTAGAGGATCTTCCTACCAATAAACGTGGATTTTTAAAAATATTTTTTAGAGGACCTTCCCATCACCAAACGTGGATTTTTAACGAATATTTTCTAGAGAACCCGTGAATTTTTAAAGAATTTTTTCTAGAACACTCTGCCAGGAAAAAATGTTCGTAACATTGCAGTTTTCAGAGTTCGAAATATCGAAGTCATACCATACGAAAAATCTGATGGTACCTTTATATAAGGAATATACCAAAGTATGAATCTAGATGGATCAGTTTATTCGTGGAGCTATTCTACCCATTGATAATGCGAAATACCAAGTTACAGCCACTAGACTAATCCTTTAAAAGACTTTACATCAAGCGGTATCGTAATACCTTCCAATCCGAGAACCCACAATACCTCTTCTATGGAGGCTATATTAAAACGTACCTACTTTATACCTATTCGAATATTAAATACCAAATTACAGCCATTTCGGTAGGAAAATGCCGCTAAAAACTTTAAATAAATCGGGAGGCACAGTTCTATGGGGGCTATACCAAAATATGAACCTGTACTGAAAAAATGCTTGGAAAAGTTTTGTAATCCCAAAGAGGAGTAAATACAAAATTTCAGCCATTTCGGTGTGATGATGAGGCTAAAACCTTCAAAATACCGAAAATCGGGAGGCACCATTCTGTGGGGGCTATATTAAAATGTGGACCTATACTGACAAATATCTCGGGGAATGTTTGGTAGCTTAAACAAGTAAAAAAGTATCAGTCGACTTTGCCGACAGAGATATACCCTCAGCCGATGTGAATTAAAACTTTCATTTACGGTCATATCGAATGCATTTATGATCTTTTCATTATCTTGTGGCCTTTTTTGGACCTTTGAATTTGCCGACGAAAATATGGATTAGGATTAAAGTTCAAAAGTGTTGCAGAGGAGGAACTTAAAGGAATGGACCGACATAGTTCATTATGGAAGTGGATATTATTTTCGATAGATATCGCGCCACTAGTCATTTCAGTGGGTGGTCATCGTATAACTTATGGACCAGTATGCCAGGAAGCATGCAATTGTCCTCGGAAAACATAATAACGTTGTAAGCAGACAACAACGAACAGCATCGGCATACATTTCCAAAGGATCTTCGAACAGACCTTAAACTGCACTTAAACACAAATGTTGGACTTTTGTGGAGGAGGTACCCTAAGGTACATTCATTTTAGAAGTTAAATTAAATTTGGACAAAATATTAGGAGATCCCAATTTTGGACCAAATTTGATCAAGAGATATCGTGCATACCATTTAAGTGACAATTTTTAAAGATTCTAGGGAACTACCGGAATTTGTGGACCGGTATTGACTATCTTCTAACTGAAACTATGGCAAAATATGAAGGCGAAATTTTGGACCAAATCGGTTGATCCGTTCGAGAGTTAGCTTGCGCTCCAGCCACTACATTTGGTGCCATAGGGTTTTTTACACCTATCGGGCTGTTTTCTCAAGAAGTATGGACTTGCCCCTAAAAAACGTTTACCGTCGTAATTGAGGCAGCGAATGCAAGTTGCCCCAAAAAAACAAAGACATTGCAAATGGACTCTTAATTGTCTGAAACACATTTCGTCCAAACATACTTGGGGTCTAAAACATTAGGCACATTTATCCCGTATGAATGTGTATATATCCTCCTTAGCATAAATGCTGAGGGTATAAAAAGGAGCAAATACCGAATTTCAGAGGCATTTTGGCAAGATAATGTGGCTAAAACCTTTAAAATTCCAAAAATTGGCAAGTAGCGTTTCCATGGGGGCCCCATCAGGGCTTGGACCTACACCGACAAATTTTTGGGACAATTTTTGTGGCCCTAAAGAAGAAAAAATACCAAATTTCAGAAAAATTTCAAGATAATGTGGCTAAAACCTTCAAAATACCAAAAATCGGAAGGTACATTATATAGGGGCTAAATCAAGAGGTGGACCTATACTGACAAATTTCTCGGGGAAAGTCTGGAGTCTTTAAGAAGGAGAAAATTTCAGCTATTTAGGTAAGATAATGTGTCTAAAACCTTAAAAAACCCGAAAGTCGGGAGTTGCCGTTCTATGGGATTATACCCGAAGGTAGACCTATAGTGCCAACTTTTTGGGAGGAAATTTTTTTGGCCCCATAGAAGACTATGTACCAAATGTATGCATTTGGTAAGATATTGTGGCTAAAGCCTTCAAAATTCCGAAAATCTAGAGATTCCATTCTTTGGGGTCTATATCAAAACGTGGACCGATATAGACCACTTTCAATACCAAACATTCTAGGAGTGATAAAAACTTCTGTACCATATTATGGAGCTCTATCTTAAATACTGCAAGCTGTATCTTGATTTCAACAGACGGACATAGTTATATCGATTTAGAATTTTATACCGATCAAAAACATACTTCATAAGGTCTTCACGAATATTTCGACGTGTTACAAAAGGAATGACAAAGTTAATTATACCCTCCATATTATAGTGGAGGATATATACACCTTAAAAACCCCTACCACTATTATTCGTAGTGGATAGAGCGCACGACAACTTTCGGACTGGATACTGCGGTGGTCCGAACTTTGCCAATTTTAATATTTTTGAGAATCTTAAGTAACAATCAGGACTGAACTTCTTTAGTGATTAACATGGCACACCCTAATACATATAACACAATCTACATTTATACCATATCTACCATAGCAGCGTCAATTAACATAGAATTTATTGCGAAACCAGATTAAAACAAAGAATATAAAACAAATAACAAAGAACATATAAAGAAATAAATATATTAATTAAATTAAAATGAATACAAATGAAATAAACCTAATGATCACACTCAGAATTTCAATCAAAACGACAATTAATTACTCAAAGAATAATCCCTAAGAAAACGAAAACAATTATTCGAATGTCTGTCGATTTTAATTTTCTTCAACAAAAACTATTTCATATAAGAAGAAATCTCATAAGAAACAAACAACAGTCGACTTTGCCGACAAAGACATACCCTCAGCATGTGACAATAAGAAAAGAAACAAGTAAGATCGGCCTTAAGTTCGGCCGGACCGAACTTTTTAAATATTGAAGTAAAACGGATAGTTAGATTCATATCACGCCAAGGCTTTTTTCAAGGAGAAATGAAATATGCTAACTGAAGAATATCACTTTCTTTTAAACAAGGTTTAATTCGAATGAGACGTCGCACAGAGGGGAAATGTATGTCAAAAGTGGATTAAAACTAATGAAAAGCTAATTTATAATCCGAATGATATAATATAATATAATATTTTGCACAAATCATGTCTTCGGTCCAAGGACTATTTCTGTAGGAAATAATCAAAATCGGTCCAGATTTGGATATAGCTCCAATATATATTAGCATCGTATATAAGGTAAATAATGCACTAAAAGCGTAATGTAGGTCCGATCATGCTGAAAATTGGTACAAACATACAAAACTAGCCTAGAACACAATGTTTAAATTTTGGTTGAAATCGGTTCAGATTTATATATAGTCCCCATATAGTTTTAATAGATTTTCTTATTCAATTGCACGACAGCTCTAATATATCATGGTGATTTTTTGTAATATATCCGAAATGAACATACATACACATATGACTCAGTCTATTTCATAAAATTACACTAAAATGCCGATGAAATTTGGTACAGAAAGGATAAAATTAAAAATAAGACAAATTTATTATGAATTTGCTATAAATACCAACATATTTCGAAATAAGCACTGGTTGTATTACCCATATTTTATTTGAGAAAAAACGTGATTTTTTCTGAAAAATAGGAATCCCGGTTATAAGACCGACCCAAATTTAGTGTTGGCAAATATTGCCAAAATATTTTTTTAATTTTTTAAATTTGCTTTACATAAATGATTCCAATTTTACTTGAGAAAAATCCGTGATTTTCGGAATGGCGCAAGCATATATCAAAAGTTTTGATTTATTCTTATAAATAACAGTCCCGGTTATAAGACAGATCAAAAATTAGTGTTGGCAAACGTTGCCAAACGTTGCCCCCAATGTGCTATACCTATCTCGACGAGATAAAGCGATTTTGAGATGTGTGTCCGTCCGCCCGTCCGCCTGTCCATTATAAATTGTAAACACGCTCCAGGCCGCAATTATGGACCGATCGTCACGAAATTTTGTATGGAGGTCGGGTTCAGATCAGAATAGATCCCTATTCTTATTGGTGATGATCGTGAAATATTTAGCGGGTGAAATGGACCAAAAACATAACATTTATCCAATTTTCTAGCGGCTCTGTAGGTCTCAATAATAGTCCGATGAACGCGTAATTTAAAATAAGGTAAGAGTATATCACAAAGGAGAAGCTTTCAATTTGAGATGGCGATCGGATAATATTTAGAGGGTTAAATGGACCAAAACTTTTGTGTGAAAATTGTGAAAATTTTTAATATACAGCTTATATTTTAATTCCTAGAAGTGACATTCCGGACAAATGAGATATACTTGAAAGTGGAACGCTTGACCTTTCAATTGATGCCAATTATGTTGGTGTGCATGATCAGATAACAGAGTTACAGCCTAATATATTCCGTTATTTGTTTGCGCTAGACGTCGCAATTATACATCAATAGTCACGAAATTTTGCACCGGGTAAGAGTATAGGTCGAAAAAGATGCCTAAAATTTTGAATGATGATCTGATATTCTTTAGCGGGTGAAATGGACCATTACTTTTGTATGAAAAATATAACAATTTTATTTGTGGTCGATATTTTAATTTCTTGAGGACATATATATTTCGCAAAGTTGCCTACATATGGAAAAAAACTACTGACCTTTCCTCTGATGTAAATTGCAATAAAGTGTTTGCTAGATAACTGGCCTACTGCCTAATACATAATGGGTTCTGTGTAGAGAACCACATTTTTATTCCATGCTACTTATTGTCTCTCCAAAAGTTTATGTAACACCACGAAATATTCGTCCTAGACCCCTTATTTGGTATGCCAAATTGCATATCTCGACGAGATAAAGCGATTTAGCGATGTGTGTCCGTCCATTAAAAATTGTAAACAAGCTTAAGGCCGCAATTATGGACCGATTATAACGAATTTTTTAAGGAGGTTGGGTTCGGGCCAGAATAAAAATGATTAGTTTTTGCTGATGATCGTGAAATGTTCAGGGAATGAAATGGACCAAAAACTAAATTTTAACCAATTTTGTAGCGGCTCTGTAGGTCAACATAATAACCCGCAAAATTTTAAACAAAGTTTGAGTTTATGATGAAGAATAAGGGTACAAACCAACGAGAACGTCAGATAATACTTAGCGAGTTAAATGGACTGACACTTTTGTGTGAAATTGGTAAAAATTTCAATAACGTAGCGGTTAAACAACGGAAGTTGTAGTACTACATAAGTGGGTTTCATTACATTTTAGTTTGTGTGAACTAAATTTGCCTTCCTTGCTAAAAATGTCTTTGTCATGCTAGATAACTTTTTGGTTTTGGTCATAAGTATTATACATTACATCTCTGATATTTGATAATTAAATTTTCACAATCATTGAAAAGAAGTTCCGTGGAGAGCGATTGTCCAGGGATAGTGGTATAGGGTATCCCATGGTCGGCTCCGTCCGACTATAGACTTTTTTTACTTGTTTTTCTTCATTTTTATGTAATTTTCAAGATTATTATCTTAATGTGTTTTTAATACATTATATTGATCTGCCAAAATCATAGTTATCTCTACCCATGGCTGCAAGACATTTCATTCAACTTGGGGTTCCGTTTTAACAACATTCCATAAATTATGTGCCAATCTCTGCACCAGGCTCTTCATTTGGGAAATCTAGTATAAATTTGAATTCTATTATTTTTAAACAATTTATTATGTAATAGTTACCATGTTTTGGTGGTCACATTTATTCTTATTTAGATGGCTTTTATTTTAAACAGAACATATTGTTACATAAGCCGAACTATGAATATATTTCCAAACGCACCGACCTTCTGCTATGCTTCTCCAATTTTGGATGCCATGTTTTGTGACATCATATCAATTTGGTCTTTCCATTGGAGTTTTGTCGTTAAACGGCTCGTATTCGTGTGCCGGTGGCTATATTCATCCTCTTGACATGGCCCAGCCAACGCAATAGTTGCAGCTCGATACGTTTTAATTATCGGTGTCGGTCGGCGGGTACAGCTCATGGTTTATAGACCGGGTCTCTTTTATACCTATTTTTAATTCCACAAAATTAAACAGGTTTCCAAACACCAAATATATTTTTATTTTTGTTTATAACAATTTACATAGTCTTTTTAATAAAAATATGTAAATTTTGCCACTATCGATCACTTTCTTCTGAGTTTTATTTTCATTTTAACAATTTCTTTTGCAAGTAAACAATTATTCGGGTACATGACTATTTGATCATTTATTGTACGGGTATTTATCAATTTATTTAAACTCATGACAATGTCATGACAAAGATAGGATATTTTACCACTTCATTTGCACTCATGAAAATTTGATGAGAAAGATCGGATCTTTCACGACTTCAATTGCACTCATGAAAATTCAATGAAAATTATGGGATCGTTCACGACTCCAGTCGAACTCATGATAATTCGATGTAAAAGATCGGATCTTTCACGACTTCATTTGAACTCATGCAAAAGAAAAAGTGAAATCATGATTTCACATGAAACCACTTCCATTTAATTTTGCTGGGAATGTTCATGGCGTTTCTGTAGTCCCACTTACTAAATTTAGAGATCTTATCTGTAATTATAAAGTTAGCAAAATCGCAAGTGATCGCGGTATTTTACTTCCAAAACAACCATTAATGATAATTACCATTGTACTGCATATACATTTTCTAAACAATACGTCTAATATTCTCTGAAATGTTGCTTTTTTTGTTAATACCCTTATAGTACGTTTATATATAACCGGATTTAACAAACCCACTGGTTTTGAAATGTCAATTCCATTGGTTATATGTCAAATAAATCCTCACAAAGAAGGTTAACCCGGCAATAAGGCTCTAATGTGTACGGCGTTTTATATTAGAAGAATTCTAAATCGACATCAATCTATATTGTTGTTAGATGATAACTCGTTAAGTGTGAATACCGTTATATTAATTTAAATTAATTTCTGTTTACAGTAATGGTTTATGAATTGGATCGATGTTGATCGTGTACTAAAAACCATAATTTTACCACAATAAAATGTATTGGATATTCTCAACGTGCTGAGGTGAATTGTGCGATTAGCAACAATGCTTTGGTAAGCAACCTGTTTGTTTTTACTCGTAAATTATAGAAGTTTTTATAACCTCCCAATAATATGGAGAGTATAATTAAATTTGTCATTCCGTTTGTAACAAATAGAAATATTCATCGGAGACCCTATAAAGTATATACATATATTCTTGATCAGGGTAAAATTCTAAGTCGATATAACCATGTCCGTCTGTTGAAATCAGGATACAGCTCGCAATTTTTAAAATAGAGCTTTGTAATTTAGTATAGAAGTTTCAATTACTCCTAGGATGTTTGGTAGTGCAAATGGGCTATATCGGTTTACGTTTTGATATAGCCCCCATAGAACGGTACCACGCGATTTTCAGTATTTTAAATGGTTAGCCTTATTATCCCACCGAAAGGGTGAAACTTGATATTTATTCTTAATTGGGGCTACAAAATGTTCTCCAGAAATTTATCGGTGCACGTTTTGATAGAAAGGTATATCCAGATTTTTGTAACTTTAAAGGCTTTAGCCTCATTATCCCATTAGAATGCCGGAAATTTGGTATTTAGTCTTCGATGGGGCTACAAAACTTTCCCCCAAAATTTGTTTAGTACAGGTCCACGTTTTCGGTATTTTGAAGGTTTAGCCTCATTATCATACCGAATTTCAGAAATTTAATATTTTTTCTTCTTCGGGGCTACAAAACTCTACTCCAGAAATTAGGCAGTACAGGCTGACATTTTGATCCAGCCCCGATAGAACGGTACCTTCCCGATCTTCTGAATTTTAAAAGATTTAGCCTCATTTTAACATCGAAATGGTTGAAATTTCGTATTCAGTCTGAAATTTCATATTCAAAACTTTCCCCCAAAAATGTGTTGCCATAGGTACCTCCAGATTTTCGACATTTTCAAGGTTTTATACTAAATATCACACCGAAATGGCTGACATTTGATAGTTAGTCTTCTTTGGGTCTACAAAACTTTTCCCCAGAAAATTGTCTGTACAGGTCCACATTTTTTATACAGCCCCCATAGAACGGTACCACTTGATTTTCGGTTTTTTGAAATTGATTTTTTTGTTTAGGTTTTGCTAGGGCTATAAACTATTTCTACAGATAATTACTGGTATATGTCTCGTTTTGGTATAGTCCTCATAGAATAATATTGCCGATTTTCGGTATTTTTAAGGTTTTGGCAACCTTATCCTACCGATGCACAATGGTAGGCCAAATACCATATATTAGATAGCCACAACCTCAAAATATCGAAAATCTGGAGATACCGTTCTATGGGTTGTATATGAAGACGTGGACCTATAACGACAAATTTCAGGTGGTTTATTCCCCCAACGAGGAATAAATAGCAAAGTTCAGTCATTTCGGTGGTATATTAAGGTCACAACCTTCAAAATACCGAAAATCGGGAGGTACTGTTCTATGGGGACCGTATAAGAACGTAGACCTATACGGATTGATTTCAGGTGGAAATGTTTATCCCCCAACGAGGAATAAATATCAAATTTCAGACATTTGGGCTAAAACCTTGAAAATACCGAAAATCTGGAGTTCTATACCAAATACCAAACATCCTAAGAGAAACTTCTTTACAAAATTATAAGGCTCTATCTTAACAACTAAGAAATTATCAGACAATTGTGCGGACGGAAATATACTCTCAGCCACTATCCAGAAAACCCAACAAAAAACCCAACACAATAATGTATAAAATATATTTTGTATCACGAGTTTGCTTTAAAATCTGTACGTACCGTAATGTTGGGCTATTCCAAATCATTGACATATACCAAACGTTTTTAGTAACCAAACTTCTTCATAAATAACTCGAAATATTAAATTACGTAATACTAAGTTTGAAAGAAATTTTTGAAAAAGTTTTAGAGTTATCGTGCACAATAGCCATTTTAGTATATGACGGCAGGGTTTTGGAGCTTTTGAGCCATTATCTCAGGAAGTATTGACATACTCCGGAAAAAATGTACCGTTGTAAACGAAGCCGCTAGAACGACCTACTGAAAAAAGAATCAAAACGATGCGAGGGGAGCTCTTAAACTTCATTTTTTCCGAATTTTGTGTGGGAGGAACCCGAAAGAAGAGAGAGAACCGATTAGTCCATATTCCAACCTGATACATGACTGGATGAAATAATACGATGTGCAAAGTCTGCACCAATCAGAAACTCCCTGCGAAAATTATCTTGCGGATTTCCATTTTGGTTGGTGCCGTCTGGGTTTCTTGGGGCTTTTAGGCCAATATCTCAGAAAGTATAGACTTGCGCAAGAAAAAAATTGTACCGTTGCAAAGGGAGCAGCACGAACAACCTACTGAACAAAACTTCAGAACGATCAGAGAGGAGCTCTTAAATTTCACTTTATCGGAATTTTGTGTGGTAGGTACCCGAAGGAGTGGACCGATATAGTCCATATTCGAACGCGATATATATCTGGATGGGATAGTGTGAAGTTTGGACCAAATCAATTCCACCCTTCGAGAGTTATCGTTCACGCCATTTTAAGAAAATTGTTTAACTTGGAGGTGACCGCCCATCTTCGAACTTAAACTACGAGTAATTTTGGACAAAATATAACGATGCCCAAAAATTGGTTCGAAAATTATCGTGCGCACCAGCCAGTCAGACGGACAGACAGACAGACAGACAGACGGACGGACGGACGGATGGACGAATCGACTCCAAATTGTCTGAAACAAATTTCGTCCAAACATACTTGGGGTCTAAAACCGTTATTTCAATGAGGCACATTTTTGGTCGCATCAAAGTGTATAGGAGGGCTGCACGAAAACTACCTGGCCTAGGCAACACCGCGTGTTGCCAGACACCACTTGATTTTTTTTTTTTTTGGAAAGTTTGGCAATTTTTATCCTGGACTTACTTAGGACAAATAAAGAGGAGGTCCAAAAGATGGTAGAAGAAATAAGCGATAACATCGCAAAACTTACAACAAATAAAGTGCGGTGGACTGGGGCTCAAAGACGAAGGTATAAGAAGAACCAGGCGCGGCTTAACAAAAAACAACGGGATGCTCCAAAAGAGACCAATGATACTCCCTCCACTTCCTCGGAAGCGACGAAGAGGATAAGGTCTCCCGAGGAACAGAACACCGCTAAGCCGAGTAAAAAGAAAAAGAGCTTCCCACACTCGAATGCCCCGAGCAAACCAATTCAAAACCCACACGAAGGAGACTGCGCAAAGAACCCTTCGAAGGAGGGCGGAGAAGTGAGCTCAGACATGAAGGGTGTGAGTGCGACTGCAGAATCTTCTGGAAGACCCGGTGACTCAATTAAGAAGTCCAAGACCTTCCAGAAGAGGAAGATGGTCGCAGAAAACGGAGCGGAGCCGCAAACTTCTTACTCCAAGGTAGCCAGGAAGTACTACAGGGACGAACAGTGCTATGCAGTGATCAACGCCAGTAGAGGGTCCGGCAGATTGCCAAAAGAACACCAGGAGGCCTTTGAAAAAACGATCGGCGACAAAATATTGGATCACATCCTGAGATGTGGCCCAATAAACATAATTAGCAGCGAGCTCAAGGGGGACTTCCTGTGGTTCTACTTGGGCCCAAAAGCAAAACCGACCGCTCTCGAGGAGGTTATAAGTGGAGTAACCACCCCTTGGGAAGGCGGTAAATTGAAGCTGGTGAGGAAGGAGAACGTACCTCACCTGACTTAAGCGGCAGTCTTCGTAAAAGGTTATGGCTGCAAGTTGGAGACAGAGCGCATGCTCGAAGTCTTTGAAAAACAAAATGAGACTTTGGAAGTGAAGAGGTGGGAAGTCTTCCACAGGGAGGAGAAAGAAGATGGGACTCTCCTTGTGGTGGGAATTGACGACCTCTCACTAGCCAGTCTCTCAAAGACAAAGGGCAGGGCGTTCTATATCTGCAACGCAGTCACCTTCAAGACTGAAAGGGCAAGAGTCGGAGAGGAGGAAGATGCCCGACCACCTAGCCGGGAGAAAAACCTACCGAGCTAAGACACAGAGGGAGACGAACCCATCAGCGCCTCCCAAGAAAACCGTATAATGGACGACCAGTGATTGAGGTCATCCAGATCAACCTCCATCGGAGGGAAACGGCAGCTCAGGCGCTGATGGAGAAAATTAACAAAGGTAATATACATATAGGTCTAATCCAGGAACCTTGGACAGTGAAGAACAAGGTCTCTGGATTGAACCATATAAATTACCAACTTTTCTACGCTAGTACAGGTACCCGCCCGAGGACCTGTATTATAGTCCATAAAAATGTATGCTTTCTTTTCTCTCCAGAGTTGTCATCGTCGGACGCCACGGTATTGAAGCAAGGGAATGATAATATATACCTAGCGTCTATAATATAGACTCTATATACCTACCGTTCGACTCCCCGACATTACCACCTACGTCGGAATTGCAGCAGCTGGTGAGGAAAATCAAGCAAACAGTTAACGAAGTACTAGTAGGTAGCGATGCTAACTCACACATTTCGTGGGGTAGTACTAACACTAACAAAAGGGGTCAAGCCCTTCTAGATTATTTGAGTACTAACGACCTAATAACTCTTAACGTAGGAAATAAATTAGGGAGGAAGTACTAGATATAACAATATGTTGAGAAAACCTAATAAACGAGGTACATGACTGGAGGGTCTCAGATCACCACTCCTCTGACCACAGGTATATTAGGTTCAAAATATCAAGGTCACCGCCAAACCCAATAACATTCCGCAACAAATTCAAAACAAACTGGACCAAGTTCGGAATTAAATTAAGGTACAGACTAGGGCAAGAAGAAGATGAGGAATGCCTAAGTAAAGAGGACATTGACAGTAAAGTCAACAAATTAGCCGAAGCCCTGGTAAAGTCTTTCGAGGATAGTTGTCCCCTACGAGAAAGGAAGTCTGCCTACGAAAAACCCTGGATGACAGGGGAAATTCGTAACAAAGGCAAAGAGGTCCGTAGACTTTACAATAGGGCAAAACGAAAAAAATTAGCTGTATTTTGGGACAACTACAAATCAAAACTAAAAGAATACAACAAACTGGCAAGGAACGCAAAACGTAACTCCTGGAAACTTTTCTGCGAACAGGTAGATAGCGTAAACGCCGTATCAAAAATTAAAAAGTTTCTATCCAAAACCCATACACAAGCCGAGCTATTAGTTGATGAAATGGGAAGGAAGATGGAAACAAGCGAGGAAACCTTAGGCCTTCTGATGAGAACACACTTCCCTTCGAGCACTGCGGCCCAAACAGTGCTTTCGACGGAAAATGTCCACACATCAGAAGAAGTACCAAAAATAGACAGCTCTATGGTTAAGCAAGCCATAATGAGCTTCTCACCAAACAAAGCAGCAGGACCTGACCACATCTTCCCGGCCTTACTTCAAAGGGTAGTGGACTACATTTCGTCCAAGCTGGTCAGAATTTTCAACGCGTGCTTAAAATTTGCGTATACTCCCATAGACTGGCAGGAGGCACGGGTTGTTTTTATACCCAAACCAGGTAAGGCAAGTTACGCAGTACCAAAATCTTATCGCCCGATAAGTTTAACATCTTTTTTACTCAAGACAATGGAACGGAAAGTCGATACCATGATCAAGAGCAAAATCCCCAACGACATGTTGATATATAAACAACATGCATACGTGAAACGTAGATCAGTGGAAACCGCATTGCATGAGGTAGTACACCACATAGAGAGGACCTTCGAAATGAAGATGTACACACTCGCAGTTTGCATCGACATAGAAGGTGCTTTCAACAACGTCAGCACGGAAACGCTGATCCACTCCTTAGACGAATTTCGTGTAGACAGAACGCTGAGGAACTGGATAGACGACATGCTAAGGAACAGATGGATAAGCTGCGCGCTACATGACGTAACAAGAAGAGACAAAGTAGGGCAGGGAACGCCACAGAGGGGGATTTTATCGCCGCTTCTGTGGGTCACTACCATAAATAGTCTACTAAGGTCCTTAACCAAGGAAGGATTTGAACCAGTCTTTAATGCAGACGACGTTATAATACTTCTAAGGGGAAAGAATCCAAATCTACTTTGCAGGAGAGCCGAAGAGGCTCTAAATATAGCTTACAACTGGGCTAGACCAAGAGGTCTTAATGTTAACCCGGAAAAAAACAGAGTTATGTCTTTTCACTAGGAAAACGAAATTGGGTTCCGTCGAAGAACCAGTTTTCCTGAATAAGACATTAACTATATCTCCAACAGTAAAATATCTG
Organism: Musca autumnalis; assembly: GCF_047663935.1. NCBI lineage: Eukaryota > Metazoa > Arthropoda > Insecta > Diptera > Muscidae > Musca > Musca autumnalis. The sequence continues at coordinate 167,799,352 of NW_027412088.1, forward strand.
AGGGTAATTCTAGATAGGAAATTCAAATGGAAAGACCATATTCAGGAAAGGGCTGCCAAAGCACACATATGTTGGTCAACTTGTAGAAGGGCTATAGGCTCAAAATGGGGTTTTAATCCTAGAATGATACACTGGCTATACAGAAGCGTAATAAGACCGATTCTTACTTACGCATCTGTTGTATGATGGACAGCTATGGACAAAAAGTACAATGTGGAAACATTGCAAAGAGTCCAAAGAATGTGCTGCCTAGGCATTAGCAAGGCGATGAGGACTACACCAACTAGGGCTTTAGAGACAATTCTATTTGTCCACCCGATAGAAATACAGGTAAGGTATGAAGCAGCCATCGCGGCTATAAGACTGAAAGCGATGAGCGAGTGGATCGAAAGAGACCACCAAACATACCACCAATGCATATTACGGTTCACAACGGGTGAATCTATAAATCAAATAGTATCGGACCGGATACCAGAATCAATTGAAGTAGCTCTGTGTGAAGTTCTAATACCGGACAGAGATATGTGGATCGATGGAACCCTTGCACAGATTCCCGCTGAAAGCTGCGGGTTTACGGACGGGGCTGTGTTAGGGGGGAGTACGGGACTGGGTCTTTATATCGTAGACACGGAAACGAGGATCTCCCTTCGTCTGCCGGATCATAACACGATCCTCCAGGCCGAAATCCGAGCGATCACAGAATGTCTGAACTGGTTTAAAACAAATACAAGGCCACTCACAGTTAACATCCTTAAGGATAGTAAAGCAGCAATTAGAGCTATAACAAGTAAGGCAACAATATCGAAAACTGTCTTAGAGTGTAAAAATTCAATTAACGACTATTCCCATTATGGCTCGGTAAACATTATATGGGTACCAGGACACATAGGGATTACGGGAAACGAAGTAGTAAACTTCTTAGCAAAACAAGCCAGGGAGCTACCTACAAACCTTTAAAGGCGGCGCGTATAGAACTAAAAGTTTGGGTAAAGAATGCTCATGTATCCCTATGGAATAACCAGGAAAAGGGAAAAACTACAAAAATCCTATGGGGAAACCCAGACCAGGACAAAACAAGTGACCTCCTAGTGATGAGTAAAAAGGATATCAGTAGACTGATCGGTGTCCTCACAGGGCATCTAGGACTACAAGCGCATCTGCACAGGATAGGCTGTGCAGAGAATAGTGAATGCAGGGCATGTGGCGAGGACAACGAAACGTTGGAACACTATCTCTCCCACTGCCAGGCTTTCACAAACTTAAGAACTCAACTAATGGGAAACGTCATAATTACAGGACTCGACCATATCAAGGACAACTGGTTCAAAAACTTGAGGGACTACGTCAATGGGACGGAACTCCTAAACTAGCAACAACAACTTCCAGGACACATAAAATTAGAGCGCACAACAGGCCTCTTCTGGCTTAAGTGTATGTCCTTTCTTTTTAAGGACATGTAGTGATCTTGAATCACCCCTCTTCTCAACCTAACCTAACCTACTCAGGACAGTTTGTCGTACGACCATTTTATATGTTGTTTACAGTGATTTGAAAAAAAATCACATTGCGAAAACTTTCGATGTGGATAATCAGAGCAACAGTGCATCGATCAAATTAAATGTTTGTATGTCAAAAAAGGACCATCATATGGGGCTATGAAAAACTGGTTTAATGAATTCAACCGCAAAAATGGATTTTTCTCGTTACATCCAACAAACTTGGACAATCGCTCAAAAAAGCCTCCTGTGAATTGGTTCAAAGAAATTGTTCATAAAATCGATCGCGGTGCTTCAATTGACGTTTATAAGATCGCCACAGACGACGAATCTACGATCTATGCTTATAAGCCTTAAACAACAGCAGGAATCGGCCGTTTGGGTCTTCGAAAACGAGCCAAATCAAACGAAAGTTATTCATGTAAGAAGCACTTCGAAGCAAAAGGTTGCCTGTTTCTTTAGAAAAACTGACCGTGTGGCGACTATACGGCTTGAGAAATATAGGACGGCTAATTCTGAGTGGTACACTATAATTTGTTTGCCTGAAGTCTCCTGAGAAATTCGAAAAACGAACATGAGAAGACAAATCATTCTACATCATGACAATGTGGGCTCTCACACATCGATTCAAACCAGCGCCTGTTTGACCGGAAAAAACGTGAAATTGGTGGGTCATCCGCCGTACAGCCTTGACTGGGGATCCAATAACTTCATTTGATTCCAGCACATCAAGAAAAAAGGCGTGGTCATCGATTTTTGTTGCATGAAGGTGCTGAAAAAGCATCCAAAAACCATGTTTTTGAGGTGTCTCATTCGGAGTGCAAAAAGTGATTCGCCAATAAGTTTGAGCACACGAAAAAGTTTATAAATCATGCTGGAGACTACTTAAGAAAACAATAAAACCGTTTTTGATGGTAAATATTTGCGTTTTCATTGTTAGGCCAGATAGTTATCGTTCAGCCCTCGTATAAAAATTGTATCTTGATTGCACCAGACAGACGGACGGACGGCCTGACAGACGGACATCGCTATTTCGACTTAGAATTTTATGCTGATCAATAGACAGCGGAATTTTATGCAACCCCTATTTTTGGTCCGATTCATGTCAAATGTGGGGACTGGGCATATTTTTGGCTTCTGATTAAATTGGCATTGGAACATATGACATATGCAAAATTATGCAAAATACATATTTTCTTATGCAACAAATATTTCAATAATAATAGGTACAGAAATGTTTGTATGTACAACTTTCTGAAGCCTGAAGCTAAACCGACAAATTTTAGGTGGAAAGTGTTTAGCCCAAGGAAGACTTATTACCACATTTCTGCCATTTTGGCGGGATATTTAGGCCACAACCTTCAAAATATCGGATATCGGGAGGTGCCGTACTATGGTGCTATATGAACACGTGGACCTATACCGACAAATTTTAGGTGGAAAGTTTTATACCCCCAAGGTAGACTTAAATTTCACCCATTTCGGAGGGCTATTGAGCCCACAACCTTCTAAATACTACAAATCCGGAGGTACCGTTCTATGGGGGCTATATGAAGACGTGGACCCATACCGACAAATTTCAGGTAGAAAGTTTTATACCCCCAAGGAAGACTTAGTACCAAATTTCAGCCATTTTGGAGGGATATTGAGGCCACAACCTTCAAAATACTAGAAATCCGCAGGTACCGTTCTATGGGGGCTATATGAAGACGTGGGCCTATACTGACAAATTTCAGATGGAAAGTTTTATACTCCCAACGAAGACTTTATACAAAATGTCAGCAATTTAAGTTTGATGTTGAGGCCACAACCTTCAAAATACCGGAAATCGGGAGGTACCGTTCTATGGGGGCTATATGTAGACGTGGACACATGCGGGCAAATTTCAGGTGTAAAGACGTGGACACATGTCGAGAAATTTCAGGTGGAATGTCATATACTCCAAAGGAAGACTTAATACCAAATTTCAGCCATTTCGGAGGGAAATTGAGGCCACAACCTTCAAAATACCAGAAATCTGGAGGTACCGTTCTATATGAAGACTATATGAAGACGTGGACCTATATCGAGAAATTTCAAGTTGAAAGTTTTATACCTCCAACGAAGACTAAATACCAAATTTCAGTCATTTCGGTGGGATATTGAGATTACAACTTTCAAAATACCGAAAATCGGGAGGTACGGTTCTATGGGGGCTATATGTGGACCTGGGCCTATACTGACAAATTTCAGGTGGAAAGTTTTATACTCCCAACAAAGACTTTATACAAAATGCCAGCCATTTATGTTTGATGTTGAGGCCACAACCTTCAAAATATCGGAAATCGGGAGGTACCGTTCTATGGGGGCTATATGAAAACGTGTACCCATGCGGACAAATTTCAGGTGTAAAGTTTCATACCCCTAACGAAAACTTAATACCAAATTTCAGCCATTTCGGTGGGATTTTTAGACCACAAATCCATGTATATATTTTTGCATAAACAGTTAAACAAGTCATACGCTTCAACTATGTACATATGTATGTAAATATTTTAATTTTTAGAAATAGTTCTATTATTGAAGTGAAACAAAATGTTTAAATTATATGACACATATTAAACAATTAACAACACTATTAAGCTGTCATTGTTTGTCAAAAGAACCACCGAACCATTTCATGCCGAAACCCTATAATTTTCTTATTTAAACTCAAATGCAGGCAGCAACATTATGATTATTTTTCACAACTTGCAACAATGAAAGCTCATCTAATTCTTTGTGGACTATTGGTGTTGGTATTAATTTCGGATTTCGCCCAAATATCCATGGTATGTTAATGTTATTTTAAATTTCACAGTTTTATGTAGGTTTTCGTCTTTATATCTACAGGCAGAAAGCGAAATGTCGGCCATTGTAAAATATACCATAGATAAATGTGCCAAAAGCACAAGTGTCCCAGTTGAACAGGTGGAACATTTTATGCCTGCCAAAGCAGCTGATTTGGACAATTTTACGCATAATATGAAATGTTTTCTCCTGTGTTTGTATAGGAAAATGGATTTAATAACCTATGACGATCATCCAAACCACGAACTATTTGGTACATTAATGGAAAAACGTTTTGCTGCTAATAAGGATAAGGTAAAGCCTGCTTTAGCTAAATGCATGACCATCGACGATAAAGATCCATGTGAGGAGGTTTATAAATTTGAAGTATGTATGTTGCAAAACGTTCAGGGATGAACAGTTTGAAACAAAAGTCCAGAAATTTGGCATATTAATTGAATAAAAATGTTTATATAATAAATTTGAATTCAGAATGGATTCTTTTATTTACTTTGCCATCAGAAGTAGTTTTTAAATGGAAATTTGTAGTTATTAAAGCAAAGTCCAATAAATTAGGTCGTTATTTGGGCTGTTTGTACTTTTTATATCCTCCACCATAGTATGGACGGTATATTAAGTTTGTTTTTCCGTTTGTAAAACATCGAACTAATCTTTTGCGATCCTACGAAGTATATATCACCAATATTTTTAAAAATTTAACATAGCTGAAGCCAAGGTTTACCCTTGTGGAACATGCGACTTGTGATTTTATATGATACAAATTAAATATTTTTGGATAAAATGAAATGTTTTTGGACGTGGCAAACATATTGGCCTTAAAAGATAATTTGCGTGGAAGCTGTGACTATATTTATGTTAAAAAATGGTTTGAAGCCAACTTGTCTTTTATTGTAAAAGTAGATGCAAACTACATAGAGATCATCTCATTAATGTATTATCTTTCAAAATTTCGTCTGCTTCTACCATTAAATAATGCTGACATTTTGAAGCCAGATTTACACTATTTTTTGAAATTTTCTTCTAATTTCATTTCGCAAACAGGGTTTTCAAAAATCATATATAGGATTGTAGTACTTGCGATGCTGAGTTATTTAATACGACTATCGTGAACGTAGTCTGCAAATCTTCATAGAAATCTGCATCCAAATGCGGAAATTTTTTCTAATAAAAATAGGTAAAAAAATTTTTTAAGTTAAACGGTTTTATGTTAAACATACATTGCAATGTTTAAGATAAATGTACTAAAAACCAAAAAATAATAAAATAGATACAGTCGTGGGAATTATAAACATATGCATAGACTAGACTAAAATAAAACCGTGGGGCACGTCAATTGTCTACACTATAATTAGGCAGTTGTTCAACCGACAACGATGGACGTGTGATAAGGAGGGCTAGAATGTGGAAACAAGCTAGCAAGCTCGATTATAAGCGAGTTTTAGGGTTTCATAGTGGTGAGCGAGTAGTACCTTGTGGATTAAAGACAAACTACGAGCAGTGAAACGCTTCCTCGCCAGGCAGCAGTGTGAATGTCCAACGATCAACTAGTTGAAACATCTCTTTTTTTACATGGAGTGTATAACTATTGGAATTTCCATGAGCAAGAAATAGTAAGTAATTTCCTCACCGTCTGCGGGCCAACTGCCTAACGACGAATTAAACGATTCTTCTATTGCACATTAAGTCGATAATTTGTAGACAATTGACGTGCCCCACGGTTTTATTTTAGTCTAGTCTATGCATATGTTTATAATTCCCACGACTGTATCTATTTTATTATTTTTTGGTTTTTAGTACATTTATCTTAAACATTGCAATGTATGTTTAACATAAAACCGTTTAACTTAAAAAGTTTTTTTTACCTATTTTTATTTTCTAGTTTTTAGTTTTTATTTCGCATTCTGTTTAATTCGTTTAGTGCTTCATTATTGCAAGGTTTCTTGCCCGTTAGTTTTTTGCAGTCCAACTCCTCTATACGTAGTCCCTGCAAAGATCTTACTCTACTAAGAGCCACGTAGGCTTGACCTTCTTCAAACAGTTTCGCACCTAAATATACGACTGCGTGATCCACAGTGCTGGCCTGCATTTTATGTATTGTAGAAGCCCATGATAGTATTAAAGGCAACACACATCTGTGTGTATCGCTCCCGTTGTTTTGTTAACCTGGCTTCATATTCTTCAGGCGTTTCTGACGCTATCATCTGTGTGTATCGCTCACGTTGCTTTGTTAACCTGGCTTCATATTCTTCAGGCGTTTCTGACGCCGTCATTTGTGTATATCGCTGACGTTGCTTTTTTAACCTGGCCTCATATTGCTCAGGTGTTTTTGACGCTAATTGTTCCCGTCGTTTCTGTAATCGACTATTTCTATCACCTTCACTTTCTTTAGCTCGTTTTGCTTTATACTTTTCTTTCGCTTTTTGAAGCCTTCGTTTACGTTGTGTTGCAGTTTCTGTTTTATTTGTGTTTGTATTTTTTATATTTTTTTACCATTTTGTTCCCACGAGTAATGGACATTTAAACGGTCGACCCCCCAGAGGTCCAATAAAGGGGCAAGGCTATGTACAACAATATGCGCCTGAGTCTTGAGAAGAAACGCTAACGACATATCATTTTTATCCACCCTAATGCCATACAGTTCTAGGCGCGTTTTAACCTTTCACCTTAACTTGGGTGGTGTACCGCTAACGACGTATCATTTTTAGCCACCCTAACGAAACACAGTCCTCAACACGATAAAAAATCTTGACTTGGGTGGTAGATTCAGGCTGGATTAATCAGATACCTAAATTATAGATTCAATTTCTAAATTTAAATCTTAATTATACGCCATTTAGTGGCTGCGCCCATCTTAAATATTGAGGTTGTATAGTGCACTGTATTCTTTTTGTCAAGCCCTTTTATTTGATACCCATACTGGTGGGATTGATAAAAAATTGTTATCAGCCATTTGGTAGCCGCGGCCATCTTAGATTTCAATTTTGCATAGTAAATTGTATACTACTTGTTGAGACCTTTCATTTGATACCCATGTTGATGGGATTGATAAAACCTAAGTTATCCGCCATTTTGTAGACGCCGCCATCTTGGATTTTAATTTTATATAGTACATTGTATTCTACTGGTTGAGCACTTTCATTTGATACCCATATTGATGGGATTGATAAAACCTACGTTATCCGCCATTTTGTAGCGGCCGCCATCTTGGATTTAAATTTTTTATAGTATATTGTATTCTGCTTGTTGAGCCCTTTCATTTGATACCCATATTGATGGGATTGCTAATACCTACGTTATCCGCCATTTTGTAGCGGCGGCCATCTTGAATTTATAATGATAATGAATAAACATAATTGCATTGTCACCAAAATCCAAAGTGTATACAAAATTTCAGTTTAATCGGTTGACAGGAAGAGGGTGAAATTTGAGTTACTAAATTTGACCCAAGAATAAAACAAACGGGGTGAGCTAAATAAAACCATTTAAAAATGGGTTGAAGCCAACTTGTCTTTTATTGTTTGCTCTCGATTTGTGATTCCACGAGTTTCGTGCCAAAGTAAAAGTAGATGCAAACTACATAGGGATCATCTCATTAATGTATTACCTTTCAAAATTTCATCTGCTTCTACCATTAAATAATGCTGGCATTTTGAAGCCAGATTTACAGTATTTTTGAAATTTTTTTCTAATTTGGTCCATACTTTGCACATCGTGAAATTTCTACCAGACATAAATGAGGTTGCAATATGGACTCTATCGGCCTACTCTTTCGCGTATCTCTCACACAAAATTCCGGAAAAGTTCGGTTTAGGACCTGCTCTCGGATCGTTTTGATTTTTGTTTTAGCAGCTTGTATTCGTCCGGAAAAGTTCGGTTTAGGACCTGCTCTCGGATCGTTTTGATTTTTGTTTTAGCAACTTGTATTCGTCCATACTCTCTGAGAAGATACCCAGAAAGCTATAAAAATCTCTATCGCACTATGGGACGATAACTCTCGAACGGATCTGCCGATTCGGTTCAAAATTAGACCTTCGTAGTATTTAGTCCAAACTAAGTTCAAGTTTGAAGATTGGCACTATCGGTGCGCACCTACCGGTACCTTCTCCCAATTTTTTTTTTGTCGGCAAATTTCACAAAGTGCTACAAAATCCGTAATCCGTAGATTCGATATTGTCAATAGATGGACGTTTCAATTCACACAGGCTGTCGGTATAAATTCTTAAAATGATTGGTTTCGGGTTTTGTATTCTTCGGGTACGATTGGATTATTGATTTGATTAAAACAGTAAGCTTGGGTCCTGATGGCAAAGTCAATAAATTTTAGCTCAAAGATCTTTGGTATAACTCTTTTTATGCATCTTTCCATTTCAGTTTTGGAATTTCTAGGCAACGCCTGATTTCTGCTAGGTAAATACTTTCTGCTAGGTAAATTTTGCTTCTTCAATAAAAAGCCACAGTTCCGTTCAACTCCCACTTGCATCGATCCATTGTAACGCTCAAAAGTCGTGGTATTAAATAACAAAACCCTGACCTTTGTGAAAATACATTAGATGGTAACGTCTACGTAAGCAATTGGTGTTGAACACGTAAAAAAGTATCAGTCGGCTTTGAGGACAGCTCGAAGGTATTCAGGGTATTTCAGAATTTTGTGGCATTTTTTTGGACATTTGAACTTGCCGACAAAAATGTGGATTAGGACTAAAGTTCAGAGGTATGCGGAGTAGGTATTTAAAGAATGGACCGAGATAGTCCATTATGGAAGTGGATCTTATTTTAGGAGTTTATGTTTTCGATAAATATCGCGTTCACTAGTCATAACTTTTGGACCAGTATGCCAGGAAACATAGACTTGTCCACAAAAAACATAATATCGCTTTAAACAGGACCGCAACGAACAGCTTCGGTCTACATTTCCAAAGGATCTTCGAACAGACCATGAACTTTTGTGGGGGAAATACCCTAAGTAGGGGACTGATATGGGCCATTTTAGAATTTAAACTAAATTTGGACAAAATATTAAGAGATCCAAAGTTTGGACCAAGTTGGTTGCCCGGTTCAAGAGATATCGTACATACCATTTTAGTGCCTTTTTTTAAATATTGTGGGGAAGTACCGATGTTGTGGACTGGTATTGCCCATCTTCGCACTGAAACAGTTTGGACAATATATAAGGCCAAATTTTCGACAAAATCGGTTGAGCAGTACGAGGGCTAACGTGATACTTTCGGGCTGTTTTCTCAAGAAGTATGGATTTGCCCATGAAAAAACGTTTACCGCCGTAATTGAGGCAGCGAATGCAAATTGCTTCAACAGAAATCAAAGTGATTCGAGAGCAGGTGAACTTATCCGAAATTTTGTGTGATAGGTACCAGAAGGATTGGACAGATATAGTCCATATTTGAACTTGATCTATATCAGGTAGACATATTATGACGTGTAAAGTATGGAACAAATCGGTAGCTCCCTTCACGAGTTATCTTGCGCACAATTTTTCCGAACATGTTTGAACTTTTGTGGGGAGGTAACGGAAGAAGTGGACCGATATAACCCATCTTCGAACTTAAACTAAGTTTGGACAAAATATTACGAAAGCTAAAATTTGGACCGAATCGGTTGATCCGTTCGAGAGTTATCGGGCGCTCCAGCTAGCCAGACAGACGGACATGGCTAAATCAACTCTAAATTGTCTGAAACGGATTTCGTCTAAACATACTTGGGGTCTAAAACTATTATTTCGATGAGGCACATTTTGTCCGTATGAAAGTGTATATGCCCTCGTTAGCATAAATGCTGAGGGTATAAAAACAAAACCTCGGCTATCAGTGGAAGTAGGCGTGGCGTAGTCTCTGTGTCGTAGTTTCTGCCTCGTCGAGAGGGGTGCAAAACGAACCTCGGCTGGTGCAGAAGCTAGTTGTGGTCATCGTACGGGTATCTCGGATGTGTTGCCGTGCCCTTGGCTTTTCGACAAGACATCAGCGTAGACATTGCGCCATCACTGCCTTAGCTGGTGACGTTGTCGTCTAAGTCCAGTGGGGTTGAAAAACGTTACCTTGGCTTTACGACAGCATTCATCGGGCCGCTGATGTGTCAAAGCCGCCACCAACCGTCTTGACATCCGTTTTCATCATTAGTTTACCTATAAATGATAGTGAATCAAGAGGTCTTCACCTAGAATATCAAGATATCTTCTCGTAGAAGGCAGTGAGAGATTTCCTCAGAGGTCTGCTTGTACAAATCTATGAGTTATTCTTATACAAAGCCTTATCATTGAAATGAAGGAGGCCTTTTCATGGAAGACCAAGAGGACTTTTCATAGAAGTCCATGTGTTAATTGGCCATACGTTCTTTTAATTAATACCACGAAGACTTCTTATAAACAACCAAGAAGCTTTCCACAGAGGTCCATGTGGAGTTTTCGTAGACCTTTTCATACAAGTTAATTAAGACAATCTTATACAGCATCACGATTTATCTTTGATTTGAAGACCACAAGGCATTTGTATAGAAGATCACGAAGTCTTTGTATAGAAGACTCCACGAAAAACAAATTAAAGAGGACCGTGAAGTCTGCTCGCTGATGATCGCAAGATTTTCTCATAAAATACCAAGAGGTTTTCCACGATCTTTTCATGGAAGACAAACAATTGGGTCTCCTCATTTTCTTGTGGAAGAGGGTTTTACAGAAGATTATTAGTCTTCTTAAAAAAGGCCAATAGGCCTTCTTATAGAATAACATGAGTTGTTCTCCGACCGTGAGGCCTTCTGATAAAAAACCAAAATGTCTTCATATATAAGACCATGCGGACTTCTCATAGACAACCATGAGGACGTCTTCTTGAAGATCTTCTTATAGAAAACTAAGAGGCATTTATAAAGAAGACAATGAAGCCTTCTTATAGGAGACCAAGAGAACTTCTTAGAAAACCAAGAAGTCTTCCATGAGAAGAACATCTCCTAAAAGAGGTCTTTCCTCGGAAGACCATGCGAGGACCAAGAAGACTTCTTATAGAAGACAACTAGGTTATCCCATGGAAGACCAGGAAGTGTTCTCATGGAAGAAAATAGAAAACCCTAGGTTCTTCTCATAGAAGTGTTTTTTTACAAAACAGTAAAGTGGGATTTTATTCTGTCCTTTAAATAGTCATTAAAAAAAGCGAGTAAAAAGGTATCAGTCGGCTTTGCCGACAGAGATATACCCTTAGCCTATGTGAATTGAAACTTTCATCTACGGACAGATCGAATGTATTTAGGGTCTTATCAGAATTTTGTGGCCCTTTTTGAACATTGAATTGGATTGGATTATGATTAAAGTTGCACTTGACGGAATGGACCGACATAGTCAATAATGAAAGTGGATCTTTGTTTGGGAGTCACAACTTTTCGATAGATAGTGTGCCAGCAAGTAATTTCAGTGATCATGTCAGGAAGCATGATCTTGTCTACGGAAAACATAATAACGCTGTAAACAGGACCACAACCAATAGCAACGGTATACATTACCCTAAACTGCACTTAAACAAAAATGTTCAAACTTTGCGGACAAAATAAATTTGGACAACATATTAGAAGATCCAAAGTTTAAACCAAATTGGTTACCCTGGTCACGAAAGTGTTCCGTGCATACCATTTTAGTGTCATTTTTAAATTTTGGGGGTAAGTACTGGAAGTTGTGAACCGGTATTACCCATCTTCGAACTGAAACTAAGTTCGGACAAAATATGACGAAGGCCAAATTTCGGACCAAATCCATTGACCAGTTCAAGTGCTATAGTCTACTCCAGCCACTTCACATGGTGCCATGTGGATTTTTACAGCTTTTGGGATATTTTCTCAGAAAGTATTTACTTGCTCCTGAAAAAAAAAACTTTTACCATCGTAAAGGGGGTCAGTGAAAGCAAGTTGCAGGTCTTAAAGTGAGCTTATCCGAAATTTTTTGGAGGAGGTACACGAAGGAGTGGACAAATATAGTCCATATGCGAACCTGATCTATACCTGTAAAGTATGTAAAGTATGGACTAAATCGGTCACTCCCTTCAAGAGTTATCGTACGCACAATTTTTCCGAACATTTTTTAACTTTTGTGGGGGAGGTACCTGAAGTTTGCACAACATAAAATGTTGGACCGAATCGGCGATACGTCCGAGAGTTATCTTGCACTCCGACAACTGCACACGGTGTCATAGGGGTTTTTTGCACCTTTCAGGTTATTTTGTCAGGAAGTATGGACTTGTTCCTAAAGAAACTAGTACCGTCGTATGCAGGGCAGTGAATACAAGTTGCTACAACAAAAATCAAGGCGATTCATGAGCTAGTCCTAAACTGAACTTTTGGGCTTTTTTCTCAGAAAGTATTTACTTGCTCCTGAAAAAAAACTTGTACCATCGTAAAGGGGGTCAGTGAAAGCAAGTTGCAGGTCTTAAAGTGAGCTTATCCGAAATATTGTGGAGGAGGTACACGAAGGGTTGGACAAATATAGTCCATATTCGAACCTGATCTATACCTGGCAGATATATTCGGATGTGTAAAGTATGGACTAAATCGGTCACTCCCTTTAAGAGTTATCGTAGGCACAATTTTTCCGAACATGTTCTAACTTTTGTGGGGGAGGTGCCCGAAGTAGTGGACCGATATCGCCCATCTTCGAACTTAAACTAAGTTTAGGCAAAATATTACGATACCCGAAATTTGGTTCGAATCGGTTGATCCGTTCGAGAGTTATCGGGCGCTCCAGCTAGACAGACAAACGGACATGGCTAAATCAACTCTAAATTGTCTGAAACGGATTTCGTCCAAACATACTTGGGGTCTAAAACTATCATTTCGATGAGGCACATTTTGCCCGTATGAAAGTGTATATACCCTCGTTAGCATAAATGCTGAGGGTATAAAAAAACAAGTAAGAACGGCGTTAAGTTCGGCCGGGCCGAACTTGTTATACCCTCCACCACAAGTTGTATTGAAGTAAAATGGAATAATTAGTTTGCTTTCGTGTATGAAGAAGACTTAATACTAAATTTCAGCAATTTCGGTAAAAGGCACCATTCTATGGGAGCTATTTCAAAACGTCGATCAAATTTCTGACGGAAAATTGTTAGGCTCAAAGAAGACAAAATACCAAATTTCCTATATTTCGGTAAGAGAATGTGGCTAAAACTAAAAAAAAATATCGAAAATCAAGAAGTAAGCTTCTATGGGGATATAGGAAGACGTGGACCTTTACTGATAATACTCTTCTGGAATATTTTATAACTCTTGGAAGACGAAATAATGAATTTCAGCCATTTCGGTTGGATACTGACGTCACAATCTTCAGTACTACGAAAATCCGGAGGTACCGTTCTATGCGGGCTATATCGAAACGTGAACCTATACCGACGAATTTTAGTCAGAAATGGGGCAATATGAAAGCGTGGACCTGTACAGACATATTTCTGGCGAACAGTTTTATATCACATTGAAGACTAAATACCAAATTTCAGCCATTTTGGTGGAATATTGAGGCCACAACGTTCAAAATACCGAAAATCGGGAGGTACCGTTCTATGGGGGCTATATGAAGGCATGGACCGATACCGACAAAGAACCGTTATATGGGGGCTATATGAAGGTGTGGACCGATACCGACAAAATTCTGGGGGAAAGTTTTGTACCCCTAAAGAAGACTACGTACCAAATTTCAGCCATTTTGGTAGGATAATGAAGCTAAAACCTTAAAAATACCGAAAATCGGGAGGTACCGTTCTATGGGGGCTATATGAAGGTGTGGACCGATACCGACAAAATTCTGGGGGAAAGTTTTATACCCCTAAAGAAGACTACGTACTAAATTTCAGCCAATTTGGGTAGGATAATGAAGCTAAAACCTTAAAAATACCGAAAATCGGGAGGTACCGTTCTATGGGGGCTATATGAAGGTGTAAACCGATACCGACAAAATTCTGGGGGAAAGTTTTATGCCCCTAAAGAAGACTACGTACCAAATTTCAGCCATTTTGGGTAGGATAATGAAGCTAAAACCTTAAAAATACCGAAAATCGGGAGGTACCGTTCTATGGGGGCTATATGAAGGTGTGGACCGATACCGACAAAATTCTGGGGGAAAGTTTTGTACCCCTAAAGAAGACTACGTACCAAATTTTAGCCATTTTTGTAGGATAATGAAGCTAAAACCTTAAAAATAGCGAAAATCGGGAGGTACCGTTCTATGGGGGCTATATCAAAACGTGGACCGATATATCCCATTTTCAATACCAACCATCCTGCAAGTAATAAAAACTTCGGTACCAAATTTTGACTCTCTACCTTTAAAATTGCGAGCTGTATCTTGATTTCAACAGACAGACAGACGGACGGACAGACGGACATGGTCAAATCGACATAGAATTTTATGCTGATCAATAATATACATATATACTTTATAGGGTCTCCGACGAATATTTCGATGTGTTACAAACGGAATGACAAATTTAATTATACCCTCCATATGGTGGAGGGTATAAAAAAGTCAAAAACAAGGCTTAGGTGCAGTTTCATGTTATCTCTAAAATAGCTTTAAAATTTTTACCGCTTGTGAACTAAAGTTCTTACGAAACATATTGTCATAAACCAAAACTTTGATTCTATATAAATAAACAATTTAAGGGAAAATATTTTTATTTGATGTACATATTTAGTCAATGTTACTCTGTCGATACGGCAAAATCAAAAATTTGCGACAGAAGCCAGCCATCTACAGCATTTTTTATAATCCATATACGGCTAATATTAATTGCAGTCATGGGTTGAGGATATTTTTTGTTGTTTAAGCAGATTTGTTTTATTATTATCCTTGAATATGTTTTATCATACACGCTTCAACTTGATAAATTTCCTCACATGCATCTTTATTCTCGATATTCAAACATTGCTTAAGTGCCGGACGAACTTTATGTTTATTCGCCGCATAACGTAGTTCCAAGAAGTCCGCAAACTCTTCATATTTTGGATGGTCCATATAGTCAATGAAATCAACTTTACGATAGAAACACACTAGGAAACACTTCATATGATGAGTAAAATTATCCAAAATTGTTGTGTCACCAAGAATAAAATTAGCTGCTTCTAATATACCAGCTTCTGTACCGTTGGCACAAGTGAGTACTATATGTGAGAAGACGGATTCTATTTCATCATCCGTTAGGTTCTGCAAAAAATAGTGATCGTAATTCACTCGATGATTGTTATGGATTACAAATATTAGACTTACCGCCTGCGAGTGGTTTTGAAAACCAAAAAATAATCCCAATACCAAGAGACCGGATAGAAATTGATTAGCCTTCATTGTTGCAAGTTGTGGTAAATAATCATAACTTTGCCGTTCGCCATTTGGACTTAAATATCAAAATTATAGGGGTTGGTCTTTGCCATGGTTGGACGGTTGTGTTGACAAATGGTGACAGTTTAATAAATGTTAATAATTCCGTAAAAAAAAAAATTAAAAATTATATAAATTATAAATATTTTGTTGCAATTTGTCATCAAATTTTTTTATACCCTCCACCATAGGATGGGGGTATATTAAGTTTGTAATTCCGTTTGTAACTACTCGAAATAATCATTGTAGACCCACAAACTACATATATTCATGATCAGCGTGCAATTCTACATCGATATAGCCATGTCCGTCCGTCCGTCTGTCTGTCTGTCTGTGGAAATCGCTCTAGCGTCCGAACGGATTGAAGTAGGTGGATGAAATTTTAGTAAAATCTATTATATGTATGTAGGACTTTTGGTATTGAAAGCGGGCTATGTAGGTCCACTTTTTCGTATAGCCCCCATATAAAGTGACGCGTGACGCGTCGTCGTTTTAAGGAAATTTTAAGATATTTGTCCCATTTGTCCCCAACGAATTGGTTGTAATTTGGTATTTTGTGTCTCCAGAGGCTAAAAAATATTTCTACCAAATTTTGTTTATATAGGTCCACGTTTTGATATAGCCCCCATATAAGGCCCCATATATAGTACGCGTCATTTTAAGATATTTTGTAGGTATTAGTCCCATTTGACCACAGAATCGGTTGTAACTTTGTATTTTGTGTTTCAAGAGTCTAGGTTAGGTTAGGTTAAAGGACGCGCAGCTGTCGTGTTGGACAGCCACTCCACTCGGAGACCTTATGGTCCATTGTGTTCATCCTATAGTAAGGGTAGGAGAAAAGAAAAGAAATAATAGCATAGGAGGTATCGAGTTTAGAAGTAGGAAAAAGGAATAATTATGTAAATTAGAAGATAGTTGAGAATGATTAAGTAAGTGCTACGGATTGAGAAATTATTTGTAAAGAGAGAGAGAGAGAGCGAGTAAGGAGGTTTGCCGTATTAAGATGCTGTAGTTTGTTCATGTTGAAGCCACTTCAGCCCCTTGGCGAGAAGAAGCAGTGTTGTCGGCTCGGCTTGGCAGAATGTTGTCAGAGATGATAACGTATGTTCACCCATTGTTTGAATTCTCCTGGTCCTGAGCATTGGACAACGGCATAATAAGTGCTCAATCGTCTCTGTTTTTTCTTCGTCTTCGCATAATCTGCAGTAGTCCGTGGGGTCATCTCTATCCCATTTGCAGGTCATTGATCTTATCCTGCAGTGTCCCGTGATGACTCCAATCAGCGTTTGTGGGAACTTCCCGGTGATCATTATGACCACGTCATCAGCATAAGCTACAATCTTTATACGTAGTTGGTCAAATTCCTTAAGTATTTCGTTAATCACCGGGAGCCACAGCAGTGGTGATAATACGCCTCCTTGTGGTGTGCCCCTGGTGACAGACTTCCGAATGGAGGTCTCACCGATATTTGAATTGATTATCCTACCGCTAAGCATTCCATCGATCCAATTGATCAGTGTGGTGGAAACACCTAAGTTCAAGAGTGAATTGTGGATGGATTCGAGTTTGACGTTATTAAAGGCGCCTTCTATATCGAGAAACGCTGCTAACGTATAATTTGAGCCCATCATATTCCTCTCGACTAAACCAACGACTTCATTAAGTGCAGTCTCCACCGATCTGCCTTTGATGTAGGCGTGTTGGGCAGGACTAATAACACTGTTTTCAAGTTTGGACCTTATTCCTAGGTCAAGCAATCTTTCTAACGTTTTCAATAGAAAGGAAGATAGGCTGATTGGTCTGTAGTCTTTGGGAAAGCGTGTGACTTGACTTCCCCGCTTTGGGGATGTATGTCACCGTGACCTCCCTCCACAGAGCCGGTGTGAACGATAGACGTAGACAGGCCCTATAAATATGATCCAGGTGTGGTATCAACACCTCCAATGCATTTTGTAGCATAGCAGGGAAGATACTATCTGGACCAGGTGATTTAAAAGGCTTAAAAGTGTTTATCGCCCAAGCTATCTTTGTGTGACTTATGATCTCCTCGATGACACTCACTTCCCCTGTGGCTTGGTTGCACATTGGTGGATCGGCTGAGCGATCTGGTGCATCCATGCAGTTGGGAAAGTGGGTTTTGGCCAGGAGATCCAGAGTTTCTAGACCGGAGTTAGTCCATGTGCCATCATCCCGTTTGATACTGCCGATGGATTTAGGGTCCTTCGACAGTACTCTACGAAACCTGGCTACATCCTTTACTCCCTCTATAGACTCGCTAAAGCAGACCCATGATCTGCGTTTAGCCTTCTTTATTTCGCTGTTGTACTTATTGAAAGATACCTTGTAGTTCTCCCAATCTGTGGACAACTTCGTTTTGTTGGCTTTGTTGTAGAGCCTTCTGCTAATCTTCCTGAGATTAGCCAGATCTTTCGACCACCAGACCGGTTGACATCTTCTGCCTGGGTAAGTGAGTGGGCAGGCGGTCTCATAGCTGTCCACCAAAACCTCTGTCACGTGATTCACTGCACTATTAACCTCTGTGGCTGTTTGGGGGTATCGTGATACTCCCAGCTTGGAGCTTACTAGTTCTTGAATTTGTTCCAGTCGGTTTTCCTTGGATTTCTAAAAGGTGGCTGTCGAATGCCATTAACAGAGACTTGGAAGAATATCTTCCGATGATCCGAAAAGGAGCATTCTTCCGATACCCTCCAGTCACTGATAATAGATTCGTCCTTATTAGTGAGGGTTATGTCTATAACCTCCCCCCTGATTCTATTTTGAAAAGTGTATTCATTTCCCCTGTTGCATATTCTGAGATTATGTCTCTGCTGCCCCAGTGGAAATGGTGAGCATTGGCATCACATCCTAGGATGATGAGGCAAGTGCTACCCATCTCTTTGACAAGCTTCTCCACGTCATTACCCGGTGGGTCAGGGCTATCGAATGGCATGTATATGGACGAGAATATGGTGGCTCCATGGGAGCTGCATTCCATCCTTACAGCCGTAATATCACCTCCGCTGAAATTAGAGAGAAATATTAGTTTAAGACTCTTCTTAGCAACTACACAGGTTCTTACCTTGTCCAAGAAACATATTTACCATAAAATGCTTACATAGGTCCACGTTTTGGTATAGCCCCCATATAACGCCCCATATATAGTACGCGTCACTTTAATTTTGAATGTATTAGTCCCATTTTACCACAGAATTGGTTGTAAGTTTGTATTTTGTGTTTCCAGAGGCTAAGAAATATTTCTACCATAAAATGTTTATATAGGTCCAGGTTTTGATATAGACCCCATAGGACGATATCTCCTGATTTTGAAGATTTTAGCCTCATTATCACAGCGAAATGGCTGAAATTTGGTATTTAGTCTTCGTAGGAGGTATAAAACTTTCCCCCGGAAGTTTGTAGGTATCGGTCCACGCCTTCATATAGCCCCCATTGGACGGTACCTTCCGATTTTCGATTTCCGATTTGGTACATAGTCTTCGTTGTGGGTATAAGACATTCCACCTGAAATAAGTCGGTATAGGTCAATGTCTTCATATAGCTCCCATAGAACGGCACCGTCCGGTTTTCGGTATTTTGAAGGTTTTAGCCTCATTATTCCACCTCATGTGGCTGAAATTCGGTATTTAGTCTTTTTCCGGCCTACAAAAAATTCTCTCAGAAATTTGTCGGTATATGTCAACGTTTTGAAAGAACGGTACCTCCCGATTATCGGTATTTTGAATTTTATAGCCTCATTATTTCACCGAAGTAGCTGTAATTTGGTATTTAGTCTTTTTCTGGGCTACAAAAATTTCCCACAGAAATTTGTCGGTATACGTGCATGTTTTGAGGGGTACCCCAATAGAACGGTATATCGCAATTTTTCGGTATATTGAAGGATTTAGCCTCATTTTAACACGGAAATGGCTGGAAGATGCTACTTTGTCTTCGTTGAAGGTATAAAACTTTCCACCTGAAATTTGTCTGTATAGGTCCATGTCTTCATATAGCCCCCATAGAACAGTACCTCCCGATTTTCTACATATAGCTCGTTCTTCACCAAATACATAGCTGATATTTGGTATTAAGTTTTTAATAGAGGTATGAAACATTCCGGCCGAAATGTGCCGGTATAGGTCGACGTCCTCAAATACCCCCATAGGACCGTACCTCTCGATATGACTGAAATTAAATATTTAAATTGCCATGGGAGTATAAAATGTTGCAGAAGAGAATTATCAGTATAAACCCTTTTCTTCAAATAACCCCCATAGAAGCGTACTTCCCGATTCCCATCGAAACGGATGAAATTTAATATTTAATCTCTGTTGGTGGTATAAAACTTCCCACCTGAAAATTTCCGGTATTGTTCCATGTTTTTATATACCCCTCTATAGAAAGATCCCTCACAATTTTGCGATATTTTGAAAGTTTTAGCCACAATATTCAATGGGAATAACTGCAATTTGGTATTTAGTCTTCGCTGGAGTTACGAAACTTTCCTCAAGGAATTTATCGGTACAGGTTAACGTTTTATACAGCCTCCATAGAACCGTGCTCCCGCTGTTCTTAACTATCCAAATCCAGATATCCAGGTTTAGGTCTATACGGTTTTGCCCAATTTTATGTATTTCGCTCAATTCGGAAAATTGTAAATATTGGTCCATGTTTTGGAAAGAACAAAAATGTCGCCCCATATTAACTGTCTTGAAGGGAGTATTATCAGTTGAGATATATGTACTGCTCCTGCAATAAAAGGAAGAGTTTAGTACTTTCATAAACGAAATAAAACTAATTGTTCCTATTCACTTCAATACAGTTCGTTGTGGAGGGTATAAAAAGTTTGGCCCGGCCGAACTTAACGCTTTTCTTACTTGTTTTCTTTCAGATATTTATTTGTGGTAAAGATGTCACTTCGTTGCCCTTTATCCCTTAAATATCTGCCTCGGGAATATGGTGGTGAAAATGGCGAT
Organism: Musca autumnalis; assembly: GCF_047663935.1. NCBI lineage: Eukaryota > Metazoa > Arthropoda > Insecta > Diptera > Muscidae > Musca > Musca autumnalis. The sequence continues at coordinate 167,820,000 of NW_027412088.1, forward strand.
CTTAATCAATTGCGTGAGGATTGTTGTCAAATGTGGCCAAAATATAGGGCATTTTTTAAGCAAAATGCGAATGTGAACTTTGATGAAAATCTATTTATTGATGAATCAATTTAACGAGAGAATGAAGTTCAGTTTGGTGCTGGAGGGTCATTTAGAAAAATTGAAGTAGATTAGATTATTAAAATAAATATGAAAATTAATATTTAAAATCTCATAATGAAATGTTTTAAATTTCTAGGACCTAATTATGTGATTCGATATTGAAATGTTTCGAACCGAGTACTCAAAGTTGGGATGACAACATTCGCTATCGAGTAAAATTATCGAGTTGTAGAACATAAATTTGCGAGTAATTTTTCATAGCTAAATTACCTATCGTAAACAAACAAAATGGAAGACTTCTTATTGTATTTTTTTGTTTAAAATGTAAAAATTGTTATTTGTTGTCGGTTTATAGAAGAAAAATTAAACTATTTCGATTATTAAATTATATTATTTATTATTAAAAATAAATGCATGCCAGTATTTTTTTACACAAAATAACAAGAGAAATTGGGAAAAGTCCTTTGCAGTCGTTTGAGAAATAATAATAAAATTAGAATTAAAATAAATAAACAAATGAATGCACTCATTGGCCAAATTTTACTGATTGTAGTTATTAAAACTAAGTTGAAAAAAGTAGGTATTTCTGCAAAAAAAATAATTTAATATTAATAGCCTTTATTTTACAGGTGAATAAAATTTACCCCTTACCGCTTGGCGAACAGTGCCGAATTTTCTCCACTAATAAATAAGCTGTTTTAAAATATTAAAACAACAACAACAATGGGATCAAGCCAGACTATTTTGAAAATAAACAAAATAAATAACAAGTGAGCAAAGGCTATAGTCGGGACGGGATCGACCATGTGATACCCTACACCACTACCTCTGTGCATAAGCTGTTCACTTTTAGGGAATACAATCCGACTGCCACCAAACATAATATGCCTTTTTCTCTCTGGGACCTCCATAAACAACTAAAATTTCGTGACCATCCGATCAAAATTGCGACATAATATACCTCTTTCTCTCTCGGACCTCCATAAACAACCAAAATTTCGTGACGATCCGATCAAAATTGCGACCTGTAGCGTGATTACAAAAAAATCGGAATATGGGATGCATTACCGACTATTGCGATATCTCTGTTGTTTGACCACCTACAACAGCCAAATTTACATCGTTGTAAAGGTGATATTTTCTACATTCCTGGCCAGGTTTTGCTTTTGATATACCTCTTAAAGAAACAGAGCTATTGACTTTGAAATAAAACGTTGAACTTTTCCGAAATAAGTTTTTGCCTATTCCGACCACCGAATATTATCCGACCATCATCAAAATCAATAGGCTTCTTGCTCTGTGGGACCCCCAATAACTCCCAAAATTTCGTGACGATCCAATCAAAATTGCGACCTGCAGCGATATTTCGTAAAAAAATGAAAAATGGGATGTATTACCGACTATTGCTATATCTCTATTATTTGACCACCTACACCAACTTTGCATAATTTTTAATATGCGATTTTCTACATTGTTAGTCAGGCTTTGCTTTTAGAAGGTCCCCAACCAAATGTGTGATATCCGTCATTATTATTAAAATCGCAAAAATGAAAAGTTGGGTTCTATTAGCGGCTATTGCGATATCTCTGTTATTTGAGCACCTATGACAACCTTCGTTACATCGATGTAAAGGTGATATTTTCTACTTTCATCGCCAGGTTTTGCTTTTTGTATACCCCTTATAGACTCTGAGATATTTGCTTTGGAATAAAATGTTGACTTTTTCTCCAAATAAAATTTTTGCTCATTCCGACCCCTAAATATTATCCGATCATGACCAAAATCAATAGGCTTCTTCTCCTGTGAAACCCCCACTAACCCTCGAAATTTTGTGACGATCCGTTAAAAATTGCGACCTGTAGCGTGATTTCCAAAAAATAGAAAAATGGGATGTATTACCTATTATTGCGATATCTCCGTTATTTGGTTACCTACGCCGGCCTAGTTTGCATCATTGTAAAGACGAGATCTTCTACTTTCATAGTCAGGCTTTGCTTTTGGAAAGTTTCCAACCAAAGCTGTGATATTCGTCATTATAATTAAAATCGCAAAAATGAAAACTAGGGTTTTATTTGCTACTATTGGGATATCTTCGTTGTTTGATTACCTACGAGCACCTACTTTAAAAAATTTGAAAGGTGATATTTTCTACTTTCATTGTCAGGTTTTGCTTTTGGTATACCCCATACAGAAGCTGAGATATTCGCTTTGGAAAAAACGTTGTCTTTTTATCCACCTAAGTGTTTTGCCCTTTCCGACCACTAAATATTATCCGACCATCACCAAAATTAATAGGCTTCTTCCCCTTCGGTACCCTCATCAACACCCAAGATCCGATCAAAATTGCGACCTGTAGCGTGATTACAAGGTTTAGATGGACAGACGGACAGACGGACGGACATAGCCACATAGCCAGATCGACTCAGCTCGTCGAGACATCCATTTTGGTATATATAAGTATGGGTCTACGACCATTATTTCGATGCGTTACAAACTTTTTGGGCAAAACCAACTTATAATACCCTCCCCACATAGTAGTGTAGGGTATAAAAAACAAAATTGAAAACGCTATCCAAATAAAACAAGTAAGCCAAGGCTATAGTCGGACGGGGCCGACCATATGATACCCTACACCGTTACCACTGGGAAGTAGCTTTTCACAAATCAAAATTTCTATATGGAACAAATAAACTTATTGTAAGAAATAACTTTGTGGATTCTGGTACCGTATCACGCTAAGCTTAAATAATAATATAATAATTGTTTCACAAACATCTCATAAGGGACAAGGGAGACTTCTCGCATATCAATGAGTGAGTGTACCCCGATTCATATTCGCTCAATGATATGGGACCCACAGCTTATCTCCGAGTCCGAACGGCGTGCCCTAAGACACCACTTGTAGAGAAGTTTTATATGGCTGAAATACTTAGAAAATGTCGCAAACCTTACTGAAGGATATTTTGCACCGTTAAAAATTTGATTTTGCTTGGGTGCAATGTATGTATAAAAATCCAATTGGACAATTAAAACGTTAGGGGACCATGTAATTTGCAATAATGCAAAACTGGGAATAGGAAAATGTGGTTCTCTACACAAAACACATTATATATTAAGCAGTAGGTCCGTTATCTAGCAGACACGTGATTGCAATTTGCATCAGGGGGAAGATCAGTAGTTCTATTTCCATACGTAGCTTACTTTGCCGGCATATGAACTCCAGGAAATAAAATATAGACCAAAAATATTTTTTTGTAGTTTTCATACAAAAGTAATGGTCCGTTTCACCCGCTAAATAATATCAGATCATCATCCAAAATTGTAAGCCTCTTCTGCTACCTAAACTTTTACCTTACTACCTAAACTTTACAGAATAGGCCTACTGAACTTTAATTTAAAAAAATAAAAAAAAAAAAAAAAAAAACGTTTCCAACCGCAAGCGTGCACAATCTCAATGACTTGTGATTTGACGATGACAAATACTGCAGCAATCATATGTTCAGAGCATTTCTCTCTGTCTATATAAACATTGCATGAACTCTGAATTTATTTAAAAGGTCACTCACCTATAACCAGTTTTCACAAATAAATCCAAATAACAAAACGAATTTGCATTTCAATATAGTCGTATTTGAACGATACATTTCCGCCTTTATAAATTAGAACATAAATATGTAAATATGTAAAACCAACTCTGATGACAAATGGTTCGAAATCTATTTCAAACAAAGTAATAAATAACAACAACAAATATTATTATGTATTTGAAACTAGTTTTAAATATTCCCACTTGAATGAAGATACTGAAACTTTAGTTTATAACCGGTTTAGTTTTAGTTTATATCGTACAAGCGGCAAAATGATACTTTAGTTTGTAAGCGGTAGACACAGTGCACTGTGGTCGAAATTGTATGGGAAGAGCAGCCAAAAATGCTTCCTGTGCAGATATCAATACGAAAATTTCAGTAAAGGTTAGTTTAGCAACACAAATAAAAAAAGCAAACAAAAATTAACATAGGTCCAACTTTAGATATAGCACCCATAGAACGGTACCCCCTGTTTTCTGGCATTTTGGGGGTCTGGACCACATCTTTCAATGAAATTGGCTAAAATTTGGCTATCGGTATTCCTCCTTGCAAAAAATTTTTGAATTGGGTCCACGTTTTAATTTGGTCCCCATATAATGGTACCGCCCGTTTTTCGGAATTTTGAAGGTTTTATATAAATTATTAATTCGAAATGGCCGAAATGCCACTTAATCTTCCCTGGAGGTAGGCTAACTCCAGAAAATTGTAGATTTATGTAGGTTCACCATTTGATGTTGTTCCCATAAATCGGTTCCACCCAATATTCTGTATTTTTAGGGTTCTAGCCGTAATAATCAATCAAACTGGCTGAATTTTCGAAATTTTACATTGATGACCACTTTTGACGTATCCTTCATATATGTAACTGATCTGCACAATGTCTCTACTATATATTTAGAAAGAAAATTTGAAAAAATTACAAAAACACTCTGAAAGGTATCCTTAGTATTTTGGGAACAAGTTCCAAAGATGCAAAAAGATGCAGCTGATATTTTGAAAATATAATCTTTAGACTACTACTGATCTTTAAAAAACAAGTAAGAACGGCGTTAAGTTCGGCCGGGCCGAACTTGTTATACCCTCCACCACAAGTTGTATTGAAGTAAAATGGAATAATTAATTTCCATTCGTGTATATGAAGACATAGTCCCAATTTACATTAGGCGAGTTTACTTGCGGCAATTGTCAGTTTGTAGGTGAGAGAGGGTGCTGAGAGGCAAAGGGTTACCATATGCCTCACCTCTCTCTCCTACAAAATGACAATTGCCGCAAGTAAACTCGCCCAATGTAAATTGGGACTTAATACTAAACTTCAGCAATTTCGGTAAAACAATATGAGGCACCATTCTATGGGGGCTATTTCAAAACGTCGATCTATACCGACAAATTTCTGAAGGATAGTTTTTAGGCTCAAAGAAGACAAAATATTAAATTTCCTATATTTCGGTAAGAGAATGTGGCTAAAACTTAAAAAATAACGAAAATCAAGAAGTACGCTTCTATGGGGATATAGGAAGACGTATGCCTATACTGATAATACTCTTCTGGAATATTTTATAACTCTTGGAAGACGAAATAACGAATTTCAGCCATTTCGGTTGGATATTGACGTCACAATCTTCAGTATTACGAAAATCGGGAGGTACCGTTCTATGGGGGCTATATCGAAACGTGGACCTATACCGACGATTTTTAGTCAGAAATGGGGCAATATGAAAGCGTGGACATGTACAGACATATTTCTGGCGAACATTTTTATATCACATTGAAGACTAAATACCAAATTTCAGCCATTTCCGTGGAATATTGAGGCCATAACGTTCAAAATACGGAAAATCGGGAGGTACCGTTCTATGGGGGCTATATGAAGGCATGGACCGATACCGACAAAGTTCTGGGGGAAAGTTTTATACCACCAACGTAGACTAATTACAAAATTTCAGCCATTATGGTGTGATAATGAAGCTAAAATCTTCAAAATACCGAAAATCTGGAGTTACCGTCCTATGGGGGCTATATGAAGGTGTGGACCGATACCGACAAAATTCTGGGAGAAAGTTTTATACCCCAAAAGAAGACTACGTACCAAATTTCAGCCATTTTGGTAGGATAATGAAGTTCAAACCTTCAAAATACCGAAAATCGGGAGGTACCGTTCTATGGGGGCTATATGAAGGTGTGGACCGATACCGACAAAATTCTGGGGGAAAGTTTTATACCCCTAAAGAAGACTACGTACCAAATTTCAGCCATTTTGGTGGGATAATGAAGCTAAAACCTTCAAAATACCGAAAATCGGGAGGTATCGTTCTATGGGGGCTATATCAAAACATGGACCGATATATCCCATTTTCAATACCAACCATCCTGCAAGTAATAAAAACTTCTGTACCAAATTTTGGGGTGACGTAGGGGATGGAAGATACCAAGCAACGGTCCTGACCGGTTTTAACATGGCAAAGCCCAGGATTTATCTTGGTCCCTCTTTCATCTCAAGTGGACACTGACCTCCCCGTGGTGTCACCTGGGGAACTGCCTTTAACACCCGTTAAAGGTAGTGAGCTAACATGTGCCGCGCGTTCACCCATAAGAACGTTAAAAACTTGGGTTTGGGAGTCGGGTTAGTAACCCTCCCCTAGAAAAAACAGCCTACTATGAAAAAACGAAAGAAAAGAAAAACAAACCCCTCTAAAGTTGACGAACCCCGCAAACGTTTTAAGGACCATGATCTGCGAATCTGCACCTGGAATGTTCGCACTCTTTATAGAGAAGGTGCAGTCTTCGCATTGGCAGACGTACTTGAAAAGTACAAGACCGATATTACTGCCATACAGGAAATACGATGGATTGGGAAAGGCGTCACAACAACACCTAAAGGTGACGCACTGTATTATAGCTGCCATGACGTAAAGCATGAGTTTGGTTGTGGATTCGTAGTTAGTCGGAGACTAAAACATCTGGTATCCAGCTTCACCCCAGTGAATGAAAGACTTGCTGCAATTCGAATAAAAGCTAAATTCTTCAACATCAGCTTTATTTGCGCTCATGCTCCCACTGAAGAAAAGGACGAACAGACCAAAGATATATTTTACGAGCGCTTAGAAGAAACATACGACCGTTGCCCTGCCCATGACATTAAAATCATTCTAGGCGATTTTAATGCCAAAATTGGAAAGGAGAATATCTTTGGCCCAACAGTCGGGAAATTCAGTCTCCACAGTGAAACATCTGACAATGGTATGAGGCTGATAGACTTTGCAGCTGCAAAAAACATGGTAGTTAGCAGTACCAGATTTAATCATCTCGATATTCATAAGGGCACCTGGCTGTCTCCAGATCAGAAAACAAGAAACCAAATTGATCATGTTGTGATAGATGGAAGACACTCATCGAGCGTGTTGGATGTACGATCGTTCCGAGGTGCAAACATTGATTCGGACCACTACCTTGTTGCAGCAAAGGTACGCACCCGCTTAAACGTAGCAAACAAAGTACGAACAGACACAACACGAAAGTTAGACATCGGTAAGCTGCAATCACAACAGATAGCCACAGCATATTCCACTCAACTAGCCCAATTGCTTAATCAAAGCACTCCTCATCCCGATAACATATCAGCGCAATGGCAAAGCATTGCCCACTCCATGCAAATAGCCGCAAAATCCATACTTGGATACCAGAGACCTCCACCAAGGAATCCATGGTATGATGAGGAGTGTCGTGCTGCCACTGAAGAGAAAAATGCGGCATATAAGGCTACTTTACAATCCGTAGCAACGCGTAGCGCACAAGAGAGATACAGGGAGAAAAGGAGAGAGGAGAAACGTCTTTTCCGCAGGAAAAAGAGAGAGATGGAAAAGCGGGAGTGTGAAAAAATCGAGATGTACAGGAGCCAGAATGAAGTCCGAAAACAGGCACATCCTCCTGTAGAGACCAGAAAGGTAATTTGGTAACTGATACAGATAGTGTACTCAGGATATGGAAAGAACATTTTTCAAATCTGTTGGTATCCAATAGCAGCGAAGACGACGAAGATACCACAGTCCCAATCCCAGAAGATGGTATTGAATGTATACCGCCCAGCCAAGATGAGGTAAAGACAGCAATAAATCGGCTGAAGAATAATAAGACAGCAGGGGCCGATGGCTTACCAGCCGAGCTGTTCAAAACCGGAGGCGACACGCTGATAAGGTGTATTCATCAGCTAGTTAGCACCATCTGGCAGAAAGAACGAGTACCCGACGATTGGAACCTGAGTATCCTGTGCCCCGTCCACAAGAAGGGAGATAAGACTGTATGCTCTAACTATAGGGGCATAAGTCTACTCCCTATTGCCTATAAGATAGTGTCAGGGATATTGTGCGAACGACTAAAGCCAATGGTCAACGAAATAATTGGACCATACCAATGTGGCTTTAGACCTGGCAAGTCCATCATTGACCATATATTTACCCTGCGGCAAATCCTAGAGAAGACCCAAGAGATGCAGATCGACATATTTCACCTTTTTGTCGATTATAAAGCAGCATCCTCAGTTAAAATTGGAAAGAACCTCTCCGAAGAATTTTGTACCAAAAGAGGTTTCAGACAAGGAGACAGCCTTTCGTGTGACCTATTCAACATTTTGCTGGAAAAGGTAATACGAGATGCAAATGTCAAAAGAAATGGCACAATTTACACCAATAGCCACATGTTAATTGCCTATGCTGATGACCTAGACATCATGGGACGATCAGTAAAGGAAGTAACTGATACCTTTAGGAAGGTCGAAGCAGAATCTGCGAAAGTGGGTCTGGCGGTAAACGGCGAAAAGACCAAATTTATGGTGTCGACGCGCAAAGCGTCCATAGAGCTCGGACCAACTTTGGAAGTTGGTACCTACAATTTTGAGATAGTTAAAGACTTCGTCTACCTCGGCACTGCCATAAACACAACAAACAACATCAGTTGTGAAATAAGAAGAAGAATTGTATTGGCCAACAGATGCTACTATGGTCTAAGTAAGCCATTTAAAAACAAAGCCACATCTCGTCAAACAAAAATAACACTATACAAAACGCTGATACTACCCGTGCTAATGTATGGCTCCGAAGCATGGGTACTTGCGCAAGCAGATAAGGCAGTGATTGGTGTGTAAGAATGACTGAAATTATGTACTTAGTCTTCTTTGGGGCTACATAACTTTGAATTTGGTCTTCCTTGGGGCTACAGAACTGTTTCCCAGAAATTCACAAAAACGTAGAGAAGTAAAGACTAGAAGAAATGCATTTTCCAAAAACATATGCTAATAGTTCCACATTTTGGTTACAGATGGCTACACAACTCACTGGAATTGATAACAGCAATGCCAATCGTTTTTGATTCCCATTTCTCGCGGCAGAAAACATTAACGTCGTATTTTGTGGCTTAAATTTATTTCTTCACTATTTCTTATTTTTTATTTAATAAAAAAAACAAAAGTCAACGCCGTAAAATTTGAGTTTTAATGTTTTTCTTGTCAATATTCCAATGAGTAACAGTTTTCGTTTAACAGAATGTTGCTATGATATCGTAGCAACAGAGGGTAACTCCCTCTACAGTTAATTTTTCACAATTGACTTTTCCTATCTTATAATATTGACATCTTTGAAATTCAACTACACAATTAAAAGTTATTCTCACACCAAAATGACTGACATTTGGCAGTTAGACTTCTTTGAGGCTACAAAAATTTTCGTCATAAAGCTGTCAGTACAGGTCCACATTCTGATATATCCCTCATAAAGGGTACCTACCGATTTTCGGTATTTTTAAGGGAACACGTAGATAACAGGCTGATTTTCTAATAATGATAGTGATTGCCTTGGTGAGGGACCTGTTTCACGGTGCTCTTGAACCAAATTTAAATGGAATGTGCTTATACCTAGCAAGTTTTTGCGGATTCCGAAACTACAATGTTCATAGATGAGAAAAATCAAAAACAAAAAATCGCCAGAGCGCATTTTAAATAAATCGCGATTAAAGTTGACATTTTTAAGGGTTGTTTAGGTTTTCACGATTTCCCTTGGAAACCGCAAGTCCTTTCGAAATGGGACTAAAGGATATGTTGTAGCTGTATATGTACTCAGCCTTATGGATAAAGAGGCCACCCATAAGGCTGAGTAAATATATAAAAAGTCAAGACATATGCATATTCCACATTTTATAATGATAATTCCGAAGACTACCACAATATGCTTTATTAATATTATTCCTACGTTTGTATATACACTATTTAACTAATATATGTATGTATGTTTTTGGTATAATTCAATTTAAAGCCATTTTAAAGGCCAACTCTCAATCCACATCCAGTTTCCTAAATGATCCACCCGATACTCCCAATTCATCATCAAAATTCATAGACTTGCCATAACGTAAACGTTCATTGCTGCCATAATTGGCATTTTGTTCGAAATAGCTGCGGTATTTATCCCATATTTTATTATTGTCCTCAATTACCTGAGGCAATGAACCATTTTCTCCACCATACTCCCGAGGTAGATATTTAAGGGGTATATGTGCGGAGATATCAGTGAAATTACGGCCACATATGAATATCTAACAAAGAAAAAATAATAGTATGAATAATATTTTTTTTTTCGAGCCTGCGTGTCCTGCTTACTTACTCTCTTTTGTATTTTCTCAGGAAAACATGAGAATACCAGCCTTTGTAAATATTCAGCAGCCGGAGAAAGATTGATTACCGTCAGTGACTTGACACGTATTGGCATGGTATTTTCAAAAAATTCCAAAAACTTCTTGAGATGTGTTGGGGTGAGTGTCAAGGCATGTTGCAGGGTAAGCTGGGACAAATCAACAACATAACACAGACCATAGACGCAAGCATATGGATCAGAAATCATGGCCACTTCATGTATGGCTGTCATATATTGACTAACTTGTTCCACTGTAAAATCCTTGGCATCATAGTTGCAACGATAGAATATGATGCGAGGGCCACATCCATTTAATGGTATGGGTAGGGGGACAAAGGTTCTATTTATAAATAAAAATATAAAAATTCAAATATCAAAAGTTGTAATTTCCTACGTAAAACCTTATTCAGCCAGGCTGAATTGAAGTTTTCCTTTGGAAGCCTTTATTCAACCAAGCTGAATTGCAGATTTCCTATGGAAAACATTATTCAGCCAGGCTGAATTGAAGTTTTCCTTTGGAAACCTTTATTCAGCCAAGCTGAATTGCAGATTTCCTATGGAAAACCTTATTCAGCCAGGCTGAATTAAAGTTTTCCTATGTAAAACCTTATTCAGCCAGGCTGAATTAAAGTTTTCCTATGTAAAACCTTATTCAGCCAGGCTGAATTAAAGTTTTCCTATGTAAAACCTTATTCAGCCAGGCTGAATTAAAGTTTTCCTATGTAAAACCTTATTCAGCCAGGCTGAATTAAAGTTTTCCTATGTAAAACCTTATTCAGCCCGGCTGAATTAAAGTTTTCCTATGGAAACCTTTATTCAGCCAGGCTGAATTAAAGTTTTCCTATGTAAAACCTTATTCAGCCCGGCTGAATTAAAGTTTTCCTATGGAAACCTTTATTCAGCCAGGCTGAATTAAAGTTTTCCTATGGAAACCTTTATTCAGCCAGGCTGAATTAAAGTTTTCCTATGGAAACCTTTATTCAGCCCGGCTGAATTAAAGTTTTCCTATGGAAACCTTTATTCAGCCCGGCTGAATTAAAGTTTTCCTATGGAAACCTTTATTCAGCCCGGCTGAATTAAAGTTTTCCTATGGAAACCTTTATTCAGCCAGGCTGAATTAAAGTTTTCCTATAGAAACCTTTATTCAGCCAGGCTGAATTAAAGTTTTCCTATAGAAACCTTTATTCAGCCAGGCTGAATTAAAGTTTTCCTATAGAAACCTTTATTCAGCCAGGCTGAATTAAAGTTTTCCTATAGAAACCTTTATTCAGCCAGGCTGAATTAAAGTTTTCCTATGGAAACCTTTATTCAGCCAGGCTGAATTAAAGTTTTCCTATGGAAACCTTTATTCAGCCAGGCTGAATTAAAGTTTTCCTATGGAAACCTTTATTCAGCCAGGCTGAATTAAAGTTTTCCTATGGAAACCTTTATTCAGCCAGGCTGAATTAAAGTTTTCCTATGGAAACCTTTATTCAGCCAGGCTGAATTAAAGTTTTCCTATGGAAACCTTTATTCAGCCAGGCTGAATTAAAGTTTTCCTATGGAAACCTTTATTCAGCCAGGCTGAATTAAAGTTTTCCTATGGAAACCTTTATTCAGCCAGGCTGAATTAAAGTTTTCCTATGGAAACCTTTATTCAGCCAGGCTGAATTAAAGTTTTCCTATGGAAACCTTTATTCAGCCAGGCTGAATTAAAGTTTTCCTATGGAAACCTTTATTCAGCCAGGCTGAATTAAAGTTTTCCTATGGAAACCTTTATTCAGCCAGGCTGAATTAAAGTTTTCCTATGGAAACCTTTATTCAGCCAGGCTGAATTAAAGTTTTCCTATGGAAACCTTTATTCAGCCAGGCTGAATTAAAGTTTTCCTATGGAAACCTTTATTCAGCCAGGCTGAATTAAAGTTTTCCTATGGAAACCTTTATTCAGCCAGGCTGAATTAAAGTTTTCCTATGGAAACCTTTATTCAGCCAGGCTGAATTAAAGTTTTCCTATGGAAACCTTTATTCAGCCAGGCTGAATTAAAGTTTTCCTATGGAAACCTTTATTCAGCCAGGCTGAATTAAAGTTTTCCTATGGAAACCTTTATTCAGCCAGGCTGAATTAAAGTTTTCCTATGGAAACCTTTATTCAGCCAGGCTGAATTAAAGTTTTCCTATGGAAACCTTTATTCAGCCAGGCTGAATTAAAGTTTTCCTATGGAAACCTTTATTCAGCCAGGCTGAATTAAAGTTTTCCTATGGAAACCTTTATTCAGCCAGGCTGAATTAAAGTTTTCCTATGGAAACCTTTATTCAGCCAGGCTGAATTAAAGTTTTCCTATGGAAACCTTTATTCAGCCAGGCTGAATTAAAGTTTTCCTATGGAAACCTTTATTCAGCCAGGCTGAATTAAAGTTTTCCTATGGAAACCTTTATTCAGCCAGACTGAATTAAAGTTTTCCTATGGAAACCTTTATTCAGCCAGGCTGAATTAAAGTTTTCCTATGGAAACCTTTATTCAGCCAGGCTGAATTAAAGTTTTCCTATGGAAACCTTTATTCAGCCAGGCTGAATTAAAGTTTTCCTATGGAAACCTTTATTCAGCCAGGCTGAATTAAAGTTTTCCTATGGAAACCTTTATTCAGCCAGGCTGAATTAAAGTTTTCCTATGGAAACCTTTATTCAGCCAGGCTGAATTAAAGTTTTCCTATGGAAACCTTTATTCAGCCAGGGTGAATTAAAGTTTTCCTATGGAAACCTTTATTCAGCCAGGGTGAATTAAAGTTTTCCTATGGAAACCTTTATTCAGCCAGGCTGAATTAAAGTTTTCCTATGGAAACCTTTATTCAGCCAGGCTGAATTAAAGTTTTCCTATGGAAACCTTTATTCAGCCAGGCTGAATTAAAGTTTTCCTATGGAAACCTTTATTCAGCCAGGCTGAATTAAAGTTTTCCTATGGAAACCTTTATTCAGCCAGGCTGAATTAAAGTTTTCCTATGGAAACCTTTATTCAGCCAGGCTATGGAAACCTTTATTCAGCCAGGCTGAATTAAAGTTTTCCTATGGAAACCTTTATTCAGCCAGGGTGAATTAAAGTTTTCCTATGGAAACCTTTATTCAGCCAGGCTGAATTAAAGTTTTCCTATGGAAACCTTTATTCAGCCAGGCTGAATTAAAGTTTTCCTATGGAAACCTTTATTCAGCCAGGCTGAATTCCAGCAAAGTTTTCCTAGGGAAACCTTTATTCAGCCAGGCTGAATTAAAGTTTTCCTATGGAAACCTTTATTCAGCCAGGCTGAATTAAAGTTTTCCTAGGGAAACCTTTATTCAGCCAGGCTGAATTAAAGTTTTCCTATGGAAACCTTTATTCAGCCAGGCTGAATTCCAGCAAAGTTTTCCTAGGGAAACCTTTATTCAGCCAGGCTGAATTAAAGTTTTCCTATGGAAACCTTTATTCAGCCAGGCTGAATTAAAGTTTTCCTAGGGAAACCTTTATTCAGCCAGGCTGAATTAAAGTTTTCCTATGGAAACCTTTATTCAGCCAGGCTGAATTAAAGTTTTCCTATGGAAACCTTTATTCAGCCAGGCTGAATTAAGGTTTTCATAGACAGGGATTGTCATAGGAAAACTGCAATTCATCCTGGCTGAATAAAGATTGCCATAGGAAAACTAGTATTCACTTACCCAGTGTTGTGAATTTTACGAAATGTTATATCATCCACATCGGTAATCCCAAATAATTCCGAACATTTTGTCTTCATGGCATAGAACATGTCCAATTTCTGTTTAGCTTTCTCCAAACTAAATTTACAGCCTCTGAGAAATTGTATGAGGAATTGATCATCCGTACGGGCCTTTAAGTGAGGCTGTTTTACTATCCATGTCTTCAGTGCTATTATATCATCAGATATCCTTGATGGTTTCTCACCCAATTCAGTTATGGCCACCTTTTGTAAATCTTCGTTAAGAACTAAAAACTGTAGCATGTTGAACGGTGAAAGTTTGCAAGGCAACTAATTCTGACTCTAAAACAGCTTCGAAAGTAAATCTATTTTATTGAGTTTGAGGAAAACATTGTAAAACTTTTAATTGCACAAAGATATTTTTTGCCATTGATTGTCACTAGGGGAGAGACTGCGTACATCTGGTTAATTTACTATGCAGGTATTAAATGTTAAGCATTTTTAAAACTATTCTAATTTCTATAATTAAATCGATGCCATATTTTATTACACATACATATATACATATGTATCTCATATCTGGCGATATTTGTTTACAAGCCAAATTAATCTGATAAAAAATATAATTATACTTTAAGAAAGTGTCAAAGCCAATTTTATTTGCAGTGGCCAGTAACCGGTTACGACAGAGTTTTACATAACAATAAGGTGACCAAGAACATGCCGTTGTATCTTAAAAACATTTTATTACGTACATCCAAGAACTTTCGCGGAAAACGACAATTATAATCACGTTACAACCATATTGTATATTTCATTATTCAGCAATCGAACCATAGGAAAACTTTAATTCTGAATAAAGGTTTCCATAGGAAAACTTTAATTCAGCCTGGCTGAATAAAGGTTTCCATAGGAAAACTTTAATTCAGCCTGGCTGAATAAAGGTTTCAGCCTGGCTGAATAAAGGTTTCCATAGGAAAACTTTAATTCAGCCTGGCTGAATAAAGGTTTCCATAGGAAAACTTTAATTCAGCCTTGCTGAATAAAGGTTTCCATAGGAAAACTTTAATTCAGCCTTGCTGAATAAAGGTTTCCATAGGAAAACTTTAATTCAGCCTGGCTGAATAAAGGTTTCCATAGGAAAACTTTAGTTCAGCCTGGCTGAATAAAAGTTTCCATAGGAAAACTTTAATTCAGCCTGGCTGAATAAAGGTTTCCATAGGAAAACTTTAATTCAGCCTGGCTGAATAAAGGTTTCCATAGGAAAACTTTAATTCAGCCTGGCTGAATAAAGGTTTCCATAGGAAAACTTTAATTCAGCCTGGCTGAATAAAGGTTTCCATAGGAAAACTTTAATTCAGCCTGGCTGAATAAAGGTTTCCATAGGAAAACTTTAATTCAGCCTGGCTGAATAAAGGTTTCCATAGGAAAACTTTAATTCAGCCTGGCTGAATAAAGGTTTCCATAGGAAAACTTTAATTCAGCCTGGTTACATGGTTTAATCAAATAAAAGTTTTGTTGATTTTTTCCTTTATCTTAAATTTATTTAAAAAACATATTCCAACAAAAACAAATCAAAAAATACTTTTTTGTTTTAATCTACTTCAATTTTTCTAAATGAACCTCCTATGGCAACGTTTCCTTCGAAGTCCATTTTTTTGCCCACTCGCAAGTGTTCATCGGTACCATAATTTGCATTTTCCTTGAAATATTGGCGATGTGCATCCCAAACCTTATTAAAGTCCTTGTATAATTCACTTAGAGAACCATTTTCTCCGCCATGCTCTGTGGGGAAATATTTCTTGGGTATATGTTCCTCGATAGCGCTCAGGTCATTGCCGCAAAGGAAAATCTAAGGAAGAAACAGAGAACAAAGTATTTACGTGCATCAGCTAGGCTTGCAAAACATTTCAAACTAATCCATTGAGCTACAAGTTTTCAAAGAGAGTTGTATCATTCTCCTTAAAAATTAAAAATGTTCAAATCGGTAACCAAGGATACCAAGTTGTTGGTTTTCTCGCTATTTGTGGTGATTTTTGACGTACAAAAACCACTGTTTAACCAGGGATATTTACCTCGGAACAGTTGGCATCCCTATCTGTAACTTCGTAACATAATCAGGCTGAATAGATGTTTTCCTATGGAAACCCTTACTCAGCCAGGCACTCTCAAAATTCCATATTATAACTTACTCTATTTCGGATTTTTTTCTGGTGCATATCCGAGTAGCAATTGCAAGGCCTGCAAGGCATATGGCGCTAGATTTATGAAGCATATGCTCTTAATTCGTAGAGGCAAACTTTTTATGTAATAATCAATCATTCTTTTAATAATTGTTGGTGTGATGGCCATAACATGACCGGTCGTAGATTTGGAAAAATCCATGATGAAAACTATACCACTGATACAGGCTTTAGGGTCACTAACTAACAGCACATCATTTAGAGCGATACCATAACTAATAACTTTTTCGATAGGAAAATCACTCGCTGAGTAATTGTATTGATTCACCATAATGCGCGGACCATTGCCATGCAGGGGTGTGGGCAGGATACCAACTGATCTGCAAGGTAGAAATTAAATTGTGCATTGGCCAAGTGTGTGATGACCCGAAAGATGGATGGATAGTTTCGATCACCCTTACCCAATATTATGAAAACGACGAAACTCCGAATCATCAATATTTGTGGTTAAAAATAGTGCGGGACATTTTGTTTTTATGCTAAAATAATTTTCATTTTTTTCTTTGGCCTTTTCCAAACTATATTTGCAACCTCTAAGAAATTGTATCGAAATTGATCATCAATGCGTGCCCTGAGATGAGGTTGCATACTAATCCAATCTTTGAGAGCCTGCAGATCTTGGGGTATTCTTGAGGGTACTTCACCCAATTCGTTGATGGCAACTTTTTGTAGCTCAGCACTTAGAGGTTGAATATTGACCCTTTTTTACGTTTCACTTTCAAATTAGAACTGAATCGTGTTAGACACAATATTTGCCCAAAATCCAAATTATTTGGCAATAAAATGCAGAACATGGTGTATGATTAAATCTAATATTGAAAAATTGTTTTGCGTATTTTTATTATTACAGTGTTTTTTACAGTGTTTTATTAACTTGCCTTGGTGTGTGTTTAGTTCAAATCTGGTAACTCATTTTTAACATGGTTGCAGTTGACCAATCGAACTAAAAGTTTGCACACTTCTCAGATTTGGATGACAATACACGAATATGAAATCAAAACCAATATTGGTCCATTTTTACACTGTTTTACAGTGTTTTATCTAATTTGCTTTTCAAATCTGGTAACTCGTTTTTCACGCAGTTGCAGGTGACCAATCGTACTTAAACTTGCACACTTTTCAGATTTGGATGACAATACATGAATATGAAATCAAAACTAATATTGGTCCATTTTTACAGTGTTTTTACGGTGTCTAACTTGACCCCCTTTTAAAATCTGGTAACTGATTTTTAGCACGGTTGCAGTTGACCAATCGAACTAACACTTTGCACATTTTTCAGATTTAGATGACAATACATGAATATGAAACCAAAACAAATATGGGTCCATTGTTTTCTATAGCCCCCATATAACGGTACCACCCGATTTCCGGTATTTTGCTTTTCAAACCTGGTAACTCGTTTTTCACGCATTTGCAGGTGACCAATCGTACTTAAACTTGCACACTTTTCAGATTTGGATGACAATCCATGAATATGAAATCAAAACTAATATTGGTCCATTTTTACAGTGTTTTTACGGTGTCTAACTTGGCCCCCTTTTAAAATCTGGTAACTGATTTTTAGCACGGTTGCAGTTGACCAATCGAACTAACACTTTGCACATTTTTCAGATTTAAATGACAATACATGAATATGAAACCAAAACCAATATGGGTCCATTTTTTCCTATAGCCTCCATATAACGGTACCACCCGACTTCTGGTATTTTGAGGATTTTGTCTTCATTTTTATGAATTTTCTGTAACTTGGCATTTGGAGTTCTCAATAGTCCAGGAACTTCCCCACTAAAAATTGTGGACGTAGGTCAAGGTTTAATATAGCATCCATATAACTGTACCACCCAATTTCAAGCATTTTAATCTACATTTTCTTCTCAAATGGACTGTAAATCGGCATTTGGGGTTCTCAGTGGTCAAAAAAATGTATTTACTAAAATGTTAAAAATAAAAAATAATTTAAAAAAATAAGTTTCAGTGTTTTATTTAGAAATGCACTTAAAACTAAAAAATAATTTGTCGCTTAGCCTCAATAAATATATTCTTTCCCATGATATAATCTCTCAAATAAAACGCTTGCCGTTTAATTTTGCCACCATTCATAATTTGAATGCAAGCGTTTTATTTGAGAGATTCTATCATGGGAAAGAATATATTTACTGAGGCTAAGCGACAAATTATGTTTTAGTTTTAAGTGCATTTCTAAATAAAACACTGAAACTTAATTTTTTTAAATTATTTTTTATTGGTCTATAAGAACCTGTTCTCATGAAAGACTCTGTTCTTAATATTGTTAAGAAGTTCACTGTCAATACATGTATTTCTATTGAGAACTTATTGTGAAAATGTTTTCCAGGCTGAATTAAAGTTTTCCTATGGAAAGCTCTATTCGGTCAGGCTGAATTAAAGTTTTCCTATGGAAAGCTCTATTCGGTCAGGCTGAATTAGAGATTTCCTATGGAAACCTCTATTCAGCCAGGCTGAATTAGAGATTTCCTATGGAAACCTCTATTCAGCCAGGCTGAATTAGAGATTTCCTATGGAAACCTCTATTCAGCCAGGCTGAATTAGAGATTTCCTATGGAAACCTCTATTCAGCCAGGCTGAATTAGAGATTTCCTATGGAAACCTCTATTCAGCCAGGCTGAATTAGAGATTTCCTATGGAAACCTCTATTCAGCCAGACTGAATTAGAGATTTCCTATGGAAACCTCTATTCAGCCAGGCTGAATTAGAGATTTCCAATGGAAACCTCTATTCAGCCAGGCTGAATTAGAGATTTCCAATGGAAACCTCTATTCAGCCAGGCTGAATTAGAGATTTCCAATGGAAACCTCTATTCAGCCAGGCTGAATTAGAGATTTCCAATGGAAACCTCTATTCAGCCAGGCTGAATTAGAGATTTCCAATGGAAACCTCTATTCAGCCAGGCTGAATTAGATATTTCCTGTGGAAACCTCTATTCAGCCAGGCTGAATTACATATTTCCTATGGAAACCTCTATTCAGCTAGGCTGAATTAGATATTTCCTATGAAAACCTCTATTCAGCCAGGCTGTATTAGAGATTTCCTATGGAAACTTCTATTCAGCCTATGGAAACCTCTATTCAGCCAGGCTGAATTAGAGATTTCCTATGGAAACCTCTGTTCAGCCTGGCTGAATTAGAGATTTCCTATCTAAACCTCTATTCAGCCAGGCTGAATTAGAGATTTCCTATGGAAACCTCTATTCAGCCAGGCTGAATTAAAGTCTTCCTAAGGAAACCTCTATTCAGCCAGGCTGAATTAAAGTTTTCCTATGGAAACCTCTATTCAGCCAGGCTGAATGAAAGTTATCCTATGGAAACCTCTATTCAGCCAGGCTGAATGAAAGTTATCCTATGGAAACCTCTATTCAGCCAGGCTGAATGAAAGTTTTCCTATGGAACCCTCTATTCAGCCAGGCTGAATGAAAGTTATCCTATGGAAACCTCTATTCAGCCAGGCTGAATTAAAGCTTTCTTACGGGAAAACGTTATTTAGCCAGGCTGAATTAAAATTGTTTTGCCTTTCGAATTGCACTCTCAAAATTCCATGTTATAACTTACTCTATCCTTGATTTTTTCCGGTGCATATACCATTAGCAATTGCAGGGCGTGCAGGGCATAGGGAGCTAGATTTATGGCGCATATGTACTTAATGCGAAACGGCAAACTTTTTATGTAATAATCAATCAGTTTTTTAATAATTGTTGGGGTGATGGCCATAACATGACTAGCGGTAGCTTTGGCAAAATCGAAGATGTAACACACACCATTGATACAGGCTTGAGGGTCACTTATTATCAGGACATCATGTATAGTGGCAGCATAATTAATAGCGTGCTCGATAGGGAAATCACTTGCTGGGTAATTGTATTGATTCACCATAATGCGTGGACCATTGCCATGCAGGGGTGTGGGCAAGACACCAATTGATCTGCAAGGTAGAAATTATATTGTGTATTTTCCGAGGGTAAGATGACCAGAAAGACGGATGCATTGTACCGATTACTCTTACCCAATGTTATGAAAACGACGAAACTCCGAATCGTCAATATTTGTGGTTAAAAATAGTGCGGGACATTTTGTTTTTATGCTAAAATAATTGTCAATCTTTTCTTTGGCCTTTTCCAAACTATATTTGCAACCTCTAAGAAATTGTATCAGAAATTGATCATCAGTGCGTGCCCTCAGATGAGGTTGCATACTAATCCAATCTTTGAGAGCCTGAAGATCTTGTGGTATTCTTGAGGGTACTTCACCCAATTCGTTGATGGCTACTTTTTGCAGCTCAGCACTTAGAGGTTGGATATCGACCATCTTTCACGTTTCACTTTCAAATTAGAACTGAATCGTGTTAGACACAATATTTGCCCAAAATCCAAATTATTTGGCAATAAAATTCCGGTTCCATTTATACTTTATTGCACTAATATGCATATTAATTAATTCATAAGGCAAAACTAGCCCTGCAGAACATGGTGTATGATTAAATCTAATATTGAAAAATTGTTTTGCGTATTTATGGTCTATAATATTACGTTTATATACAACCGGATTTAACAAACCCACTGGGTTTTAAATGTCAATTACATTACATATACGTCAAACAAATCCTCATAAAGAAGGTTAACGCTGGAAAAGGTTATAATATAAACATGGCCTAAGAACCTGTTCTCATGAAAGTCTCTGTTCTTAATTTTGTTAAGAAATTCACTGTCAATACTTGTATTTCTATTGAGAACTTATTGTGAAAATGTTTTACAGGCTGAACTAAAGTTTTCCTATGGAAACCTCTATTCAACCAGGCTGAATTAAAGTTTTCCTATGGAAACCTCTATTCAGCCAGGCTGAATTAAAGTTTTCCTATGGAAACCTCTATTCAGCCAGGCTGAATTAAAGTTTTCCTATGGAAACCTCTATTCAGTCAGGCTGAATTAAAGTTTTCCTATGGAAACCTCTATTCAGTCAGGCTGAATTAAAGTTTTCCTATGGAAACCTCTATTCAGCCAGGCTGAATTAAAGTTTTCCTATGGAAACCTCTATTCAGCCAGGCTGAATTAAAGTTTTCCTAAGGAAACCTCTATTCAGCCAGGCTGAATTAAAGTTTTCCTATGGAAACCTCTATTCAGCCAGGCTGAATTAAAGTTTTCCTATGGAAACCTCTATTCAGCCAGGCTGAATTAAAGTTTTCCTGTGGAAACCTCTATTCAGCCAGGCTGAATTAGAGATTTCCTATGGGCTGAATTAGAGATTTCCTATGGAAACCTCTATTCAGCCAGGCTGAATTAGAGATTTCCTATGGAAACCTCTATTCAGCCAGGCTGAATTAGAGATTTCCTATGGAAACCTCTATTCAGCCAGGCTGAATTAGAGATTTCCTATGGAAACCTCTATTCAGCCAGGCTGAATTAGAGATTTCCTATGGAAACCTCTATTCAGCCAGGCTGAATTAGAGATTTCCTATGGAAACCTCTATTCAGCCAGGCTGAATTAGAGATTTCCTATGGAAACCTCTATTCAGCCAGGCTGAATTAGAGATTTCCTATGGAAACCTCTATTCAGCCAGGCTGAATTAGAGATTTCCTATGGAAACCTCTATTCAGCAAGGCTGAATTAGAGATTTCCTATGGAAACCTCTATTCAGCCAGGCTGAATTAGAGATTTCCTATGGAAACCTCTATTCAGCCAGGCTGAATTAGAGATTTCCTATGGAAACCTCTATTCAGCCAGGCTGAATTAGAGATTTCCTATGGAAACCTCTATTCAGCCAGGCTGAATTAGAGATTTCCTATGGAAACCTCTATTCAGCCAGGCTGAATTAGAGATTTCCTATGGAAACCTCTATTCAGCCAGGCTGAATTAGAGATTTCCTATGGAAACCTCTATTCAGCCAGGCTGAATTAGAGATTTCCTATGGAAACCTCTATTCAGCCAGGCTGAATTAGAGATTTCCTATGGAAACCTCTATTCAGCCAGGCTGAATTAGAGATTTCCTATGGAAACCTCTATTCAGCCAGGCTGAATTAGAGATTTCCTATGGAAACCTCTATTCAGCCAGGCTGAATTAGAGATTTCCTATGGAAACCTCTATTCAGCCAGGCTGAATTAGAGATTTCCTATGGAAACCTCTATTCAGCCAGGCTGAATTAGAGATTTCCTATGGAAACCTCTATTCAGCCAGGCTGAATTAGAGATTTCCTATGGAAACCTCTATTCAGCCAGGCTGAATTAGAGATTTCCTATGGAAACCTCTATTCAGCCAGGCTGAATTAGAGATTTCCTATGGAAACCTCTATTCAGCTAGGCTGAATTAGAGATTTCCTATGGAAACCTCTATTCATCGAATAGATGAATTAAAGTTTTCCTATGGAACCCTCTATTCAGCCAGGCTGAATGAAAGTTTTCCTATGGAAACCTCTATTCAACCAGGCTGAATTAAAGCTTTCTTACGGGAAAACGTTATTTAGCCAGGCTGAATTAAAATTGTTTTGCCTTTAGAATTGCACTCTCAAAATTCCATGTTATAACTTACTCTATCCTTGATTTTTTCCGGTGCATATACCATTAGCAATTGCAGGGCGTGCAGGGCATAGGGAGCTAGTTTTATGGCGCATATGTACTTAATGCGAGATTTCCTATGGAAACCTCTATTCAGCCAGGCTGAATTAGAGATTTCCTATTGAAACCTCTATTCAGCCATGCTGAATTAGAGATTGCCTATGGAGACCTCTATTCAGCCAGGCTGAATTAGAGATTTCCTATGGAGACCTCTATTCAGCCAGGCTGAATTAGAGATTTCCTATGGAGACCTCTATTCAGCCAGGCTGAATTAGAGATTTCCTATGGAGACCTCTATTCAGCCAGGCTGAATTAGAGATTGCCTATGGAAACCTCTATTCAGCCAGGCTGAATTAGAGATTGCCTATGGAAACCTCTATTCAGCCAGGCTGAATTAGAGATTTCCTATTGAAACCTCTATTCAGCCATGCTGAATTAGAGATTTCCTATGGAGACCTCTATTCAGCCATGCTGAATTAGAGATTTCCTATGGAGACCTCGATTCAGCCAGGCTGAATTAGAGATTTCCTATGGAGACCTCTATTCAGCCATGCTGAATTAGAGATTTCCTATGGAGACCTCTATTCAGCCAGGCTGAATTAGAGATTTCCTATGGAGACCTCTATTCAGCCAGGCTGAATTAGAGATTTCCTATTGAAACCTCTATTCAGCCATGCTGAATTAGAGATTTCCTATGGAGACCTCTATTCAGCCAGGCTGAATTAGAGATTTCCTATGGAGACCTCTATTCAGCCAGGCTGAATTAGAGATTTCCTATGGAAACCTCTATTCAGCCAGGCTGAATTAGAGATTTCCTATGGAGACCTCTATTCAGCCAGGCTGAATTAAAGTTTTCCTATGAAAACCTCTATTCAGCCAGACTGAATTTAAGTTTTCCTATGGAAGCTTCTAGTCAGCCAGGCCGAATTAATGTTTTCCTATGGAAACCTCAATTTAGCCAGACCGAATTAAAGCTTTCTTACGGGAAAACGTTATTTAGCCAGTCTGAATTAAAATTGTTTTGCCTTTCAAATTGCACTCTCAAAATTCCATGTTATAACTTACTCTATTTTTGATTTTTTCCGGTGCATATACCATTAGCATTTGCAGGGCGTGCAGGGCATATGGCGCTAGATTTATGGCGCATATGTACTTAATGCGAAACGGCAAACTTTTTATGTAATAATCAATCATTTTTTTAATAATTGTTGGGGTGATGGCCATAACATGACCAGCGGTAGCTTTGGCAAAATCGATGATGTAAAACACACCATTGATACAGGCTTGAGGGTCACTTATTATCAGGACATCATGTATAGTGACAGCATAATTAATAACGTGCTCGATAGGGAAATCACTTGCTGGGTAATTGTATTGATTCACCATAATGCGTGGACCATTGCCATGCAGGGGTGTGGGCAAGACACCAAATGATCTGCAAGGTAGAAATTATATTGTGTATTTTCCGAGGGTAAGATGACCGGAAAGACGAATGCATTGTACCGATTAATCTTACCCAATGTTATGAAAACGACGAAACTCCGAATCATCAATATTTGTGGTTAAAAATAGTGCGGGACATTTTGTTTTTATGCTAAAATAATTGTCAATCTTTTCTTTGGCCTTTTCCAAACTATATTTGCAACCTCTAAGAAATTGTATCAGAAATTGATCATCAGTGCGTGCCCTGAGATGAGGTTGCATACTAATCCAATCTTTGAGAGCCTGCAGATCTTCTGGTATTCTTGAGGGTACTTCACCCAATTCGTTGATGGCTACTTTTTGCAGCTCAGCACTTAGAGGTTGGATATCGAACATCTTTCACGTTTCTCTATTAAATTAGAACTAACTCGTATTGGACAAAATATATGTTCGAAATCAAATTAGTTTTTGTCCAATAAAATACCGGTTCCGTTTACAGTATTTAATTTAAAACCCAATCTTGCCGTGCTGAACTTCGTTTAGGCTTTATTCTAATATAGAGAAAGATTTTATTGCCTAATTTTGTATTAGTTGTTAAGATGTCAATAAGAACCTGTTCTCGTGAAAGACTCTGTTCCTAGTTGTGGTTAGAAATTTACTATCATTAATTGTATGCCTATCAAAAACCTATTGTTTCTTATGGTAAACCCTATTCAGCCAGGCTGAATAGAAACCTTCCGTAGGAAAACCTTTTCTCGATGTATTAATTTGAACAATTTCCATTTAAAATATTTAAAATAAATTTAAAATATTCATTTAATTTTTTTGTCACTTACCCTATTCTTGACTTTTTCCGGAGCATATTCCACCAACATCTTCAAAGCATGCAGGGCATATGACGAAAGATTTATACAGCACATTCCCTTGATGCGACAGGGGAAAGTTTTGATGTAATAATCGATTATTTTCTTTATCAGGCTTGGTGTTAGCGACATGATATGGGCTGTGGTAGCCTTGGCAAAATCAATGACATGAAATACACCATTGATACAAGCTTCAGGATCACTAATTAATAAGACATCCGCAACAGCTACACCATAACATAACACCTGCTCAATGGAGAAATCATTTGGACCATAGGTGTAGTGATTGAAGAGAATGCGTGGACCATTGCCGTGTAAAGGTGTGGGCAAAATGCAATAAGATCTAATATCGAAAGAATCCCTGATTATGTAAGATGTCTCTTCAAATTGTGTATTCTTTATCTTACCCCACATTGTGGAAGCGACGAAATTCTGGATCATCAACATCGGTTGTGGAAAATAATTCTGGATATTTTGTTTTCAGTGCATAATAATGATCGATTTTCTCTTTAGCCTTTTCCAAACTAAATTTACAACCTCTCAGAAATTGCAAAAGAAATTGATCATCTGTGCGGGCCCTTAAATGAGGCTGTTTCTTAATCCAATCTTTGAGAGCCTGTAAATCTTGTGGTATCCTCGAGGTTACTTCACCCAGCTCGGTAATGGCAACTTTTTGTAATTCAGCAGTTAAAGCTTGTATTTCGACCATCTTGAATGTTTCAGCGACAAATTAGAACTAATTTTGAAATGAAATTTTAGTTTTACACATAACATTGGACTGTAACGCACATCTTGTATTCGACTGGTCCCATAAAATAATGTATTACAACTCATTTACATATAAACAAGATGATTGTAAATAATAAAATATCGAAATGAAAGTAAAAACTTAATATGATATCTATTTTGGGAGAATCTTTTCGAACAAACTATTGTTTCAATAAAACGTTTGAATCGAAAACCAGTTACAACACAAGATTTGCTTTCAAATCTAATCAGCTATTCACTACCGTGTTTTAGTTAAAAAGTTTTCAAATTTGAATTTTTTGGATGCGAATGACCTGATCTTGTTCAAGTTGAAGGTCAATGAGTCATTTCAGGTAAGCCATTAAGCTATATTAAAAATCTTGTAATATGAACATTAGAGTGTCCAATATTGATTTCATGGCTCTTGGAAAAATATGTTATAAAAATCTAACCTTATGACTTGTATGGCCCTTGCAAAAATACTTAAGGTCCTCTAAGGAACGTTTTTATAAATGTATAGCCGAACTATTTCTTTTCTTTCCCTATTTTGAATATGATGCAATATTCTCCATTAGTTGTCGCTAATGAAGGAAGTCCATATGGATGCAGCATAATTTTATAACTGATCAGCTGATGTTTTATAGATAACCAATTGAATCTCTTTATCTTTACCCCACTTGGTACGCGAGATTGCTTTAAGCACCTTGTTCCGTTTTCGGACTTTATTCTTTAGGGCTGAGGAATGTTTGGAGAATGAAACTGTCGACAGTTGGAATTGTCCCTCCTTCGAGTTTGATCCTGTTATTTCACCTTCTTTGTTCAAAGAAAAAAATAAGGTTACAGAAGATTTTCGTGGCGAGATCTGTAACTTTTTTTCCTAAATGAGAGTGGTGGCTGTTGTTTTGAGCCTAGATAACATAGATAATATATTATAAGGCTTCGGATAACATGGATAATGTATTATCAATCTCCGGATAGGATAGCCTATGTATTATAAAGCTTCGGATTACATTAATAATTCATTATAATGTTCCATATAACATGTATATAATATTATAAGGCTCTGGATAACATGGATTATATATTACAAAGCTTCGGATAACGTGGATAAGGTATTATTAGGCTCCCAATAACGTGGATAAGGTTTTCAGGCTCCAGAGAACATGGATAATATTTTATAATGCTCCGGATAACATGGACAATGTATTATAATCCTCCAGATAACATGGATAACATATTATAATGCTCCGGATAACATGGATAACATATTATAATGCTCCGGATAACATGCATAATGTATTATAATGCTACATATAAAATGGATAACGTATTATAATACTCCATATAACATGGGTAATGTATTATAATCGTCTAATTAACATGGATAATGTGTTATAAAGCGCCAGATAATATGGATAATTTATTACAATACTTAAGCTAACATGGATAATGTAATATAGTACCAGATAACATTCATAATGTATTATAGCGCTCCGGATAATATGGATAATTTATTAAAAACTCCATATAACATGGATAACGTATTCAGATAACATTATAATGCTCCTGATAACATGAATAATGTATTACAAGGCTCCAAATAACATGGATAACGTACCACAATGCTGCAGATAACATGGATAATGTATTATAATGCTCCAGATAATGCTCCATATTATAAAGCAATAAAAAAATGCATAAGGTATAATAAGGCTCCAGAGAACATGGCTAATATTTTCAAGTGTTCCGGATAACATGGATAATGTTTAATGTAATATGGATAATGTATTATAGTGCTTCAGATAGCATGGATAACGCATTATTATACTGCAGATAACATGAATAACGTATTATAATGCTCCGGATAAAATTTATAATGTATTACGATGCTCCGAATTACCTGGATAACGTATTATAATGCTTCATATAACATGTATAATGTGTTGTAATGATCCAGATAACATGCTCTGGATAATACGTATAATGTACTATAAGGCTCCAGATAATATAGATAATGTATTATAATGCTCCGGATAACAGGTATAACGTATTATAATGTTCCGGATAAAATGGATAACGTATTTTAATGCTTCAGGTAACATGAATAACTTAATATAATGCTCCGGATGCCATGGATAATGTATTACAATGATCCTGATAACACGTATAACGTATTATAATGCTCCGGATAACATGGATAACGTATTATATTGCGCCAGATAACTTATTACAACATGGATGACGTATTTTAATGCTCCAGATAACATGAATAACTTAATATAAGGCTTCGGATAACATGGATAATATATTATAATGCTCGGAATAATATAGATAAGGTACTATAAGGCTCCAGAGAACATGGCGAATATTGTATAATGTTCCGGATGCCATGCATAATGTATTACAATGCTCCTGATAACACGTATAACGTATTATAATGCTCCAGATAACATGGATAAGGTATTATAATCGTCCGGACATCCTGGAAAATGTATTATAATACTCCAGGTAACATGGATAACGTATTATAATGCTCCGGATAGCATGTATAATGTGTTATAATGCTCCTGATAACACGTATAACGTATTATAATGCTCCAGATAACATGAATAAGGTGTTATAATCGTCCGGACATCGTGGAAAATATATTATAATACTCCAGGTAATATGGATAACGTATTATAATGCTCCGGATAGCATGTATAATGTGTTATAATGCTCCTGATAACACGTAAACGTATTATAATGCTCCGGATAACATGGATATCGTATTATATTGCGCCAGATAACTTATTACAACATGGATGACGTATTTTAATGCTCCAGATAACATGAATAACTTAATATAAGACTTCGGATAACATGGATAACATATTATAGTGCTCGGAATAATATAGATAAGGTACTATAGAGCTCCAGAGAACATGGTGAATATTGTATAATGCTCCGGATGCCATGGATAATGTATTACAATGCTCCTGATAACACGTATAACGTATTATAATGCTCCAGATAACATGGATAAGGTATTATAATCGTCCTGACATCGTGGAAAATGTATTATAATACTCCAGGTAACATGGATAACGTATTATAATGCTCCGGATAGCATGTATAATGTGTTATAATGCTCCTGATAACACGTATAACGTATTATAATGCTCCAGATAATATGGATAACGTATTATAATCTTCCAGACATCGTGGATAATGTATTATAATACTCCAGGTAACATGGAGAACGTATTATAATGCTCCGGATAGCATGGATAATGAATTATAATGTTCCGGATAACATGTATAACGTATTATAATGCTCCGGATAGCATGGAAAACGTATTATTATGCTCGAGATAACATGCATAACGTATTATAATGATCCAGATAGCATGGATAACGTACTATAATACTCCAGATAACATGGCTAATTTATTAAATACTCCAGATAACATAGGTAACGTATTATAATGCTCCGGATAATATGGACAACGTGTTATAATGTTCCAGATAACATGCATAATGTATTAAATACTCTAGATAACATGGATAATATTGCTCCATATAAATGGGTAATGTATTATAATGCCCTGGATAATATAAAAAACATATTATAATGCTTCAGATAACACGGATAAGGGTATGCTCCACATACCATGAATAATGTGTTATAACCGTGCGGATAACATGAATAACGTTTTATAATGCTGCAGATAACATGGATAATGTATTATATGCCGCCAGATAATATCGATAATGTATTATAGTGCTTCATATAGCATAGATAACGTATTGTAATACTCCAGATAACATGTATAATGTTTTTTAATGCTCCAGATAACATGGGTAACGTATTATAATGCTGCGGATAATATAGATAACGTATTATAATGCTCGAAATAACATGGTTAACGTATTATAAGGCACAAGATAACATGGACTATGTATTATAATGCTTCAGATAACATGAATAATGTATTATAATGCTCCGGATAACAAGGATAATGTATTAGAATACTGCAGATAACATGGATAATTTATTATAAGGTTCCAGATAACATATACAGATAATTACTGCATTTCAGGAATAGTGTTCATAAAGTCTTGCCGTGGTTCAAATTTCTGTATTTCATGAACGCCTTTCATAAAGCAAAAAAATACTGTTTTTTTTCTGAGAGATTAAAAAAAAAACGATTTTGGTGAGTTGTTGTTTTTGTTATTATTGGACTAACAACCACCACACTCCACCAACCAAACCAGAGACAAATTTTGCTACTTTTATTAATTCTTTTATTTTGTATTATTGTAACTTAGCGTTTCTTCTAATGATTTTCACTGTAGTTGTTATCGTCTTGTGAACATAGCAGAACAATACGAACCCTATGTACATACATGTTGAGTCTATCAGCACTAGGTTGAAATATTAGATGTTGCCTTTATATTAAAGTAATTGCAAATTTGTACTTGCGAAGTATTTGACTATACGAACTTTGTTTTCTTTTCGACACCAAACGCACTGTAGTTGTTTGGTTTGTCAGTTAACTAACAACACTGGTAGTTTACCCAGCAAACCAAATGTCGGATGTTCGACATATCGGAACAATTTCGGAAGAAAAATCGTTCAGATTTCGTATCGATTTCTATAAGATTTTTCGTAGGGGAATTCGTTCAGATTTCGTTCCGATTTCGGAGAAATTGTCGGAAGTAAATTTCCCTTCGAATTTGCTAATGTTTTTCTTCCGATTTCGTTACGAATTCGGATCGATATGTCAGAAACAAATTTCCCTTCGCACAACAACCACCTTTTGTATATATCTAACAAGCAACATTTTAGTTTGTTGTCGAAAAACAAAATGGTTGGTTATAAAATTCGCATATAAATTTTTTAAATATTTTAAATATAAATGCAACATATAATAATTCAAGCTAGTGCTGATAGACTCAATATATTCGTACACAAAGTTTACATTGTTCTACTATAACTACAAAATTATAATAACAGTGAAAATCATTAGATATCTTTGAAATTATAATCTTCCAATAAAAAACATAACAAAGAAAATTTATCAATAAAAAAGATGCATCGGAGAAAAATTTGTTCCTTTGATAATCATACGAAATTATTCCAAAATCGTTCAGAAATCTTTACAAAAGTTCGGAAGGTACCTCAGATTTTCATACGACATTATTCGGAAATCGTTCAGAAATCTGTACGAAAATTCGGAGGAAAAAATTAGAATTCCGAATTTCCCAAGGATTTTCTTCCGATTTCGTTGCGAATTCTGACCGAAATCGATCCGATTTCGCTCCGACATTTCGTTCCGAAATTATGTCAACCACTTCATACAACTTTCGTTAAGATATCGTTACGATTTCGGATCAGATATCGGACGTATCGTCCGAATTTTGTTCCGATTTCGTTACGATGTCGGGGGTATATTCCCAGCAAACCAATCGTACCGACATCGTAACGAAATCGGAACAAAATTCGGACGATACGTCCGATATCTGATCCGAAATCGTAACGATATCTTAACGAAAGTTGTATGAAGTGGTTGACATAATTTCGGAACGAAATGTCGGAGCGACATCGGATCGATTTCGGTCCGATTTCGTAACGAAATCTGAAGAAAATCCTTGGGAAATTCGGAAAGGAAATTTCTATCCGACATTCGTTCCGAAATCTGAACGAAATCGGTACAAAATCTGAACTATTTCCTCTCCGAAAAATCGTTTAGAAATCGGAACGAAATCTGAACGACTTTGCTTCCGAAATTGTTCAGACGTGTCGGATATCAGACATTTGGTTTGCTGGGTTGTTGTGGTATGTGTGTGTGGTGTGGTTTGTTGATACATTGCCAATACGATGGTGAGACGACGAGACCATTCAAAAGAAAACAAGTAAAAAAGCATTAAGTTCGGCCGGGCCGAACTTTTCATACCCTCCACCATAAAATATTCATTCCTGTCCCCAACTTTAAGTGAGTACGTTAAAATGTCAGATAATGTACATAAAATGCTTCATTCGGGAGGTCCTTTTTTATGGTGCCTATATCTAACTGTTGACAATTTTTGGTGGGCTAGAAATTGGGAGGTACTGTTATATAGGGGTTATAATAAAGCATGGGCCTATGTTGACAGTTTTTGATGGGAGCCTTTAATGTCAAATAGCTCCTAATTCGGTTAAAAAATTTAGCTAGAATCTCAAAATATCGAAAATCGGTACATAACGTGGGAACTTCAAATGTCATTAACAGCTAGTTCGGAGGTATCTGGGCTATATGAAAATATGAACTTAAATGAACAAATTATAGAAAGTTCGTCCAAAAAATAAAGCTAAGGTACGGAAAATCGGGAGGTTTGTTTTGTGGCTATACAAAAACATGGGCCTACGTTCGGTTAAACATTTTAAGTAAAATCCTCAAAGTACCGAAAATCGGGAAGTATCGTTATATTGGGGCTATGTTGAAAATTGTTGATGCAGATGTGTGGTGACCACTACAACCTTCAAATGTCAAATTACAGTTAGTTCTGTTAAAAATTGTAGCTAAAATTGCCAAATTACAGAAAATTGGGAGGTACCGTTACATGGAAGCTATATCCGAACATGGACCTATGTTGGCAATTTTTGATGGAGAGGTGTTGTGACCACTAAGAACTTCAAATGTCAAATTACTGCTAGTTCGGTTTTATATTGTAGGTAAAATCATCAAATTACTGAAAATCGGGAGGTACCGTTATATGGGGGCTTTCTTGACAATTTTTGGTGGAGAGGTGTGGTGACCACTAAGAATTTAAAATGTCAAATGTTCATATTACAGATAATTCGGTTAAAACTTGTAGGTAAAATTCTCAAAATACCTGAAATCGGGCGGTAACGTTATATGGGGGCTATTCCAAAACATGGACCTATGTCCAATAGTTATAAAGGTTTATTGACATTTAAGAACCCTAAATGTCAATTGATAGCTAAATCGGTCTGAAAATGTAGATAAAAACGTCAAAATGCCGTATATCGGTGGTACCGTTATATGGGGGCTATACCAAAGTGGACCTAGTTCCACAACTTTTGTTATATAAGTTTAGTTACACTTAAGAACCCTAAATGTCAAATTATAGCTATATCGGTCTGAAAATGTAGCTAAAAACGTCAAAATACCGTAAATCGGGGGGTACCGTTATATGGGGGCTATACCAAAACGTGGACCTATGTCCACAACTTCTAATATATAAGTTTATTAACACTTAAGAACCCTAAATGTCAAATTATAGCTATATCGGTCTGAAAATGTAGCCAAAAGCGTCAAAATGCCGTAAATCGGGGGTACCATTATATGGGGGCTATACCAAAACGTGGACCTATGTCCACAACTTCTAATATATAAGTTTATTAACACTTAAGAACCCTAAATGTCAAATTATAGCTACATCGGTCTGATAATGTAGCTAAAAACGTCAAAATACCGTATATCGGGGGGTACCGTTATATGGGGGCTATATCAAAACGTGGACCTATGTCCACAACTTTTGTTATATAACTTTATTGATACTTAAGAACCCTAAATGTCAAATTATAGCTAAATCGGTCTAAAAATGTAGCTAAAAACGTCAAAATACCGCAAATCGGGGGGTACCGTTGTATGGGGGCTATACCAAAACGTGGACCTATGTCCACAAGTTTTGTTATATATGTTTATTGACACTTAAGAACCCTAAATGTCAAATTATAGCCAAATCGGTGTGAAAATGTAGCTAAAAACGTCAAAATACCGTAAATCGGGGGGTACCGTTATATGGGGGCTATACCAAAACGTGGACCGATATAGCCCATCATCGAACTTGACCTGCCTGCAAACAAAAGACGCATTTTCCCAAAATTTCAGCGTCCTATCTCCATTTTTGTGGATGCTAGAGTGATTACCACAGACGGACGGACGGACGGACGGACGGACGTGCTCAGATCGACTTAGAATTTTACCCTGATCAAGAATATATATACTTTATAGGGTCGCAAATGAGTATTTCAATGCGTTACAAACGGAAAAACAAACTTAATATACCCTCCATACTATGGTGGAGGGTATAACGAGAACAAAGTTGAGAGCATTTACCAAACAAGAGAGGAAATATGAGAGCAAATAGTGGAATATCGGCATTGGTGTCCAAAATAAATGAGAGAGAATTGTTGGGAGAGTAATGTCCCGTTGTTAAACAACGGCAGACATGGCTCTCATTTGGATTTGTTATTCTCTGTTGTTACGACAACGTGCAGGCGTGTACATCAACGAATATCGGGGAAAATAGGAAAGTGATTTTGCATCTCATGAAAATCTTAAATATTTTGGAAAGAATAGTGGCTTTCGGATGGAAATAAGAAACTGCACATGTATCTTATGTGAGATACCTGTACAGTATGAAAAAACTACATCACCAACGAAAATATGTAAAAATTCTTGAAATATTTTTTTCTGTGTACTTACTTACTTAGCTGGCGCCTTACAGAACATTTACCATAGGTCGAACTAAGAAAAGATCTCCATTTCCCTCTGTTAATTGCTTCGCTTTCTGGAATACCGCGCCTTTCATCCAGTTGTTTGTTCCATGTATTATTTGGCCTACCAATTCTGCGTGCCGCATGGTGGGCCCGTATTTATACGCCAAATTCAGGCATGGCTTGAAATTCCTTTGAACGTAGCGTGCTGTCGAAGGCTGCTTTAAAATCGACAAAAAGGTTGTAGGTGTCGATCTGCTTCTTTTGGGGTTTCTCCAGGATTTGCCGCTTGGCAAATATCTGGCCAATGGTGGACTTGCCATGTCCAAAGCCGCATTGGTATGGTCCAATTAATTCGTTGACCATAGGCTTTAGTCGTTCGCACAATATCCCTGACACTATCTTGTAGGCATTAGGGAGAAGACTTGTGGCCCTATAGTTGAAGCATACAGTCTTATATCCTTTCTTGTGGACGGGACAAAGGATGCTCAGGTTCCTATCGTGGAATACGCGTTCTTCCTGCCAGATGGTGCTAATTAGCTGATGCATACACCTTATCAGCGTGTCGCCTCCGGTTTTGAACAGCTCGGCTGGTAGGCCATCGGCTCCTGCTGCCTTATTATTCTTCAGCCGGTTTATTGCTGTCTTTACCTCATCTTGGCTGGGCGGTATACATTCAATACGATCTTCTGGGATTGATTCTGTGGTATCTTCGTTACTATTGGATACCAACAGTTTGTAAAAATGCTTTTTCCATATCCTCAGCACACTATCTGTATCAGTTACCAAATTACCTTGCT
Organism: Musca autumnalis; assembly: GCF_047663935.1. NCBI lineage: Eukaryota > Metazoa > Arthropoda > Insecta > Diptera > Muscidae > Musca > Musca autumnalis. Next base: position 167,855,173 of record NW_027412088.1, read on the forward strand.
GGTCTCTACAGGACGATGTGCCTGTACCAAAACCATCAGTTTGATGTTTCACTCTTTGGTAGAATTTTCGGACTTCATTCTGGCTCCTGTACATCTCGACTTATTCACACTCCCGCCTTTCCATCTCTCTCTTTTTCCTGCGGAAAAGACGTTTCTCCTCTCTCCTTTTCTCCCGATACCTCTCTCGTGCGTTGCTACTTATTGTAAAGTAGCCCTATATGCCGCAGGATGATGGCCTGTACCAAAGCCATCAGTTTGATGTTTCACTCTTTGGTAGAATTTTCGGACTTCATTCTGGCTCATGTACATCTCGATTTGTTCACACTCCCGCCTTTCATTTCTCTCTCTTTTTCCTGCGGAAAAGACGTTTCTCCTCTCTCCTTTTCTCCCGATGCCTCTCTCGTGCGTTGCTACTGATTGTAAAGTAGCCCTATATGCCGCATTTTTTTCTTCGGTAGCAGCACGGCACTCTTGGTCATACCATGGATTCCTCGGTGGAGGTCTCTGGAATGGAGCGGCCAATATTTTGCTATTGTGCTGATACACAGAAAGAAAAGCCACACGGAAATTTTTATTAAAAGCTTATCACCATATTTTTGTCGAATGGCAATAAAATATTACGAATATATTGGGAAAATGTTTATCAAACATGAAAATGTTACTAGAAAGCGATCGAAAAACGATTTCAAACAAATAATTTATTGAAATTTGTTTATGGTTATTAATGAATTTCCGTTGTTAAAATGGTTTTCAACGTTTGTCGCATGTTCCCCCCCTCACGAGCGAGAGAAAAAAACTTTTTTACGGCATAGAGAGAGAGAGAGAGCGCTACAACAATGTGCTGTGTTTTTTCTTGAGATGTGAGTGTCGTTGCTATGAGCATTTTTGGCATGGAGCGATGATGCGTTTGTTTGGCATTTGGGTTGTTTATCTACTTGTGCTCGGGCGAAGGCTTGTACATACATATGTATACAATAAGTTTCTTAATGTTTTTTTTATGACCTAACGAACGAAGAGGGAAGGAAAAAATGGTACGAGTTCTCATGTTTTGTTCTGTTTGTGGTTAAGAAAGGCAGATAACATTTTTTAACCGTCAGTTTGGTATTTTTGGCAGCCTCTTTAAAGCAGTCGTTGTGTGTGGATCGGTAGTGCAGAAATAAATCAATGTTTGTGTGTTTTCTTAAAGTAAAGGCGCCTTTCAAGTAAATTAAATGCCCAATACATTTTATAATTGAATTCACGTATCTGAAGAAGGAGAATAAGAATATTTTATTGGACAAAGAAGCAACCGCATGTGATATTGGTAATAACATAAATACATTTTATATATTTGAAATATGTATGTAATATATGTATTTGTAATTACAGATATCCATTTTCCGCTGACGATTTTCAATGTGGCAGAAGAGTGTGTTTTATTTCACAACTAACGAGAAACGTTCAACGATGTTCCCTGCATTTTATAAAATGTGATTTTTTGTTTTCTTTTATTATAAAAATAGGTAAAAAAAACTTTTTAAGTTAAACGGTTTTATGTTAAACATACATTGCAATGTTTAAGATAAATGTACTAAAAACCAAAAATTAATAAAATAGATACAGTCGTGGGAATTATAAACATATGCATAGACTAGACTAAAATAAAACCGTGGGGCACGTCAATTGTCTACAAATTATCGACTTAATGTGCGATAGAAGAATCGTTTAATTCGTCGTTAGGCAGTTGGCCCGCAGACGGTGAGGAAATTACTTACTATTTCTTGCTCATGGAAATTCCAATAGTTATACACTCCATGTAAATAAAAGAGATGTTTCAACTAGTTTATCGTTGGACATTCACACTGCTGCCTGGCGAGGAAGCGTTTCACTGCTCGTAGTTTGTCTTTAATCGACAAAGTACTACTCACTCACCACTATGAAACCCTATAACTCGCTTATAATCGAGCTTGCTAGCTTGTTTCCACATTCTAGCCCTACTTATCACACGTCCATCGTTGTCGGTTGAACAACTGCCTAATTATAGTGTAACATTACAAAACAAACATTTTAATCAGCGATTGTAGACAATTGACGTGCCCCACGGTTTTATTTTAGTCTAGTCTATGCATATGTTTATAATTCCCACGACTGTATCTATTTTATTATTTTTTGGTTTTAAGTGCATTTATCTTAAACATTACAATGTATGTTTAACATAAAACCGTTTAACTTAAAAAGTTTTTTTACCTATTTTTATTTTCTAGTTTTTAGTTTTTATTTCGCATTCTGTTTAATTCGTTTAGTGCTTCATTATTGCAAGGTTTCTTGTCCGTTAGTTTATTGCAGTCCAACTCCTCTATACGTAGTCCCTGCAAAGATCTTACTCTACTAAGAGCCACGTAGGCTTGACCTTCTTCAAACAGTTTCGCACCTAAGTATACGACTGCGTAATCCACAGTGCTGCCCTGCATTTTATGTATAGTAGAAGCCCATGATAGTATTAAAGGCAACATTCTTCTTTCAGCCGTCCCGTAATTGTACTTAGCTGGAAACTGTATGGCTTTCGGATTTATAAGATGTACTGTATAGTGCACTGTATTCTTCTTGTCAAGCCCTTTTATTTGATACCCATATTGGTGGGATTGATAAAAAATCGTTATCAGCCATTTGGTAGCGGCGGCCATCTTAGATTTCAATTTTGCATACTAATTGTATTCTACTTGTTGAGACCTTTCATTTGATATCCATTTTGAGCGGATTGATAAAACCTAAGTTATCCGCCATTTAGTAGAGGCCGCCATCTTATATTTTAATTTTATATAGTACATTGTATTCTACTGGTTGAGCACTTTCATTTGACACCCATATTGATGGGATTGATAAAACCTACGTTATCCGCCATTTTGTAGCGGCCGCCATCTTGGATTTCAATTTTTTACAGTATATTGTATTCTGCTTGTTGAGCCCTTTCATTTGATACCCATATTGATGGGATTGATAAACCTACGTTATCCACCATTTTGTAGCGGCCGCCATCTTGGATTTCAATTTTTATAGTATATTGTATTCTGCTTGTTGAGCCCTTTCATTTGATACCCATATTGATGGGATTGATAAAACCTACGTTATCCGCCATTTTGTAGCGGCCGCCATCTTGGATTTCAATTTTTATAGTATATTGTATTCTGCTTGTTGAGCCCTTTCATTTGATACCCATATTGATGGGATTGATAAAACCTACGTTATCCGCCATTTTGTAGCGGCCGCCATCTTGGATTTCAATTTTTTACAGTATATTGTATTATGCTTGCTGAGCACTTTCATTTGATACCCATATTGATGGGATTGATAAAACCTACGTTATCCGCCATTTTGTAGCGGCCGCCATCTTGAATTTATAATGATAATGAATAAATATAATTGTATTGTCACCAAAATCAAAAGTGTATACAAAATTTCAGATTAATCGGTTGACAGGAAAATTGTGAAATTTGAGTTACTAAATTTGACCCAAGAATAAAACAAACGGGTTGAGCTAAATAAAACCATTTAAAAATTGAAGTGTGGCACTAAATAATTGTTTACATCTGTTATTTATTATTCCATTCCGTTTTTCTTTCTTTCATCTGTTATTTCTTGTATCTGTTATTTTTATGTGCCTATGTGTGTGCTGTTGCTTTTTGTTTGGCATTTTTATGCGTTTTAATTAAATAAATAACCACCACCACCATTTATAAATGTGTGTATGTATGTATCTTTTTTTGTTGCTTTTGGGTTTGTATTTAACAAAAAACAACGAAAAAATTGTAAATATGAAAATTTGTTTATCGATTGAAAAAATGCATTCAACAATTTTTTTAATCAAGAAAATATTTTGTTTTTATCAAGCAAAATGTGGAATAATTTGATAAATATTTTTGTCAATATGTGAAATATTTTATCAGTTCATGATAAACAGATTCGATAAATATTTTAGTCAATATTACAATTTTATTTTATCAAACTGTATTTTTACTTTGTGATCAAATAATTTTATCGAACTTTGTCAATATGACAATTTTTTTTTATTGCCGGAAAATCGATAAATTTTTGGTTGAATCTTTGAATTTCTTTATCAAATGGCTACAATTTTTTTCTATGTATGTTATCGGGACGAGTAGTGCTTTGATAGAGCAATTGGGCCAGTTGGGTGAAATATGCTGTGGCTATCTGTTGTGATTGCAGCATACCGATGTCCAACTTCCGTGTTGTGTCTGTTCGTCCTTGTCTTCAGTGGGATCATTAGCGCAAATAAAGCTGATGTTGAAGAATTCAGTCTTTCATTCACAGGGGTGAAGCTGAAGACCAGATGGTTTAACCTCCGACCAACTACAATCCCGGGGAGGGTAACTAACCCGGCGCCCAAATCCAAGTTTTTAACGTTCTTAGGGGCACATTTTAGCTCACTACCTTTAACGCGTATTAAAGGCACCTACCCCACGGGGAGATCAGTGTTCACTTGAAATGAGAGAGGGACCAAGATAAATCCTGGACTTTGCCATGTTAAAGCCGGTCAGGACCGTTCCTTTGTATCTTCCATCCCCTACGTCATAAGGATAACGTATTATAATGCTCCAGATAACTTTATAATACTTCGGATAGCATGGATTAGTTATTTTAAATTTTCAGATAACATGTACAAATAACATGGATAACGTATTTTAATAGATAATTATGTATTATAGTGCTCCAGAGAACATGGATAATAATGGGGCGTTCGACATGTCTTGTGTGATTTATTCCATTAGCAATACTATTGACATATGTATATAAAGGCAGTGGTGGAGCCGCGTGCTTTTTTAAAGCCAATCTCATGTTGTGCAAGCTTTAATTCTTCTGTCATATTTGAAAGCAAGAGCGATTCCAAGACAAGTAGTCCTTTTTATACCCTCAGCCTTTAGGCTAAAGAGGGTATTTACACTTTGATACGACCAAAATTGTGCCTCATCGAAATAATGGTTTTAGACCCCAAGTATGTTTATACGATATCCGTTTCAGACAATTTTGAGTAGATCTAGCAATGTCCGTCCGTCTGTCTGTCTGTCCGTCTGTCTGTCTGGCTGGCTGGTGCGCACGATAACTCTCGAACGGATCAATCGATTCGGTTCAAATTTTGGGTATCGAAATATTTTGTCCAGATTCGATTTAAGTTCGAAGATGGGCCATATAGGTCCACTCCTTCAGGTACCTCCCCCACAAATGTTCAAAAATTGTCGCAAAACTTGTGCGCACGATAACTCTTGTAGGGAACAACCGATTTTGTCCATACTTTACACATCGTGTAATTTCTACCAAACTTAGATGAGGTTCCAATATGGACTCAATAGGTCCACTCCTTCGGGTACCTCCCACACAACATTTCGGAAAAGTTCAGTTTAGGACCTGGTCTCGAATAGCTTTGATTTTTGTTTACGCAAGTTGTATTCGCTGTCGTCTATACGACGCTGTAAGTTTCATTAGGGGCAAGTCCATACTTCCTGAGAAAATAGCCTGAAAGTTACAAAAAAAGCCCTATGACACCGTGTGTAGTGGTTGGAGCGCAAGATAACTCTCGAACGGATCTGCCGATTCGGTCCAAAATTTGGCTTTCGTAATATTTTGTCCAAACTTAGTTCAAGTTCAAAGATGGATTATATCGGTCCACTCCTTCCGGTACCTCCCCCACAATAGTTCGAAAATGTTCGGAAAATTTGTCCGTACGATAACTCTTGAAGGGAGTAACCGATTAGGTCCATACTTTGCACATTATGAAATTTATACCAGACTTAGATGAGGTTCCAATATGGACTCAATCGGTAAACTCCTTCGAGTACCTCCCACACAAAATTTCGGAAAAGTTCACTTTAGGACCTGCTCTCGAATCGCTTTGGTTTTTGTTGTGACATCTTGTATTCACTGTCCCCTATGCGAAGGTACAAGTTTCCTCAGGGGCAAGTCCATACTTCCTGAAAAAATAGTCTGAAGGTTGAAAAACAAACCTTATGACACCATGTTTATGGGTGGAAGCGAAAGATAATTCTCGAAACTTAGTTTAAGTTCGTAGATAAGCCATATCGGTCCACTCCTTCAGGTACCTACCCCACAAATATTCAGAAAAATTGTGCGCACGATAACTCTTGATGGGAGAGACCAATTCGGTCCATACTTTACACATTCTCATAATATCTACCAGATATAGATCAGGTTCGAATATTTGTCCACTCCATCCGTTACCTCCCACACAAAATTTTGGATAAGTTAACTTTAAGACCTGCTATTAAATTTTTGATTTTTGTTAAAGCAACTTACATTCGCTGCCTCAATTACGATGGTAAAAGTTGTTTCAGGGGCAAGTCCATACTTCTTGAGAAAACAGCCCGAAGGGTGTAAAAAACCCCTATGGCACCCCCATGGTCTATGTCGGCCCATTCCTTTAAGTACCTTTTCCGCAAAATTTTAGAACTTTAATCTTAATCAACATTTTTGTCGGTTCGTACGACCAAAATTTGAAAAATTTGAAACCCCCTAAATACATAATTTTTTTGTGAAAAAAGTGTTTCAATATGCACAGGCTGAGGGTATATCTCTGTCGGCAAAGCCGACTGATACTTTTTTACTTGTTCTCTGTAACTAACAGTTAACCAACCTAGCAAGTAAAGAGGAAGCAGTCTTTGGCAAGCAGTCATTTATTTTTTCTGTAACTCACAGTTAACCAACCCAGCAAAGGGAAGAGGAAAAAAAATGGTATGAATTATTTTTGTTCTTTTAGCTAGGGTTGCGAGGTCGGAGTCTAGCAAATTTTGCTGGAGTCGGAGTCGCAGTCGTGAAAAAAGCTCGACTCCGACTCCGTGCAAAATTCTAAATTTATCAAAAGAATTTTTATTTTATTTTTATATGGTAGAGAGATGGACATTAATACATTTTGCGAATCGTTTATTAAATTTATAAGAAAACAATGAGGAAACGTGTAAGCAAAGGCTTTATTATAATTATTTATAGGTCCAAATGATCCACTTAATTTTTGCAACAAAATGTAAAGTTCAATGAAAATATAATTATAATTGCACCTTTTGTGTAAGTGTTCAAGCTGAATCGATTTCTTAACATACCGCCACATTTATGGCAAATTTATATACACTTTGAAACACTGGTTTTAGATTCTGATAGATTTACAACTTCACTATAATGTGTAAAGTGTATTACAAATTTGTTTTGACCAAAATCCATGTAACACTGCGAAATAATCAACAACATTCCATAGGATGAATTTTGTTTAGAAAACTTGACATCGATTTTTAGATATAAGTTTCATATTAGAAGTGACAGGGTGCAAAATGTGCCTCGTCGAAATAATGGTTTTAGACCCCAAATATGTTTGGACCAAATCCGTTTCAGACAATTTGGAGTCGATTTAGCAATGTCCGTCAGTCTGTCTGGCTGGCTGGAGCGCACGATAACTCTCGAACAGATCAACCGATTCGGTTCAAAATTTGGGCTTCGTAATATTTTGTCCAAACTTAGTATAAGTTCGAAGATAAGCCATATCCGTCCACATCTTCAGGTACCTCCCCAACAAAAGTTTAAAAATGTTCGGAAAAATTGTGCGCACGATAACTCTTGAAGGGAGTGACCGATTTGGTCCATATTTTACACATCCTAATTAGAGTTGGGCAATTGAACGACCTAGTTCACTATCTAGATCATTGGACACCGGTTGTTTCTATGAACAAAATGCGTATACTTAATACCTCACGTTAGTTTGTATGATGTTACTCATACGTTTTTGAACTAGGACAGTGAACTAGGTCGTTCAATTGCCCAACTCTAATCCTAATACATCTGCCATATGTATATCAGGTTTGAATATGGACTACAGTCGAAATCGCTTATAACGTCGGTCAAGGGACTGACGGAATTTGTCGCTATAACCGATATGTCGTTATAAGCGATAGCGCTATAAAAGTCCACAGAGATTTGGGACTTTTGGATATCGTCGTTATAACCGATATGACGTTATAAACGACGACGTTATAAGCGATTTCAACTGTATTTTTGTCCACTCATTCGGGTACCTCCCACACAAAATTTTGGATAAATTCACTTTAAGACCTACTCTCGAATCACTTTGATTTCTGTTGAAGCAACATCCATTCGCTGCCTCAATTACGGCAGTAAATGCTTTTTCAGGGGCAAGTCCATACTTATTGAGAAAACGGCCCAAAAGTTGTCCAAACTTAGATTCGGTTAGAAGATTGGCAACAACTTCCTGTACTTCCCTCCAATATTTCAGAAATGTCACTAAAATGGTATGCACGATATCCTTTGAACGGGCAAGCAAATTTATCCAAACGATCTCCTAATATTTTGTCCAAATTTAGTTTTACCTCTAAAATGGCCGATATCGATCTTCCCTTTATGTTACCTCCCCCTCACAAGTTCAACAATTGTGTCTATCTGTCCGTAGATGAATATTTTAATTCACATAGGCTGAGGGTATATCTCCGTAGGCAAAGCCGACTGATACTTTTTTATTTGTTAATTGGAATTTAACACATATTAACCAAAACTTTATTATATTTAGAGGGAACTGAAAAACTCAGAGATCCAGTTAAAAACTAAGCGGCAAATTTGTACTCTGCTCCTGGAATAACGTATATATGGCGAAAAACAAAAATCATTTGCAATTCCATTTAAAAAAAATTAAAAAAATTTTTTGCGAGCTCATCTTATTTGTTGTTATAAGAAAATATATGCATAAATCGTTAACAGCATTGCATATCTATTCGTAGATGCTTTAATAGTTATTAAATTTATTATTATTTTCGCGGAAAATCAACAAATAATATAAAAAATTTGAAGAAAATCCAAATTATCCTGTCCCAGAGTCCGTACAAACACTCAAAAAATAAATTAAGAAATATATGCAGAGTCTAGACAATGCGTAGAAAAATATGATACCAAATTTGTAGAGATTGGGTACATAAACTGCATATTATAGCAACAACAAAAGAGAAAAACTTATTTTTCTACATTGATGCCAACCAGTGACCTGCAACCGTTGCCAATTTTATGAATTGCGGTAGACACAAGAAAAAGCGATACTAGCACTATGCAACACTGAAAATGCAAACAACTTCTAGTATGCATTTTTTGAAAGTACATATTTAGACTACAAAAACCCTAGTAGAGTTTTGTCCTGTCAGATCCAGTTCGGATTTTACGGATTTTATTTTATGGCCTCATCTAAACAGGGCAAAATCTACACTTTTTTGCATTTATCAGGCCTTTATCTCAGAAACGAATAGGAATTTGGCCTTGCTGTCTTTAGCAATATTGTAGCTCTAAAATAGTAGAAATTATCTTTTAAAAAAACCGCATAAGAAAAACTCCATCTAGGGCATCAAAATCTATAAAATATAGAAAATTTTTCGTAATTGCTGAAATTCTGGTCAGTATCGGCTAAACTATTGGGAATTGAACCAGTAACCTTTTGCAAAAATCTTCAAAAAAAAGTTCTCAACAATTCTTTAGAACATTTTGAAACTCTAAAATGCTTACTTCATGTTGTTTTAGCGGTATTTTGCATCATATCTTTTACAACACGTATTTCAAACACAGTTCACACCAACAGTTTATTCTCGCATTTCGGATTTCACTACTTTATTATAATTTTTATTAAATCGTCGTTGAAAAATGTACTGAAAACAACGAGATAAAGGCATTTGCAACAATGACACGTTCTGAAGAGTTGTGTATTACATTCCAGGGAATATTTTTCCAAAAGAAAATATTCAGAAAAAATTAACGGTTTTGGATATACGATGCGAAATGTATAAAAATTGTAGAATTTTTGCATATATTTTGAAATTTGAGGCAATAAATGTAGTTTTTCGAGTTCATTATTTCTCCAAATATTTTATTCTTGTCCTTATCTACAAATTTGCTTCAGAGGTCAGAAGAAGATTCGCATTGGTTTCAGAGATATAGCCCCGAATTTCTTTAAATACTCAATATTTAACCATGTTTAGATGGGGCCATAAAATCCGAGCTGGATCTGACACAACAAAACCCAACTAGGGTTTCTTGTCGTTTGGGTCTGTACTTTCAAAAAATCCTCAGTTCGAATTGTTTGCACAAGATCACCTTAAAAATGTTGCACAGTGTAGTACGCACTCTCTTTTTTGCGTTAGAATTTAATCAATATTGTGTTGAAAGTCAAACACAAACATTGCTGATTCATATTTAACGCATTGTATGTAAAGACTTTACTGCTTCGTACAAATTACTACCTCTTGCTCGAATTGTTCGTGTTGACTTCGTTTCGAGTATATTTTATGCATACAACTAGCGAAAAGAAAAACAATCGAAAACACATAAAAAATCTAAACGCATCAAATGAATCACAGTTATGTCCGCCTATGTACGTTGTCGTAACACCAAAACAAACGCATTCTCTGTTTAGCTAACACATCCTTTGTATAACACAACAACACACCTCTCTCATAAATTCCCCATATTTGTAGACAGCTATGTTTAGACAACTGTGTTGTTTTTGTTTTCAGTTCTCTCATACTTTATGCCTTGTAGGATTACTACTCTCTCTTCATGTGGTGTTTGTATGTACAATGTACATTGTACATTAACGATCACAGATTAGTAGCATAGCTGCCAGATTTGACGATTTATCGTCATTTTGACGATTTTTTGGTCAAAAATTGATAAATGACGATTTGACGATTTTTACCCAAAAAATGACGATTTTTGGATATTTTGTTAATACAGTCATAAAAAATGTTGTAAGATATGAATTTGTAAAAACTGATCAAATATTCTTAGCTGATTTTTAAAATTATTTGTTAAACAATAATCACATACATATTTTTCAGTGTACATGCAAAGGAATTTTTAACTAGAACCAAACTGAATTCAATGGAAACAAGCAAAATATATAATTGCACTGCTCCAGAACCTGCAAAAATTTCCTATTTTTTGGTAAATTTTTAAAGAACGAAAAATTAGAAATTTCGACACTAACAAATTCTGTTCTGTACTGGGCAATTAACTGCGTTAACTTTTATATTGAGCTTTGTGCAGAAATTTTAAAAGTTTAATAGATTTGATTTTGAAAACAATTTAATTGTTTTTTCCACATCCTTAACGAATTTTCACATTTTGTAAACAAGAAGGATTCAGCAACAAGCAACAATTGGATTCAGATTTTCGTAAAGTAAAGCTTTTGGATATTGAGGAAATGTTTGAAAATAATGAAACGGATTTATTTCGCAAATGAAAAATTTGATTTGAAACGTGTCGTTTGTGGAGTAAATCTTCAAAAAAAAACCAAATAGGTATTTAAATTCTCTTCATAAGGATTCAATGTAGAGTATACTTAACAAAACAAATTGTTTGACACATTGATTAAACACTACATGTTAAGAACTTTGACTAAAATATTTATTTAAAAAATCGTTTAATTAATTATTTAATTTAATACTGATTTGAAGTAAAACTTGTTTACTAACATGAATATTCATTTTATGTTTATTTTAATTAAAAATATATTTAAATATAACTAAATGTCCCCATTTTAATTTTTGACGATTTTGTAAAATAGATTTGACGATTTTAATTTTAAAAATCGTCATTTTGACGATTTTCCATAAAAATAATCTGGCAGCCCTGATTAGTAGTTCGTATATCATACACATTTATGAATGAATCAAACCGATTGTTTGAGATAAGAAATCCATTCTTGTGGTAGTCATTGGCGTATGCTGATTTTTGGTAAAATGAATGATTTGTTTACGAAATGATGCGATACACTACATAGTTGCGTTGATTCAACGCAGGCCTCTGATGCCAACATAGCTTCCACGTAAATTAATTTTAATGGTCGACCTTATGGGATTCCTCCTAAAACACTTCATTTTAAAGAATTTCAATCATACTATATAGAATATGTTAACAGTTCACGAATTCTGAATGGGTAAAACTCGGATTCATCGATTGTAAAACATTTTTGGTTTTCGCCATATATATTGTAATTGTAATTTTTAACAGGAAAAAATCTTTCATATGAAAGGAAAATTTTAGATTTTTTTTCCGTCAGGATATGGATAGCTTGAGATGGTTTTTACCGGGTATTTACCCGGTAAATACCCACACGGTGGGTAAATACCGGGTAAATACCCATTTGTGGGTATTTATTTGGGTATTTACTCTATTGAATCGCCAATACAACATCTTACACCCAATTTTTGGGTATAGGTTGTGAAATCGTTTTAAAATGGACAGTTTTACAATACTTTAAGCAAGTGGGTAAATACTTGGGTAAATACCCAGGTATTTACCCAAATGTTGGGTAAAAACTCTCTTTAACTGTCGAGCCACTTGACGTAGGCTGACGAAATTTGGCTCAAAACTTTCTTATATCAATAGTATTAAAGGTGTTGAAAATGGAGTCCCTGGGTCCATGTTTTGATATAGCCCCCATATAGCCGTACCTCCCGATTTAAGGTATTTTTCACCTATTAACCACATTTTACAAACAAATTGGCTGTAATTTGGCACAGTGAGTCCTCAATGAGTATAAAATATACTTGCAAACATTTGTCAACGTAGGTCCACGTTTTCTTACAGCCCCCATATAAGGGTACCGCGATTTCGAGTATTTACCCAAATTTTGGGTAAAAACTCTTTATCTGCCGAACCACTTGACGTAGGCTGACAAAATTTGGCTCAAAACTTTCTTATATCAATAGTATTAAAGGTATTGAAAATTGAGTCCCTGGGTCCATGTTTTGGTATAGCCCCCATATAGCCGGGATATATTATACTCATTGAGGACTCACTGCGCCAAATTACAGCCAATTTGGTTGGAAAATGTGGCTAATAGATGAAAAATACCTTAAATCGGGAGGTACGGCTATATGGAGGCTATACCAAAACATGGATCCAGGGACTCCATTCTTAATACCTTTAATACTATTAGTATAAGAAATTTTAGAGCCAATTTTTGTCAGCCTACGTCAAGTGGTTCGACAGTCAAAGAGTTTTTACCCACTTTTGGGTAAATACTCGAAATCGGGGTACCCTAATAGGGGGGCTATAAGAAAACGTGGACCTACGCTATATACTCATTGAGGACTCACTTTGCCAAATTACACCTAATTTTGTTGTAAAATGCGGCTAATAGGAGAAAAATACCCTAAATCGGGAGGTACTGTTATATGGGGGCTATATCACAACATGGACCCAGAGACTACATTTTCAATTCCAGATGTTCTCTTGATATAAGTAAGATTTGAGCCAAATTTCGTCAGCCTACGTCAAGTGGTTCGGCAGTTAAAGAGTTTTTACCCAAGGTTTGGGTAAATACTCGAAATCGGGGTACCCTTATATGGGGGCTATTAGAAAACGTGGACCTATGTTGACAAATTTTTGCAAGGATATTTTCTACATATGTAGAACTCATTGTGCCAAATTTCAGCCAATATGATTGAAAAATGTGGCTAGTAGGTGAAAAATGCCTTAAATCGGGAGGTACGGTTATATGGGGGCTATATGAAAAAATGGACCCAGAGACCCCATTTTCAATACCAGATGTTCTCTTGATATAAGTAAGATTTGAGCCAAATTTCGTCAGGCTACGTCAAGTGGTTCGGCAGTTAAAGAGTTTTTACCCAACATTTGGGTAAATACCCAGCATTTGGGTAAATACCCGAGTATTTACCCACTTCTTTAAAGTATTATAAAACTATCCATTTTGAAACGATTTCACAACCTAAACCAAGAAATAGGGTGTAAGATGTTGTATTGGCGATTCAATATAGTAAATACCCAAATAAATACCGACAAATGGGTATTTACCCGGTATTTACCCAATTTACCGGGTATTTACCCATTGGGTATTTACCCACTGTCCATCTCTATGGATTGCAACTGTATGTAAAGTTTACGACCCAATTCTTCGTAAATAGTTGACTTTACCTGTTTGCAATGCTAGGGCATGTGCTTAAAATATTATGTAAAGTTTTCAGGCACCTTTTTGGAATTTCAAAAATTAAGCCGATAATACATATATTTTCCTTTCAGTTAAGACCTGTAACATGTATAGCATGATAATCGATTCTAATATGTAACAGATCTCTTGCAATCGATGTCAAATGGATAATATCCAAACTTTTTAACCAAAAGTATTCCTGTCGAATGATTAATAGTACCAAATTTGAGGTCTTATTAAAGTAATTCATTTTGACTGTGTGTCGTTTATTAGATTTTGTTATATATTTTCCTACATAACAATATATTGGGATCCAAGTGTTGTTCTTTCAGATCTAACTTAGATATATAAAGCATTTAAAATATACTTTTTAATGTAATTCAAAACATTTCGTGGAAAGTTAGTGTCCAGGAGTAGTGGTGTAGGATATCATATGGTCATCCCCTTCACTTCACATGTTTTAATTATATTTTCTTTATAAAGACCTGCAAGTCTCCACTGGTCTTCTCATCTTATCTTCTATGAGAGGACGTATTGGACTACTTTGAAAGACCTTATGGTCTTCTGTGAGAAGTCCTACTGATCATTAACATGAAGTGCAACATGTTCTCTACATAAGTCCTTAGATATTTTATTAGGAAACATACTAGACTTCAAGGAAGAGATTAGAACAATTTCTATGAAAAGACCTACTGATCTGTGTTGGCTGATGTTCACGATAAATCTGGAATATTTTGATAACATTTTTGATTCCACTCCTTCGATACAATTCCACAAATTTTTAAAATGTGTGGGCTTATGCTAAGTGCTACAAACGTTTGCATTGGATTCAGATTAAGACCTGGTCTTGTATTGCTTACCCCATGTAGTACTTATGATCCAGATTACACTAACATTAATTTACATATTTTGTCATTTGCATTAAACTATCCGAGGAAGATTTTGTTGTCATATCCCACATTCTTGAACAAAGTTTTTCTACTTCAGAACCTCTTAAAATTTTGATGAAATATGTATGCAGATAAATGTTATTACTTCGTGGTGATCTCTCCTTGCATGTTAAATTATCGGCATTGTCTTCGATCGCCGTCCACCATGAATCTGTGAAAACAATATAGAGCTTTAACAATGTCTATCTGCTCGTATTTGCCGTTACATATATTTCGGCAAAACCGTCTAAAACTTTTAAACTTGTTTCTGTTTCAACTGTTCGATGTATGATATAGCAGTATCAATATGAAACATGCATTACAAAATACCTGAGTGAAAACAACATATAAGTGAATATGGTCCAAGTATAGGAAAAAAGTTAAAAATGGTGCGTGTTTAATTCATTTTCAGTGGTATATGAAATTACCCTCGGAGTCGACTCCGGAGTCGGAGTCGTAAAAAAAACTGGCCTGGAGTCGGAGTCGAAGGAAAAATTGCTCGACTCCGCAGCCCTGCTTTTTGCGATGAAGGCAGAGAGCATTTTTTCTTCAGTTTCCTCAAGACAATCGTTGATTAAAAACGGTCATGTGAGTGAATAAATCGGTGTTTTGTGTTTTCTTAACGAAATGAAGCTTTTTGGTAAATGAAATGCCCAATATATTTTACTAGCAAATGCCCGCTACTTCGTATGCGGAAAGGGAACAAAATATATATAACAATTTTTTAATACGGAAATGGTGAATACTGGAGTTTCTGTTGTACTTAGACCTATTTTTATTACCAATATTTTCTTCGATTGTAGCCAGAATTTTCTAAAAAAAACTGCCGTATCGCATCCCAACACAACTACCATATTTTTAATTTCGAGTTTCCAAAACTACGTATCATATTGCAAATTTCAGATTTGGTTTTAACCCTTCACTAACACAGCATTCCCTTCCAGTACGAATTTCCAAACACTAAACTTTATCTCACCCCTTCACAATAACAATCACGCACATTTACAATGCAAGGTTCTAGCTTCCGTTAAATTTTCGGCATTTAAAATGGCCATAAAAATCCACGTTTTCGTATATCCCCATATAACGGTACCACTCGGCTAAGTGTATTTTAAAAGAAGAACAAATCTTTATTGTCCAATTCTCTTTAAATTTGGACCTTGAATACTCAGAGGATATAAAAGTTTAATTTAAAAAATGTCCACTTCAATCCACGTTTATTAGAAGCGATATTTTGAAGTTTTAGAGTATTTTGACGATTTTCTGCACATTTTCCAACCGAAATTCGGAATTTGTGGCATGAAAGGTTAGAAAAACTTTTTTACAAAAAATTTTACTTAATGTGCACGGGTATGCCAACCGTATATAACAGAAAATTAGTTTGGAGGCATTTCAATTTAGGTTTTTTTATAGGCTTTATTTAAATAACATCTAGTTAACAAAATTGTCGCATTGGACCACGTTTTCAAATTAACATACCAAAGCGTTCAGAACAAAAACCATTTTTGAAAAAATACTTCACGTTTGACTACTTAATTTCAGTACATTATTTAGAAACGCCTTGGCGTTAACATCAAATCAATGCAACAATATTCAGTACAATTTTTCAAACTCAGAAATTTGTCTCAAATTTTAAAGTAATCTTCATAACAAATATTTTTCCATTTCGTATTTTTGGTACAAATAGCGTATTTCCAAATTATATAATCCCAGCTTTAGTACCTTAACCGCTTACACAATACCAAAATGGTTTTTGTACCAACATGTTACCCATCTCTTCGTATACATAGGTAAACGTTTCAAAAATTACTTCCTTATATTCAACATATGTATATCCTAACCCCAATTCACTTTTACAGCTTTATCTGTTCCCCTGAAACCCATTAGAGTACTATTTAGTACTTTTTGTATAAATAAGTACGAAATTTCAAAACCTCCTCCCTACCTCCACTCTAAACACCAATTGCTAATCTAATACCGAATTTCACAATTCCAGTTCTACCCTTTACAAAATCACAAATTGTACAAAATTCTATACCATATAGCAAATACCAAAAGGTACCATTTAGCACTTTTCGTACACGATTTTCCAAAATGTACTTCCATATCTCAGCTCTATCCGTTCACCTAAACCTAATTTATAGCCAATGTAGTTCCATTTAGCACTTTTCCATAACTACGAATTTCCAAAACTACCTCAATCCTACACTCACGCAAATAAAAATTGTAGCGAATTCCGTACAATTTAATACTGCTTCGTGCAAATTAGTACGATTTTCCAATGCTACCCCCATATCTCAATTCAATATTGCAACAGTAATCTTAATTCCAAATTTCAGGATTCCAGCTCTTCAAATGCAAATCCAAATCATACTAAACTCACTACCATTTAGGACTTTTCGACCTTTGGTACATCTTTCTTACTCATCATCAGTGACCACCAATCCAAATTTCAGGATTCCGGCTCTATTCGTTAACCCATATCCAAATTGTACTATATTTAGTACTATTTAGTACTTTTCGTATACTTTTAATTTGAATTTCCAAAAACCTTTTTTTACCCTCCATCAGTGACCTTCATTCCAAATTTTAGGATTCCAGCTCAATTCGTTCACCCAAACCCAAATTGTACTAAATATGGTACCATTTATTACTTTTCCAACTCTTATAGTTCGAATTCCAGAAACCTTTCATTTTTACTCTTCATCAGTGATTCTCATTCCAAATTTCAGGATTCCAGCTCTATCCGTTCACCCAAATCCAAATTGTACTAAATTTAGTACCATTTAGTACTTTTCGTGCACGTATAGTTCGAATTTCCAAAAACCTTTCTTTGTTACTCTCCACCAGTGAGCCTAATTTCAAATTTCAGGATTCTAGATCTATCCGTTCACCCAAATCCAAATTGTACTAAATTTAGTACCATTTAGTACTTTTCGTACCCTTATAGTTCGAATTTACAAAAACCTTTCATTGTTACTCTTTATCAGTGATCCTCATTCCAAATGTCTGTATTCCAGCTCAATCCATTCACCCAAATCAAAATTGTACTAAATTTAGTAACATTTAGTACTTTTCGTACCCTTAAGTTCGAATTTCCAAAAACCTGTCATTGTTACTCTTCATCAGTGACCCTCACTCCAAATGTTTGTATTCCAGCTCTATTCGTTCACCCAAATCCAAGTTGTACTATATTTAGTACCATTTAGTACTCTACCTATACTTTTAATTAGAATTTTCAAAAACCTTTCTTTTTTCCTCTCCATCAGTGACCTTAATTCCAAATTTCAGGATTCCAGCTCTATTCGTCCACCCAAACCCAAATTGTACTAAATTTAGTACCATTTATTACTTTTCGTACGCTTATAGTTCGAATTTCTAAAAACCTTTCTTTGTTACTCTCCACAAGTTACCCTAATTTCAAATTTCAGGATTGCAGCTCTATCCGTTCACACAAATCCAAATTGTACTAAATTTAGTACCATTTAGTACTATTCGTGCACTTAAAGTTCGAATTTCCAAATACCTTTCTTTGTTACTCTCCACAAGTTACCCTAATTTCAAATTTCAGGATTGCAGCTCTATCCGTTCACACAAATCCAAATTGTACTAAATTTAGTACCATTTAGTACTTTTCGTACCCTTGTAGTTCGAATTTCCAAAAACCCTTTGGTACATCTTTCTAGCTCTCCATCAGTTACCCTCACTCCAAATTTCAGAATTCTAGCTCTTACCGTTTGCCTAATACAAAGGGTACCATATTTAGTACCTTTTAGTACTTTTCGTACACTTCTAGGTCGAATTTCCAAAAACCCAGCCTTATCTCACCCCTACACATCAACAGCAACGTACACCCAAAATTTCAACTTTCTAGCGTCAGCGGTTTCGTCTGGGCGCTGATGAATCAGTCAGTCAGTCAGTCACTCACCTCACTACTATTTTATATATATAGATAATTGAATCAAAACGGTGAATGGAAATATTTTATTGGACAAGGAAAAAATAGAATTTATAATTGGTAATGACATTAACATATTTTCCTTATACATGCATATATTTGAAATATGGATGTACATATTTATTACATTATATAACCATTTGATTCCATATACCGGTTTCCCGTTGATGATTTCAATTTTGAGAAGAATGTGTTTTATTTCACAACTAACGAGAAACGTTCTATGATGTTTCTATATTTTATAATTAACTAGCTGAACCCGGTGCGCTTCGCTACCCCTTTAGATTGATATGCATTTGAAATTTTACGGATTTTTTGAAATCAAAAAGAAATCAAATTATTTATTGTAATGCTTTAGGATATACAATGTTTTTTGTTTTTCCTTCAGGAGCGTAAACAAACAAATCGGCCGGTCTACCAACACGTGAACATGCAACGTAGAGCTGACCATGAGAAAAGCAAGAACATGCTAAATTTAGGCCCCATACACGAAGAGTCTGTCCTTGGGATTTATTTATAGTCATTGCAAATGCTAAAAGTACAGGAAACTGCAATCTTTTAAAATTGAAGGGCGTTTCTGTTGCTATTAGAGGGATTCGAGGTAGCAGTACATCTGAACCTATATACTTCCCAGTAATAATCGTTGGCTCAATTAAATAGTTATGTAGTTTTTTTTCTGTTAACCTTGTACCATTGCAAAGGCGAGGTGGGTCTATGTTTCTTTATAAAATAATAGGAACACCAACTTTTAGCACTAAATTATGTGGTAGAAAGCCTGGAAGATCCAACGAATTTAGTAATTCAACTGGATAGTTAACCGCGTCGTCTTCAGTTGCCACAGTAACAATGGATTTGTACGTTCGTGCATTTTCTGAAATTCTATTGACTGAAATTCTTTCAATATAATTTACCAATTTGTTTTGTAGACCAATTTTCGCAACATATTCCAAATTTCATTGAAATTGGGCTTACATAGCGTGTTTGGTGCATCAAATACATGAAATCGACCGAAAATATATGTGGGTGCTATATGTAAATCTGAACCGATTTTAATATAATTTGACAAATTTTTTTGTAGATCAATTTCCGCCACATATTTCAAATTTCATTGAAATTGGACATACATAAGGTATATATTGCATAAAATACATGAAATCGGCCAAATCTGATCCGATTTCAATATAATTTTGCAAACTAATTTTAGGATCAATTCCGTCAAAGATTCCAAATTTCGTCAAAATTAAACATACTGGGCGTGTTTGGTGTAGAAAATACATGAAATCGGCAAAAAATATATATGTTAGCTTTATCCCAATCTGAACCGATTTCAAAATAGTTTGGAACATTTATTTCTGCAATAAATTCCGTCACACATTCAAAATTTCATTGGAATTGGGCATACAAAACGTGTTTTATGCATCAAATGCATTAAATCTGCCGAAAATATATATCCAAATCTGAGCCGATTTCAAATTACCTTGGCAAATTTATTTTTAGACTAAATTCCGTCACCCATTCCAAATCTGAAGACTGTATCGATAATCGTTCGTTAGATATCATCATACAAAGTCTACATTTTTTGGTGGTACCTCCGATCCTGAGGCTATATCTCCAGATCGGGGCGGAATTTTTAAGATTTATATTGCCTGTGAGACTTTCAGGCCATGTGGTAATATACTCTGAAAGTTTCAGGAAGATCGGTTCAGCGGTTTTTGAGTCCATAAACTTCAAACAAACAAACAAACGTACAAACATTTTCCTCGTTTATAGATATAGAATACCGCACAAATTTCATTGAAATAAATATGGGAGCTATAGCCAAATCAACACCGATTTCAATACTTATTTCTACACCAAATTTAGATACACATTGGACATACATAGCGTGTTTGGGGCATCAAATACATGAAATCGGCCGAAAATATATATAGGAGCTATATCCAAATATGAACCGATTTCAATATAATTTGCCATACTCATTTCTACAACAAATTTAGTCACACATTCCAAATTTCATTGAAATTGGACATACATAGTGGGTTGGGTGCATCAAATACATGAAATCGGCCGAAAATATATATAGGAGCTATATCCAAATCTGAAACGATTTCAATATAATTCTGCATACTCATTTCTACAACAAATTTAGTCACACATTCCAAATTTCATTGAAATTGGACATACATAGTGGGTTGGGTGCATCAAATACATGAAATCGGCCGAAAATATATATAGGAGCTGTATCCAAATCTGAACCGATTTCAACATAATTTGGCATACTCATTTCTACAACAAATTTAGTCACACATTCCAAATTTCATTGAAATTGGACATATGTAGCGTGTTTGGTATATCAAATACTTGAAATAGGCCGAAAATATATATAGGAGCTATATCCAAATCTGAACCGATTTCAATATAATTTGGCATACTCATTTCTACAACAAATTTAGTCACACATTCCAAATTTCATTGAAATTGGACATACATAGTGGGTTTGTTGCATCAAATACATGAAATCGTCCGAAAATATATATAGGAGCTATATCCAAATCTGAACCGATTTCAATATAATTTGGCATACTCATTTCTACGACAAATTTAGTCGCACATTCCAAATTTCATGGAAATCGGACATATATAGCGTGTTTGGTACATCAAATACTTGAAATCGGACGAAAATATATATGGGAGCTATATCCAAATCTGGACCGATTTCGATATATTTTGGCACATTTATTTTTAGGCAAAAATTCATTACACGTTTCAAATTTGGAGTCTGTATCTGTAACCGTTCTATAGATACTTGCATACAAAGTTTAAATTTTTTGGAGGTACCTCCGATTCTGATGCTATATCTCCGGATCAGAGCGGAATTTCGAAACTTTTTAAAGCCTATGTTACTTTCAGGCGATGTAGTAATATACCCTGAAAATTTCAGCAAGATCGGTTCAGCGGTTTTTGAGTCTATAAATTTCAAACAAACAAACACACAAACAAACATACAAACATTTTTCTATTTTATATATATAGATAGATAGTTTTTATTTGTTTTTCTTTCCAAAAGTGTGACACTATATTATTTTTAACGTTTTTAATAAATTTTACTATTCCGTATTTCTTTCATCAAAGCAGGTTATGTGTTTCTTGTATTTAGAATTTTGTATGTACCTATACGTCTGTTGTTGCTTTTGTGTTTGGTACTTCTATGCATTTCAATAAAAGAAGCAACCACCAACATTTATAAATGTGTGTATGTTTTTTTGTGACTTTTGGGTTTGTATTTATATTTCATCCAAACAAATATTTGTTTGCATCCAAACATATATATGGTTGCTGCAAAATATATTTGGGACACATGTTAGAGACACATGTTAGAGAGCCCTTTGTTTCCTCCGTGTAGCTTAAATGACGTTTAAAAAGTGTAGAAATTTATATATAAAACCCATCCACAAACCTAAATAATGATGGATAAAATGGGTAATAAGATGGAAACAATTAAAACATCTTCATCTATAGCTTAGACGATCCACACAAGTTATGTTTATAAATTTCCACATAAAATGTTGATAATACTTTAAAATAGAAATACAATTTCAACATTCGAGCATAGAATTCAAAATTTTATAGTTTTTCTTTATTAAGATTTATTTGACATATACCTACTAAATGTAATTGATATTTAAAACCCAATGGGTTTTTTTAATTCCTTTTATATGTAAAGGTACTATTACTACTCCTTCCTTGTGTATAATATAACACTTTTTAACAACATTCCTCAACTGTTCTTCAGTCCACATCAAGTTTTCTAAACGTGCCACCCATTCCAAATATTCCATCAAAATCGAATGGCTTTCCAGCACGTAAACTTTCAATGGTTCCATAGTTTATATTTTCTTGAAAATATTCCCGATATTCATTCCATTTTTGATTAAATTCCACACATAACTGATCCAATTGGCCATTTTGTCCACCATAATCCAGCGGCAAATATTTCTGAGGAATATTGGAGAATATGCTGTCGAATTGTTTGCCATAAATAAAAACCTAAGAAGAAATAAAAGTAGAAATCTATGTTCTTTAAAAAAAAACTACCTCCACTTACCCTTTTCCTTAACTTTTCACCCATTATGGATAACAACAACTTTATCAGCTGCTCAGCTATTCTATTCACATTTATGCAATAAATTCCCTTTATACGGAATGGCAAAATATTCTCATAATAAGTTACAATCTTTTTTAGAAATGGTGGTGTCAATTGTAACAAATGTGCCGAAGTGAATTCAGACATATCCACGATAAAGACAAGACCACAAATACAGGCATAGGCGTCATCAATCAGCAAAACTTGGGGTATTGCATTTATGGAGTGAAAAAGAGCATCGATGGGAACACTCTTTGGTGAATAATTAAAACGAAAAACCATTATGCGTGGACCAAACTCGTTTAGGGGTGTTGTTAGAGGTAAAAACGTTCTAAGATGGGAAGGAATAAAAAACAAAAAAATATTAAAATAAGTTTGCCATGTATAGATTTCGAGAAGCTTACCCCAAATTGTAGTTGGTTCGAAATGTAACATCATCAACATTTGTTATGCAAAATATTTCGGGATACTTAGTTTCTAGGGTATAATATCGATCAAATTTTTCCTTTGCCTTTTCCACATTATATTTACAACCTCTTAAGAATTGTATAAGAAATTGATCATCTTCTCTGGCCCTTAAGTGCTGTTGCTGTTGTATCCATTGTCTGAAGTTTTCCAAATCATTTGGTATACGTTCTGCAACTTCTTCCAGTTCTCCTTCGGCAATTTGTTGTAAATGCGAATTAAGTGGTTTGATTGTTAACATATTCATTACCGTAATTGTCAACTGAAGGTGTTTGCTTCACAGACTAAGCTTAATGCCTGTTTTTTGATATTGAAACTAGTTTTATTATTTACAAGTATGCCTACAATTATAATAATTGTATACCCTACAGTTAGTAGCTCAAGTTCTTTATACACATATTTTAGTTTCAAAGAGTAACCCTTTTAAATTAATGAAATCCTTCCAATGATCAAGAGGGAACATGGTATTTCCTTGGGTACCTTATGGAAACCAACCATCATGCTAGCTAAACATTAAGTCTTACAGCTTGCAATCGTTCTATATATTAAGCTACAGCCTATAGAATGCTGTTCAGTGATTTTCGGTCGCTCTGAACTGATGTTTTTTTCTTCATTGTTATCTACTATTAGCTTTCGATTAATAGCAACTAAAGTTCAATGTGTAACTGGTCAGTAATCATGAGCATTGATTGGGTGGCGTAAATATTGTAAATGTTATAAATATTGTAAATGCCGAGGAAATACTTAACACTAATTTGTATATTTTAAACACTTCGAGTGGAATTTTAATGCAAAAGTTTAAATGTTGTGCATTGTAAATTGAAAAATTAGTTTTGTATTGTTTATGGGGGTTATATCAATATTCTCTGTATGAATATTGTATACCCCTAGTAAGGACTAAATACCAAATTCAAGTCATCTTTCATGTCATCACCAACATCAGAACGTGGACCTACACCTACAATTCAATGTACATGGAGGAAAAAAGGCCTCTGTAACATATGTCCCAAACATAATTTTCAGAAAACATATATTTGTTTGCAACTATTCCCAAACATAAGATATGTTTGGGTCCTGCAATCAAATATATGTTTGGGTGCAAACAAATATTTGTTTAGATGAAATATAAATACAAACCCAAAATCCACAAAAACACATACACATATACCAGAGTAACGCAATGTGTCACCAGTGAGCGTAAATTTACTCTCGCTCACAACCTGTGTAGACTCTAACGGTGGTGACCGAGAGTAAATTTACGCTTACGGGAGACCCATTGTCTTATTCCGGCATACACACAAATTTATAAATGCTGGTGGTTTTTCTTTTATTGAAATGTATAGAAATACCAAACACAAAAGCAACAACAGACGCGTAGATACATACAAAATTCCAAATACAAGAAATATGTCACACTTTTGGAAAGAAAAACAAATAAAAACTATTAATTGCAAAAATATAGAAACATCATTGAACTCGTTCTCGTTAGTTGTAAAATAAAACACATTCTCCTCAAAATTGAAATCATCAACGGGAAATTGGCATCGGAAATCCAATGATTATATAATGTAATAAATAGGTACATGCATATTTCAAACATATGCATGTATGTATATGAAAAATTCATTAATGTTATTACCAATATTAAATGCGATTTCTTCCTTGCCCAATAAAATATTTCCATTCACCTTTTTGATTCAGTTATAAAATTTCCAATTATAAAATGTATTGGGCATTTAATTTACTAAAAAACACTATTTCTTTAAAATACACAAACATTGATTTATTCACTCACTATACCGTCTTTATTGAAGAAACTGGAGAAAAATGTCTTTCTCGGAAAAATAACAAAAAAAAACATATTTTTTTCTTTTCCTCTTCGCTTGTGAATGATTAAATCGCAACAATAACAAAGAACGGAACACACGTGTTTGGCCGCGATATGCGATATGCATACACACCACCAAAGCAAACACAAACTTTTTCACCCTCCCGTCACCGCTTCTACGTCTTCTATTGCACCATACACACAGCATTTTGTTATACAGGGCTCTCGCTTACTCTGTTGTTAGGATCTTTGACAAAAATCCTCTCTCCACCCATAAAAAATATGTTCAAACATACAAAATATGTTGTTATCCAAACAAATAAAATTGAGATCTGTCGCAAACATGTATTCGTTTGGACCCAATTATAGTATGTTTGGATCCAAACATATATTTGTTTGCAACCAGTCCCAAACATATATTTTTTTGGATCCAAACATATTTCTAACATATATTTTTTGCGTGTAGGCATGTTTTGTACTGCTTCGCTAGAACCGCCTTATGCAAATAATGGTTTTGGACCCCAAGTACATATACATGCGCGCCAAGGTTATTCTCGAAAGAGAGCCCCCCTTCGCATGGGATAGAAATTGGTAGTAACTCGGTTGTGGGATCCAACCATGGGTCCTTTTCTGGTATCGCAGGAGTTTGAGGGAACCAAAAGGAAAGTGAAGTCCATACAGTGAATCTTCAAATTGGTGCCTGGTGGATAGGCCTGGAAATTGGACCTCATACATATTTACATCGTTACTATGTATCTCGTAAGGAAGTCCATGCCAAAAAAAAAACTCTAGAAAAACCTACGGAGATAAACTGAATTGACTGATTGGCACTATACCTATCAAAATGAGTTAATGATATTGGCCCAACCTTTGTACAACGTAATAATTCTCTCAGCCTTAAACATCATTCGAATATGGACTATATCAGCCATATATTTGGGGGAACATTAAAAGGTCATCTCTCTTCTTGGAAAGACCTTAAACAGTCTTCTGCATACTATAGAAGACCTTAACAGGTCTTCTGTACTAAAGAAAGGTCTTCTGTACTAAAAGTACTTCTGTCTACTATACAAGTCCTTAAAAAGCCTTCTGTCTACCTTAAAAGGGGTTCTGTTTCCTAGAAATGACCCCTAAAGAACTTCTGTCTAGTGTAGAAAACCTTAAAAGGTCTTCTGTCTAAAAGAGAAGATCTTAAAAGGTCTCTGTTTACTAAAGAAGACTTTAAGAGGTCTTATGTCTTATGGAAGACCTTGAAAAGTCTTCTGCCTACTAGCGAATACCATAAAAGGGTCTGTCTACTTAAGATGACCCTAATAAAACTTATATCTACTATAGAAGATTTTAAAAGGTCTTCTATCTACTAGCGAATACCTACTAGAGAAGACCTTAAAAAGCCTTCTACTAGGGAAGACCTTAAAAAGTCTTCTGTCTACTAGGGAAGACCTTAAAAATTCTTCTGTATATTAAACATTACCTTTAAATGTATTCTTTCTACTATAGAAATCCCTGAGAGGTTTTCAGTGTACTAGTGAAGACTTTAGAGGTCTTCTGCCTACTAGAGAAGACCTTAAAGGTCTTCTGTCTACTAAATTAAAGGTCTTCTGTCTACTAGGGAAAACCTTAAAAGGTCTTCTGCCTGCCATAGAAAGCCTTGAAAGGTCTTCTGTCTACAAAAAAGACCTTAAAAAGTCTTCTGTCTACAAGAAAAGACCTTAAAAGGTCTTCTGTCTACTAAAGAAGACTTTGAAAAGGTCTTATGTCTACTAGAGAAGACCTTCTACCTGTACCGTGACAATGCGACCCATATTTACACGACTTTTAAGTGGGTTCACCATCACCCATTCTTATGAAATGGCCTAGCCAACTGAATCGTTGTAACTCGATACCTTTAACTTGCTGATGTCGTAATATTGCCGATACCATAGATCAAACACACAAAGACTTATGTGCTTGCGCAGCTGTGGCGGTGGTCGTAATGAGGTAGATCATCTAGTGGTGTTGCATTGTTACAAATAGCCATAAGCTAATTAATCTTTCTTCTTCTCTATTAAAGCCGATGGACCATCAACGCCTTACATGCGTTGGTTGGACACATTGAGAAGAATATGGACATTTCAAACTTTGCGTTAGCCCATGATAATGGTCTTGGAGTCACAGCAGGGAAGACAGAACTTGTACTATTCTCCAGAAAACGCAAAATTCCCGATTTCCTGGACATGGAAAAGGAACATCGAGGAACGGACGAAGAAATGCACAAAGACACTACTCCTGCAAGAATTCCATTGACAAAAATTGGAGACTCACACCACAAATCATACTCCGGTTGTATGTAACTGTTGTTCTTTTCCGAACTAACATCTGTGCAAATGGCTGCGCATTACCGGAGCATGCAAAATCACCTAAACTGCGAGGACGCCTTTTTGACTCCGAAAATCAGGAATGTTGCTGGTTTCACAGTCTGGACATATGAATGTCTTAAACATAATTTATAGTCAGCTGAATCCAGTAATCGTACAGAGGATTACATGTCCATTAACCCTAAGTAATTTTCAATTCCAAACAGAGACATTTGGTCGATCTATTTACCACTTGATTAATCTGTTAGGCCACCGATGTGCTCCTACATCGGCAATCTTCATAACATCTACCTTTGGAAGCCGTGCGGCAGAGGGCTTATGAAACATCGATGCTGGATATTCAAAGAAATCTGGCCTGTGGTCTCTCGTCGTAGAACAACCTCTTTTTCTCATACTCGATAAGTTAGGCATGGAGATCGACTACTGTATATTGCATAGAGATTCAGAAGCGCTGGAGACGGTCTAGTGTCTACTTTGCAGGTGTCCCTTGCTGTACACAACTTGCCAAAACCCCATCATGTCTTGGCAAAAACACATAAATACTCTCCTTTTTATACCCTCCACCATAATATGAAGGAATTGTGAAATTTGTCATTCCGTTCGGAACTCCTCGAAATATTCATTTTAGATCTCACAAAGTATATTACTATGCAACACTGAAAATGCAAACAACTTCTAGTATGCATTTTTTGAAAGTATATATTTAGACTACAAAAACCCTAGTAGGGGTTTGTCCTGTCAGGTCCAGTTCGGATTTTATGACCTCATCTAAACCGGGCTAAAACTACAGTTTTTTGCATTTATAGGACCTTTATCTTAGAAACGATTAGGAATTTCGCCTTGTTGTCTTTGGCCCTAAACTAGTAGAATTTATATTTTGAAAAAAAAACCACATAAGAAAAACTACATCTAGGGCATCAAAATCTATAAAGTATAGAAATTTTTACATAATTGCTGAAATTCTGATCAGTATCGGCTAAACTATTGGGAGTTGAACCAAGTAGCGTAACCCAAATAAAGTTCTCAACAATTCGTTAGAACATTCCGAAACTCTAAAATGCTTACTTCATGTTGTTTCAGCGGTATTTTGCATCATATCTTTTACAACACGTATTTCAAACACAGTTCACACCAACAGTTTATTCTCGCATTTCGAATTTCACTACTTTATTATAATTTTTATTAAATCGTCGTTGAAAAATGTACTGAAAACAACGAGATAAAGGCATTTGCAACAATGACACGTTCTGAAGAGTTGTCTATTACATTCCAGGGAATATTTTTCCAAAAGAAAATATTCAGAAAAAATTAACGGTTTTGGAGATACGGTGCGAAATGTATAAAAATTGTGGCATTTTTTGCATATATTTTGAAATTTGAGGCAATAAATGTTGTTTTTCGAGTTCATTATTTCTCCAAATATTTTATTCTTGTCCTTATCTACAAATTTGCTTCAGAGGTCAGAAGAAGATTCGCATTGGTTTCAGAGATATAGCCCCGAATTTCTTTAAATACTCAATATGTAACCATGTTTAGATGGGTCATAAAATCCGAGCAGGATCTGACACAACAAAACCCAACTAGGGTTTCTCGTCGTTTGGGTCTGTACTTTCAAAAAATCCTCAGTTCGAATTGTTTGCACAAGATCACCTTAAAAATGTTGCACAGTGTATATGTACATACATATATTCGATATAGCCATGTCATTCTACCAAGCCGACTGAGCTTTGCAGGAATACCAAAATCCGTCATAGCTTGGAACACCTTTGAACGTATAGGGCTGTCGAAGGCTGCTTTATAATCGACGAAAAGATGGAAGGTGTCGATCTGCATTTTTTGGGTCTTTTCCAGGATTTGTCTCAATGTAAATATCTGGTCAATGGTGGATTTACCCGGTCTAAAGCCGCACTGTTAGGGTCCAATAATTTCATTGACCATAGGCTTTAGTCTCTCACACAATATGGCAGATACTATCTTATATGCAATAGGGTGCTCCCTATAATTGGAGAACACAGTCTTATCTCCCTTCTTGTGGACTGGACATAGGATGCTCACGTTCCAATCGTCGGGTACACGTTCTTCCTGCCAGATGGTGCTGCTAACTAGCTAATGCATACACCTTATCAACGTGTCGCCTCCGGTTTTGAACAGCTCGGCTGGCAAGCCATCGGCTCCTGCTGCCTTATTATTCTTCAGCCGGTTTATTGCTGTCTTTACCTCATCCTGGCTGGGAGGTATACATTCAATACCATATTCTGGGATTGGATCTGTGGCATTTTCGCCGTCATCGCTACTATCGGATACTAACAGTTTGGAAAAATGTTCTTTCCATAACCTGAACACACTATCTGTATCAGTTACCAAATTACCTTGCTGGTCTCTACAGGAGAATGCGCCTATACCAAAGCCATCAGTTTGATGTTTTACTCTTTGGTAGAACTTTCGGACTTCATTCTGGCTCCTGTAAATTTCAATTTTTTCACACTCCCGCCTTTCCATTTCTCTCTTTTTCCTGCGGAAAAGACGTTTCTCCTCTCTCCTTTTCTCACGATACCTACACGTTGCTACTGACGGTAGAGTAGCCCTATACGCCGAATTTTTCTCTTCGGTAGCAGCACGACACTCCTGGTCATACCATGGATTCCTTAGAGGAGGTCTCTGGTATCGAAGTATGGATTTTGCGGCTGTTTGCATGGAGTGGGCAATATTTTGCCATTGTGCCCATTGTGTTAATATGTTATCGGGACGAGGAGTGCTTTCATTAAGCAATTGGGCTAGTAGAATGGAATATGCTGTGGCTATCTATTGTGTTTGCAGCTTACCGATGTCTAACTTCCGTGTTTTACAACACGCTTGATGCATGTCTTCCATTTATCACAACATGATCAATTTGATTTCTTGTTCTTTAATCTGGCGACAGCCAGGAGCCCTTATGAATATCGATATGCTTAAATCTGGTACTGCTAACCACCATGTTTTGTGCAGCTGCAAAGTCTATCAGCCTCATACCATTGTCAGATGTTTCACTGTGGACACTGAATTTCCCGACTGTTGGGCCAAAGATATTCTACTTTCCCATTTTGGCATTAAAATCGCCTAGTATAATTTGAATGTCATGGGCATGTCGCACGCTAAATATTTCACGATCATCACCAATAACAATGGTTATTGGTCTGAACCCGAGCTGCATATAAAATTTCGTGACGATCGGTCCAAAATTGCGGCCTGGAGTTTGACGGACGAAAACACATCTCAAAATCGCTTTATCTCGTCGAGATATGAAGATTGGTATACCACATTGGGGGTCTCCGACGAATATTTCGCGGTGTTACATGAATTTTTGCCAAAACAAACTTATAACACCCTTTCCAAATAGTGGTGAAGGGTATAAATATCAGTAATTCGTTATTTAAGGTTTCTAGGAGTCAGAAAATTTATCTACGAAAAATTGGTCCCATATGTCCACATTTTGTTATTACCCGCATATCACGGTACCTCACGCGTTTTGCTACTTTGAGGACTTTAGCTACATTTGCCAACCAAAGCAGTTATAATTTGCTATTTAAGGTGTCTAGCGGTTTGAAAACTTATCCACAAAAATTTTAAAAATTGATGTGAAGTCTTTTAAAGTATTTTTTCTACTTAAGTTGCTACACCTCTGTATTTTGGATTATATATTGGTAGAAAACAGTTATGCATCAATATAGGCTCATATTTTGATATATAAGGTACTTTAATTAAACATGTTTTTGTTTGTTGCACCTTCTCATACAAATGGTGCACACTATGTACCGTGTGGTAATAATGCATTATGATGCAGGCTTTGAAACATTTTTTTTTAGGTCAATTATTATATTCGCTTAATGCGACTAGTACTGATAACCGCTAAACAAGTTAAAAAAATAATTCTATTAATAGACATAATACGAATATGTAAAATGTTAGTGCTGTAGTAGATGTTCACAGAGTTGGTTGATTAAACAATTGCGAAAACTGCGTACAGTCGTCAATGTGGAGTTATTATCTGAATGAGATAGTTGACAGGCAATTTAAATAATTGAAATAAATATTAAATAAACAATAATTAAAAATCTGTACAATATAAATTTATTGTGGTTTAAAACTGATAATTGCAAAACAAAGTTAAAAGCCATTACCTCTGAAAGCCTATTTGTCTGGCAAGTGCAAAGTTCAAAACAAACAACAAAGTTGGGATATAACCAATTAAATGTAATTAAACTGTTCTCCTCTTTACAGTTAACTTAAAATGTCACTAATCCAACCTTTGGATGAAAACTTACAAAAAGTGGCCATAGAAGAGTTGGGTGAGGTGGCCTCAAGATTGCCCGCTGATTTGCTGGCCTTAGAGCAATGGATTCAACAACAACCACATTTGCGGGCATGCAACGATCATCAATTTTTGGTACAATTTCTAAGAGGTTGTAAATTTAGTCTCGAAAGAGCCAAAGAAAAATTGGATAGTTATTATTCGTTCAAATCAAAATATCCGGAATTACTGAGGCCCACAGATGTGGATGCCACGCAGCTGAGGAATTTATTTCAAATGGGGTACAAATTAATAACATTTCTTTCATTCACATAAAATCAATAATTAACATTATTTTATTCTGCTGCTTAGCTGCATTGTCCCCCTACCCCAACCCCTCAATGATTGTGGCCCCCGCATAATGCTCTATCGCTACAATTATCCGGTAGAAATATTCTCCATAGAGGATGTAATTTTATTGGATGTACTTCTCCACGATATTCTAATGATTGATGATCCTTATGCCTGCATTTACGGTGTAATTTATCTTGTGGATTTGTCCTGCTTTTCTGCCAGTCATATTTTACAATTTTCCCCAAGTGTCCTAAAGCAATCCCTTAGCTATATGGAAAACTCTCTACCGTTGCGTGTCAAATCAATGGGCCTTATTAATATGCCGGCTTTTGCGGAACATTTTTGTAATTTGTTTATGTCATTTTTATCCAAGAAACTAAGGGAGAGGGTAAGTCCGGGATGTAGAATTAATGATAAAAAATAAGTTATATGTTTTTTGCAGGTTTTCTTTTGTAGCAAAAAGCTAGAACATCTCAAGGAGAGAATACCTTTTAAATATTTACCCATGGATTATGGTGGTGAAAATGGTAGTATAGCAGATATATGTGATGATTATACCAAAATATGGGATAAATATCGAGATTTCTTTAAAGAGAGTTCAAAATACGGTGTTGATGAACATCTAAGACCCGCCAAAGCCATGAGTGATGACATGTTTGGCATAGGAGGATCATTTAGAAAAATTGATGTCGATTAAATCGAAACAACGCAATTTCCTTCAATAGGTCTTGGCGGAAAACTGCATAGTCAAAGTGGTGACACCAAACTTTACATTTCAATAGCGTTGAAAAAATAAACTATTAAAAAACGCGACCCTGTCGAACTTTTCATACCTTCCATCACGAGTTGTGTGGAATAATTAGTTTCCTTTAGTTTATGAAAATACTAAGCTCCTCGGCCACGGTGATCTTACCAAAGCATTATCCTGTATTAACAATTTTCGGAATAACATTTTGTATCCACATTTCGGTTCGAAAATGTGACAAAGAACCAACGACCTACACCAAACATGTGGTTCCATTGCAGGGGCTATATCAAATCGTGGATCCCCTACCCCTAGGGAAGACAAAATACAAATTTTCAGCCGTTTAGGTGTGACAATGAGCCAAAGACTTTGAAAATATCAAAAATCGGGAGTTCAAAACAATTACCTGCTCCGTCAAATTTCTGGAGAAAAGTTTTGTAGCCCAAGCGAAGACTAAATACCAAATACCACTTCGAAACCTTAAAAATACCAAAAATCGGGAGGTACAGTTCTATGGGGGCTATATCAAAACGTGGGCCGATAGCAACAAAGTTGTGGGGGAAATTTCTGATCTCCCAACGAAGACTAAATACACAATTTACGCCACTATCAGTGTTATAATGAGGCTAAAAACTTGAAAATATTGAAAATTGGGCGGTACCATTCTATGGGGCTTATATCAATACGTTGACCTGCACTTAAAAACTTACTGGGAAATGTTTTGTGGTCCAAAAGCAAACCAAATTTCAGCCATTTCGATGGGATAATAAGGCTAAAACCTTAAAAATTCCGAAAATCGGGAGGTACCAATCTATGGGGGTTGTATCAAAACGTGGACTGGTACTAACAGACAGGAACTATACCGACAAATTTCAGGTGGAAAGTTTTATACCCCCACCAAAGACTAAATACCAAATTCCAGCCACTTTGGTGGGATTTTGTGGCCACAACCTTCAAAATACCGAAAATCGAGGTGTACCGTTCCATGGGGACTATATGAAGACGTGGCCCTATACCGAGAAATTTCAGGTGTAAAGTTTTATACTCCCAACAATGACTAAATACAAAATTTTAGCCATTTAGAAGGGATATTGAGGTCACAACCTTCAAAATAACGAAAATCGGGATGTACCATTATATGGGGGCTACATGAAGACGTGGACCTATACCGACAAATTTCAGGTGGAAATTAGTATACCGCCAATGAATTACAGCCATTTTGGCGGGTTATTGTGGCCCAAACCTTCAAAATACCGAAAATCGGGAAGTGCAGCTATATGGGGGCTATATGAAGACGTGGACCTATACCGACAAATTTCGGGCAGATAGTTTTATAGCCTTATCGAAGACAACTAACTAAATTTTAGCCATTTCGGTGGTCGAAATATCGAAAATGGGAAGGTAATTTCTGGGGGAAAGTTTTGTAGCCTCAAAGAAGACTAAATACCACCTTCCAGCCATTTCATATAGATAAGGTGGCAAAAACCTTTTAAATATCGAAAATCGGGACGTACCTTTCTTAGGGGGGCTATATCAAGACGTGGGCCGATATAGCCCAAAATTAATTGTATCCTCCATATTATGGTAGAGGGTATAAAAGTTGAGATTATTTTTAGGGGGAAAATACAACATAGGTCTTGCCGCTCAGTACTTTTAGATTTTATGCGAAGATGCACTGATTGAAGTGATTTTGGTAGTAGTGATTTTCTCGCTAACCATCTTCGCCATCGAGGCATACGACGGAAACTGAGAATCGTAAGGCAAAGGCCAAAGTGCAATAGTCTCGATGAATTCATATCTGTGGTAGTTTACGAATTATAAAAAATTAGCTTTGAAGTGAGACATTTTTATACCCTCAGCCTCTAGGCTAACGACCAAAAATGTGCCTCATCGAAATAATGGTTTATGCCCCAAAGTATGTTTGGACGAAATCAGTTTCAGAAAATTTGTAGTCGATATGACTGACAGGTCCGCACGATAATTGTTGAACAGAATTGGTGGTTGAAAATCCGACCCTAGGTACATATTTAGGTCCTAAAGACCCGACCATGCCTTTTTTAAATATGTTATATATCTAAAACTACTGGACCTATTTTCACGTAATTTTCAGATGATATACAGGGATATCCCCTGGTGAAAATAAGTTGTATATTTTGTTGAGTTTCGGCAGAGCGGGGTTTGAAAATTAATTCGATAGACAATGATGGTTGTGTCTCCGACCCGAGGCAATTAAGGCCTGGGTACATAAGCTGCCACGCCTGCTTGCCTTGCTTTCCTACTTCATTTCTGACCTAATAAAAATAAAAGAATAAAGAAGGCCGAGCAAATTCCGGACTGGGTTGCTCTTTTCTTTTTTATTCTTTTATCAGAAGCAAGCAAGGTAAGCAGGCGAGGCAGCTTATGTACCTATGCCTTTATTTGTGGACTTCAGACCCGACCACGCCCAATTTTTAAATATGTTATATCTCCAAAACTTCCAAATCGATTTCCATGTAATTTTCAGATGATGTACAGGGATGGCCCTTGGTGGAAATAGGCTATATATTTTGTTGATGCAGGTTATCCCCTGTGCCCTATTATTTAAATGCGTTATATCGACCTTTTTGTAGAAAATTAACTTATGTTGAAACCAGGGTTTCGGATTCGAGCCATTTTTAGTTCGACTCCGACTCTCGAGTCGACTTTTTTCACGACTCCGAGGGTAATTTTCAAAACCACTCAAAAAGGTTAAATATGTAAAAATTCCCAATTTTTTTCTATATGTTGGCTTCTTCATAAGATATTCCTTGAGAGAACATTCGTTCTAATATAATACTTAACTACAAAACTTGCATATAAATCCTGAAATCCCATTAAAATGAAAACTCAACAATAAAAAGTATCAGTTGGCTTTGCCGACAGAGATATACCCTCAGCCTATGTGAATTGAAACTTTCATATACGGGCAGATCAAATGTATTTAGGGTCTTTTCAGAATTTTGTGGTTCTTTTGAACAAAAATGTGGATTAGGAATAAAGTTGTACTTGAAGGAATGGACCGACATAGTCCATTATGAAAGTGGATCTTATTTTCGGAGTCATATCTTTTCGATAGATATCGCGTCCACTAGTCATTTCAGTGGGTTATCGTATAACATTTGGACCAGTATGCCAGGGAGCATGAATTTGTCCACGGAAAACATAATATCAGGAACAGGACCACATCCAATAGCATCGGTATACATTTCCAAAGGATCTTCGAACAGACCCTAAACTGCACTTAAACAAAATTGTTGAAGTTTTGCGATGGAGGTACCTTAAGGAGAGGACTAATATGGACCATTTTAGAAGTTAAACTAAATTTGGACAAAATATTTGAAGATTGTAACGTGACCGTTTCATACAATTCTCACATCTCATTCGACCCACATTGATATCCAACCCACCTTAATATTTCCATTATACCGTCAGTACCAAACATACATACAAACTTACCCCATACTCAATAGTGGCCTATCATCCATCATATAGCATATGTTCGGTTCGGTGCAGTCAACTACAATCCCATTCAATTATAATTCTCATTCACTTCGTGCAACCACCCGAATATGTATTCTGGTTTTATTCACCCAGGTCGTCGATCACCAGCCGAACAAAGTACGAACAGACGTGTGGCTCGTCCGCAGTCTACCATACTAGTTAGCTACGATTCGATCCAGCTCATAGCAAGCTCTCAGCTCTTAGCAAGCTCCCAGCTCATAGCAAGCTCTCAGCGCTTACACGCTCCCAGCTCTTAGCAAGCTCACAGCTCCTAGCAAGCTCCCAGCTCATAGCAAGCTCTC
This sequence comes from Musca autumnalis, assembly GCF_047663935.1. Lineage (NCBI taxonomy): Eukaryota > Metazoa > Arthropoda > Insecta > Diptera > Muscidae > Musca > Musca autumnalis. The sequence goes on from NW_027412088.1 coordinate 167,892,040, forward strand.
AGCGCTTACACGTTTCCAGCTCTTAGCAAGCTCTCAGTCAGCTCAAGCTCATAGCCAGCTCCATGCTCTTAGTCAGCTCCCATTAACCGATCTCTTCCCCACAGCAACCCGAGCCGAGGCACACACCCGACGACTACCGACAGCAACCCGAATACGACAGAGCCGAGCCACATATCCGACGATTGCCAACAAGCCGACAGCAACACGATTACCACAGGGCCGAGCTACATACCCAACGGGCCGACATCAATCCGAATGCCACATACCCGACGATTGCCAACGAGCCGACAGCAACCCGAATACAACAGACGACCCGACGACTGCCGAGTTGACAGTCACCCGAATAGCCGACAACATCCGAATACATCAGAACCCACGCAAGCATACACGATTGCCATCGAGTCAACAACAACAACAACAACCCGGCTACCATTGAGCCCACATCTAAAACCCGATCACCATCGAGCCGATTACAACAACCATATTGTTGTCATCTATCCATTGGTTATGTAAGATACACCTCATTCATATTCCTCACACATATTGTTCGTCTATCAAACACCAAGAGTTTTATAATAAACATTGAAATTGTAAACACTCGTGTTTTACTTAAGGTTTGTGGGTCCTTAGGTCGACCCAGGCAGCGACTGAGCTTACCTCAGCCCTAGTCAAAACCACTCGTTATTCGTTAAGATTCAAAGTTTATACCAAATTGGTTACCCTGTTTAAGAAAGTGTAGCTTTGGTCTTATTGGAAAGCAATTGTGTAGATTAGAAGGCAACATATCGATAGCTATCGCTTCATCAGGTATATAAGATACATTATAAGAAGGTGGAAGGACGACACAGTCGGCCCTTAAGTTGTCACTGCACATTCATTTGAATGAAGGGCACAGATGCAATAATAAATAGAAGTTGTCATCTAGAACGAATGTACGATGGCACATAAAGATCCCTAGAAGCTTTAGATCGATTCTTGAAGGATTTAAGAAGCAATTCATCAGTTCCTTGGCGGTATATTAAAATTACATATCGACACCAACATTTCTGAAGATTTTTTATTTAAAGTCACTTGCAGATCCCGACTAATTAGCGATGCAAGAAAAATATAAAAATTAGGGGTAGGAAATGAAAACAAACAAGATTTTTTTTTGGTCACCCTAATGCACACCACTAAGGGTCTTTACAAGTGTATTTATTACTCATTCGCACTCGCTCAGAAAACCCTAGTTATAAGAAAAAATATTACCAAGGGTACAAAAGGCGAAGGGTGTATCATAAGATAACTCATTTATTGACATGACAAAGCACACATACACACCCTTGTATATAAAAAATATATAGACACCCACTCAATAAAGTAGTAAAAATATAGATAGGTATTAAAACTGTGGGCTTATTTGAAAATGCATTTAGTTCAACAAACTCATTCGATTACCTACAACAAAAATAACACCAATTAATATGACGAATATCAAACCTTTGCCTTTGCATTTACAACAAATTGCCGAGCAAGAACTGGGTGAAGTTGTCGAGCGTATACCAAATGATTTGGAAATCTTAAAGCATTGGATACAACAGCAACCTCACTTGAATTCCCGACAAGATGATCAATTTCTTATACAATTCTTAAGGGGTAGTAAATATAGCCTGGAAAAGGCCAAGGAGAAGCTAGATCGGTTTTATACATTTCAAACAAAATATCCGGAAATTTTTCGCATAACAAATGTTGATGATGTCACTTTTCGTAATAATTATAGTTTGGGGTAAGTTTAATTTGACAAAATTCATTAAAATTATTTTTAAATGATAATTTTTTCTTCGAAGATCTCTTCTACCCTTACCCAAACCTCTTAATGAGTGCGGTCCCCGTATTTTGGTATTTCGCTATAATTTTTCACCAAAAACCGTACCCATTGAAGTTCTTTTTAACACCATAAATGCCATACCCCAAGTGTTATTGCTAGATGACCCCTATGCTTGCATTTATGGTACCATATATGTGGCAGATATGTCTCAACTCTCCACGGGTCACTTGTTGCAATTGACTCCAACATTTTTGAAAAAAGTCGTAACCTATTACGAGAACACTTTGCCATTGCGTATAAAGGCAATTTATTGTATTAATGCCCCAAAAATTGCCGAACAATTGTTGAATTTATTTCTATCACTTATGGGTGAAAAACTGCGTAAGAGGGTAAGTGGGATGGACTTCTGTGAGGGGAAAAATTATAAAATAAAGTTAATTATTTTGTTTTTTCTAGGTTTTTATCTTTGGCACCAATTTCGATGGCATGTTCACCAATGTACCTCTGAAATTTTTACCCGAGGATTATGGCGGACAAAATGGTCGTCTGAGTGATATATGCGCGGAATTCAACAACAAATGGAACGAATACCGGGAATATTTTCAAGATAATGCCAAATATGGAACAGTTGAAAGTTTACGTCTTGGAACTCCAATTGATTTTGATGGTATTTTCGGTATGGGTGGCTCGTTTCGGAAATTAAATGTAGATTGAAGGAATGATAATAAATATGGAAATATATTTAAATTTGTCTTCTCTTTCTGTGCAAAAATATGTAGAAACAGAACTGCAGAAATCCCAATACAGAAGTTGTTTAAGATAGTCTAGCTGAGCAAAGCAGACAGCTTCTAGCCCTTCTGAAGCAGACGATGGCCCTGAGTCTCGATCAGGGTAGTGCTTCAGCTGAGGCCGAAGACATTCGTCGATAAACTATCCTCTACCTCAATGGAAATCCCAAACCCCTAAAACCAGGGCCATCGAAAACTCAGAAGGCCCGTACATCGGCCAAAGCCTATAGAACTAGTCTCTCAAGGCCCAAAAAGTTCCCACCGCCTCAACTAGCTCTACAAATGGGTTGACTTAAGAGAAGACGGTTTACTGTAGGTCGATGCACTAACTCAGGAAGTACGTCGGCTGAGAGGCCTCGTAAATCTCGATTAAAGAGTGTAATTGTAAGTTTGAAAGAAGATACCCTCACTTACCCAAGAGAAATCTTGACCTTAACAATCTCTCTTATCCCGATGGCCGAAGAAGCCAAGTTTAGTTCAACATTGACCCTTATAACCATTAAAGGCCAAAGCGGTAGAGATGGTGAATTGGCTTAAGGACTCACGAATGATTCATCTCCTTTGACCTCAACACCTTCTTCAAACGGAGGCTCTCCCACTATACACGCAGGACGCCCCTTTATATTAAAGAATGTGCTGTCAAAGGAGTTGAATCAGCCTCAGGAAAAGTCAAGGATGCAGAACCAACCAAACCTTCTTCTTTAAAAATGAATGGAGGAACCACACCCTAAGGTCAAGATACCGCCTGAACTTGCTATGGATTCGCTAAAGAGAACTTACAGTGGGTCAATAAGTACATCGACAGAAAACCCTCGTCTATCTCGTTGAGAGAGTGTATGTTAATTAGGATCAACCTAAAGATGGTGAGCAAGTTCGAAGTAAGGTAACCTCACATGACCAAGAGAAATGCTGACGTCTCTCTCAACCCAATGACCGAAGAGGCCAAGTTGAGTTCAACGTCAACATCGACCCCTATAGTCCATAAGGGACAAACCAGGAGCGATGGGGACTTGACTCAACATCCCCACCTGAGGGAGGCTCTTCCACTACACAAATAGGACACCCCTTAAAGTTGAAGGATGTGAAGTCAAAGGAGATGAATCAGCCCGAGATAAAATCAAGAATGCGCTGGTCCATCTCAGAGAGTTAGGTCAATGGAGGAACTACACCTTACGGCCAAGAGACCGCTTTAACTAGCTATGCAAATCGGTACGCAAAAGTACATCGTCAGAGAACCCTCGACCATCTCGATGAGATAGTGCAAGTTAATCAGGATAAATTTCAAGGTGGTGACAAAGTTCGAAAGAAGGTACCCTCTCACTTGTCCAAGGAAAATGCTCTCTCATCCCAATGAACAAAGAGGCCAAGTTGAGTTAAATGTTAACATCGACCATTATAACCCCTAAATGCCAAACAACGATGGGGACTTTACTCAACACCTTTTTCTAAGGGAAGCTTTGCCACTACACTGGTTTTGAAGTCAAAGGGAGAAGAATCAGTCCCATTTAACGTCTGTATCAGGAGTGTGGTTCTTACCAACACTTCTTCATTAAAGAACACTGTGCAGAGAGTTGGGTCAATGAAGAAACCACACCCTAAGGCCAACAGACCTAATCCGAGTCTGGACTCCAAACCTTCTACCCCCTCTGCCTGCTATCAAAAGAATGACAGCAGGAAAGACACCACTATCAAAGTAGTCTTTTCAGGCTTTCAGTAGGTAGAAGAGAGTTTTTAGAAGACCTTTATGAGATCTTCTATAGGTACAATGCCTTTGTGAGCTCTTCAGTAAATAGAAGATTTTTATAAGATCTTCTGTAGAAAGAAGACGTTATGAGATCATCTGTAGTTAGAATATCTTTATGGGGTCTTCTGCAGATAGAAGACTTTATATGATTATCAGTAGGCAGAATACAGTTTTAGAAGACCTTTATGAGATCTTCTGTAGGTATAAGGCCTTTATAAGCTCTTCAATAAGTGGAGGATTTTTATAAGATCTTCTGTAGATAGAAGACTTTATGAGATCATCTGTAGTTAGGATACCTTTATGAGGCCGTCAATAGGTTGAAATGTTTTATGTGGTATTTTGTAGGTAGAATACATATATGAGTTTTTCAATAAGTAGAACACATGTACAGCCCTAGAAATAATTATATGGCACAGCTATGTTTATCTTTAAACTTATAGTTAAGGACTATTATCCAGATGTTATTTATTAACGATAGTAGTGGTTAGTGTGCTTGTTCATACCTATGACTGCCGACCTTGTGTGCCTTATATACATATCAGTAATATTATTCAAATTAATTTTTCTTTGGAAATAATTATATGGTACAGGGAAAATTTTTAAAGTTATACTTTCACTACAAAGGACCCGAACAAAATTATTGACACAAAATGTATTTGGGATTAAGTACAATAAAGAAGCATCCAATTTAGGAACAACTGGAATGGATCCCATTGGGTTCTGTCCCAGGCTGCAGCCCTGGGAAACAATAAAATCGTGGAAACTGTTTTATGAACAGAAATCATGTAATCTAAAAAAGCTATATCACGATTTTTTACTTTTCTTACAATTTTAAATCAGATCTGTCGAATATAACCAATTACTTTCAATATAAATGACACAAGGTGTTTTTAAACTGCCTGGCGACTACAATTTGAGTCTGGATCAAATTAGTCACCAACAAAACCTTATGTAATCAAACGGTGCGCTCTTTTTACAACTTCTAATTGTAGAAAATGAACAAATGATAAAATAAAAATTAAAAATGGCAAGTTATAGTAATGTTAAATAATAAAATAATAGCAGAATTCCCTGAAAACATCAATGAGCAAAACATTACAGTTGCTTACTCAGTTGTTCGATATAGTACCCTATTGTACGTTCTCGAAACGGGTATATATCATCTAAATTTCTAGTTTTATGCCACTTTAAATGATATTGCACCGTTATATTGTGCATATGTATCTGTCTAACAGGTACGTGTGTTTTATTATGCTTCGACACAATAAAGGACAAGTTTGGTGTTAAATTTGGCCTTTCTAACAGTACGAAAACTTCCAATTTTTGCATTTTTTTAAATCATCTGCTAGTTATCTATCATTTAAAATTGAAAAATCTGCATATTGTTTGATTACGTAACGTTTTGCAGGTCACTTATTTGGTCCTGACCCAAATTATAGCCGTCAGGCATGTTATTAACTACTCATTTGGATGTATTACACAATTGATATTGAAAATATTTATTTCTGTTATTTAGTTTCAATTGAAATTTTTGTAAAAATTTACAAAAATCTTGGTCAAACCTTGCAGTTTAACAAAATTTTGGCCTATATGCCAATATCCAATTGTCATCTTGTTTCCAGGGTCATATTAAGAGACGGAATGATATACGAGCCATTCTGGTTGTACTTAAAGATCATGCAACTACGTTGCACATAATCCAAAATTAATTTTATGCCAATATCTGTACTTAATCTTTTTGTATTAAAATAAGAACATAAATATGTATTTTACATTGTACCATATAAATATTTCTCAAGAAAAGTCTTTAAAAAAATATTGTTATTAAAATAACGGTATATGTATAAATGCCACAAGGTGAACAGTTATATGTTATAATAAGCACCTAATACACTAAAAACATAAATTATGAAAATCCCGGTTATGTACATTTTTAAGAAAAATTTGGACATATTTATATTTGTACCATATAATTATTTCTAGGGCTGTATGAGGGCTTCAGCGGAGCCTTACGCGATCTTCTAGAAATGGAAGACCTTTACGAGACCTTCATTAGGTAGAAGCTTTATTAGTTCTTTTACGATGTCTTCTAGAGTTGGAAGAACTTTAAGAGACTTACAGTAGGTGTAAGATTTATTATGTCTTCAGTAGGTAGAACACCTCCATTGAATACTTTTGTAAAACTTCTTTACAAGTGGTGTCTTCAGACACGCCGTTCGGACACGGCAATAAACAGTAGGTCCCATATCATTGAGCCAATATGAATCGGGGTGCACTCATTGATATGAGAGAAGTCTCCCTTGTCACTTATGGGATGTTTGTGGAACAACTAGATGACCCTTATGAGGTCGTTTATAGATAGCAGAGCTTTATGCGGTTTTTAGAGATGGTAGACTACTAGAAGGTTTGCAGTCTTTATGAGGTATTCTAGAGATTAAAGACCTCTATACGGTTTCTGTATATAAGACTGTTGTGAGATCTTTCGTAGATAGAAGATCTTTATGAGGCCTACATCAAAGTCAATAAGGCTAATCGTAAATCTTGGATTTGCTTTAGCGAGTCTCTAGAGGGAGTCATGTACGTAGCCAGATCAAGTAGGGTAATTTTGAAGTGTCCCAAATCCGCGATAGTGTCAAATGGGAAGATAGTATGTACATGGACATGAACGGCTTGTATACCCCAAAATCAACCGATAGAATAAAGATATCGGAATAAGGCTAGCCAGATTTGGCAAAACGATGGTATCCAAGGCAATCTGATCATACATGTCCAAGCAAAAACCTCATTTTTACTTTTCATGAAGAAATCCGACCTAGCACTAACGGTAGGAATAATTACGGGTCACAGCTGAATACCTGTCGAATACCCACGACCAGAAGACTGTCAATCATGGGTGAATACACAATCCAATCTCTGACAGCCCACCGTCAAAGCGAGCCTACAAGTCTGCTTCTCTTCGCCAAGGATCTGAGATGGCCTCAGCGAGAAGGAATAAGCGCACCAGGAAACATGGCAAGTATTCCCTCTACCTACATTCGTCAATATCTTCCTTAAAATTCGATAATATCTTTTCTCTGTTCACAATGTATATTCTACTAGGATGAACACAATGGACCACAAGGTCTCTTCAACCTAACCTATCCTAAGGTGGACTATATCCTCAATATTTCAACACTTTAAGCTTTAATAAATTTTAAGGATACGTCTTCGTTCGTCCGCCACTTCTTTTATTGTTTTGTACAGACATAGGCTGAGGATATTTAGGTGTCGGCAAAACCAACTGATTCTCATTTACTTGTTGATCGTATCAAAGTATAGTCTGAGGGTATAAAAATAAGCGTAAATAGCAAATGATAGTGGAAATAGTCAAATTAATCATCTGAGCTCCAAACTGCTGCGCAAAACCAGACATCAATAACTCAGATGATTAATTTGACTAATCGAAACAATGGTAATTGCTTCCAAAACCGGTTTTAGATAAAACCCCTCACATTAGTTGTCCAATCCATTCAATATATGTCAAATAAATAACGTGTTCTTGGATGCCAGCGTAAACTAGTGTATAAAGATGATAATTTGCAAGCAAAACTATAGCATTAATAGCAAAAAATAAAATATAATTTTTGAAAAAACGTGTTGGTGACACTCTTCTGTGATAATTTGTGAGAGAGGTGGTTAAAAACAAAATATAGAAGCATATTGTGCACTGCCATTCTCATTCATCTGTTTTATCTTACTACCCATAGCAAGATGAAACAGTGACAGGTGTTTAAGTTCTTTACAGTTTTTAATTTCGTACGCTGATTTTATTTTTCGATGATAATTACTATGATGATTTCGTAAAAGGTGTCAACAAATATAGTTTTGTGGAATTTTTATTGCACATTGTAAAAGTCAACAAATTTATTACGACGCTACTAAAAAGGCTACATATGTGTGTGTGTCATAATTGTTTTCATTACATAAAGTGGCCGCACTTCGGTACGAATGAACAATGGGATGATTCACAATTTTTCACACTTATTTATCAAAACACTAATAATAAATACAAACACTATTTATATTAGGTATGTTTAATAACACAACAATTTTTAAAAATTGTAGCTGTATGTTCTTCAAATCTGTTAAAAGAAATTACTGATTGTTGTTGGTAAAATTTTCAAACAAATCTATTACATATTTTAGAATTTTTGGCATATATAGAAAACAAAGCAAGTTCAGTGAACAGGTATCTGATTGGGATTATTTTTAACAAATTAAATTAAAATAGAATATTGACCGATAAGTGGTAACTCAGAGCCTAATGAGTTGTTTTGAGTTTTCGGAAGAGATCTTCTTCTCCACTTGGTCATCCCCTCTCTTCAACAAAGCGGTGGCGAAGAGACGGTTCCAAATTTTTGACTTAGTGCCAACCACTGTTAATGACCTTATGGGCAGCAATAAAAGCTATAACATCCAAGAAAATGAAGTCAATAACTGCATACTGGGTACCAGGACATGCAGGGATTATGGAGTAACTAGTAAGTAACCGAAGGCTGGGTTTTTAAAATTTGAAAACAACAAATCTGTGATTAAGCTGGGTCTTACTTTAAAAATAAAAAGTAAACACACATCACAACAAAACTGTCAAAGTGAATCTAAAATAGTCACACAGCACGGTGGACGATTTGTTTGTTGTTATTTTCGACAAACTATCAACATAGTTATGATGATTCTCTGCATTGTGGAGACGCATAACAGTGGGAGTAGTTAATTTGGTTTGCATATGCGGCTACGAGAGTTTTTAAATGTTTCTGTTGAATTCGCATTTAAACGAATTCGTCGGTCACATTTATTCTTGAGCTCGAGTCGTCGTAAAATTCGGGAAGAGTTCTTTGCTTAAAAACTTGTTGTTTTTAAAATTTAAAAACAATAAATCTGTGATTAGGCTGGGTCTTACTTTAAAAATAAAAACTGGGTACTTACGCAGTGTGTTTCAGAAAAAAAGATTTACGGGTCAATTTGCTTACCGTGAATATCGACGTCATATGAACCATGAACCGCTAAAAAGGCGTATAAATACGTGCCACATGGCGGTGCACGCAGAATTGGCAGGCCTAAGCTTAGATGGAGCAAATAAGTGGATGAAGAGATAAAAAAACGGGGTATTCCAGAAAGCGAATCAGCAAACGGAGAGAATTGGAGATCTTTTTTTAGTACCACTTATGGAACAAATGGACCAGCTAAGTAAGTAAGGTAAGTAACAAACTACGGTAAGCCCATAAGGGTATTATGTGCGACGTGTCTAGAGTTAAAAGTATGGATGAGATATTGAAAAATACCAAAATCCTATGGGGAAACCCAGTTGAGGACAAAACAAGGAAACTACTATTGATGAGTAGAAATTAATAGACTTACTCGTACATGCATCCTTACAAAACACATTGGGCTACAAGGGATCTGCTGTGTGTGATTAATTTATTTCAGCATCTAATCAAACAACTTTCAATTAAAAAAATAATTTTTATATTTATTGTTTGTTTTGTTTATTGTTGCAGATTCAATCTCATTCTGCAACATCAACACAGTTGCCTGTGAGGTTGTTGTTGGAATATTTTGATTTTGGTGTTTCTTTGGAAAAACCGAAAAGTGAGTGTGATTCTCATTCATATGGAAATACTAGACACTTAAAGAGTTCGGTTTTTCGCTAAACAGGCATCATTTCAAAAACTGAGAATTTGTTTTAAAAAATATTTTTATTTATTTAAAAAAATATTTTTTATCTGTTTTAAAAATTAATTTCATTATTTATTTTTAATAAAACAATATTTTTAAAACAAATAAAAAAATAATTTTTTAAATAAAAAAGTACATATTTTTTAAAATAAATAAACAAATTTTGAATAATCAAAAAAGTATTTTATTAAATAAATATAAAAATATATATTTTTTTATATATTTTAATTTAATTTTAATAATTTTTTATTACAAAACTATTTTTTAAACGTCCACGTCATAAAAGGTATTTAAAAAATCCGGGTTAGTTAAAAATATTTTTTTCGTAAAAATCCACGTCCGTGAAAAAATATTAAAAAACAAGCCATTGAAATTTATTTTGTAAAAAAATAATAAATAATTTAGTTAATAAATAAAATTAGCAAATAAATCCACGTAAATGAAAAATATTGTTGAAAAATTCTATTCATTGTAAAATATTAAAAAAAGTTTATTTTATAATAAATTCAAATTAAAAAACATTAAAATTTGTTTTATTTATAGTTTATTATTATAAAAAATTAAGTTCTTAAAAACTATTTTAAAAACATCCACGACTTAAATTCACGTCATTGAAAATCCGCATCATAGTCTTATGCCAGACTATGAACATTTTCATGTACGTGAAAATGAGTTTATACGCAAGAGGTGTGAAGGGGGTGAAACTCTGTACACAAGGTTCTGTAATCTGAAATTATTCTTTGTGTTTAAATTCGTAACTCTCAAACCAATGCAAAGCAATGAAAATATCAAAATTTTCATATGATTTCATATATGTGTGTAGACGTCAATGAAAATTTGGAAGAAAATTGCAAAACGTTTTCAATGAAAATTTTCATAGTCTGGCATAAGACATTGAAAAATATTTGTGAAAAGTTTAATTTATTGAAAACATTTTTGAGAAACTTAAATTATTGAACATATTAAAAAAATGATTTATTATAAAAATATATTTATTTATTTATTTAAGAAAATGGTTTTTTATTTAATTTAAAAAATCTAATTTCTATATTTATTAAAAATATATATATCTATATTACTAATAAAGCATTAGTAGCATTATGTTTTTTAAGCTTCTTATTTTTAATATTATTATTTTATTTATTTTAAACAAAAATATTTTTGAGAAAGTATTTTTAAAACATATTTTTTTTAAAAAATTCGTGTCATTAAGAAATAATATTAAAAAAATTAAGTCTTAAAAAATTATAAAAAATCTAGATATAAAAAAATATTTTTGGAAAAATTCACGTCTTAAAGTAAAAAAAAAAAAAAAACTTGATCTAAGAAATATATCTAAAAAAATTCACTTCTTAAAAAACAAATCTTAAAAAATATTATTAAAAATTCCGTTTCATTGAAATATATTTATAAAAAATTATCTATTGAAAAATATATTTTTTTTTAAATCACGTCATTGAAAACTATTAAAAAATCCACGTAGGTAATTGATATTTTTAAATTCCCGTCGTTGTTTTTTAAAAAATCCCCATCATTAAAAACTATTATTTCAAAAACCCACGTCACTGAAAATATTTTTAAAAAATGCACGCCTTAAAAAATTCTTTTAAAATACACATTTTTAAAAAATATTTAAAAATCCACATCTTAAACAAGTATCAAAAAGTCCATTTCTATGTTTATAATCCACGCTTTAATAATAAATCCGTTAAAAAACCATTCTACAATGTGCCGTTCTACAGAGATGGATAGTAATTCGAACGAATTTGATTTCGAATTGTCTTTCAAAAAAATATCATTTTATTTTTTTTTTAAATATATTTTTTTGTATATTTTAAAAATTAGTTTCTTTATTTACATTAAAATTTCTTTTCGTATTTTAAAAAATCACTTTTCTATTAATTTAAAGAAAATAATTAAATTTCTTGAACAATATTTTGAAAACATTTACGGCCTAAAATATATTTTTAGAACATTAATCTTTAGAAAAAATCATTTATTAAAATGTCGATGTTAAAAATGTTCTTAAAAATAAATGTCTTAACTTTTTTAAACCTCACGTCTTAAAAATATTTTTGAAACATCCACGTCTTAAAAAATATTTTTAAGAAAATCCGTATCATTAAAAAATATTTTTTATATAAAATAAATATATGTAGTTAAAAAATTAAGTTACAGTGTTTTATTTATAAATGCACTAAAAACTACAAAACGTATTTTTTATTGAGGATAAGAGAAGAATTATTTTGTAGTCTTTACTGAAATTATAAATTTTTTTACATTTTTACATTTTTTTACTTTTATCTGTTTTTATTTTTGATCTATTAATAAATAAATTTGTTGACCACTGAAAACCCCATAACCAAGTTACAGCCAATTTACACCGGAATGTTGATAAAAACTTGAAATCGGGTGGCACCGTTATATGGGGGCTATACGAAAACCTAGACCTATGATGTCCACAATTTTTGGCGGAGAAATTTCTGGGAAAAAATCTACTTTATTGAAAAATAATGTTTAAAATATCCACATCATGAAATTTATTTTTTAAAAAATCCACACCATTAAAAATTCCTCCTCTTTAGAAAACATAAAAAAATTCACATCCTAAAAATATGTAAAAATACATGCCTTAAATATATAAAAAATCTTTGTTTTAAAAAATATTTTAAAAATCCATTTTACAATTTGATGTTCGAATCATCTTAGAGAAACCACCATTAATGGATTTTTTTTCAATGACACAGAATTAATGGTAATAAATATTTGTTCAGGGTTAAAAATATTATTTCGAACGTTACCAAAAACATCGAAAATTCTTCAAATTTCTATCACTCCAATGTCAACCTTTTAGGTTCGTTAGCATGTCGAGTAGATGTTTATCTAAATTCTTGCTTATATGAACAAACTCAACAATGCCTGACAGGGTTTATTAAATTGTTGTATCTGTTGCTTGATAATTATTTGGTTGGGCGGTTATTATTTAGACCTAACACGAATGACTAATAAAATTTGGAAAAAAAAAAAAGATACAGCATTTTGTTGTGACTGCGAGCTACACCGTGCATTGTACGATAAAATTTGCTATACAATTACTTTGTGGCCACTCATATTTTCAGATAAAGCTACAAATGAATTCGAATAATACTTTCATTAGCTAAACGGAGGTGAAATTGTAAACAGTGTAAAATAAAATATTAAGAGAAATTTGGAAGTAAATATTATAACGGAATAAATTGAATTGTTTGTCTTATGAAAGTGAAAACGGGAAAGAAGAATTTGGTAAATAATAATATGCCTGTTGCAGAACCTGCAAGAATCTACAACTTTTTACTACGATTACAATTTTTCCTTTATGTTATCGAAAAAATAGTAAGAAATAGTAGATTCTTGCAGTTCTGGAACAGACCACGTTTTTGAGGTTTGTGTATAAAATGTGTAAAATTGTTTCGCTATACATGTGTATGTACATTAGGGTTATGACTTTTTTACAACCTTGTATCCCGGTTTGATATTTAGATGAGTTTTTACCTAAGATTACATAAAATCTTAATTATGAAGTGATTCAATAAAAAAAGCTTCCGCACAAAAAACTTTTAAAGTTTTAATTTTTCAGAACTTTTGAAAATTTTTGAAGTCACTGTAAGCAGATATTTAACTGAAAATAAGGTATAAGGGCACACGACATAAGCACCGTATTATTACATATATGTATATCATTTTCAAATGGAATAAAAGTTATTTTAGTAATTAATAGGTAAAAGGTCATTTATTATGGTACAACAATATAAGGTAACAGCAAAACCCAGCTGACTGAACTGGGCTGTAAATCTAGTGTCAAATTCCATACGACTTTTAAAATATTTATTTCTATTATAAATATATCATTCCGAAAAAACTATTTCCTATAAAGACTTCTTCATATCAATGACATGTAACCTTCTCCAAGTCCGAACGACGACTAAAACAACACTTATAGAGGCGGCAAAACATTTGTTAATATGTGTGATATTTTGTTAAATTTGAAATAAAGCCCTAATAAACACGTGCTTCTTTGATTTCAAAAACAAAAGATTGAAACAGTTTCTCCTTTTTCAATGAATTTCCAACGATCCCAAAAATTTTTGCAAGAATTCTACTATTTGTGAGAAATTATGCACTAAGTGGAATAATTTGGAAACATTCAAATTAAAAATGTAACGAATTTTCATTCATGTTTTCCAAAATATTCAATCAAACGTGAAACATTATTAGTTTTTTTAAATTCCAATAATTTAAAGACATTTCCTTATTTTGTTTACATATACCGGTGACTTTAGCATTACAAACAAAAGCAAATTTATACGTGGTTGTTGTTGAGTTGTATTTGTTGTAGTATTTACTTTACCTTATTTGTTTACCATGGTCATTCCTTGAGAATTTCTTTTTCATTTCATAGTATTTAAAAAAAAATCAAATTGGTTTGTGTAGAACTTTTTTTATAATAAAATTTCATTCTCACTAAAAGAAATAATTTTTGAGAAAAAAATGTCACAAAGTCATAACCCTAATGCACATACATACTTCTTATAATTCTGAATCTGTACCGATAATATTAAAATTGTATTCATGCAGAGTAGTGATATTGTAATTTAAAAATATAAATATTGTCGATTTCACAATATATTATGGTAATTATGGTAATACATAGTGTCTTTTGCCTGACACAAAATATATGATTGAAGCAACAATATATATTTTAAAATTTTGTTCTTAGAATATTATTGCTCCTACAATATACCTTCTCTGTTTGTAGGGTATACTAGTCAAGTCAGTCCGATAACAAAATCCACGCTTTGGTAAAAAAAACGTCCAGCGGAAAATATCGTGAATTTTCGATTGTCTATTCTACGAAAGTGAAAACTAAAAACAAATCTGAAAGAAGAAATTTTAGTAAATAGTATTTTTATACCCTCAGCCTTTAGGCTAAGGAGGGTATATACACTTTGATACGATGAAAATGTGCCTCAGCGAAATAATGGTTTTAGACCCCAAGTATGTTTGGACGAAATGTGTTTCAGACAATTTGGAGTCGATTTAGCCATGTCCGTCCGTCTGTCTGTCCGTCTGTCTGTCTGTCCTGCTGGCTGGAGCGCACGATAACTCTCGAACGGACTAACCGATTCGGTTCTAATTTTGGCATTCGTAATATTTTGCCCAAACTTAGTTTAAGTTCGAAGATGAGCAACATCGGTCCACTCCTTCCGGTACCTCCCCCACAAAAGTTCGAAAATGTTCGGAAAGTTTGTGCGCACGATAATTCTTGAAGAGAGTGACCGATTTGGTCCATACTTTGTATAGCGTAAACTTTCTACCAGAGTAATATCAGGTTCCAATATGGTCTCAATAGGTCGACTCCTTCGGGTACCTCCCACACAAAATTTCGGAAAAGTTCCGTTTAGGGCCATCTCTCGAATCGCTTTGATTTTTGTTTTAGCAACTTGTATTCACTGCCCTCCATACAACGGTACAAGTTTCATCAGGGGCAAGTCCATACTTCCTGAGAAAATAGCATGAAAGTTGCAAAAAACCCCTAAGACATTGTGTGAGGTGGTTGGTGTGCAAGATAACTCTCGAACGGATCTGCCGATTCGGTCCAAAATATGGCCTTAGTAATATTTTGTCCAAACATAGTTTAAGTTTGAAGATAAGCCATATCGGTCCACTCCTTTAGGTACCTCCCCCACAAAGGTTCAAAATTGTTCGTACGGTAACTCTTGAAGGGAGTGGCCGAATTGGTCTATACTATACACATCCTAATATATCTACCAGATATAGATCAGGTTCAAATATGGACTATATTTGTCCACTCCATCCGGTACCTCCCACACAAAATTTCGGTTAAGTTCACTATAAGACATGCTCTCGAATCACTTTAATTTTTGTTGAAGCAACTTTCATTCGCTTCCTCAATTACGATGGTAAAAGTTTTTTAGGGGCAAGTCCATACTTCTTGAGCAAACAGCCCGAAGAGTGTAAAAACCCCCTATGGCACAATATGTTGAGGCTGGGGATCCACTTCCATAACGGTCAATGTCGATCTTTCCTTTTAGTATCTCCTCCGCAAAACTTTTGATCTTTAATCCTAATTAACATTTATTGTCTGTTCAAACGCCCAAAAATTTTAAAACCCCCTAAATACATACGTATTTTGGGAAAAAAATTTTTCAATATGAACAGGCTGAGGGTATATCTCTGTCGGCAAAGCCGACTGATTCTCTTTTACTTGTTTGGTGTTTCTTTATAAAATTGTACGGCGAATACCTCTTGTAATTTAACATCACTAGCTAAAATGTTCATTACCTGTCTGTTTGTGTGGTTAGTTGACACGATAACTATATACATACATACATACTAGCTGACCGGGTCCGCGTTGCTGGCCCGTTGTTCTCCGTTGGGTTCTCCGTGTAAACTTTAGTTATCTATCCAGTATTGATACACCCATAATTAGGCATCCCTCTAGAAACTTCATAATATAAATCAATGTTTTGACATAAATTCCATATAATGGTATCCCCCAAATTTAAGATATAAAATCTCTTTTATTATACCCTTCACCATAAATCGACAGTTTAAAGCACTTTGTGACCCACATATAATGGTCGGTGCACGTCAATAAACATTGCTATATATTGGATTGTTGGTCTCGGTTGGGGTCGTAATTATTACTGCAAAGAATTGTTGGTATAGGTCCACGTTTTGATATAGCTCCCATAGAATGGTACCGGCTGATTTTCGCTATTTTTGATTTGGATTTCACATCATTATCACACCGAAATGGCTGAAATCTGGCTTTAATATATTTTAAAGAGGAGAGCATAAATATTCGTATCGACCGAAAGACACGCCTTTTTATTTGCGCTCGGTATGTTACAGTAATAGGTTCACGTTTTGATATAGCTTCCATAAAACAGTACCTCCCGATTTTCGATAGTTCAGAGATATAGCCACTGTTCAGTATACGTCCTCGTTTTGATATAGCTCCCATAGAACGGTGGCGCCTGATTTTCGCTTTTTTTGGTGGATTTAACCTCATTCAGGCCGATCGAACGTAACGCTTTTTTTCTTCGCGCTCTATATGCAATAGTGGTAAAATATGTATGTTCCTTCGGGATATGTATGACAACATTTATATAATTCATAAAAAAATACTTCTATAAATTATAGTTGTTATTATCGAGATTTTGCTGTATTTAAAAAATGTATCTTTACCTAGCTATTCCAAGGACTGAAATCAATGCTCATGAAGTTTCACTTCCCACATTTTGAGATTTTATCCGTAATTATAATATTTTCAAAAATCGAACACGATCGCGGTATTCTGATTCCAATGATGATATTGTATTGTATATCAATAACTTTGTCTGATTTCCAATGGATCTTTCTGGAATTTCGATCTTGTGACATCTCAAGTTATCCGGATTTTACTGTATTCCAAAATGTGGAGTTGATCGCGCTGTCCCACTTATTGGTTAGTGTTCAGCGTTTATAGCGTTTTTAGGCACGCTTACAAAATTATGTATGTTATCTGAAATAATAAATGTTTGCAAATTTTGTGATGACCGCGATATTTCACTTTTCGCGATATTTCACTTCCGCGAAGACCATTCAGGGTCAAGAAAGTAATTACAGTAGTATTGCAAACAATCTGTAAACAATACGTTCAAAAATATCATGGACTTCAGATTTAAAAACAAAAAATTTTGAAGGAGAACCTCCGGTCACTACACTTAGCCGTATTAAAATAGCTCACGACCGCTCTATGCCACTTGTTCAAGCTAGTGTTTATATCATTTTTGTGTCACGCTTACTAAAATTATGTATATTAATTGAAATAATACATTTTTGAAAACTTTGTAATGACCGCGATCATTCAGGGAAAACAATCTGTAAACAATACGTTCAAAAATATCAAAGATTTCAGATTTTCTTAAAAACATTGTGGGGGAGGACCACCGGTCACTACTCCTAGCCGTATAAAAACAGCTTACGACAGTTCTAATTAATTGAAATAATACATTTTTGAAAATTTTGGGATGACCGCGATTTTCACTTCCGCGACGACCATTCAGGGTCAAGACTGTAATTACCATAGCATTGCAAACAATTGGTAAACAATATATTAAAACGTATCTTAAATTTCGCGGTTTTCTTAAAAAAATTGTGGGGAGGACCACCGGTCACTACACTTATCGCGATAAAAAAATAGATTACGACCTATTCTCAGACCTAAAAACTCCACATACAAAATTTCATAAAGCATAGTACACACGGTCCAACAAAACTGACAGTCAACGTACTTTTACGGCAATTTTCTGGCAAATAAAAACCGTTTTGTTAGCAAAAAATGATTGAAATACAACATTTAAGGTATAATTTAGTGATTAGGAAAGTAATTATTCAGCTAGATTTTGATATTAACGAAATAGACCTCGATGACTGTCAGTTTTGTTGGACCGTGTGTACTATGCTTAAGATTTCTCAATCGATTTTTCGGAATTTCTATATAGTGACATCTCAAGTCATCGGGATTTTACTGTATTCCAAAATATGGCGTTGACCGCCTAAATAGCCTATTTTCACCACCGGTGTTCCCAGTACATTATCTGAAATTTTCAAGAAAATCTATTCAGCCGTTTTTGAGTCTATTCGGAACATACACGCAAAAAAACGGGCTCTCTAACATATGTCCCAAACATATTTTGCAGCAAACATATATATGTTTGCAACAGTCCCAAACATAATATATGTTTGGGTCTGCAAACAAATATATGTTTGGGTGGAAACAAATATATGTTTGGGTGCAAACATATATATGTTTGGGTGAAGAGATATTTATGTTTGGGTGCAAAGAGCGTAAAATTCAATGTAAAACACTTTAAAATGTGTGCTCACTTGCTCTCAGTAAGAACTCACTGGCTATCTCTATAGTATACACACAAATGTTGTGGTTTTTTATAGAAAGGCAAAAGAACAACAAACACATAGGTACATACAAAATTCCAAAGAAATACATAGCACACTTTAATAAAAGAAAAACTGATTGAAATAATTTGTAAATAGTCACACTTTTAAAAAGGAAAAATATATAGAAACGTAGTTGAACGCTTCTCCTTAGTTGTGAAATAAAACAAATTGTCCTCATAGTTGAAATCATCAGCGGGGAATCGGCATCTAGAATCAAATGATTATGTAATGTAATAAATAAATATGGATATGCCATATTTCAAATATACATAAGTATGTATGTAATTACCAATATTAAATGCGATTTCTTCCTTGTCCAATAAAATAATTCCATTCAACTTTCCGATTCAATTATAAAATGTATTGGGCATTTAATTTACTAAAAATCACAATTTCTTTACGAAAACACAAAACACTGATTTATTCACTCACTTTACCGTCTTGACTCTACAAAGGCAATTAAAACACTGAAGAAAGAAAAAAAATAAATCATATCATTTCTTCTTTTCTTCTTCTTGGTTAACAACAACAAAACAAGAAACACACGAGTTTGACGCATACATGCCACCAAAGCCCCCTCCATCGCTTCTACGTCTTCTATTATACAATACACACAACTCTTTATTATAAAACAGCATTCCACAGCCGCGAGAGCACTGTTATTACTCTCGTTGACAAACATCCTCTCTCCACCCATGAAAAAAATGTTCTAACATAAAAAATATGTTTTACCCAAACATATCAAATTGAGATATGTTACAAAATGTTGCAAACATATATTTGTTTGGATCCAAACATATTTCTAACATAAATTTTTCTGCTTGTACAAACATACTAACTGTACAAACAAATGTTGTACATGCTTTTGGTTGAAATTTGGCCGCTGGAAAATCCTCTTATAAAAATAGATTTTGGGAATTTTCAGCTCTCCAGCAGGCAAAGAAAGTAATAAAAGATTCAGTGATCTCGTACTCTTGTGCATACGACTGGGTGATAATAAAGGTCATGGCCACACAAATACACACTCACATATCGCTGTGCTCAAAGGGTAGAAAAGACCACTTGAATGATAGGCAAGCAGCGCGCTGCAGCGTTCCAATATTCTCTATTTATTATTAGAAAAGATAAGAGTGATTGTAGTTGCATTAGGTTAAGTTACATTTTCATAAGTAGTTTATAAGTAGTATTTTATTCAATAAATATCAGTGTTGTAAGAGCACTCACTAAGAACAGACCTCGTGTCTCTTCTTCTTTAAACACTAACATACACACATTGCCTTTTATATATTAGATGTATATTCCAAGCCGATAAAGGTATTCGCTAGTGATTTGAGCTATATTAATATTTTATAGATAAATATTTAAATTGGTAGACATATTCCTGCAGAGAATTGTCGGTGCAGGACCGCGCTTTCATAGAGCGCACAATAGAGCAGTTCCACCCGATTTTGGAAATTATTTAATTTGATACCCTAGACAGATGGCAGAGTTAATGTGCATTAAAAATTCCTTAATTTGAATTAATTTTTCACCCTGACAGACGATAGTTTCTTCATTTATGAAACAGCTGATTTATGAAACAGCTGTTTGTGTTGTTTGTTTGTACCCAGCAGACCATTGCATAAAGTTTGACAAAAGTTCGCCAAAATATGAAGCAAATATACTTTCCACCACTGACTTTCTCACCACGATAAAGCAAAAATAAATTTAATTTATTCGCGTTATTTTTTGAGTCTTTTTAATATTATAAAACTGTCGCAAAACTGTAAAAAAACATTTGAAGAAGATATTATTTTGAATAGAATTATTTTGAATAGAATTGGTAAATGTTAAAAATAGATTTGATAGAAGGCTCGAAAAACGATTAGCTGCTACGCTATTTGCGAAAGAGCACTACTTATTTTTAAGAAACGCGAAAATTGCTGATTTGTTTTCCTTTTTTATTTTGATAAACATGGAAATTTGGCAAAAGACAATTGATTTTCAACAGCACTGCCATATTGAAGTTGCTAAATTCAGTACAAATTCAATTTGATTTTGTGCATTAAAAATGGGGATATTGTTCAAATTAATTTGAATAATGCTAAAGACCAAGTTCGACCTAATACCCTATACAGACACGTTAATTTGCATTAAGATGTGTATTTTTTAACCTGACAGACGACAGTTTCTGCATTTACGAAACAGCTGTTTGCTGGTTTTGTTGTCGTTTGCAATGCAAATTGTGTCTCAGAGTATGAATATGCTCACTCTCCTACATGAATATGGGCCCTCTTTTACAGCATTGCCATATTGAAATACCTAAATTCAGTATAAATTCCCTTTTGATTTTGTGCATTAAGAATGTGAATAATGCACGAATTAATTTGAATTAAGGCAGTTTATGTAAATTAACGCTGCCGTCTCTCTAGGGTATAATTCAAACGTGATTCTGAAATTTTTTTATTAGGTCGAACTTGGTCTTTTGTCTTTTATAAGATACTAGCAAAATGCCCGCTACTTCGTATGCGGAAAAGGAATAATATACAAATAAACAATATTTAATATGGAGAACACTGAAAATTTTGATATACTAATACCTATTTGTATTGACATTTAATTTCTTTCAAGTACTGCTCGTACACGTTTTGTTCGAATTTAAAAAAGACCTCTACACTTCAACAGCGGCCTACATTTTAAATTCCAGTCCATGTTTTATTAGAACGTTATGGGTATTTTGAAAATTTTATCCGCATTTTCCAACCTAATTATGGAATTTGTGGTATAAAAATGTAGAATACCATTATTCAGAAGATGTTACCCTATATAAGAGTTAATTTTTGAGACATTTTATTTTAGGCCTTTTTTTCTCAGGATGTAAAAACCTTCTTGTAAAACATTAGCCGCATAGATCTTCCTTTTCAAATGTACTTACTGTAACGTTCAGAATAGACAACAAATATAAAAACAATTTTGTTGAAAAGTTACGTCTGGCTTTTTGATTTAAGTACATTATTTAAAAACCGAATTCGTGTTAACCTAGAAACAATAGTACACTATTCAGTACAATTTTTAAAATCCAGGACCTTAGCTCAAATGTTGCACTTTTAGCTCTACTTGTTCACCCAGTGTCAATGGTATTACATGTGGAAACCTTTCATTCATTTAAATGCAGACTTAAATAAACATGCTGATCCAATCTCAACAGTTAACCTCAAAACAAATTTCATTTCTCGATTCACCCAATACCATTACTTCAATATTTAGTATTATTTAATACTTCTAGTACACTTATTGTACGACCACCTCTAACAATGAACCTGACAAATCAATAATATATCAGAATTTCACTTCTATTCCTTAGCCCAATACCAAATTTATTGCAATTTTGTACTTTTCAAGCACTAATCATATAATTCCATCTTCACTGCTACACCCAATGTTAAATTTAATAGCATATAGTACATTTAGAATTTCTCAATAAATCATCCAGCCCTCAGCCTAATTTTAGAATTTGTATGCATTTCAAAAAATCCGTATGTAAACACCAACACAATCCCTCATACAACAATTCGAAATTCCACCTATGTATATCCCTTCATGCAACACCAAACTGGTACTAAATTTAGCACTTATAGTATGTATAAGTTTCAAAAATTACTTCCTTTTATCCAAAACTATATCCCAACCGCGATTTAGTATTTTTCGTATACATTAGTACGAATTTCCAAAACTTCCTCTCTATCTCCACTCTAAACGTCAACTGCTATGCTAATACCGAATTTCACAATTTCAGCTCTACCCCTTTACACAATAACAATTTGGACCAAATTCTGTGCCATTTAGTAATTTTCGTACACTTATTGTACGTATATCTACAACCACATCCATATCTAAACCCTACACACCAACAGCGGCTATAATACCAAATTTCCGAATTCCACCTCTATTCATAATACCATTAATACTTTTCGTATGAAAGTACGAATTTCAATAACTATCTCTAACAGTAATTGCGAATTTCAGGATTCCACCTCTATTCATCCATCCAAATCTAAATTGTACCAAATTTAGTACCATTTATTACTTTTCGTACCAGTACGAATTTCCAAAACTTCCTCAATCCTACACTCCAACAGTAACCTTAACTCGAAATTTCAGGATTCCAGCTGTATCCGTTCACCCAAATATAAATTGTACCAAATTTAGTACCATTTAGTACTTTCCGTACCCATAGGTACGAATTTCTAAAACTACCTCAATCCTACACTCCATAAGTAATCTTAATTATAAATTTCAGGATTCCAGCTCTCTTCACCAAAATCCAAAATGTACCAAACTTAGTACCATTTAGTACTTTCCGTACCCATAAGTACGAATTTTCGAAACTACCTCAATCCTACACTCCAAAAGTAATCCTAATTCCAAATTTCGGGATTACAGCTCTATCCGTCCAACTAAATTTAAATTGTACCAAATTTAGTACCATTTAGTACTTTCCGTACCCATAATTACGAATTTCCAAGACTAAGTCAATCCAACAGTAATCTTAATTCCAAATTTCAGGATTCCAACTCTATTCGTTCCCAAAATCCAAATTGTACCAAATTTAGTACTTATCGTTCCCATATATACGAATTTCCAAAACTTCCTCAATCCTACACTCCAACAGTAACCGTAACTCGAAATTTCAGTATTCCAGCTGTATCCGCTCACCCAAATATCAATTGTACCAAATTTAGTACCATTTAGTACTTTCCGTACCCATAAGTACGAATTTCCAAAACTACCTCCATGCTACACTCCATAAGTAATCTTAATTATAAATTTCAGGATTCCAGCTCTATCTGTTCACCAAAATTCAAAATATACCAAACTTAGTACCATTTAGTGCTTTCCGTACCCATAAGTACGAATTTCCGAAACTACCTCAATCCTACACTCCATAAGTAATCTTAATTCCAAATTTCAGGATTACAGCTCTATCCGTCCACCTAAATTTAAATTTTACCAAATTTAGTACCATTTAGTACTTTCCGTACCCACAAGTACAAATATCCAAGACTAAGTCAATCCTACAGTCCAACAGTAATCTTAATTCCAAATTTCGGGATCCCAGCTCTATTCGTTCCTCTATCCTACACACCATTTGTAATCTTAATTCCAATTTTCAGCACTCCAGCTCTATCCGTTCACCCAAATCCAAATTGCGTACCATTTAGTACTTTTCGTACCCCCTAAGTACGAATTTCCAAAACTTGCTCAATCCTACACCCCAATTGTAATCTTAAATCAAAGTTTCAGGATCCGTTCAACTAAATTTAAATTGTACCAAATTTAGTACCATTTAGTACTTTCCGTACCCATAAGTACGAATTTCCAAGACTAACTCAATCCTACACTCCAAAAGTAATTAAATTCCAAATTTCAGGATTCCAGCTCTATTTGTTCACCCAAATCCAATTTGTACGAAATTTAGTACCGTTTACTACTTTTCGTACCCATAAGTAAGAATTTCTAAAACTGCCTCAATCCTTCACTCCATCAGTAATCTTAATTTCAAATTTCAGGTTTTCATGTCTATCTAAATTCAAATTGTACCAAATTTGGTACCATTCAGTACTTTTCGTACACATAAGTATGAATTTCCAAAACTACCCCCATATCTCAATCGTACACTTCAACGGTAATCTAAATTCCAAATTTCAGGTTTTCAGCTCTATCCGTTCAAATCCAAATTGTACCATTTAGTACTTCTCGTACACATAAGTACGAACTTCCAAAATCATTTCCTTCCCACCACTTCCCAACCTTGATTCCCATATCAAATATGAAGATTGTAGCTATATCCGCTGAAAATATACAATTGGTACCCAATTTACTAACTTTTCGTACACTTATAGGTCGATTTTCTAAAAACCCTTTGGTACATCTTTCTAACTCTCCATCAGTTACCCTCATTCCAAATTTCAGAATTCTAGCTCTTCCCGTTTGTCTAATACAAAGGGTACCATATTTAGTACATTTTAGTACTTTTCGTACCCTTCTAAGTCGAATTTCCAAAAACCCAGCCTTATCTCACCCCTACACACCGACAGCAACCCACAGTCAAAATTTCAGCTTTCTAGCTTCAGCGGTTTCGTCTGGGCGATGATATGTCAGTCACTCACTCAGTCACTCACTCACTAAGCTCTTTTATATATATAGATGACTTTAGCAAGAATGCCATGCTTTCTATGTGTCGAGGCCTTTAAGTCTGTTAATACAAATTAAGACTGCCGTCTGTCTAGGCTATGAATCACATTATTCAATGTGGTATTCAGTATTTCATTCTTACAAAGGATTGTGGGTATAGATCTATATTGTAATATTGCCTCCATCAAATGGATACCTTATATCCGATTTTCGGTATTTTCTAATGTTCTATTCTTTAATTTGCATCTTCTATTTCAAATATTGTTTTTTTTTTTTTTTTAATTAGAGTTATGATATAAAGTGATTATTTTCTTTGCAGGCTTTTGGTCTCAGACATACATATTTTTTTGAACATCTTATCTTGATTTTGTTTACCAATTAGTCATAAATACTATTATGTGTATAAATATGTATGTATGTTACCTGTATGTTTTCACACCGTACAGTCATCAATTGTTCTAGACGAAAGTCTGAACAATAAAGTACAATGACCCTTATCTAATATACAATTTTGGCAAGTTTGTTTATATTCCCCATTTTATATCCACATAATCACGCCGCATGCCAATGATTTGTGTTTGAATGTCAATAAAAAGATAATGAAATCATAAAAACAAATGAAAATCGCATTTGGGTTGGCCAAATGGAACCTTATACAGCCTTTGAAATGAGGAACGGGTTGAGGTAGTTAAGGTTAAAATATATGTCTCAATGTATTTCTAGAGGCCCCTTAATATGGGTAATTTTCTGAGGGCGGAAATTTGACCAAAAACAAGTTAGCACAGCGTTTAGTTCGGCCGGGTCGAACTTTGTATACCCTCCACCACGAGTTGTACTGAAGTGAAATGGAAAACTTTGTTTTCTATCGTTTATGGAAGTACTAAGCTCTTCACACTTTAATAGTTTATACCACAAGCAAAAACTAGACACAAAATATAAGCAGTGTCGGTTAAATAACGTGACTACACCTTTTCCACATGTAATTCGAAACATTCCAGTTGTAATTCGTAACATTTCAATTGTAATTCGATTATTCTATTTGTAATTCGTAACATTTTATTTGTAATTCGAGAATTCCATTTGTAATTCGAATTATTACATTTGTAATTCGAATTATTCCGTTTGTAATTCGAATTATTACATTTGTAATTCGAATTATTCCATTTGAAATTCGAATTATTCCATTTGTAATTCGAATTATTCTATTTGTAATTCGAATTATTCTATTTGTAATTTGATTTATTTTATTTGTAATTCGAATTATTCTATGAAATTCTATGAAATTCGAATTATTCCATTTGTAATTCGAATTATTTCAATTGAAATTACAAACATAATAATTCGAATTACAAATAAAATAATTCGAATTTCAAATGGAATAATTCGAATTACAAATGGAAAAATTGGAATTTCAAATGGAATAATTCAATTTACAAATGGAATATTTCGAATTACAAATAGAATAATTCGAATTACAAATGGAATAATTCGAATTACAAATGGAATAATTCGAATTACAAATAGAATAATTCGAATTACAAATAGAATAATTCAAATTACAAATGGACTAATTCGAATTACAATTGAAATGTTTCGAATTACAAATGGAATTCTCGAATTACAACTAAAATGATTCGAATTACATCTGAAAAAGGTGTAAAGTCTTAAAAATATTTTTTAGCCCCAAAGAAGACTAAATACCAAATTTCAGCCATTTCGGTATGATATGAGACTAAAACCTTTTAAATACTGAAAAATCGAAATGTACCGTTCTATGGAAGCTTTATCAAAACATGGACCTGTACTGACAAATTACTGAGGGAAATTTCGGTTGCCCCCATAGAAAATTAACTAAACATTTTCAGAATTTTCGGTGTGACAATGAGGCTAAAACCTTCAAAATACCGCAAATCGGGGGGTACTGTTCTATGGGGCCTATATCAAAAGATTTCTGGAGAATATTTTTGTAGCCCCAAAGAAGACTAAATGCCAAATTTCAGCCATTTCGGTGTGATAATGAGGTTAAACCCTTTAAAATACCAAAAGTCGGGAAATACCGTTCTAGGGGGGGGCAATATTAAAACGTGCTGCTTGATAGCAGGTCTCGGGTCGGTCAGCAATTTCACCTCGTTCCCATTTGCAAGACATTGATTAAGACTAATTATCCGAAGTTCCTCGTTCTTCGCTTGGAGAGGAGGAGGACCAGATTGCCTTGGATACGTTACAGCTGGATTCATTTTGCCAAATCTGGATAGCCATAACCCGATATCTTTGTTCTAAGTGTGGCATAAAACTGATTTGTCAACTTCAATATCGGTTGATTCCGATCTGCAACTTACCAGTTAATTTCTTTTGATGTTACAATTACCCGGGCCCAAACACATAGTGATGTGAGGTTCTCCAATCGGTCTCCAAAACCGCCGCAGACTCATATCCTGTTCCCGTTTCCATCTTGGAGCCATCGGTACGTTATCTTAATTCCAATAAACTAAAAATGTATGCTGCTGCTACTCAGCTTCAGGAGTCAGACGCAGACCAGCCAGACGGCAAGACTCAAGGCATCGGCACATCAGAAGCCTCGCCGGCTGGCTTTCTTGCTTCGCTAATTTCTGACCTAATACAAATAAAAAAAATAAAGAAGAAAAGGGTGAAATTGGCTCGGCCTTCTTTATTCTTTTATTTTAATGAAGCGGAGTAAGAAAGCCAGCCGGCGAGGCTTCTTGTGTATCGAGGTCTTCAGGATCCGACGCTGCTGCATTTATGTCTATAAAAGCATACCGAAAAGAAGGATGTTTAGTTTGACATGGATATTTGCGAAAGCAGACGGGACGTGTCGTCAATAGGTTGCACATAAATCATGCCCCATGCACGATTGCATGGGAAAAGTGATACCATTCATCGGCCAACACCTCTTTCGGTATTACTTAAAGAGTTTCTAGAGAGTGATTGTCTTTCACAGAGCCACCAGGTCTAAAAGCCTCTAGTCAGGCTTCATAGTCAACGCTACTTCCAGTTTTAGTTCCATACAAATCGGGAACAGTGACACTAGGCATCGTCGAAATCTTATTTGGGACTCCTAGAGAGTGATTGCCCTCCACAAAGCTTTCGGGTTTACTCTGAAGCGCCATTTCGAAGATCCATTGTATGGCTTTACCTCCGTGTTGGTAAAGGCGGTGAGATCTATCTTTCACCAGAAAGAAGTCTTTGTAGTTGACACTATTACCAGTTTTAGTTCCAAAAAAAATCGATACGGATCGCCCAGCTATAAATAACAAGTAAAAAGTCATTAAGTTCGGTCGGGCCAAACTTTGTATATTCACCACCATAAAATATTCTTAACTAAAATCGAATAATTTATTTATTTTCTTGTCCACAATTTTAGGTCCAAACATTTTTCGACCGCGGATACCCCAAATGCCTAAATTATCTAATCTAAAAAATGTGTTCATCCATGTGTTACCTATATATGGTGGGCTATATCTAAGTGTGGACCTTTGTTGACAATTTTTGGTGGAAAAGTTTTGTGACTACAGGGAACTTCAAATGTCAAACAATGTGACTAAGATACTTAAAATACCGAAAATCGCGGGTACTGTTATATGGGGCCTATACCAAAACATGAACCTATGTTTACAAGTTTTGGTTGGGAAGTTTCGTGACTGAAGAGAATCTCAAGGGTTAACTTTCGGGTAGTTCCGTCAAAAAATGATGCAAAACCCTCAAAATACCGAAAATTTGGATGTACCGTTATATGGGGCTTATACCAAAACATAACCTCTAATAACAACTTTGGGTGGAAAAGTGTTGTGACCAATATGAGTTTAAAATGTCAAATTGCAGCAAGTTCGGCCAAGAAATACAGCTAAAATTCTCGAAATACCAAAAATCGAGAGCTATACTTGATGGGTTATATTGAAAAATTTCAGTCAGACCGTTTTGTGACCGCTGCGAATGTCAAATTACGGGTAGTTCCGTCAAATAATATATGGCGGCTATACCAAAACATGGACCTATGTTGAAAATTTTTGGTGGAGAACTTTCGTAACCACAGAGAACCTTAAACGTCAAATTACAATTAGTTTGGGCAAAAATTGTAGCTAAAATCCTCAAAATACCGAAAATCGGGTGCGAGGTATATTTACCTCGTCCGCTTTGGAACTGGTGGACGGCAATCTATTTATTTGTGAAAGATAGCAAAAAGATCTGTGATGGTGTGGAGTGTTGAAATGCTCTAACACCCTGCTAAATTGGGGTTCGCACAGTCGTTAAGCCCGTTATTATCTTTCGACAATACTCTTAAGGTATTCGATCTGTCATACATTAACTTGAAATTTTAACAAAACATAAGGAAAAATTTTGATTACGAAAGTTTTGAGGTATATGTATCTATATAAGCGATATGTAAGTTTTCATTTCCATATATGTACGTATGTATTCCGGTAGTGTTAGTCCCCACTCTTGTTTTCAAAACATTAAATGACTCATCGATCATCAGATAAAAAAAAACTAACAGCTTAATTGATTAGAAACACTGTTAGCCATTTGGCAAATCATTGTAGGTATAATAAATAAAATAATAAACAACAACACAATAATTTTTTATCTAATCTTGTATTTACACTATTACGTATTCGCTGGCTATTTTACAACTTGTATTCCGCTAATCACAGCAATTTGTCAAATATTATCTAACATTTAGTTTCCTCATTACATGCTTACAGTTAAGATACCTCACATTTCCGCAGTAGTGCGAAAAAAACACAACACAACGGTAAACATGCCAAATATTCGAGCCCTACCCGAGACATTGCAAAAAATTGCCTGTGAAGAGTTAAATGAAATCCCCGAAAGAATTGATGACGACCTAAGAGATTTTCGTGAATGGATACAACGACAACGTCATCTTAAGGCACGCACGGATGATCAATTTCTCATAAGTTTCCTGCGAGGTTGTAAATATAGTTTGGAAAAGGCCAAAAGTAAAATTGATAAATATTATACCCTGAAAAGCAAATATCCTGAATTTTATACCATACAAGATATAGATGATCCCAAGGTGATAGAACTTTATAAAATGGGGTAAATTTAAGAAATACGATTTTTTTAGTTTCTCTTTTATTAAATTTTATTTTTTTCTTTTTTCAGCATTGGCTTACATTTACCCACACCCTTGCATGACAATGGTCCCCGCATCCAATATGTCCGTCCCGGCAATTACCCTACCGACAAATACACCTTTACCGATGTCATGGCCATCGCCAATGCCTTCCAAGAGTTAAACATGCGTTTCGATGATTATTGTGTCGTCAATGGGTATATTCAAATTTTGGATATGTCGTGTTACAGTGCCTCACATATTCTACAAATGACACCGAATGTGGTGAGAAAAATATCAACCTTTGCCGAAGATGCCTTACCTCTGAGGCAGCGAGCGGTCCACATAATAAATGCCTCACCGACTTTTGATATATTACTGAATATGGTGAGATCCTTAATGCCAGTGAAACAACAACAAAGGGTAAGTAAAATGCGGACTATATCAGTCCACTTCTTGGGATCGGGTTGTTTAGAAATTTTTACAGCGGATGAACCCTATAACGACGTTAAAATTTTTTTTCGGGGCAATTGCATAGTTTCTTAGTTATTGTCCCGAAAGCTCTAAAACACCTACTGACACCAACTGAATTGACTGATGAGCACGCTAACTTATGAATTGAGTATTCGAGTTGGACGAAGTTCCTATAAGACCAACATTCAAAATGTTCGCTAAAGTGTAGTTTAAATGCTGGCGGCTTGGCACGTAAAAGTAAATTCAAATCCAATTAATTATGAGATTCCGTTCGGTCCATTCCTTCTTTTAATTCAATTTAAGGGCATATCCCGGATCGTAGGTACTCATAGTGATCATGAGAACAATGGTATGCTTATACCTCCTGAGATAAGGGCACCTCAAGATGTCGCAATATTTAGGGCCTGTCCTTCATACGCAATTCGCACTAAAGGCCTGCGTACATAAGCTGCTTTGCCTGGTTGCCTTGCTTTTCTGCTTCATTTTTTGACATAATAAAAATAAAAGAATAAAGGAGGCCGACCAAATTTCGAACTGGGTTGCTCTTTTCTTTTTTATTCTTTTATCAGAAGCAAGCAAGGCAACCAGGCGAGGCAGCTTATGTACGTAGGCCTTAAAGGTCTGGGTATATATAAGTAGCTTCGTCGTCTGACTTTCTTACCTTGCTCCTTTTCTGACATAATAAAAATAAAAGAATAAAGAAGGCCGAGTCAATTTCGAACTAGGTTTCCCTTTTCTTTTATGTTTATTATGTCAGAAATGAAGCAGGAAAACAGACGAGGCGCCTTAAGGCCTCGACACATAAGAAGCGTGGCATTCTTGCTGAAGTCATATCTGATAAAAGACTAAAGACCAAGTTCGACCTAATAAAAATATTTCAGAATCACATTTGAATTAGGTTGAACTTGGTCTTTAGTCATTTGCCAGATATGACTTAAGCAAGAATGCCATGCTTCTTATGTGTCGAGGCCTTTAATTTTTTTCGCTTCGCTTTCTTGGATAAGTAAAAGAATAGAGAACGTCAGAGCAAAATTCGAACTGGGTTACCCTTAGCCTTTTAGTTATTTATCAGAAATAACTTCAGCAAGAAACCGAAACGGTAAAATACCCAACAAAAAACCATCGGT
The DNA here is from genome assembly GCF_047663935.1 of Musca autumnalis. Classification (NCBI taxonomy): domain Eukaryota; kingdom Metazoa; phylum Arthropoda; class Insecta; order Diptera; family Muscidae; genus Musca; species Musca autumnalis. Next base: position 167,923,970 of record NW_027412088.1, read on the forward strand.
ACATAATCAGCTAGGCGTTCTTGCTTTAGTCATTTCTGGTAAAACAAAATAGAACGACCGAGCTAAATTCGAACTGGGTCGCTCTTTGCCTTTTAGTATCTTACCATAATTTGCTTAAGCAACAATACCAAGTTTCTTATATGCCGAAGCCATTTCCATGATTTTTTCCATACATTGTATCGATCTCGAGCTTTTGACTGATTCGTCTTCCTGAAAATATGGTACCATAGGGCCAATTCTTCATGCACCTCTAGTACTAAGTTTTTTGTCTGGATCTTTGCCTTTGCCTTCATTACAACATCTTGCTCTAATTTCTTCTTTAGACGATCCATCATTTCCATGATATCATCCATATTTTTATACCCTCCACCATAGGATGGGGGTATATTAAGTTTGTCCCTACGTTTGTAACTACTCGAAATAATCATTGTAGACCCCACAAAGTATATATATTCTTGATCAGTGTGCAATTCTACATTGATATAGCCATGTCCGTCCGTCTGTCCGTCTGTCTGTCTGTCCGTCTGTCCGTCTGTGGAAATCACTCTAGCGTCCGAACGGATTGACGTAGGTTGATGAAATTTTGGGAAAATATGTTATATTTACGTAGGACTTTTGGTATTGAAAGCGGGCTATGTAGGTCCACGCTTTCGTATAGCCCCCATACAAAATGACGCGTGACGCGTCGTCGTTTTAAGGAATTTTTAAGATATTTGGCCCATTTTACCACCGAATTGGTTGTAATTTGGTACTTTGTGTCTCCAGAGGCCAAAAAATATTCCTACCAAAGTTGGGTTATATAGGTCCACGTTTTGGTATAGACCCCATAGAAGGCCCCATATAAAGTACGCGTCATTTTAATATATTTTGAATGTATTTGGCCCATTTTACCACCGAATTGGTTGTAATTTGGTACTTTGTGTCTCCAGAGGCCAAAAAATATTCCTACCAAAGTTGGGTTATATAGGTCAACGTTTTGGTATAGCCCCCATATAAGGCCCCATATAAAGTACGCGTCATTTTAATATATTTTGAATGTATTAGACCCATTTGACCACAGAATTGGATGTAGTTTGGTATTTTGTGTCTTCAGAGGCCAGAAAACATTCCTACCAAAGTTGGGTTATATAGGTCCACGTTTTGGTATAGTCCCCACATAAGACCCCTTATAAAGTACGCGTCATTTTAATATATTTTGAATGTATTAGACCCATTTGACCAAAGAATCGGTTGTAACTTTGTATTTTGTGTTTCCAGAGGCTAAGAAACATTTCTACCATAAAATGTTTATATAGGTCCACGTGTTGATATAGCCCCCATAATACAATATCTCCCGATTTTCGATATTTTGAACGTTTTAGCCTCATTATCACACCGATATCGCTGAAATTTGGTATTTAGTCTTCTTTAGGCGTATAAAACTTTCCCCCAGAAATTTGTAGGTATAGGTCTACGCCATCATATAGCCCCCATAGAACGGACCTTCCGAATTTCGGTATTTTGAAGGTTGTGGCCACATTAATCCACCGAAATGGCTGAAATTTGTGGTGGAGGGTATAAAAAGTTCGGCCCGACCGAACTTAACGCTTTTCTTACTTGTTTCATCTACCTTGCTCTTGGTTGGTGTCAAACTTTTGACCGATTCGTCATCCTGGGAATATAGCCCCATAGCTTTATGCCTTCTGTCTGCCACTTCCCCTTCTCGCACTATATTTTCGAAACTATACATTCGAAAAAAGACCACATGCCTCTCTGGATCTTTGGCTTGCTTGACTTTTATAGCAACAGTAGTGCCGACCTTTTGATCGATTCGTCCTCCTGAGAATGAGACCAAATAGCCTCATCCCTTCTGTATATCGCTTCTTTGCTCAGAATTGAAACCCCTCGCCTGGTTTGCTCGCCGTCATCATCGCTTTCATTGCAGCAGTCTCTTTCTGACTTAGCTTCCTAAGAATTTGCAATTGATTGTCGTTTGCATGCACTGCATTTCTTTCTGGTATATTTTGAAAAAAAAAAAACTATACTTCTTTTCGTTTTCCGTGAAATAATTAGGCGAAAAAACACAACACGTCATTCTTCAATGAGTGATTGTAATTCCGTCCTTCTCTGGATCTTTGTCTTGCTTGACTTCCATAGCAATCGTGAGCTCTAATTCTGCCTTTAGGCTATCCATATTTGTCATGTTATTTTCCATATTTTGGAGAATAGTTTTTGTCCCCACCACGTTCTCAGTGGAGCATTAGACCGATTCGTTCTCCTGGGAGTATGATCCCATTGCCTAACTCTTTCTGTTTGCCTTCCATCCTCTCACTGTCGAATTCGCTTTGAAGCTCCCCCATTTGTTTGTCAACTCCATGGAGTTTCATATTCATTGCCTTTAATTTCGCCAATGTACGCTCAGATTTTTCCTACTCTCTTTAACGGCATTCTCACGTTCACGTTCATCAGATTACATGGCTATATCAGGAAATTTATTTTTTATTATCCTTCGTATTACTGATTCCCGCAAATCAACCATGATCACCCATATACTTTAACGTGACTGCAACAACATACATATGTTCTCTTTATTCTCTTCTGTCGTGGTTTAGCAAAGGAAATACTCGCTCAGAGAGACTACTTACTTACTTACTTAGCTGGCCCATTACAGAACATTTGTTCTATAGGCCGAACTAAGAAGAGATCTCCATTCCTCTCTATTTGTTGCTTTGCTCTCTGGAATACCGCGCCTTTTCATCTCAACATCCACTTGTTTGCGCCATCTATTCCTTGGCCTGCCAATTCTGCGTGCACCGCCATGTGGCATGTATTCATACGCCTTTTTAGCGGGTTCATCATCGCTCATTCTTATGATATGGCCTAGCCAACGCAATCGCTGCATCTCGATACGTTTAACAATATTGATGTCGTTGTATAGCAGATACAGCTCGTGGTTCATGCGACGTCGATATTCACCGTCAACGCAGATTGGTCCATAGATCTTTCGAAGAATTTTTCTCTCAAACACACCAAGCACTGCCATGTCTGCTTGCGCAAGTACCCAGGCTTCGGAGCCATACATCAGCACGGGTAGTATCAGTGTTTTGTAGAGCGTTATTTTTGTTTGACGAGATGTGGCTTTGTTTTTAAACTGCTTACTTAATCCAAAGTAGCATCTGTTGGCCAATACAATTCTTCTTTTTATTTCACAACTGATGTCGTTTGTTGTGTTGACGGAGGTGCCGAGGTAGACGAAGTCTTTTACTACCTCAATATTATAGGAACCAACTTCCACAGTCGGTCCGAGCTCAATGGACGCATTGCGCGTCGACACCATCAACTTGGTCTTTTCGCCGTTTACCGCCAGACCCACTTTCGCAGATTCTGCTTCGACCTTCCTAAAGGCATCAGTTACTTCCTTTACTGATCGTCCCATGATGTCTATGTCATCAGCATAGGCAAGTAACATGTGACTATTGGTGTAGATTGTGCCACTTCTTTTGACGTTTGCCTCTCGTATAACCTTTTCTAGCAGGATGTTGAAGAGGTCACACGAAAGGCTGTCTCCTTGTCTGAAACCTCTTTTGGTACCAAACTCTTCGGAGAGGTTCTTTCCTATTTTAACTGAGGACCTCGTGTCAGTTAAAGTCATTTTACAAAGCCGGATGAGCTTTGCGGGAATACCAAATTCAGACATGGCTTGGAATACCTTTGAGCGCAGCGGGCTGTCGAAGGCTGCTTTATAATCGACAAAAAGGTTGTAGGTGTCGATCTGCATCTCTTGGGTCTTCTCCAGGATTTGCCGCAGGGTAAATATCTGGTCAATGGTGGACTTGCCAGGTCTAAAGCCGCATTGGTATGGTCCAATAATCTCGTTGACCATTGGCTTTAGTCGTTCGCACAATATCCCTGATATGATCTTGTAGGCAATAGGGAGTAGACTTATGCCCCTATAGTTAGAGCATACAGTCTTATCTCCCTTCTTGTGGACGGGGCACAGGATACTCAGGTTCCAATCGTCGGGTACTCGTTCTTCCTGCCAGATGGTGCTAACTAGCTGATGAATACACCTTATCAGCGTGTCGCCTCCGGTTTTGAACAGCTCGGCTGGTAAGCCATCGGCCCCTGCTGCCTTATTATTCTTCAGCCGATTTATTGCTGTCTTTACCTCATCTTGGCTGGGCGGTATACATTCAATACCATCTTCTGGGATTGGGACTGTGGTATCTTCGTCGTCTTCGCTGCTATTGGATACCAACAGATTTGAAAAATGTTCTTTCCATATCCTGAGTACACTATCTGTATCAGTTACCAAATTACCTTGCTGGTCTCTACAGGAGGATGTGCCTGTACCAAAGCCATCAGTTTGATGCTTGACTCTTTGGTAGAATTTTCGGACTTCATTCTGGCTCCTGTACATCTCGATTTTTTCACACTCCCGCTTTTCCATCTCTCTCTTTTTCCTGCGGAAAAGACGTTTCTCCTCTCTCCTTTTCTCCCTGTATCTCTCTCGTGTGCTACGCGTTGCTACGGATTGTAAAGTAGCCTTATATGCCGCATTTTTCTCTTCGGTGGCAGCACGACACTCCTCATCATACCATGGATTCCTTGGTGGAGGTCTCTGGTATCCAAGTATGGATTTTGCGGCTGTTTGCATGGAGTGGGCAATGCTTTGCCATTGCGCTGATATGTTATCGGGATGAGGAGGGCTTTGATTAAGCAATTGGGCTAGTTGAGTGGAATATGCTGTGGCTATCTGTTGTGATTGCAGCTTACCGATGTCTAACTTTCGTGTTGTGTCTGTTCGTACTTTGTTTGCTACGTTTAAGCGGGTGCGTACCTTTGCTGCAACAAGGTAGTGGTCCGAATCAATGTTTGCGCCTCGGAACGATCGTACATCCAACACGCTCGATGAATGTCTTCCATCTATCACAACATGATCAATTTGGTTTCTTGTTTTCTGATCTGGAGACAGCCAGGTGCCCTTATGAATATCGAGATGATTAAATCTGGTACTGCTAACTACCATGTTTTTTGCAGCTGCAAAGTCTATCAGTCTCATACCATTGTCAGATGTTTCACTGTGGAGACTGAATTTCCCGACTGTTGGGCCAAAGATATTCTCCTTTCCAATTTTGGCATTAAAATCGCCTAGAATGATTTTAATGTCATGGGCAGGGCAACGGTCATATGTTTCTTCTAAGCGCTCGTAAAATATATCTTTGGTCTGTTCGTCCTTTTCTTCAGTGGGAGCATGAGCGCAAATAAAGCTGATGTTGAAGAATTTAGCTTTTATTCGAATTGCAGCAAGTCTTTCATTCACTGGGGTGAAGCTGGATACAAGATGTTTTAGTCTCCGACTAACTACGAATCCACAACCAAACTCATGCTTTACGTCATGGCAGCTATAATACAGTGCGTCACCTTTAGGTGTTGTTGTGACGCCTTTCCCAATCCATCGTATTTCCTGTATGGCAGTAATATCGGTCTTGTACTTTTCAAGTACGTCTGCCAATGCGAAGACTGCACCTTCTCTATAAAGAGTGCGAACATTCCAGGTGCAGATTCGCAGATCATGGTCCTTAAAACGTTTGCGGGGTTCGTCAACTTTAGAGGGGTTTGTTTTTCTTTTCTTTCGTTTTTTCATAGTAGGCTGTTTTTTCTAGGGGAGGGTTACTAACCCGACGCCCAAACCCAAGTTTTTAACGTTCTTATGGGTGAACGCGCGGCACATGTTAGCTCACTACCTTTAACGGGTGTTAAAGGCAGTTCCCCAGGTGACACCACGGGGAGGTCAGTGTCCACTTGGGATGAAAGAGGGACCAAGATAAATCCTGGGCTTTGCCATGTTAAAACCGGTCAGGACCGTTCCTTGGTATCTTCCATCCCCTACGTCACCCCGCTCAGAGAGACTAATGCACAAAATATTATAAGCACCACCGCCGCAAATCAATCTTCTTAGTAAGCATTCGGAGCATTCTCTTGTTTACAATTTTTTTTTTTTGCTGCCTGCAGCCAACTTTCGACTTATAAGTTTCGTCGTGGTACTCTTACGACTGGATCCATCAATCTTCTGAATCGAGTTGATGAAAACAAAAGAGCCGAAAACAGTTTTGCGTCATTTCTGGTATTAGAATAAAGAAAAATTTCAAACTTGGTTATACTTTGTCTTTATTCTCTCAACATAAATTAGAAAACTTAGCTCAAACTGTCATTATATTTTCGGTTTAAGTATCTCGAATTCATGCTCAACTTTTGTTGCATTCTGACGCAGCAGATTGGCAATCTTTTTCGTAAAGTTCAGAAAATTCTCCTGGGTGATAGTTTGTAGGACTCCAGCACTGCTTATTCTTGCTATCCGAATGTCCTCCCTATTGAGGCAAATTCTTCAGCTTTACACGCATTGTTTATGATACTTACCACACAAACGGTTAAAATGTATTACGATTTAGTGACTCATTTTGCCATTACCGACTAAAATCTGTAGATTTGAATTGTCTTTATTTTCGGTTATTAATGAGTTTCGCTAAGTTTGCAATCAAAATAAAGTAGCGCTAAACTCTACATAGCAACTTTGATGCCAATTTTAATTTAAATTTTTATTCACAATTTTGAGTTTTAATTTACCAATTTTTCTTGGTAAATTCCGATATGTCTGAGGTGCCTTTACCAAAGGCGAAACATTTGATGTCACATAGTGGTGGTTCGAATCGTCGGTTTTCAATATTGGACCCACGTTTAACATACGAACTACTTCTTCAGCCCGATACTGGATCATTATTGCCCTCTAATATTTATATATATTTTTTAATTATAATTTTATATTATTTTTTTTGCAGCTCTTCATCCACGGCAGTAACATGGAATCTCTGTACGAACACATACCGCTAAAATATCTACCCAAAGAATTGGGTGGTGAAAATAGTTCCTTTGACGAGATCAATAAGCTACAATGGAAAGTCTTCCAAGAATATCGTGATTATTTTATAGAGAATAAAAAATACGGTGTCGACGAAAGCCTAAGGGAAAATAAATCATCAGATTATGCTCAAATCTTTGGAATCGAAGGATCTTTTCGTAAATTGATAGTGGATTAGTAATTAAGTATTCAAAATACATAGGCTTTATATGGTTGTGATAACTTAATTTTGAATATACATAGTTAGAATAGTATTATTGTTATTAGAATAAGTAATAACTAATAAGATTGTGTATAGTTTTTAAATAGTATTTTATAAAATAAAAATATAACCAGCATAAAACAATAGTATGAACTCTTTATAAAGATCTTGTTTTATTAGATTAAAATAAAGCATTTTAAACTTAATTTTGTTCCGATCGGCGTGAAGTGGTAAGTGGTTCTATGGAAGCGTAGTAAGATACAGATATGGAATCACATGTGTACCATACAGCTTGGGAACTCAATCTAAGAACGCATATTTTAATGAAATATCCTTTATGAAACTACTCTAGTTTGGACTGGGACTTCAAAGTACGCTTCCTAAAGAAATTTCTACAATTGATAAAAACTATAGAAACAAACGTTGTAAACTCTAATGGTACACGTTGAAAGATGCTTACAGTGCCTCAACATGACCGAAAGTATGTACGAAAGTTACTTGTACATCCACATTACATGACTTATAATTTTTTTGCTGGGATTTTTCTTTGAGATCACATTGGCACCCTGCCACACTGCGAAATAAACTTCATTAAATTATGTACTCTTAGAGTAAATTCATTAAATTGCTGTAGTGGGCAACTCGATCTAAAGGCCTGAGAACATAAGCAGCTTGCTTCATTTCTGACATAATTAAAAATAAAAGAATAAAGAAGGATAGGGAAACCTAGTTCGAAATTAGCTCGGCATTCCTTATTTTTTTATTTTTATTATGTCAGTAATGAAGCAGCAAGGTAAGCAGGCAAGGCTGCTTATGTACCAAGCCCCTCAGAACCCCTATAAAATGGTAAAGTTTTTAGTGTAGGTTTCAACGTGTATCATAAGACTTGCGAACTGTTGTCGCTGCATTGACACCGTCTGTGGACTCACTGAAACTTATCCCAGAACTTGCTGAAGTAAGGGAACATTTTTTTAGTTAAAATTTTAAAAAACTGCAATGGTAATGGCATCACTTGAGAACGGCTGGACCGATTTGGATAATTCCTTTTGTGGATTGTTTGCCATAACCCGACTTAGATTTTTATGGAAAGGTTTGACCACGCTCACTTTTTTCAATTTCCAATTATTATCTTTTCTACAAGAAGTCTGGAATGTATAGGGATGACCCCGGTTAAAATGGGCTACAAATATTATTGAATTTCGGAGGGGCGGGGTATATTTTTATAAATAAAAATCAAATGTCGTTTGTTAGTAATGGCATCAGTTGAAAACGGCTGGACCGATTTGGATAATTCTATTTGTGGAATGTTCGCCATAACCCGACTTACATAGATTTTTATGGGAAGTATTGACCGCACCCACTTTTTCCAATTTTCAATTTTTATCTTTCCTACAAAAACTACCGACAATCTAAGTACTTATTTGGGGCCTAAAGACCCGACCACGCCTGATATTTTAACAAATTTTATAAATACTTCCATGAAATTTGCAGCAAAAGCTCAACATTTGTCGTTGCTATGTATATTTTATGAATTTCGGAGGAGGTGAGGTACCTTCCCCACGTCTTTCTTTTATCCAAACCTATTATTATATCGGTTCCAGCATACATTTTGGGAGCCAATGGGGTTGCGTGTACCCTAGGTACATATTTGGAGCCGGAATACCGGACCACGCCCACTCTTTTCAATACATTGTTTTTCCAAAACTACAGAACCTAATGAACAAAAATATATATGTAAGTCTCAATAAGCGGGAGAATTCGATTTAACAATTTTTTTTTAACTTTTATGTTGGATGAACACATCTAGAAAATGTTTGATGGGTAAACCTGTCAATATGAATTGTCATTGTCATTCATGCAAAAATACATTGATCAACAAAGAATAGTTTTGTCCTTTTCTATTCCATTTCATTTGCTGTTTTAGTATGTTCTGTCATTTCATTTAATTTTGTTTTTTCCTTTTTGATTCTAATGTTCCGTTATTTTAAAGAAGTAGGCCTTGCTTTTGTATGTATTCTTTTTGGATATGAAAAACTTTTTTTTTGTCAGTCTGGTGTTACGAGTAATGAAGACAAGTTGGTTGATAACAACAAGATAAATAAAAAGAATTGAATCGTTTAAATCTAAAAGAAAAGTGTTTCAATCAAAGGGCATAATAATCTAACAGGTTATGGGCCCAGTTAACGCCCGATATATATAAAAATGGATAAAGGAAAAAGAAACATTAAACCCTTTGATGGTGAAAGATATTCAGTGTGGAAGTTTAGAGTAAGAGCACTCTTGGAAGAAATTGACGCGCTGAAAGTTATAGACGGTGAAGTTCCAAAAGACATAACAGAAGAATGGAAAAGAAGTGAAAGAAATGCAAAAAGCATAATCATCGAATATTTAGGTGATTCTTTTCTTGGTTTTGCAAATTCTAAAAGTACAGCAAAACAAATATTTAAAGACTTGGATGCCATATATGAACGAAAAAGTTTAGCATCACAATTGGCTGTGCGGAAAAAGCTACTATCGTTAAAGTTAAAAGGTGATACGGTGTTAATGAATCATTTCATCATATTCGATGACTTGATTACAGAATTGTTGGCATCCGGAGCTAAAATTGATGAAATGGACAAGGTGTCCCATCTGTTGTTAACATTGCCTCCAGCTTATGACGGCGTTATAACTGCTATAGAGACATTATCGGAAGACAACTTAACATTGGCATTTGTAAAAACTAGACTACTTGATCACGAAATAAAATTAAAAACTGATAACCGTGACACCAGCACCAAAGTATTACAAGCAGTGGTTACAAATCCAAGAAACAATAACAAAGATTTTTCAAGCAAATATAAAAATAAAAACAAATTTCAACCTTTCAAGATTGATTATAAAGCAAGTGTGAAGTGTCATTACTGTGGTAAAAGAGGACATATTAAAAAAGATTGCTATGGTTATAAAAAACTCTTGAGTGACAAAAATCGTGATAATGGAAAAACAGTTCAAACTGCAACAGCACAAATAGAAAAAGGTTTTGCATTCATGATAAGACAAAATTCGAGCATTGCCTCCAAAAATAACATTTCATTTCTTTTGGACTCTGGCGCCTCCGACCACATGATAAACGACTCTAGTTTGTATTCGGATTTCATTACCCTGGAGTATCCAATCAAAATTGGAATTGCTAAACAAGGAGAGTTTATATATGCAACCAAAAAGGGAATAGTAAATTTATGTGGAAAATCCCAAAAACAAATTACACTGGAGAATGTTTTATATTGCCAAGATGTGCCACAAAATTTACTTTCCGTAAAAAGGATGCAAGATGCTGGATTAACAATTGAATTTAATCCAGGGGGTGTTGTGGTCACCAAAGACGGAGAAGTTCTCATGGATGGTAAATATAACAATAATATACCAATTATTAGTCTTGAGCCAGTTCCAAGAGTTTATGCATCAAAAAGAAATTGTGATTATCGATTGTGGCATGAGCGGTTAGGGCATATAAGCAAAGGAAAATTTTTAGAAATTAAAACAAAGAATTTGTTCAATGACACTGGTCTTTTAGAAAATGTACAACCAGACAATGACTTATGCGAAGCGTGTATAGAAGGAAAACAAAGTAGATTACCGTTTAACAAAAACAAAGATAAACAATATATAAGAAGACCACTTTTTATTGTTCATTCAGACGTTTGTGGTCCAATAACGCCTTCGACAATTGATGGGAAGAATTACTATGTAATTTTTGTTGACCAATATACACATTATTGTGTAACATATTTAGTAACGCATAAGTCAGATGTATTTTCTATGTTCAAGGATTTTGTAGCTAAAAGCGAATCTCACTTTAATTTGAAAGTTGTCAATCTGTACATAGATAACGGGAGAGAATATTTATCTTCTGAGATGAAAGATTATTGTGTTGAGAAAGGCATAAGTTACCATTTGACAGTTCCACATACCCCTCAATTAAATGGAGTGTCTGAACGCATGATAAGAACAATAACTGAAAAAGCCCGCGCAATGGTGAGTGGAGCTAAATTGGACAAGTCTCTTTGGGGTGAAGCTGTTCTAACAGCAACTTATTTAATAAACAGAAGTCCAAGTAAAGCATTGGGTAACGACACAAAAACACCTTATGAGAAATGGCATGGTAGAAAGCCAGATTTAAAATACTTAAAAGTTTTTGGTTCAACGGTGTATGTGCACAACAAAATAAGAAAACGCAAATTTGATGAAAAGTCATCAAAGGGCATACTCGTGGGATATGAACCAAATGGATATAAGGTGTGGGATGTGGAAACTGGAAAATTTTCGATAGCTAGAGATGTTATCGTGGATGAAATAAATATGATAAATTCCAGGACTGTCATTGAAGATGGTGTTGAACCAAGCAGTTCTACAAGTGAAGTTAAAATCCCGAATGATAGTACGGATAGAACACATTTCCCGAATGATAGTAAGGAAAATAATACAGCTTTCCCGAATGATAGTAAGGAAGAGAATAAAGCTTTCCCGAATGATAGTAAGGAAAGAAATACAGTTTTCCCGAATGAAAGTACGGAACAGAACACAAGTGAAGAATTCTTGGATGTATTAAATAAGTCCAGTCAAAATGAATCCGATCACTTGGAAAAAGAAATTAGAAGAAGTGAAAGGCTAAAAGAGAAGCCCAAAGTATCATATAATGAAAATGAATCTATATTTTATGAATGTATGATGGGTGTCCAAACTCAAGCTGACGTACCACAATCATTTGAAGACATCAAGAATAGAAATGATAAGAAAAACTGGGAAGAAGCAATCAATGACGAGCTTAGGTCACATTCTCAGAACAATACATGGTCTCTCGTACCAAAACCTGTGGGTAAGAACATAGTGGACAGTAAATGGGTTTTTACATTGAAGCATGATGAAATGGGTAACCCGGTTAGATACAAGGCCAGGCTTGTTGCTCGTGGTTTCACACAAGAGTATTTGGTTGATTACGATGAAACATTTGCCCCCGTAGCAAGAATTTCCAGTCTTCGTTTGCTAATAGCTTTCTCTAACCAATTCAATTTAAAGGTTCACCATATGGATGTTAAAACAGCTTTTCTGAATGGAATGTTGAAAGAGGAAATTTACATGAAAATTCCTCAGGGTTTGTTGTGTGATGGTGAACATGTATGTAAACTAAATACATAAGTCAATTTATGGATTGAAACAGTCTGCAAGATGTTGGTTTGAAGTTTTTGAACAATGCTTGAAAGATATAGGGTTTGTTAACTCTGCAGTGGATCGTTGTATGTACATTCTTGACAAGGGAAATACACTTGAAAATTTGTATGTATTGTTGTATGTAGACGACTTGGTAATAGCTACAGCTAATGATGATACCTTAACCAATTTCAAGAAATACCTAATGAATAGATTTGAAATGACAGATTTATTTGAGATTAAATACTTCATTGGGATAAAAATAGAAAGACACGATGATACAGTTTATTTTAGTCAATCGGCATATATTACAAACATTCTTAAGAGATTTAAAATGGACGATTGTAAACCAGTAAGCACTCCGTTACCAAACAAACTGAATTATGAAGAGCTTAACTCCGATGAGAAATATGATGCACCATGTCGTAATTTAATTGGATGCCTAATGTACGTTATGTTATGTACGCGACCAGATCTAAGTACAGCAATTAATATATTGAGTCGCTATAGTAACAAAAACAATAAAGAGTTATGGCAATGTCTAAAACGAGTGCTAAGATACCTCAAGGGTACAATTAATTTGAAATTGGTTTACAAAAGAAATGCTAGTTACAGTGACATGCTTACTGGATACGTGGACTCTGATTGGGGAGGAAGTGAGCTTGATCGGAAAAGTACAACTGGATACTTGTTTAAAATGTTTGAAACATGTCTAATTTGTTGGAATACAAAGAAACAAAATTCTGTAGCAGCATCATCCACTGAAGCTGAATATATGGCATTGTTTGAAGCAGTAAGGGAAGCTCTGTGGCTAAAATCATTATTGATTAGTATAAACATAGAGTTAAACATACCAATCAGAATCTACGAAGACAATCAGGGCTGCATAAGCATAGCTAAAAACCCGACATGCCACAAACGTTCGAAACATATTGATATAAAATATCATTTTTCAAGAGAACAGGTCGAAAGTAAACTTATAACCATTGAGTATATTCCTACAGATAAACAGATAGCCGATATTCTAACGAAGCCTCTGGCAGCTCCTAGATTTTTGAACCTAAGATGTCAACTCGGATTGATGGAAGAATGATCAAGTATTCTATAAACAGTTTAAAATTACCAATATTTATTGAATTTTATATTATTATTATTATTTTTGGGTCTGATTAGGTTTTTCTGGGTTTTCCCTAATCCTTGCAACAAATGTTGGACCATATTAATTTTCCCAGAAATAACAACTTGTCTCATTACATAGTTATTGTTATGTTACTATTGTATTAATACTTTAATTCTACTTGTAATGATCAATATATTTTTGAGGGGGTGTGTTGGATGAACACATCTAGAAAATGTTTGATGGGTAAACCTGTCAATATGAATTGTCATTGTCATTCATGCAAAAATACATTGATCAACAAAGAATAGTTTTGTCCTTTTCTATTCCATTTCATTTGCTGTTTTAGTATGTTCTGTCATTTCATTTAATTTTGTTTTTTCCTTTTTGATTCTAATGTTCCGTTATTTTAAAGAAGTAGGCCTTGCTTTTGTATGTATTCTTTTTGGATATGAAAAACTTTTTTTTTGTCAGTCTGGTGTTACGAGTAATGAAGACAAGTTGGTTGATAACAACAAGATAAATAAAAAGAATTGAATCGTTTAAATCTAAAAGAAAAGTGTTTCAATCAAAGGGCATAATAATCTAACATTTTATAATTTGATCGCTTTATGAAAAAGACAGGGGACATGGACGATCATAAGTCCTAAACAGCATCAATGGACGAAAAAAATCCGAACGACCAACATTAGTAATACACTAACAGACCAACTTTCTTCTAATCGACTGATTTGCAAAATGTAAGCAACACGCCAACCGAACGAAGCCACACGAAGATAGTGTGGAAGAATGACTTCCTTCGACGTAGGAAGGATAGTATGCCCAAAGCTAGAAAGGTGAAGCCGTTAAAGAAGGATGAGAATCTTCTACACAGGAAGAAAAATATATACAAAGCTAGAATGAAGAAGCAGCCAAATGGAGATGATTCAGACTGGAAGATGAAGCCGGCCGACAAAGGTGATACGTGCAAGAGCGACTGGCTGGAAAGATAGAGGAGCTTTCTGGGTACAATCACTTAGGTATCTGTTAGAATAACATTGACTTTTTATATTTAGAATTTTTTTTTCTACAGTATAGTCTCGATAATCCGGACACTCTTTAATCCGGACAACGCGGTAATCCGGACACTAAAATTGTTTACATAGTAGACTCTGTAGTCCGGACATCTCACATTTTTCGTACCTCTATAAACCGAACATCAACATATTTTTCTTTCTTGAGCATATAATTCCTATTTATTTCCTTGACGTTTTCGTTCCTAGCAATCGCAATTGTTTTATGAATACGAATTGTGCTCAAACTTTGGAAATATTAAAATCTAACAAAAACTAAACACTTTAGGGGGGATGCATAAAAAATCCGATATAGATTTTTTAAAACCACTCTAGTATATACTTTATAGGGTTGCACATAAATATTTCAATGCGTTGCAAACGTATAAACAAACTTAAATCTACTGGATTTACTAAATCCAATTATATGTAAACATACTATAACCTTATGCCGACTCAGTTTATAAATAAACTACTGTAGTATAGGCAGATATTGTTTTTGTTCCTTGAACAATAAAGCCAACTACTATCTACATTATGACTATTTTCTACATCTACAGATCTACAGAACAGATTATCAGTTTTGAATGACAGCTTTACTCCAATACCCGTTAAGCCGAAAACACATCCAACCTTCCAGTAAAGTTGGGCATCATTTCTGATAAAAGAATTAACCCTGATAAAGCCACTGGTCGTTTTGTATAATTAAATTTGTCATTCAGTTTGTAATACATCGAAATATTCGTCGGAGACCCTATAAAGTATATATATTATTGAACAATATAAAATTCTATGTAGATTTAACTACATACATATGTCCGTCCGTCTGTCTGTTGAAATAAAGATACAGCTCGCAATTTTAAAGATAGAGAGTCAACACTTGGTACAGAAGTTTTTATTATTTGCAGGATGGTTGGTATTGAAAATGGGATCGGTCCACGTTTTGATATAGCCCCCATAGAACGGTTACTCCCGATTTTCGGTATTTTTACGGTTTTAGATTCATTATCCTAACAAAATGGCTGAAATTTGGTATTTAGTTATCGTTGCGTGTATAAAACTTTCCACCTGGAATTTGTTGGTATAAGTCCACGCATTCATATAGCCCCCATACAACGGTACCTCCCGATATTCGGTATTTTGAAGGTTTTAGCTTCATTATCCCACCAAAATGGCTAAAATTTGGTATTAGTTACGGTTGGGTGTATAGAACTTTCCACCTGAAATTTGTTGGTATAGGTTCACGCCTTTATATAGCCCCCATAGAACGGTACCTCCCGATTTTCGTAATTCTGAAGATTGTGAAGTGAATATCCCACCGAAATGACTGGAATTTGTTATGTAGTCTTCCATGGGGTTATAACATATTCCAGAAAAGAATTATTAGTGTAGGTCCACGCCTTCTTATAGCTCCCATTGAAGCATACCTCTCGATTTTTGGTCTTTTTTACATTTTAGCCACATTATCTTACAGAGATATTGGTATTTGTCTTCTTCATAAACGAAAGGAAACTAATTGTTTCATTTTACTTCAATACAACTCGTGGTGGAGGGTATAACAAGTTCGGTCCGGCCGAACTTAACGTTCGGCATACATACCTTAATTAAGGTATGTTATAGGGCAAATACCGCCTTGGACCCCAAACACACAATTTCAAAAGTAAAGCACAGAGGAGACTCTGTTGTGGTATGGCGTTGTATGAGTGCTTCCGGTGTAGGAAATCGTGTCTTTATCGAAGGAATTAAGGATAAGATGTATTATTTAAACATTCTGAAAGGATAATTTGAAATTTATTCGCTGAAAAAATGGGATTTGGGACAAAATTTCAATTTTATCAATATTTGAGCCCGAGCACAAATCACATATTTTTCCAAAATGGATGCTATGTAACTGTCCAAAAGTGATTCAAACAACTCCCCGATCCCCGGATTTGAATCCTATAGATAATTTTTGGAGTATTTCGGAGACAAATATAAAAAACTCGTAACATCTAAAGTATAGGAACTCTGAAATATGCCTTGCAAGAAGAATGGGGGGAAATTCTGATATCTTGCCCCGAAAACTTAGTTAAATCTTTGCCAAAAAGGCTAAAAGCTGTAAAGGATAACAAAGGATGTCATACCAAGGGCTGAAACCCTAACAAATCCTTTTTGTTTCATGAAACTTTTAGAGTGCATACTTTTCACTGTGAGGGAGAAATCGATGTTTTTTAACCATTTGTATTTTTTTTATCTAAATTTACCTGAATTTCGTTAATTTTATTTTATTATATTTAAGTTAAGACCCTAATGTAAAAATATAAAAAGGAATGAAATCGCTATAGCAATTCTTAGCAATCGCAGTTTTAATGAATGAAACTGAAGTGGATACTTTTGACTGTGATTCACTGTAGATCTGTACGATAACCCAAAAATTTGTACAAATTTGTACTGAATGCTGTTCGATAACAAAATTATCCAGCAAAAGAGAGCGAGTTTGGAGAGTTTTGTGACTGAGAACTTGCAAATTTTTGCTGGGAAAATTTGTCCCGCAAAAATTTGCAATTCTGATCAGCTGACTTTTAATCACCTGTTCAATGTAACCAACTCAAAATGTTAACATTAGCTTCGTTCCAGAACTAAAAAGTTTTTACACATTTAACACATTTTTGCCCAAAATGCGTTCCCGTACACCAAAAAAGTTGCAAAATGTTCACTTTTCCTTATCACATCGAAATGCCTGAAATTCGATATTTATTCTTCCTTGGGACTACCAAAGTTTCTTCCAGAAATTTGTCAGTACAGGTCCACGTTTTGATATAGCCCCCATAAAACGCTACCTCCTGATTTTCAGTATTTTGAAGGTTTTACCTTCATTACCACTTTGAAACGGCTAAAATTTGGTGTTTAGTCTTTTTTGGGTGCCCAGAAATTTGTTAGAACATGTCCACCTTTTGCTAAAGCCCCCATAGAACGGTACCTTCCGAAAGGCATGGAATTTGGTATTTAGTCTTCTTTGGAGACTACAAAACTATATACCAGAAATGTGTCAGTGCAGGTCCACGTTTTGATATAGCCCCGATAGAACGGTACCTTCAGATTTTCGGTATTATCAAGGTTTAACAGCCTGTTTCTGTATGTCGAAACGAAAATGTGTGCGAAACTTTTGCGTGTTTTTCAAATTTGTTTTTTGTATTCAAGCAAAAGCAAAGGTAAACATATTTCGAAAACTAAAGTTTGGGCGTGTTTCTTTCGCACACATTTTCGTTTCGACATACAGAAACAGGCTGTAAGTCTCATGATCACACCAAAATGGCTGAAATTTAGTATGAACAGCCAGTTTCTGTATGTCGAAAGAAGAATGTGTGCGAATGAAACACGCCCGAACTTTAGTTTTCGAAATAATTTCACATTTGCTTTTGCTTCAAAACAAAAAACAAATTTGAAAAACACAAAAGAGTTTGGGCGTGTTTCTTTCGCACACATTCTTCTTTTGACATACAGAAACAGGCCGTATGTCTTCTTGGTCCACGTTTTGATATAGCTCCCTTAGAACGGTATCAGCGGATTATCGCAATTTTGAAGGTTTAAGCCTCACTTTCACATCGATGGCTGGAATTTGGTATTTAGATATTCACTCTAGATATCGAAGTCACGAGCTATTTCGTAAATGATCACAACAAAAACGGAGGAGGATTTGACCATATACTTGGATTTCTAGGGGAAATTATGTAAAATTTGTCATTTTAGACCCATCGAAACGCCCCAGATAGAATATAGCACCTTCTTTGAATTGATGTATCTATGTTTGTAAGTAGGTGCAATAAAACCATCCTATTTCGCAACTAATTATACTTTTAATTAAACTTAATGTAGAATATTTTCTGATAAGAAACGGCCTTACAATGACATTTAAAGAAAACGTGCCGATAACTAACATTTACAGATAACCAAAAATTACAACTATAAGTCAACTTTATAATCGATAAGATTAATTTCTATCATTTTCTTTAAATCAGCCAACATCATTGGTGATCACTTCCTTACGGTAGCGTAAAAACAAACCACACATATTCTCTCTTTATTTCTCATTTGCCATTGCTTAGTCTGTGTTTAGACTAGGGGTGAGCACGCCTGTGTGCTAGCACACAGCCAAATTGTGAAAACGTACTCTTAGTTTTTTGTGAACCATAAACAATTAAAAGTTTATGCAATTTTTTATTTATATTTTTTAAAAATTTGCATTGTGGACGATTTTAGACAACATTAATTTTTAAAAAATGTTGAAATAAGTACTGAAACATCAAGAAAAATTAAATACTAATTCTCTCTTAAATTTGCCTCTCTCTCGATTTTGCTCAGCTCTGGTTTAGACCATAGATGGGCTTTCTCGCACGCCAGCGTTGCTGTGGTTTGTTTCTCTTTTTCGTTGTTACAACATAAATAAACATTTACGGGTTGTTTTGTTATTTTATTATTTATAAAATCGTTTTTTGTAATTGTTTAGATGTCGTCTGTGTGTTAAAAATATTAAAAAAGTAAACAAATTCTAACAAAAACGCTGTTTTATTTTTCCCTTAAAACATATTTAAGAGTAATTTTGACCATCTATGGTTTAGACCATAGATGGGCAAAATGTCTCTTAAATAGAATTTAAGGGAAAATTAGAACGGGGTTTTTGTTAAAATTTGTTTGCTTTTTTAATATTTTTTAAACACAGACGGTATCTTAACAAGTCCAAAAAACTGTTATATTAAAAAAAATGTGCAAAATTACCCGTAAATGTTTATTTATGTTGTATCAACGAAAAAGAGAAACAAAACATAGCAACGCTGGCGTGCAAGAAAGCCCATCTACGGTTTAGACCAATGTACGGCAAAAAGGGGCACACGTGCCCTTGATGAGAATAACAACAGAACAACCACCTCTCAGTCTTCGTTCAGAAGTCAAAGAAGAAGGTTCTGTTGTCGGTTGTTTCAATGATTTTTAATTTTAGCAATGCATTAACGCACACGCTGTTTGTGGAGAGAGCGAGAGAGAGTCGTATGCGTGAGGCCGCAAACAATGCATTTGTATTGGTGCCGATACCTGGTTTAGACACACAAATTTCTCGGGAAAGTAAATTGAGGTTTTTGGGAGAGAGCGGAGAGGAAAGAGCTCCTCAATTCTCTTTCCTACCCCCTATTGCCTAAAACAGCCAAGATCATCCATATACGTTAACGTATGTGAAAATAACAATCAGTCGTCGTTGAGCAGCCGACAAGTAAACATGTGCATGGATATACGCATAATTTTAGTGGGGAGACTGAACAAAACCGCACACACCCGCCACATGTTTACTGGTCACAGGTCTAGCAACCACTGAATGCTGATACAAATTTTCTTGTGATTCTCTCACTACTTTACTCTCTTTTTAATTTTGAGCATCAATGGCCTAAAAACTGAATTTACTTTCCCGAGAAATATGTGTGTCTAAACTAGGGCTGAGCAAAATGGAGAGAGAGGGAAATTTAAGAGAGAATTAATATTTAATTTTTCTTGGTGTTTCATTACTTATTTCAAAATTTTTTAAACATTAATGTTGTCTAAAATCGTCCACAATGCCAATTATTAAAAAATATAAATAAAAAATTGCATAAACTTTTAATTGTTAATGGTTCACAAAAAACTAAGAGTACGTTTTCACAATTTGGCTGTGTGCTAGCCATAGATGTTCAAAATTACTCTTAAATATGTTTTAAGGGAAAAATAAAACAGCGTTTTTGTTAGAATTTGTTTACTTTTTTAATATTTTTAACACACAGACGACATCTAAACAATTACAAAAAACGATTTTATAAATAATAAAATAACAAAACAACCCGTAAATGTTTATTTATGTTGTAACAACGAAAAAGAGAAACAAACCACAGCAACGCTGGCGTGCGAGAAAGCCCATCTATGGTGCTAGCACACAGGCGAGCTCACCCCTGGTCTAAACCATAGCCGACCAAGAAGAGCGAGCGCTTAAATTGTTTATGTGTGGGTAAAATTACACTGACAGAACAGGGTGATGATTTTCATATTGAGTGTGAAATGAAAAATATATTGTTGGCGCGTTCGCTTTGTATGACTTAAATTAAAAATAATATAAATAACTTCATAATTTGAAAAGTATTTTTCTTCATATGTTAATTTTTTTGAGAGAAAAAACAAATTGTATATAAAAATGATTTTTTAAGACTTTCTAAGCATACATACATTTTTTATTTGTTGCATTGCAGACGAGGCATTCTGCGTCATTAAAAATATTAATACAAAACAAAAATCATTTTCAAATTCTTCCCTCCACATATTTGCTGTACAACTGCAAAATCTTTTCTGTGTACCCAAAAATAAACAAATAAAGCGGCATCAACCTGCTTGCATGAAATTCAGTACAAGACTGAAGTAAAAAAAATCAAAACATTTGCTCTCTTACTTTGCGTTCGGGTCGCGTGTGTGTGATTTGCCGAAAAACTTCGTAACCAAATCAATACCCACGAACGGGTTTGGTCTAAACACGGACTTAGTAATGGGGAGAGTGTCTTACCACTACTAATACACGAACTATTCTGAGCACCCCTGCTTTAAATGATCCGTTAAAATCAGTGTGGCCATTTTAGCATTTTCGCAGCTAAATTTAGCATTATTTTTTTGTATTTAGCCGCAAAATTTCCATTTGGCATTTAGCATTTTTCTTAGCATTTTCCATTATCAATTTAGCATTATTATATCCACGAAATCTGAGATATTTTAGTACCATTTTTTATTAAAAAATCTGATAAATGAATAATACTGATAAGTGAATAAGCAAATAAAATATGTATAAAATATTACTTACTTACTTAGCTGGCCCATTACAGAACATTTGTTCTATAGGCCGAACTAAGAAGAGATCTCCATTCCTCTCTATTTGTTGCTTTGCACTCTGGAATACCGCGTCTTTTCATCGCAACATCCACTTGTTTGCGCCATCTATTCCTTGGCCTGCCAATTCTGCGTGCACCGCCATGTGGCATGTATTCATACGCCTTTTTAGCGGGTTCATCATCGCTCATTCTTATGATATGGCCTAGCCAACGCAATCGCTGCATCTCGATACGTTTAACAATATTGATGTCGTTGTATAGCAGATACAGCTCGTGGTTCATGCGACGTCGATATTCACCGTCAACGCAGATTGGTCCGTAGATCTTTCGAAGAATTTTTCTCTCAAACACACCAAGCACTGCCATGTCTGCTTGCGCAAGTACCCAGGCTTCGGAGCCATACATCAGCACGGGTAGTATCAGTGTTTTGTAGAGCGTTATTTTTGTTTGACGAGATGTGGCTTTGTTTTTAAACTGCTTACTTAATCCAAAGTAGCATCTGTTGGCCAATACAATTCTTCTTTTTATTTCACAACTGATGTCGTTTGTTGTGTTGACGGAGGTGCCGAGGTAGACGAAGTCTTTTACTACCTCAATATTATAGGAACCAACTTCCACAGTCGGTCCGAGCTCAATGGACGCATTGCGCGTCGACACCATCAACTTGGTCTTCTCACCGTTTACCGCCAGACCCACTTTAGCAGATTCTCCTTCGACCTTTATAAAGGTATCAGTTACTTCTTTTACTGATCGACCCATGATGTCTATATCATCAGCATAAGCAAGTAACATGTGACTATTGGTGTAGATTGTGCCACTTCTTTTGACGTTTGCCTCTCGTATAACCTTTTCTAGCAGGATGTTGAAGAGGTCACACGAAAGGCTGTCTCCTTGTCTGAAACCTCTTTTGGTACCAAACTCTTCGGAGAGGTTCTTTCCTATTTTAACTGAGGACCTCGTGTCAGTTAAAGTCATTTTACAAAGCCGGATGAGCTTTGCGGGAATACCAAATTCAGACATGGCTTGGAATACCTTTGAGCGCAGCGGACTGTCGAAGGCTGCTTTATAATCGACAAAAAGGTGGTAGGTGTCGATCTGCATCTCTTGGGTCTTCTCCAGGATTTGCCGCAGGGTAAATATCTGGTCAATGGTGGACTTGCCAGGTCTAAAGCCGCATTGGTATGGTCCAATAATCTCGTTGACCATTGGCTTTAGTCGTTCGCACAATATCCCTGACACGATCTTGTAGGCAATAGGGAGTAGACTTATGCCCCTATAGTTAGAGCATACAGTCTTATCTCCCTTCTTGTGGACGGGGCACAGGATACTCAGGTTCCAATCGTCGGGTACTCGTTCTTCCTGCCAGATGGTGCTAACTAGCTGATGAATACACCTTATCAGCGTGTCGCCTCCGGTTTTGAACAGCTCGGCTGGTAAGCCATCGGCCCCTGCTGCCTTATTATTCTTCAGCCGATTTATTGCTGTCTTTACCTCATCTTGGCTGGGCAGTATACATTCAATACCATCTTCTGGGATTGGGACTGTGGTATCATCGTCTTCTTCGCTGCTATTGGACACCAACAGATTTGAAAAATGTTCTTTCCATATCCTGAGTATACTATCTGTATCAGTTACCAAATTACCTTGCTGGTCTCTACAGGAGGATGTGCCTGTACCAAAGCCTTCAGTTTGATGCTTGACTCTTTGGTAGAATTTTCGGACTTCATTCTGGCTCCTGTACATCTCGATTTTTTCACACTCCCGCTTTTCCATCTCTCTCTTTTTCCTGCGGAAAAGACGTTTCTCCTCTCTCCTTTTCTCCCTGTATCTCTCTCGTGCGCTACGCGTTGCTACGGATTGTAAAGTAGCCTTATATGCCGCATTTTTCTCTTCGGTGGCAGCACGACACTCCTCATCATACCATGGATTCCTTGGTGGAGGTCTCTGGTATCCAAGTATGGATTTTGCGGCTGTTTGCATGGAGTGGGCAATGCTTTGCCATTGCGCTGATATGTTATCGGGATGAGGAGGGCTTTGATTAAGCAATTGGGCTAGTTGAGTGGAATATGCTGTGGCTATCGTTGTGATTGCAGCTTACCGATGTCTAACTTTCGTGTTGTGTCTGCTCGTACTTTGTTTGCTACGTTTAAGCGGGTGCGTACCTTTGCTGCAACAAGGTAGTGGTCCGAATCAATGTTTGCGCCTCGGAACGATCGTACATCCAACACGCTCGATGAATGTCTTCCATCTATCACAACATGATCAATTTGGTTTCTTGTTTTCTGATCTGGAGACAGCCAGGTGCCCTTATGAATATCGAGATGATTAAATCTGGTACTGCTAACTACCATGTTTTTTGCAGCTGCAAAGTCTATCAGTCTCATACCATTGTCAGATGTTTCACTGTGGAGACTGAATTTCCCGACTGTTGGGCCAAAGATATTCTCCTTTCCAATTTTGGCATTAAAATCGCCTAGAATGATTTTAATGTCATGGGCAGGGCAACGGTTATATGTTTCTTCTAAGCACTCGTAAAATATATCTTTGGTCTGTTCGTCCTTTTCTTCAGTGGGAGCATGAGCGCAAATAAAGCTGATGTTGAAGAATTTAGCTTTTATTCGAATTGCAGCAAGTCTTTCATTCACTGGAGTGAAGCTGGATACAAGATGTTTTAGTCTCCGACTAACTACGAATCCACAACCAAACTCATGCTTTACGTCATGGCAGCTATAATACAGTGCGTCACCTTTAGGTGTTGTTGTGACGCCTTTCCCAATCCATCGTATTTCCTGTATGGCAGTAATATCGGTCTTGTACTTTTCAAGTACGTCTGCCAATGCGAAGACTGCACCTTCTCTATAAAGAGTGCGAACATTCCAGGTGCAGATTCGCAGATCATGGTCCTTAAAACGTTTGCGGGGTTCGTCAACTTTAGAGGGGTTTGTTTTTCTTTTCTTTCGTTTTTTCATAGTAGGCTGTTTTTTCTAGGGGAGGGTTACTAACCCGACGCCCAAACCCAAGTTTTTAACGTTCTTATGGGTGAACGCGCGGCACATGTTAGCTCACTACCTTTAACGGGTGTTAAAGGCAGTTCCCCAGGTGACACCACGGGGAGGTCAGTGTCCACTTGGGATGAAAGAGGGACCAAGATAAATCCTGGGCTTTGCCAGGTTAAAACCGGTCAGGACCGTTCCTTGGTATCTTCCATCCCCTACGTCACCCAATAAAAATATAACATACATGTATAAAATATAACATGTAAAAAACTTTAAGTTTGCCAAGGTTGAACTTGTTATACCCTCCACACGAAATATTCAGAACTGATATGGAATAGTCAGTTTTTCTTTTTGTTACGAAAGTGCCAATGCCACTATTTTAGGTGGAAAAGTTTTTTTAACACTGGGAACCCCAAATACTTAATAATTCAGTCATCTAAAGACTTGAAACCACCTGAAATCGGGCGGTGCCGTTATATGGGGGCTATAGCAAAAATTGAGTCTATGTAGTCAATTTTCGATTGAGAAGTTTTTATCTACAGCGAACTTTAAACAGCAAATGATATCCAATTTTGCACGAAGATGTAAATAAAAATAAAAAAAAAAAATAAAACCGATGGTGCCGTTATATAAGCATGTGCCCTTGATTTATGTTGAAGAAGTTGTTTAACTACTTTGAACCCAAATGACACCCAAAATAACTTTAATTAGCCAGTACCTTTTTATGGGACCTATTCAAAAACCTGGACTCTATGTCCACATTTTTTGGTGGAGAAGGTTTTTGGAAGCTTAAATACCAAATCATAGCTAATAAAATGTAACCGCTTTATAGGGGCTGTATCAAAACATGGACCGCCAAGCAAAACAGCATGCTCTTCAATCATTTCCATTATAGCAACATCAATCCCAATCGCATTATCCCTATTTATTCTACAAACGTAGAAAAAAGAAAAAACATGGATGTTTTCCAGACTTCGTATGGGCCACACTATTGCCACACATCCACACCTCCTTCTTTTTTAATTTGTAATTAACGTTATAAAAGCGATAGCTGATGGCCTTAGTAGCCAATGCTACCTTCTTATTAACTATGTATTTACTACTAGTTAATGTAAATAAAATAAATAAATAAAACATGGACCGATCTAGTCCATCTTTGACCCGACTGCAAACAAAAGGCGCATTTTTCAAAAATTCAGTGCCCTATCTCAATTTTTGTGGATGTTAGAGTGATTACGACAGACGGACAGACATGCATAGATCGACTAAGAATTTTATCATGAATATATACTTTATGATTAGTTCAATGCGCTACAAATGGAAAAAACAACCTTATATACCTTCTATACTGTGGTGGAGGGTATATTTTATTAAAAAATAACGTTTTTAAATTTAGCATTATGTTTTGGCATTTTAATATTTATTTTAGCATTTTTTAGCATTATTTTAACGGTGATTTAGCTGCAACACTTTTTCAAATCTGGTCACACTGGTTAAAATATTAGCAAACATTTGTTATGTTGGAGAGAGAGAGAGAGGGTAATAATTTGGTTGACTTATACCAATGGTGTGCACGGCCATCCCCTGGTGCTTTCTGTTAAATAATCTTAATTTAATTAATTTAACAACACTTGGGCGTTTAAGTATTTTTTGTAATAATTCTTTAATAATTCATTTGTAGCACGATTTTAGGTAACAGTAGTGCTTAAAAATGTCTAAATATGTAATGTAACAACAAGAAAAAATAAATATTAATTCTCTCTTAAATTTTCTCTTTTCTTATTTTGCTCACCATTGACTTATACCAATGGTGCACAAGAAGAGAATGCTATTTTGGGTTTTGTATGGGAAAGAGAGTTGTAGTTAACGTTTTCGTAAAGACGCGTGCATGGCTGACTTATACCGACATCTCCCAGTATAAAAATCATAATATCTGTTCCAAAAACATCCCAGAAGGGACAAGAGAGACTTATCTCATATCACCCCGATTCCTATTAGCGCAATGATATGGGACATAATTTTTAACGCCGATTCCGAACGGCATGTCTTAAGACACCACTTGCAAAGAAGTTTTTCAAGGCTGCAATACTCAGGAAATGTCGAAGGATTTTTTTTGCCACCGTTGAAAATGTGCTGTTGCCTGGAAATCGAATCCGGACAATCAGTAAACAGCAATTAATTATGATTTATCACGAGATATCATTATTTACAGTACGTTCAGACTATCCTTGATTTAGAAAATACAGTGGATTTAAGTTGTCATTTCCTTACAAAATATGTCAAATAAATCGAGATAAGATAATGGGTGCCACCGTGGTGGTATGCACACACACCCGCCTTGCACGCAGAAGTTCGTGGGTTCGATTCCCCAGCTAGGCAACATCAAATTTTCAACGGTGGCAAAATTCCCCCCCAGTAATGTTTCCTGACATTTCCTGAGTATTTCAGCCATGTAAAACTTCTCTACAAGTGGTTTCTTAGGACACACCGTTCGGACTCGGCGATAAACAGTAGGTTCCATATCAGTGAGCTAATCAGGTATGTGATGAAAATCGATTTCGAGCTCAAAACGAGTCAAAAACGACTGTAGGTGTGATGCATTGTACATTTTCCGACATCGAATTGTTTTCGATATCGGTTCCATATTCCATTTCGTTCTATGGAAAAAATTGATCAAAAAGACGCGTGATGCAATCCGATAATCGTTTATTTGTCTCGTTTTGAAAACGGTCATATTTTTGTGGTCGATTGAAAAACGATGTAATAAATTTGGATAGGTTTTTTATGAGAAAAAGTTTGAAATGTAAGAACGGGAATAAAAAGATAAATTAACATTTATTTTCCTTATTTTTGTTAACAACATATTTGATATTTTGATAAAAAAAAAGCACAGAACAAAAAATCTACTTTTAACATCTGTGTTTTCTCCAAATTGGTGAAGACACCCGCTTAATATGTTGTTATGCGCTGTTTGTGGTTCTCATAATGTAATAGCACAAGAATTTCCTCACTAAGCTCTCATATAGGCCAATTTAAATAAGAACACACATTCATTTTATTTTCCATTAAATTTTACTTCGGCTTTTGCCTTCGCCACAACAAAAAGTCTTTTATGTCGTTTTCAGCTGGAGATTCGGGATCACTAGTCCGTTTTTTGTATGTGGGAATTTAATGAAATTGAAACAAAGTGGAATTGATATTCGATGCGGTTCCCATCACATCTAAATACAATTCACTCGTTTTGGACAAATCGTTTTCATACCAAATCGATTCGAAATTCATCACATACCTGAATATGTGTCGGGGTGCACTCATTGATATGAGAGAAGTCTCCCTTGACCGATATTCTTAAAAAAAGCAAAACCCAACTGAATACTCTACCCCCATATACATAATTCCCACCTTGACCAAACAAAAAAAAACTTTGAACTTCTCTATTTTAGGTGTTCGAAAACTTATCAGCCAAACTTTTTTTAATCTAAAATTCGAATCTTTGTTGTATTTATCTTATCCCCCGACAACAGACATTTGTTTTTGCCCCCAACTATATTTCATTGCTAATGTTACGATTTCAATAACATTTGTTAGTCGATTTAGGATCATCGAACATTTTAGTTTTGTTAAAAATGCCCAATATAAGACCATTACCAGAAGATTTACAAAAAATTGCCTGTGAGGAGCTAAATGAAGTTCCCGAGCGTATTGAACAGGATCTAAAAGATTTTCGTGATTGGATTGAAAAACAACAGCATTTGAGGGCACGGACAGATGATCAATTTTTGATTGCCTTTTTGAGAGGCTGTAAATATAGCTTGGAAAAGGCTAAATCCAAAATTGATAAATACTACACATTGCGGACTAAATATCCTGATTTTTATACAGTGCAAAATGTTGATGATCCTAAATTTATTGAGTTATTTAAATTGGGGTAAGTAAAGGAATTTTTAAGTTTTCTTAAGAAACCCTATTAAAATGTCTGTCCATAACTTCCAGAGTTGGTTTGAGTTTACCCACACCTCTAAATGAAAATGGTCCCCGCATTCAATATATTCGCACAGCCATTTATCCCACAGAAAAGTATTCCTTTGCCGATGTCATGTGCCTGGCCAATGGTACCCAGGAATTGACAATGCGTGAAGATGACTATTGTGTTGTCAATGGTTATGTACAACTTTTAGATATGGCTAATTATACCACGGCTCATGCCATGCAAATGACCCCCACAGTTGTTAAGAAAATGTCCACCTTTGCTGAAGATGCCACACCGTTGCGTCAACGGTCAGTTCATGTTATCAATGCACCAGCAAGTTTTGAAAAACTCTTCAATATGATTAAATCCTTTATGCCAGCCAAACAACAAGAAAGGGTAAGAGAATATTTCTCTGTTCCAGAAACTGCAAGAATCGATATCACAAAGGAAAAATTCGTATCGTAGCAAAATTTTTTAGATTTTTGCAGGTTCTGGACAGTGTTTATGCTAACAGGAAAGGTTTATAATTGATCTCTTTTAATTATCTTTATAGCTCTTCATCCACGGCACCAATTGGCAAGAAACCCTCTTAAAACATGTCCCACAAAAATATCTGCCCAAAGAATTGGGTGGTGAAAATGGTAGCATTGATGAAATTAAACAAAGCCATTGGGATATTTTTGTCAAATATCACGATCATTTTGTTGAGGAGCACAAATATGGTGTCGATGAAAAGCTGAGAGTTGGTCCTTCCGTTAATTATGATCAAATATTCGGAGTTGAAGGTTCTTTCCGTAAACTGCAAGTGGATTAAATGACTTGTGGGTGGAGGATCACGAAAACAAGGAACGGCTTAACGTCCATTACAATTTAAGAAACATAACCTACAAAATACCTCTATTGGAAAGTCAATAAAATCTGAATTTAATGGCCTATACGTTTTTTTCGGAAGATTCGCAAAACCTATTGACCCTGGTGCAGACTGTCATTATCATAATTCGAGTAAAAGTTGAACATTGTGGAACTTGTCGAATAAGTTTTCTGTAGGATTAGTTGTTATTGAACATCTTTTCAATTGAAATATTATAATCGAACAACTTTCTTGTGGGAAAAGTTTCTATCGAACAACGTTTCTATGTCCCGGTCCATACTAGAGTGATTTTAATGATAAATTTCATGAAATTAGCCGTTCTTAGATCGAGTTCCCCACCACGCAATATTGTAAAATTACTTTAGTATGGAACTCGATCAAAGAACGCATAATTTCATGAAATTTTTTTAATGAATTTGCTCTAGTGTGGACCGGGACTATAAGAAAAAGTTGTTAAAAGCTGATATCGAATAAATTTTGTATAGGGAAAGTTGTTATCGAAAACTTATTATGGGAAAAGTTTTTATCGAATAAGTTTTCTTTGATAACAGTTGTTATCGAACAACTTTTCTATGGGAAAAGTTGTTATCGAACAATTGGACAAAGTCTATAGAAAAGATTTTTTTAGAAAAAGTTTTCTATTGTTATCGAACAACTTTTCCATGGAAAAGATGTTTTCGAGCAAGCTTTCAATGAGAAAAATTTTTATCGAGCAACTTTTCTATAGAAAAAGTTGTTTGAGAACAAGTTTTCTATTGTTATCAAAGAACTTTTCAATGGAAATGTTGTTATCGAATAATTTTTCTATGAGAAAAGTTGATATCGAATAGGTATCGAATAACTTGGAAAAAGTTATTATGTTGTTGTTGTAACAGTGTTTTTGTTACGTTTATTTGTTCGTTTCTCTGTTCAATCTGACTCTGGGTCTATCTCTAGTTCCAGAAAAGTGGTTGCTTCGATGGGATGTAGCCACAGATCCACTGGAGTTAGATGGGTAGGTTTGGCGGGGCAGTTAAAAAGGTGTTGTGTGTCGTGCGGGCCCATGCCGCATACTGGGCATATGTCTTGCACGGCGCGATCGATTTCCGCCCAATACGAATTTAGGCGACTGCAATATCCCGAGCGTAGTTGAGCCAAAACTACTCTGGTTTGTCGTGGCAGCTGACGCTCCTCAGCTGCGATAGATGGAGGATGTACTCCGAGTACTTTATTCACACTATAATTGCTTAAGGCCTTGGCAACTGCGTCCGTGTGAATGCTATTCAATCCTGCTTGATATGCTTGTTGATCTAGGGGTTCTCTCCTGTATCGTTGGACCTCTCCCTCTAGAGCATGGATATCCTTCCTGATCTCCCTGAATGGGCCGGGCCTACCCACAAGATGGTGATTGGGATGGCTCACACGATAACATCCAAGCAGGTACTGCAACGAAAGCATCTCATTGTGTTGCTTTACAGGAAGAATTTTTGCCTCCTCATGTAGATGGTCCACTGAAGATTTGAGGAGGCACCCTGTCGCTGTTCTCAGGGCGGCATTCTGGCAAGTTTGAATCTTTTTCCAGTTCGAATCACATAATCTCGGGAACCAGACTGGAGCCGCATAGCTTACCACAGACCGACCTATCGCGTTATACGTGGCCAACAAGGTTTCTTTATCTGCACCCCAAGTGCTGCCGGCCAGGGACTTGAGGACCTTGTTCCTACTTTTCAACTTGTCGCAGATAGCTGTGGCGTGTGCGCACGACGTGAATGTAGTGTCGAATGTGACCCCTAAAATTTTAGGGCAGTTTGTGGTCGGAATTCTGCTACCGTCGACCACGACATTCAACTCACGTGAACACGATTATGACCTTGCAAGAGCGGGCTAATGTCAGGCCTATAATCAGGGATACAGCAATTTCTCGGCGGGATGTATACATTCAGCAACTCTATCTCGGCAGCTCCACACCTGACTGCTACCCCCATACATTCCATGTACGGGTCATTAGAGACAGGCTCAAGCGAGATAGGTCTGTATTAGACAGACTGGTGCAATAGGAAAGCCAATCCCCCAACTCCACTTCTGGTGCGATCTTTCGTCAGAACATTGTAACCATCACAATGCTCTAAGCTGTGGTTGTTGTTCAGCTTGGTTTCCTGCACCGCTGCGACCTTGATGTTCTTCCGACTCATAAAATCTACTATCTCCTCGATCTTACCTCGGAGTCCATTGCAATTCAATTGCAAAAAGGCTGCATTTTCGGGGATTGGGACAACAACGGCTGGTGTTAAAGGCTGCGTGTGCGGTTGTTGTCGAGGGGACTGCGGGGGAGTTTCGTAATCAGACGACGAGGGAGTCTCGTAATCCGACGACGACTCACTAGGGACTGTGTTTACACAGCATGCAACAACATAGTCCCTGTCGTAGTCCCTCACGTGGACGAGTCCAGAACAACCCCTTAGATGCACCCACTCCTGACATCTATTGCATCTCACCGAAGGTTGGATGTGGGTGAAGATTCGGATGTGACAAACTGAGCACAGACATATTGGTCCTGGGTTTTCCTCCGTCCCGGCTCGGACCAATAGAATTCGGAGCAGGCATTCCGGGATATCCTGCTCCCAATACAGAAAAACGAAACACATACGAACATGTACACACTGATCAAAGAACTTTTCAATGGAAATGTTATTATCGTTTCTATGGAAAAGTTGTTATCAAGCAACTATTCTTCGGAATTTTTTTTTTTGTTATCGAAAAAAATTTTTAAAGAAATGTATGCAACACGCTAAAGTGCAGTGCACATTGTCAGTTTTGAATGTAGATTTTTCGCAATTATCGATAACTGTCCAACAACCACAAAATAGTTTGTGGTCGCATGATGAATGACGAAACGAACTGCCACACTAGCAAGCAACCGCAAAACTGTAATTCAAAACTGACAATGTATACCCAGGGGCCTAATTCTCGCATCCGTTATCGAGCGAGTTTTTGTTCGAAGACAAATTACGAACGATCGAAATTTTTGGATTCCCGTATACGATCGAAATTATTTAAAAAAGTTATCGATACATACTGTTATCGAACGGTGAAACATATGGCAAACACAAAATATTACAAACAAAGAAGATGTTGCGCGGCAAGTTTCTCGTAAAATGAAATGAAAACATGAAATTTGTATAAAATAATAGAAAATTGTGAAAAATTAAAAGTAATAGTGACTCCGAAATAAATTCCACTATGTAAAAATATAAAAATCTCATTCTGGCACTGGAAAATATATTTTTAATTTTTAAGAAACAGTCCCTTTTTGTCTAGTTTTTTACTAATTTTATTAGAAAAAGTCTTTAGTATGTGATTTTGATTGGTTTTATTGCAAAATGTTTCATTAAAGTTCGTTTTGTGCCACAAAAATAATCAGTTCGACAGCAAATGTGTGGCGGGCAGAAACTCGAAAGATTCCACTCGAAAGTGTATTCGACAACGGATGCCGTAATCCAAATACTGAAAATATCGATCGAAATAACTCGATCACGTATGCGAGAATTAGGCCCCAGCTTAAAGAGGGGTACACACGATCAGTTTTGACTGTCCGTTTTGCTCAAATAATCGGTTGCTTGCCAGTGTGGCCGTTCATTTTTGTAAGTCATCAGGCAACCACAAAATATTTTGTGGTTGCTGGACTGTTTGACATTTATCGACATTTCCGAAAAATCGACAGTCAAAACTGATTGTGTGTAGTCCGCTTAAGAAATGGGATGAAATTGGGCAGTTTTTCAAAGAGAAAGCAAATTATGGTAATGTGGACAGTGGGATTATAAAATTCTGGGTTTATATTTCTTCAAACATAGCTATTAACAAAGATATTTATACCTTACATATGTATGTGATGTATTACAAGATAATAAATTTCTTATGAATTCTTTTGGGCCAACTTAACAATAACACTTTTAACTTCGGTATAGTTTTGTAGGGCATATTCACCATTTTCACGACCATGACCTGACATTTTATAGCCACCGAAAGGCACTTGGGCACACAAAGCATTATAGGTATTAACCCAAACTGTGCCAGCACGTAGACCCTGGACAATATAGTTGGCCTTGTCAATGTCCTTGGTGAAGACAGCAGCTGCTAAACCATAGTCAGAGTTGTTGGCTCTTTCAATGACTTCATCGAGTTTCTTGAAGCGAATAATTTGTTGCACGGGACCAAAGATTTCCTCACGGGCAATTGTCATGTCATCCTTGACATCGGCAAAGACAGTGGGTTCCACAAAGTAACCGGGCAAACCTTGAGGACGATTACCACCAGCAACCAATTTGGCTCCCTGCTTCTTACCGGTATCAATGAGACCCAAAATCTTTTGCATTTGTTCCTCATTCACTTGGGGTCCTTGTTCAACATTCAAATCGAAGGGATTGCCGACGGTGCGTTTCTTGGCACGCTCAGCACTGCGCTCAACAAATTCATCATAGATTTTATCTTCAACAAAGGTACGTGAACCAGCACAACAACATTGACCCATGTTAAAGAACAAACCAAAGTGGGAAGTTTCAACGGCATAACTCATATCGGAATCGGCCAAGACAATGTTGGGACTCTTTCCACCCAATTCCAAGGTGACACGTTTCAAATTGGTATTACCCGAGGCCTGTTGGATCAATTTGCCCACTTCAGTGGAGCCGGTAAAGGCAACCTTATCGACATCCGTGTGATTGGCCAAAGCGGCACCGGTATCACCAAAACCAGGCAAAACATTGACAACACCCTCCGGGAAACCAGCCTCCTTAACCAATTGGGCAATGTAAAGGGCTGTCAAACTGGTTTGTTCGGCTGGTTTCAGGACAATGGTGTTGCCGGTGGCTAATGCAGGACCCAATTTCCAGGCCATCATCAAGATGGGGAAATTCCAGGGGATGATTTGAGCGCAAACACCCACAGGTTCGTGACGGGTGTAGGCGAAGAAATCACCATCCATGGGTATGGTTTTGCCATGGTTTTTATCCGCCCAACCGGCAAAGTAACGCAAATTCTTAATGGACATGGGCAAATCGACATTGTAGGACATGGCGAAAGGTTTGCCGTTATCCAAGGTTTCCAAACTCTACAAAAAGAAATAAAAATTACTAAAGATATGTCGCACTAATATTCCTCACAAGTACTTACAGCCAAGTAGACAATATCACGTTCCATGAGATCGGCCAAACGATTGATCAGCACACCACGTTGGGAGGCATCCATGCGGCGCCAAGGGGAACCCAATCTAGAAATTAAAGGTTTTTTAATATGGATTTCAAAATATTTTAAGAGGAAAAACTCACTTAAATGCATTTCTGGCAGCCTGTACAGCCAAGTTGACATCTTCCTTGCCAGCGCATTGGATTTCTGCAATCGATTTTTCAGTCGAAGGGTCAATGGTTTCAAAAGTTTTACCCGATTTGCTTTTGTGCCATTCGTTGTTTATGAAAAGCTAAAACGAAAAAATCGAATTAGTAAAATATTCCATCACTACAAAATGTTTACATTAAGTTTCGCTATGGATGCATGACTGTAATAATTCCGCTTGTTTTTGTTATGTTTACATATTTCAATATAAATAGGTACGATTTGCATATCCCGCCTTACTTTTCTTGATAATCGTTCGAAATTGACACTCTCCATTGTTCGGAAACAACATTTGCAAAATATTATCACAATAAAATTTACTGATAAGCGAAAAAATTGAAGTTGATAAACATGGATTAAGTGAGGAATATTGTACAAGTGATTGTACTACAAAAATACAAGAGTGCAAATATACACAATGCAGCCTGGCTGAATAAAGTTTTCTATAGGAAAACTTCCCATTCAGCCCGGGTGAATAAAGGGCTGACTTCCGAAACGTCAGTTGCTTTGTATTCGCGCATGAATAAAGTTTTCTATAACAAAACTTCCCATTCAGCCTGGCTGAACACAGTTTTCTATAGGAAAACTTCCCATTCAGCCTGGCTGAATAAAGTTTTATTTAGGAAAACTTTCCATTCAGCCTGACTGAATAAACTTTTCATTGGAAAACTTCCCATTCAGCCTGGCTGAATACAGTTTTCTATGCTAAAATTTGCATTCAATGTGTTAAAAATGAAGTATTTACGCTTTAATGCAGAACAAAATATTTCTAAATACCCCTAATATGTTTAAGTTGTCGATCACATATTCCCTTTATTTCTTCTCAATACACACACATACCTCCGTATGTATACTTTGCTTTGTTCTACACTATTTGCATAGATAATTGAAATTTGTTTAAAGAAATCCCAAAAGACAATGTCATTGCAAACTTGAACATACAATGTATTCAAAATCAAAAACAGGTCTTCAGAATTATGCAGGGAATTGGCAAACAACACATGTATCATGTATTCATAGTGAGAATCAACTTGAATTCCTGTTTTATTAATTGTTCCCAAACAATTATACAATCACTCCAGAGAGATCAGGTATGGAACATTTAGTTCACATGTACTATTCTCAGTACCAATGTGCAGAATTCGGATTCATATTTTGACAAATTTTAAATTTTAATAAATAAATAAAAAATTTTACCGATATCTTCCTATGAATACCTAAAATGATACAAACTTTGATCCAATTTATAGGTCAATATCGAATATTGATTCACTTCAATTGGATTTCCTATAAAGGCCAAACTGCTATAAATATGAACTGGAACTGCAATGGAGTTGACATTTGAACCTTTGCGTCCAGTTTGGTGCCCCCTTATCACCAAATACTTCTTCTGATACGATAAAAGATTGACAGATCGAATAAGTTGGTCCAGAACTGGATGTTGTATTCCTTTTGTAAATTATAGTACATTAATATATAACCGGATTTAACAAACCAACTGGGTTTCAAATGTCAATTCCTTTGCGCATACGTCAAATAAATCTTCATTAAGAAGGTTAACCCTGCAAAAGGCTATAATATAAACATGGCCTTACTTGTTGAAATTTACACTTTGCCCGTTTACTAAATTCCCTCTCTGGTACAATTTCAAAACATTTGTTTCAATTCCCATCCCTATCGGTCGGCTATCAACCTCTTGAGCACTTTGTTGTTATCTCTTCTCGTTGGCGAACTTACGAAATTCCTAGCTAATAACGCACTAACAAAAACATGTATTTTATTAAAATTTCAATATATTATTTTAGAACTTACCCCAGTATACAAAATATCAGGATTTGTATTTGGTTCAGGCATAGCAGCATAGCCAGCCTTGGCATTGGTGCTAGGCAAATTTGCCGCTAAAATTCTTCCAGAATTTTTCAATAAATTTGTTGTTCTTAATAAGCGTAACATTTTCTCTATTCAAAAACTATTAAAACCACGAGAATAAAGCAATGCACACGCAACAAACGAATGACGACTGACTGATACGACCGGCCGGCAAACAGAAAAAATAAATAAATTCGCGAAACAACGTCGTCCGTCCGTCCAACTAGTATAACATAGAGTTGTATAGTTCATGAACGAACTAGTTCAATTGAACGATTCATTGAAAAGAGCGTATGAACTAGATCAGTCGATAAGTTCAATAGTTCACACAATACATAAAGTGACGGCGTCGTCTATGTTAAGGGATGCCTTCGTAATGTGATCAGTTTGTTTATGTTTTGGATCAAGGTAAATGGAATAGACTTCTACAAAAACATGAGACATAACATATTACATATGCTCTGTTCCAGAACCTGCAAGAAGCTACTAATTTTTACTACGATAACATTTTTTCCTTTATGTTATCGATAAAAATAGTAAAAATTAGTAGATTCTTGCAGTTCTGGAACAAACCAAATATGTCGAATCCATTACCTATTGAATCTGCATTGGATAGATAAAACGGGAACAAAATAAAAAGAAACACACACGCACGAAGCTTTTTCGCAATGACAATTTCTACACACACAACATAAGATTTTTTGCCAGCCACCTAAATGAAGGATGTTTTTTTTTCTAAAATTAATTAATCTTTCTTTAAGAATGCAATAAAACTATGTAAATGTAATATTTATACCCTACACCACTATGTGTAAAGGGTATTATAAGTTTGTTTTGGGGAAAATTCATGTAACACCGCGAAATATTCGTCGGAGACCCCCAATGTGGTATACCAATCTTCATATCTCGGCGAGATAAAGCGATTTTGAGATGTGTGTCCGTCCGTCCGTCCGTGTGTCCGTCTGTCCATTATAAATTGTAATCAAACTCCAGGCCGCAATTATGGACCGATCGTCACGAAATTTGGTATGGAGGTCGGTTTCACATCAGAATAGATCGCTATTTTAATTGGTGATGATCGTAAAATATTTAGCGGGTGAAATGGACCAAAAACATAATTTTTATCCGATTTTGTAGCTGCTCTGTAGTTCGCAATAATAGTCCGATCGCCTCGAAATTTTAAATAAGGTAAGAGTATATGACAAAGAAGAAGTTTGCAATTTGAGATGGCGATCAGATAATATTTAGAGGGTTAAATGGACCACAACTTTTGTGTGAAAATTGTGAAAATTTTTAATAAACAGCTTATATCTTTGTTCCTGAAAGACACAATCGCCACTCGTGAGTTATATCCGGAAGACGATCTCTTGACCTTTCAATTGATGTCAATTATGTTGATGTACGTGATCAGATAACAGTGTTACAGCCTAATATATCCAGTTTTTTGTTTGCAGTGTAATCAGAAACCCACTAGAGGTCGCAATTATAGCTTAATAGTCACGAAATTTTGCACGAGGTAAGAGTATAGATTGCAGAAAATGCCTATAATTTTGCATGATGATCTGATATTATTTAGCGGTTGACATACACCATTACTTTTGTATGAAAAATACACAAATTTTATTTTTGGTTCATATTTTGATTCCTGGAGGGCATATACCGGCAAAGTAGCCTACACATGGAATAATAACTACTGACCTTTCTTCTGATGCAAATTGCAATAATGTGTCTGCTAGATAACCCACCTACTGCCTGATATATAATGTGTTTTGTGCAGAGAACCACAATTTCCTCCCATGCTACAAATTGTCTCTTTCATGACAGAGAAATTTTCAGTTCAGTTGTCAAATTGGATTTTTATACAAATATTGCAACATGGGGTCGCCTCGCCACCTATTTTATACCTCAGGATTTAGGGTAAAGGGGATACAAACAAAATACGACCAAATATGTGTCTCATCGAAATATTGGTTTTAGACTCAAGAATATTTGGACGAAATTCGTCCTGTCCGTTCATCTGTCTCTCTTAATGTCTAGCTGGCTGGTGTGCACGGTAACTCTCGAACGGATCTACCGATTAGAACCATACTTTATATATCGTAATATTTTGCCCAAACGTTGTTTAAGTTGGAATGAAGGCTATGTCGGTCCACATCTCCCCCAAAAAAGTTCAAATTTGTTTTCGAAAAATTGTGTGAACGATAACTAGCGAAGTGAGCAATCGATTTGCTCCAAGCTTTCCATATATTCCTTTCAGATATAGATCAGATAAGACTATATCGGAGAAATTTAAGAGTCCTCTCGAATCGTTTTGAATTTTTTCAGCATATTGTACGTGCGCCGCAAATCCGCAAGATAACTCCCAAGGGGATTTTCTGATTGGTCGAAACTTTACACATCGTATTATTTCATCCAGTTATGTGTCAGGTTGGAATACAGACTATATCGGTCCGTCCTTCGAGTACTTCCCACACATAATTTGGGAAAAGTGCAGTTTGAGGACCCGTATCGGATCTATTTGATCATTATTTTCTCTTTTTTTTTAAAAGAAGAATGCTCTTTTTACGGTCCCTATTCTGGTCCCTTTCCCGGGGTAAGTCATACTTCCTGAGATTATAGTCCAGAAGTTCCAAAATCCCCTGCCGGCTCCAACTAAAATTACAAATCTGAAAAAATAATTCTCAAACTTTTCCAAACTCAGAAGTTAGCTTACTAAAATTGATTTGTATAGCGCCATATTACGATACCTACAGATTCCACGTATTTTGAAGCAAACTCGTGTTACATCTTCTATCTTCTTTACTGTATAATTGAACATGAATAATTTTGGGATTTATAAATTTGTTTGCATGCATGTTTTTGAATTTCTATTCATTGTTATTTATTTCTACCGGTATAAAATATATTTTTGATATCACAATATATTATTTTCGAATATTTTTTAGAAATGTAAAATTTATGTATTTTTCCGCAAACATCCCAGTAAAGACAAGGGAGGCTTCTCTTATATCAATGGATTAATATTAAGTTATTGATATGTGACATATTTTTTATCGCCGAGTCCGAACGGCGTGTCCTAAGTTGCCACTTGTAGAGACGTTTTTCATGGCTGAAATACTCAGGAAATATCGCCAACATTATTAAGGGTATTTTGTAACCGTAGACAATTTGATGGGAATCGAACCCGGACATCCAGCGTGCAAGGCGGTTGCACATAACTAATTCCTACAAGTTGTGGTGTAGGGTATCACATGGTCGGCCCCGTCCGACTATAGCCTTTGCTTACTTGTTTTGTTATGGAGTAGTTAACCCAGCAAAATGTTTGCTTCCAAAGATGCAGTTAAATGATATGTACAAGTGATCTGGATGTGCATCAAATTATGCATTTTCACTGATGATTTTTACAAGAGCGTGACTACTGAAAGATGCACTCCAAAGCACTGCATTTTAACTAACCCTTTGGCACTGCATTTTAACTGACCCTTTGGCATTGCATTTTAACTAACCCTTTTGCACTGCATTTTAACTGACCCTCTGGCACTGCATTTTAACTGACCCTTTGGCATTGCATTTTAACTAACCCTTTGGGGTAGAATAGGAGGCAGTCCAAAGCACGTGTTTGGTACAGGCATTCTGCGGAAATTGTGCAAGCCATTACAAAATATGCCAGAACAAATAAAATGCATTTATTATTTGTGCAAAACAAAAATATTAACAACTTTATTACATTAACACAAATTATGAAAATTCTCCATTGAATTCAATCGCAAACATGCGTGTTTCCTCCGCTTGCATTTGTTCCAAGCTTAACTGTTTTTGCTTCATTTGCTAAATGGGTTGTCTTCCCATCACCAGTTAAGATTTCGACACGTACTCCAACAGCACTCCATTCGGAAATTTTCTTCTGGTGAGTTGCCGGAAAAATGTTCACAAATTAAATATTATTTAAATATTATTCAGTTTGTATTAACAATAGGGATAGGTAAGTCGACTTTCGATTAATCGATTAGTCGACTTTTTGCAGTTAAAAGTCTAAAAATCGTGGTCGACTTTTGGCTGGAGGGAAAATCGCATAATCGATTATTTTGTGATCGATTTTCGAGTTTGCCCATTGTGTGCTGACTTGGCGGTTTTACAGTTTTGGCGGTTTTACATTTTCAAAAGAAAACTCGAAAATCGACGAATAATCGATTTGCTGTGGTTATGAAAAAGTCGAAAGTCGAGTTTTATGATAAGTGAAATAATCGCCAGACCAAAAAATCGCATTTTTAGTTTTAGACCAAAATCGAAAAGTCGAAAAATCGATTATTGCTTTCCATTACCTATCCCTAATTAACAAATGTTTGGACATGTTAACACGCTTATCTCTTTTTGGAAAATGAAAGCCGCTGCCTGTAGAGATGTACAATCTGATTTATGTACATATAGGGATCTCTAACAACTGCTAATAAAATGTAGCGAACGGAGTGCCTTTTTCACGACTCCGTTTGGACTGCATCCGGATGCTGTTAAATTGTGAGGAATTGGAGTGCCTTTTTCACGACTCCGTTGAACTGCATCCGGATGTTGTTAAAATGTGACAAGTGGATGTGATTCTTTGGATTGCATCCAAATGCGGTTAAAATGTGAGGACTGGAGTGCCTTTTTCACGACTCCAGTTGAACTGCATCAAAACATGCCGTGACAGAACTAGTCCACATTGCACTACTTCCAATTTATTTTGCTGGGTAAATTATATTATCCTTTTGTTTGTTTGTATTTGGTGTATGTATGCGTTTTCATAAAACGACCGATTAAGATTGAACTGGACAGTGAACTATGAACTAGATTACTGACCTAGTTCAGTTTAAAGAGCTGAGCTATTGAACTAGATCTTTCAAATGAACTAGATTGTACAACTCTAGTATAACATGCGAAAAAAGCTTTTAGTGATGAGATTTCTGCAAATCGTACGAAAATTGTTACCAGTGGAAATTGTATTATATTGAATTGTCGGAGATGGGTGTTAATAAAGGCATTTAAGATTCAAAATTTTAATTAATTATTTTATTTAAACATTTGTAATAATTATTACAAATTATCGAGTACGCAGACAGGCATATAATTACCTAAACAAAAGTTTTTATTTGCCAGAAAATTGTAGCAAAAGTTCATTGACTGTCAGTTTTGACTGATGGTGTGTACTCCCCTTAACTATTTAATTTAAAAGCTTCACTTTCGTTTAAGTTAAAAAAAATTGGGATTCAAAGAACATAAACGGTAAAACAGCAGTGTCATCCCTATTTTGCTTTTTGAATGTGTGTTGCAAACAGCTGACTACACGTTGAGCGAAAGCTTTTTAAACCGTGAGAGAGCATACGAAGGATGAGTGTTGCCACATCACGTATTTTAAAACGAATAATGACCATTATTGGTCAATTAACAAAAAATTCACTAGAAATTGGAAAAATAACAGTTTTTCAGAGACTATCAATATTGTGAAGGTGGAATTAAGAGATATGGAATCCACTTTTCCCTTGTTTACTTATTTTGAAATGAAACCGATGACGACTCTATACATTGATAAAAGACAACGATTTGGAACATCGAACGTAAATACACCATACCAAGCCCGTAAAAAATTATTACAAGTCTGTAGGATAGTCGATGGTCAGACTAGCAAGGTTTCTTGAAACCAATTTCGTTAAAATTTCTTTTCAAGTTTCGTTAGTGTCCACACACGTTAACGTGAAATTTAAGATTTTTTCGTGTCCTCTTTATTTTACCATTCGCGTTTGTTGTGTTTCTCATACCAATAAAAA
This sequence comes from Musca autumnalis, assembly GCF_047663935.1. Lineage (NCBI taxonomy): Eukaryota > Metazoa > Arthropoda > Insecta > Diptera > Muscidae > Musca > Musca autumnalis. The sequence goes on from NW_027412088.1 coordinate 167,966,172, forward strand.
CAAAACAAACATAAATAAACTAAAAACAGCACAAAATAATTAACATTTATAATTAAATTAATATTAATACATAGTTAAATTTTCACTATTTCATTAATTTAATGTTTTTATTAAATCTTTTTATGCTTGCTTTGTTGTTAACGTTTGCTTGAGAAAATAAAAATGAAAGAAAATGGAAGAAAAAATCTTGCAACGAACAACAAGAAGAGGCAACACAACAAACACAGAAACCCATGTACATGGTTTTCTGTGTTTGTTGTGTTGCCTCTTCTTGATGTTCGTTGCAATTTTTTTCTTCCATTTTCTTTCATTTTTATTTTCTCAAGCAAACGTTAACAACAAAACAAGCATAAAAAGATTTAATAAAAACATTTGATTAATAAAAGAGTGAAAATTTAACTATTAATATTAATTTAAATATTAATGTTAATTATTTTGTGTTGCTTTTTAGTTTTTTTTACGTTTGTTTTGTTTTTATTGGTATGAGAAACACAACAAATGCGAATGGTAAAATAAAGAGGACACGCAAAAATCTTAAATTTCACGTTAACGTGTGTGGACACTAACGAAACCTGAAAAGAAACTTTAACGAAATTGGTTTCAAGAAACCTTACTAGTCTGACCATCGACTAATAATGCAATATAAGTCCCGGCCACACTAGAGTAATTTCAATGAAATTTTGACATGAAACTTTGCATTTTTGGGGAAAATGCATAATTTCAATGCATAAAACAACAAAGCAAAATTTCAGAACAAATGAAACCGTGTATCATTTGTTCTAAAATTTTTTTGCAATATTCGTATGAAACAAACAGACCGTTTTATTTTACATTTTCTTTACTTTCATGTCAAAATTTCAGTGAAATTACTCTTAGTGTGGTCCGGGACTAAGCTATCTTTTATTGGAATGAGCGAAGTTCGATGAAACAAATCCCTCCAATTAAAAAGAAATGGTGGTCATATTTTGTATTGGTTTATAATTGTATTAACGAACGGACAATGTCTGTGAGATTTAAAGGCCATGAGATAAGCCTGGCCGTAATACAATGCTATGCCCCCACAAAGGATGCATCGGAACTACACAAACAATACGAAACTCACAGGATTTTATCTAAAATAATCAACCGATTTAGCTAACAATTTAAATATAACGATCTCTACGATTCAAGTATCTCCTTACCAAAAATTGTCAATATAAGTCCACATCTTGATATAGCCCCCATATAACGGTACCTCCCATTTAAAGATTTTTAAGGTTCTGGCCCAATTTTTGAACCAAATTGGCTGAAAATTGACATTTTGGGATCTTAGTGAGACATCCCTGCAAAAAAGTCTTAATCTAGGTCCTCGTTTTGATATAACGGTACCGCCGCTACCGCCGCTTTAAGGTTATAAATTGAAATATATATGCATTTTTTGTAACTCTTAAAAATAAAAGATCTCCATTCGATAAAAATCTCCTTCTATTTTCATAGCTCTATCTTTATCCGTGTTCCGGCCAGCAGCTGCCACTCAGTCCCCCAACATCATCAACAACATCCCCCAACCATGCATCCTTTTTGCAATTTAATTGCAATGGACTCCAAGGTAAGATGCAGAAAATAGTGGATTTTATGATGGTTATATGTAGACAGCGGAATCCTAAGCAAATGCATATATGGTTAGGATGGTCGTAGAGAAATTCAGATTAGACAGAAACTCGTTTTATCACAAAATAAAACGAATTAGGCCCAGAAATTTTTGCATATTGTGCATATTTTGACATATTTGCATAAAATATGCATATGAAAAACATATGCAGGTATTTGTGGCCTGAATATACCACCGAAATGGCCGAAATTTGGTATTAGGTCTTCGTTGGGGGTATGAAACTATACATCTAAAATGTGTCCGCGTAGGTCCACCTCTTCTTATAACCCCCATAGAACGGTACCTCCCGATTTCCGATATTTTGAAGTTTGTGGCCTCAACATCGCACTGAAATGGCTGAAATTTGATATTTAGTCTTCGTTGGGGGTATAAAACTTTCCACTTGAAATTTGTCGGTATAGGTCCACGTCTTCATATAGCCCTCATTGAACGGTACCTCCCGATTTTCGGTATTTTGATGGTTTTAGCCTCATTATCACACCGAAATGGCTGAAATTTGGTACTTAGTCTTCGTTTTTTGGTTACGTCCACGCCTTTATACAGCCCCCACAGAACGGTACCCCCGATTTTCGGTTTTTTGAAGGGTTTGGCCTCATTATTCCACCGAAATGGCTGAAATTTAGCACTAAGTCTTCATTGGGGGTATAAAACTTCATAGGTCCACGTATTCTTATAGCCCCCATAAAACGGTACATCCCGATTTTCGGTATTTTGAAGGTTGTAGCCTCAATATTCCACAGAAACGAAATGGCTGAAATTTAGCACTAAGTCTTCATTGGGGGTATAAAACTTCATAGGTCTACGTCTTCTTATAGCCCCCATAAAACGGTACATCCCGATTTTCGGTATTTTGAAGGTTGTACCCTCAATATTCCACAGAAACGACTGAAATTTGGTATTTTGTTTTCGTTGGGTATAGGTCCACGTTCAGTATAGGTCCACGTCTTCATATTGCCCCCATAGAACGGTACCTCCGGATTTCTGGTATTTAGATGGTTGTGGCGTCAATATCCCTCCGGAATGGCTGAAATTTCATATTAAGTCTTCCTTAGTACTAAAAAGCTTTTCACTTAAAAGAACGATACCTCCAGATTTTCGGTATTTTGAAGGTTGTTGCTGTGGTTATACATTTCTCTATTTTATTGACTTGTCTGAAGAGAATTTTAAACAGAAAAATTTTACACACAAAAATTTGTGTACCTATTACCAGTGGGTTTATTAAATCCGGTTAAGTGCAAACGGGGTATGTTTGAGTAGCAGAAAGGTCGTTCCGAGAGTTCATCGCAGCTCAGCCGTTACCTTCTGGTCAAATACCAGAATTTAGACCAAATTTCCCAGCAGAGGCCAAAAAAATAAGCTTGATGAGCTGCGTCGAACCAATTTTAGTGACCCCAGAGTTAAGGCATCGCTACATAAGTAAGTATGGCCTTCTTGCTTAAGTCATTTCTGGTAAAAGAAAAACATAAGCAAGAAAGCCAGCCGCTTACGTACCAAGACCTTTAGGGAGCTGGCACTGGAAGTTAGTACCAAGCGACCAACCGGTAAGTACAAGCGAAACAAGTAGCTAAATCATCTGCAGAGTTACAATATTGGATTCGGAATAAGTGAATTGGAGGCAATGGTTATGTAAGTCTCTCTCGAGCCTTGGGAAGAAGGAAGATATGTCCTCAGTCACGTTTGGCGAAGATACGCTGACTGATCCGAAGAAGTGCGCAAGTTATTTTAATCAACAATTTGTCGATCCCCTTGGAATAGCATGAATAAGAGAAGAAAGAGAACATAGTCGCATTAGGCCCTTTCCTGACGATGAGAAACATCCTTAATTTACTTAATTAATTCTCTTTCGAGTTGAGCTTTCCTCAATTTAAAATGGATGGTTCGCTCCCTGATGTCAATTATGAAAGGCCTTTTTCCACGCGGGGAATATGCAAATATCAGCCACTAAATCTAAGGTCACTCTGTTCAGAATTCCGACCACTAACTACCCAAGATTCTAGGGATCACACTCGTCGTCCGCGCATACCACAGATATCTGCGACAAGCTGAGATGTAGGAACAAGATCTCTGTCTGAAAGTGAGTTTTTTGATTAATGGGTTCTCGTGCCAGTACCTTCCTCCATCTTTGACTCATCTGTATATATTGCCAGAACGTCCAGAGGAGAGTTACCTTCAGCCCAAATGCCCCTAATGTAAAAATTTGGGGATAATGAGTCAAACATATAGAAGATGGGCATACAATCTTTCGCGACCCCTATCGTTTGATTAATGCTGACTATCAATCAAGATTAAGACCTTCGTATGGCCAATATGTAAAATCCGCCACAATCCTGACTCTAGGAACGTAAAAGCCTTATCGCAATCTGAAGCTGGATCAGGATATGCAGCGGTTGGAAATTCAGGATCATGTTCAAGGCGGCCTGGGGAGTGACTTTGATTGCGCGGCAATCAAAATTAACGCAGATCTATGCATACACGATATTTTGGACAGTAGGTTACGATGGCCTTGTGGTCTAAGTCTGCAATAAGGTATTCCTTTTCCACGTCAAGCGATGGAACAGCTTGCCAGTTGTACCTTGCATAAGGTCAGCCAGGGTTGGTAAAAATGTGTCACTTAAAAACACTGCTACATCATCAGCATAGGCCGCCACCTTGGTTTTCAGCTGGTCGAAACACACAAGAATTTAGTAGAGGTGAGAGAACCAAACCTTGATGTAAGCGTCATCGTCTTTAATAGAAAGGAAGTTAGATAAGGATTGGTTTTTAGGGAGTTTTTTACACGCCTTCCTCGCTTAGTGGATGTCACCTTTACCTGTTTCCATAACCGAGTTTGTGTAGGCATCTCAATCGGTACTGATTTTCGTCTTACTGGCTTTATTAAAGGAATTCCTAGCTGCTTTACGAACTGTTTATTTCACCAAACAGTCATCATAACAAGTCAGGAGAGTATTGGTTAGGAAATCCACAGTTCCCTCAACTCCTTGCAAGCAAAAATAACAAAAATATTCTGAAATTACTTCAATTAAGAAAATTTAGAGTTTACTTCACATTTATTCCATTACATCTATGTTACTACTGCCCTTCGACAAGCTTCAATATATTGATAATTAATAAGGAGGAATACAATAAGAGAATCTCTATGAAAAATACTCTGTTATACTGATAGAAATATGCTATACATTTTACAGCGACAGTTTTAGTATATTAGCCGTTTTCAGAACTTAATCTGCATTCAATTTACGGAATGAACCTTCCATGCCAAATAGGTATTCAAAATCTACCGGTTTACCAGTTTTTATTCATTTAATCATCTGCGAAGTAGTTAGTATACTCCAGGAATTTCATATGCCATTATTCGATGATTTCTGGTACTGAACCATGTTCACCACCATATCCTTTCGGTATATATTTAAGGGGAATTTTTTCGTACATTTTCTCTGTATTGGAACAATAGATGTTCATCTGAAAATATAAACAGTATTTAATAATCCGCAATTAGAGCCCATTCACAACACATACCCTATCCACTTGTTTTTTAGGTATCATTGGCTTAGGCATATTTAAGAAAGATTCAAATATTGATGGAGCATTAATGACATGCGGTGCAAAGGCCTTCTCCGAATACACGTTCATTTTCTTAATTCGACTCTGGTTAACTTGGAAGAAATGTTCCTTGTTCAATCCGCTGGTTGCTCCTGAATTCAGTCCTTTAAAGCTTGATTATCATCATTGACACGCCCAGGATCTTCATTAAGTTCTTCGATTGCAATTTATTGGTGGTAATGGTCGAACCATGATAATTTCTTATCCAATACAAATAGGTCGTGGTTTGTGGCTCTTTCTTTGTACCACTGATATGTGTGTATTGTTTTCAAATGGACGCTAAAGTTAGTAGCGACTAATCAAACGACATGTTGGATATCAATTGATAAGGCGTTATGCGATTTTATTTCGTTTGAAAACACTAAAATTCTGATAAGATTTCAATTATTTTGCCGAGTCATAATGTGGCTGAAGTTAATAGACTTTGGTGTACCCTGCTTTATAATGAATGGGATGGCATGTAGACATACAATGGTATTAAACTGTGATTGGAACCTGTTTGGCATTAGCTGCAAACACTTCAGAAACACAATGGAAGTTAAGTAAAGTTCAACACTGTTTCCCCAAATAAATATCGAGAAATTACTTCAATTATAACCAGTTAATTAGTGATATAGGGGATGAAAGAAACCAAAGGAACTGTTCTGACCGGCTTTAATATAGCAAAGCCTAGGACTCTCCCTGGTTTTTCTCAAGCGCACAATAATTAAACCACAGAAGCTGATGAGTTACCAGGTGCTTAAGACTGTAGGCCAAGTTGATATCGACGCTTAATGCGTCCATAGAACTCGGGCCAACTGTAGAAGTTGGTACCTACAATTTTGAGGTTGTTAAAGGTCACAGTGTAGATGGAGGGAGGACGTCACAGGCAAGGTCACGCAGGAGCTGTGACAGTGACATAAATACCTGAGGTGAGCCCATATTCAATTTTTTTTAAGTATAGTTTAGGTTATTGATATATACAAGGACGACTGTGAGATAAAGAATTGGAGGGTCTTTCAGTTAGCCACACGTCGCAAAACAGCTCGAAAATCTTATAATAACTGTACTGATTGGATATATAGAGGTATTAAATGAAGCGGCCAAGTCTCGAATGATAATGATTTCAACTCCATAGGTGTTATAAGACGGAGAGACGGTTCGTGGACTTACTCTGTTTTAGAGACTCTCGATCTACTATCAGAGGTTCGCTTTATTTGTTGCGCGGACTTTGATGGTGTTCTCCCTACAATAAGCCTCCTAATGGGATATATAGAGGGAGTAAATGAGCTGCCAAGTCTCGAAAGATAGGCATTTATTCATAGGTGGTATTGAATGGAGCGACGGTTCGTGGACTTAATCTGATTTAGAGACTCTCGATCTACTATCAGGGGTTCACGTTGCATGTTGCGCGGACTTTGATGGTGTTCAGCCTACAACAGCTGAAGGCCTGCGTACATAAGCTGCTTTGCCTGGTTGCCTTGCTTTCCTGCTTCATTTCTGACATAATAAAAATAGAAGAATAAAGAAGGCCGATCAAATTTCAAACTGTGTGGCCCTTTTCCTTTTTATTCTTTTATCAGAAGTAAGCAAGGTAAGCAGGCAAGGCAGCTTATGTACGCAGGCCTTTAGAGATAAACTAGTCTCCCAAGACTTCAATGGGCGATTAAACACTTTCAGAATGCAGCGAATCCGGTTTTAAATAATCTCGTGGAGATTTTTAAGACATGTCTTCGCTTCTCAAACATACCCGGTTATGGAAAGAGGTAAAGGTGACTTACAACCCCAAAGCAGGGAAGCTGATTCTCACATTACCTAAATACTATGGTCTTCCTTTCTATTAAAGACAATGGAAAGTTTACTGGATCTGAAAGTTAGGGCAGAATTAGATATCAAACAGATCATTAGATCTTAGCACTCCTACATGAAGGGCAAATCCTTGGCAACCGTCCTACCTGGTTATTGGACACGTTAAGAAGAATATGGATGATTCAAACTTCACCCTGGCGGCTTTTCTCGAAATGGAGGAGGCCTTCAATAATATAATAACAATTGCTCCACAAACATTCCAGAAAGGTCGAGGGAGACTTCTCTTATATCAATGAGTGTACCCCAATTCATATTGGCTCAATGATATGGGATCTAATTTGTATTGCCGAGTCCGAAGACACAGCTTAAGACACCGCTTTTAGGGACTTTTTAATGGCTCAAATACTCAGGAAATGTCGCCAACATTACACCGATGGGTATTTTGCTATCGTTGAAACGGAGATGTTGTCTGACCTAGGAATCGAACCACGGACGTTTAGCCTGCAAGGCGGGTGTGCATACCATTGCACCACGGTGGCACCCGGAGGCTATCAATAATGTGAAGCTTAATTCCATCCATACTGCTCTCACGTACGTAGGATTTTCCTCCATCATTGTGGAGGCACACCTCAGTGGGGTTCCTTCACTTCTAATCCAGTTTATGGTGATAAACCAACTGAAAACTAAGGTGGTAAGTTATGCTGATGATGTTGTAGTGCTGATTAGCGGCAAAGTTTTACAAACCCTGTCTGACCATATGCAAGGTGCTCTGATACAACTATCAAGCTGGACCCACGAGAATTGTCTTGCAGTCAACCCGAAGAAGAGGAACTCGTGTTATTAACCAGAATACGCAATCAGTTTTGGACTGGGACTTTGGACTTCGTTACAATCCTGCATCATCGACTGACATGGAAAAGGAATACCGAGGAAAACTGCATTGGAAAAACTTGGGAACTCAGAGCACAAGTCAGACACTGGCTATGTGTAACCGTGAATCTGCCCATCATAACCTAGAGTGGACTTTTCTGGTGGCAAGCACTTGGAAATAATAGTCTGTTTTTATTATAGCCTTTTGACGGGTTAACCATCTTTATGAGGATTTACTTGACGTATAAGCAATGGAATTGATATTTGAAACCCAGTGAGGTTATTAAATCAGGTTATATGTAAAGGTACTCTAAGGTGCTACTGCTCAAGCTTTCAAGTGTACGAATGAGCTCCTCAGATCGCTTTGAACGTGATCCTGGATTTACAGCCTATGGATATCCTGAACCAGTTTCAGACTGGGTGGACGGCTTTTAGGCAACGAGAGTCAGGAATGTTATTGGGACATGCGAAGGTCTTAAGCTTAATTGATAGTCAACTTGAATTAGACGACAATTTTCGCATAAGCGATTAAGTATATCCCACCTAAATTAGAATCTTGGTGGGAGAACAACAGCATTTAGTACTGCAGGCTGTGTGAAGATTTGGAAGAAACTGAAACCTCTGTCTGTTTCCTAGACTGGCAGTCAATAGACTAGGGCTGTTTGAAGTGCATGAGATAATATCCCAGCAAAATGTTTGCCTCCAAAGATGCAGTTAAATGATATGTACAAGTGATCTGGATGTGCATCAAATTATGCATTTTCACTGATGATTTTTACAAGAGCGTGACTACTGAAAGATGCACTCCAAAGCACTGCATTTTAACTAACCCTTTGGCACTGCATTTTAACTGACCCTTTGGCATTGCATTTTAACTAACCCTTTTGCACTGCATTTTAACTGACCCTCTGGCACTGCATTTTAACTGACCCTTTGGCATTGCATTTTAACTAACCCTTTGGGGTAGAATAGGAGGCAGTCCAAAGCACGTGTTTGGTACAGGCATTCTGCGGAAATTGTGCAAGCCATTACAAAATATGCCAGACCAAATAAAATGCATTTATTATTTGTGCAAAACAAAAATATTAACAACTTTATTACATTAACACAAATTATGAAAATTCTCCATTGAATTCAATCGCAAACATGCGTGTTTCCTCCGCTTGCATTTGTTCCAAGCTGATTTGTTTTTGCTTCATTTGCTAAATGGGTTGTCTTCCCATCACCAGTTAAGATATCGACACGTACTCCAACAGCACTCCATTCGGAAATTTTCTTCTGGTGAGTTGCCGGAAAAATGTTCACAAATTAAATATTATTTAAATATTAAATATTATTTAGTTTGTATTAACAAATGTTTGGACATGTTAACACGCGTATCTCTTTTTGGAAAATGAAAGCCGCTGCCTGTAGAGATGTACAATCTGATTTATGTACATATAGGGATCTCTAACAACTGCTAATAAAATGTAGCGAACGGAGTGCCTTTTTCACGACTCCGTTGAACTGCATCCGGATGTTGTTAAAATGTGAGGAATTGGAGTGCCTTTTTCACGACTCCGTTGAACTGCATCCGGATGTTGTTAAAATGTGACAAGTGGATGTGATTCTTTGGATTGCATCCAAATGCGGTTAAAATGTGAGGACTGGAGTGCCTTTTTCACGACTCCAGTTGAACTGCATCAAAACATGCCGTGACAGAACTAGTCCACATTGCACTACTTCCAATTTATTTTGCTGGGATCTCTCTTTTATTTGTACTTCATACCCCTGTTAACTTATTACTAGACAGCGGAATCCTATGCAAATGCATATATGGTTAGGATGGTCGTAGAGAAAATCTGATTAGACAGAAACTCATTTTATCACAAAATAAAACGAATTAGGCCCAGAAATTTTTGCATATCGTGCACATTTTGACATATTTTTACATGTGACATATTTTTACATGAGCATATGCAAAAATATATACAAGGATTTGTGGTCTAAAAGTCACACCGAAATGGCTGAAATGTGGTATTAAGTTTTCATTAGGGGTATGAAACTTTACACCTGAAATTTGTCCTTATGGGTCCACGTCTTCATATAGCCCCCATAGAACGGTACGTCCCGATTTCCGATATTTTGAAGGTTGAGGCCTCAACATCACACATTTTGTATAAAGTCTTCGTTGGGAGTATAAAACTTTCCATGCTGAAATTTGTCGGTATAGGTCTACGTCTTCATATAGCCCCCATAGAACGGTACCTCCCGATTTTCGGTGTTTTGGAGGTTGTGGTCTCAATATCCCTCCGAAATGGCTGAAATTTGGTATTAAGTCTTCCTTGGGGGTACAAAACTTTCCACCTGAAATTTCACGATATAGGTCCACGTCTTCATATAGCATATGCAAAAACTTATGCATTTTGCATATGTCATATGTTTCGATTGCAATTTAATCAGAAGCCAAAAATATGCCCCAAAATTTGATATGAATCGGACCAAAAATAGGGGTTGCATAAAATTCCGCTGTCTACTTATTACAGGAGCCTACATCTTTCCTGACCTTCTCCCCTAGGTTGCCCATTGCCTTTTAGTCAGAAATGAATAAAGCCGGAATGCCATTCCGTTTACGTACCGAGGCGTTATAGCCCACGTTTTAAAAGTTCCACACTTCTTACCATCAATAAAAATATCCAGAAATTACTTCAATTAAAATCCAGTTAATCTACATGACAAATTTGTGAAACTCCCTGGGGGTTTTAATGGACTTTCAACTATATCGATCGTTCTGACATATAAAAGACTGCATACACGCAGAAAAATTTATGTTAGAAATATGTTTGGATCCAAACAACCGGTTGCAAACAAATATATGTTTGCAAATTTTGTAACATATCTCAATTTGATATGTTTGGGTAAAACATATTTTTTATGTTAGAACATTTTTTTCATGGGTGCACAATGGTCCCAAATCCAAATTCTTTTTGTAAATATTATGAAAGTACTCATTAACAGCTTCCTGATTCATAATAACTTTGGTCTCACTTCTATATATTTATGCAGCGACGCAATACAACAAAAATTGTATATTTTACAGCACAAAGTCCGTTTTATTTTTACATAAAAAGTGTCAACTTTGGTACTGCGCCAATCAACGAATACTAACGTTATTTACAAAAACTAATTATTTTCAGATGACTTGAGGTGTTTTTTATTATTCTGTGCAAAAAAAGTTAAAATTTCGAAACTTCAAAAATAGGGTTTTGGCCAAAAATTTCCTTATTGAAACCTATGTGGGGTGGAGAGAGGATGTTTGTCAACGAGAGTAATAACAGTGCTCTCGCGGCTGTGGAATGCTGTTTTATAATGAAGAGTTGTGTGTATTGCAGAGCGAGGCAGAGAAATTTTTTGGATCTCCCTTGTGCTCTCAATGAGCGTAAATTTGTTGTTGCTCGCAACGTGTTAGCATCTACACAGGCTGTGAGCGACAACCAATTTACGCTCACTTAGAGCACATGGGCTCTCTTGTGAGTCACAATGCCTTCCCCTGGTGTATTGTATAATAGAAGACGTAGAAGGGAAGAAGGGGGCTTTGGTGGTATGTATGCGACAAACTCGTGTGTTTCTTGTTTTGTTGTTGTTAACCAACTTAGCAGGCGAAAAAGAAAAGAAGAAATGACATGAATTATATTTTTTTATTTCTTCAGTGTTTTAGATGCCTTTGTAGAGTCAAGACGGTAAAGTGAGTGAATAAATCAGTGTTTTGTGTTTTCTTAAAGAAATTGTGCTTTTTAGTAAATTAAATGCCCAATACATTTTATAATTGAATCGGTCATAGGGATAGGTAAGTCGACATTCGGTTAATCGATTAATCGATTTTTTGCAGTCAAAAATCCAAAAATCGTAGTCGACTTTTGTCTGGAATGAAAATCGCATAATCGATTATCTTGTAATCGATTTACGAGTTTGACCATAGATTGTTGACTTGGTGGTTTTACACTTTTGTCGGTTTTACAGTTTCAAAAGAAAACTCGATAATCGACGAATAGTCGATTTTCTGCGGTTATGAAAAAGTCGAATGTCGAGTTTTAAGACAACTGAAATAATCGCAAGACCGAAAAATCGCATTTTTAGATTTAGACCATAATCGAATAGTCGAAAAATCGATTATTGCTTTCCATTACCTATCCCTAATCGGTCATAGAGAACGTTTCTGCGGCTGGAGAATAAAAGTTTGTATTTTTTGCGTTTCTCGGTCCTCTTAACGTACAAAGAGTTCCAGCTTGAATGTTATTGCATTGTTATTCGTGGAAGGAAAAGACAAATTACAGAAACGAGCATTTAATTGCCAGCAATGTTCAAGGTTTTTATTCACCCTGATCTCGGCAACGATATCCCCACACGCTCACGGTAACTAGCATTAACCTTATGGCCGGCTGCCAGCAAAAAAGCTGGTAAGTAAATGTTTGGAGCGAAGATGAGTGGATTTGTATTTTGATGTTGAATGTGTGCTGCTTGTTACAGGTCACCAAATCTCTGTCGAATCATTGGACACTGGTAGGGCCGTTGCATGTATTCTTCGTGTCTGCGGTGGCGGTATTCATCGCTGTGGTCCTGTGCTTTTGGTAACACATGCCGTGATGGTCGCCTCTACTAAGACATTTCGCAGTTGGAACAGGAAGGTCAGTATACCCAACGCCGCTACTATTTGCTATCTGCCTTTTTAATTGATGGCGTGTATGAATTTCCTTAGCAAAAAAGTTGCAAAAGTCCGAACAGGCTATTTTCCTCAGGCGCTTGAAGAACTGGACTGACATCCAAAAGGTGTACAAATCCCAACAATTCCGTGTTGGTCATGGTACCATACGCGACCGCCGTGGACCTCTCATCGAATACCACAAAGATTAATAGTTCCACCTTGAAGAAGGAATTGGCTAAGAACCATTTTGCTGTTGCAACCACCAAAACTGCTACCAACCGCGCTAAAACGCTATAGAACACGTGAAGCTAGAAAGAAGAAAGCCGCCAGTGCCCCCAAGATGTAAAATCTGTGTTTTGTATTATTTTTATTCTACAAAATATATTATAATATTTAAGAAAATCTATCTTTATTTTGTCTTTACAAAAATAAAAATCTTACAAGGAAAAACATATAGTGTTGTAGTCATTATACACGTCATTATATACATGATTATACGCTGGATCTTATTTGGGGAGTCATTTCAATATTTATCGTGCCAAACATCCAATTTAGTGTCACCGTATGATTTTTTGAGATTTGGGTCATGTTTGGGAGAAATGTTCCGATGTGCAAAGCCATTTATATTGGTCGCTGTAGGAGCTTTAAACTTTTTGAACAATTATATTTGAAAGCATAGACTTGATCACGAAACACATCATATCACTGTTAACAGGACCATAAGGAATTTCGAAGCAGCTACTCGAAGGACTGGATCAATATAGTCCATGCTTGATATATGTATGTCTGGAAAAAAATATTGCGAGGAATAAGTTTTAGGCAGAATCAGTTAATCCGTTCGTGAGCTATCGTACGCACCAAATCTTTGGACTTTTATGGAGGAGGTACCGGAATATGTGGACCGATATGTCTTATTCTTGAAATTGATTAATATTTTGAAAAAATATGACGAGGCCAATATTTGGACAACATCTGCTTATCCGTTCGAGAGTTATCCTTCAGACGGGCGGGCAGACGGGGAAAAATCGACACCAAATTGTCTGAAAATTTAAAAAATTTAAATTAAATTAGTTTGGAATTTGAAATGTAAATAAACCTGACATACATATATATGTTTTAACGTATACATACAAAGTTCGTCAAAATCATTTTGTCAATGAAGGTACGGCAAAGCGAATACAACTCTGTGAGCTATGAGCGTGAGGTTACCTTGTATCATTGTGAGTTCTTACTGAGAGCAAGTGAGCACACATTTCAAAGTGTTTTACATTGAATTTTACGCTCCCTTGCTCTCAGTAAGCGCCCACTGGTGCATGTGTTTTTTTTTTGTGCCTTTTGGGTTTGTATTTTTTTGCACCCAAACATATAAAATGTTTGCACCCAAACTTAAAATTGTTTCCACCCAAACATATATATTTTTGCACCCAAACATAAATATCTTTGCACCCAAACATATATCTGTTTGCAACCAAACATATATTTGTTTCCACCCAAACATATATTTGTTTGCAGACCCAAGCATATATTATGTTTGGGACTGTTGCAAACATATATATGTTTGCTGCAAAATATGTTTGGGACATATGTTTTTTTTGCGTGTATGTAACAAATGTTTCGAAAAACTACCAGTACCTTATTCTTCTCCCAAAACCTCCCATAAAAACGTGCTATAAATTTGTATATTTTTCTAGTCTTCACATCTTATCAATGTTAAATGCCTTCACAACATTTCCATAGTCCGACAACAAACAACAGAATCGTATAACACCTTATCAATTGATATCCATTTGATTTGATAGCAAATTCATAGTTTACTTTGCTAGGTCTTTTATTTTATTTAATTTTAGTATTGACTGAATTCGATTGGTTAATAGACGCCGTACACACACGAAATATGGTGAGACCATTACCGCCCGGTTTGCAAAAAGTTGCAATTGAAGAACTGCACGAAGATCCTGCTCGTGTTAATGATGACATACAAGCCTTGAAGACATGGATTGAACAACAACCACATTTGAGAGCTCGTACCGATGATCAATTTTTATTGGCATTTTTGCGCGGCTGTAAATACAGTTTGGAAAAGGCCAAATCAAAAATTGATAAATATTATATGTTGAGGTCGAAATTCCCAGAATTGTTTTCATTGCGGGACATTGATGATCCCAAGATCCAAGAGATTATTAAATTGGGGTAAGTTGAAGAAGTTGTCAGGTTAATTAGTAAATTAAAAACTCGATTACCCTTTCCAGAATTGGTTTGTCTTTACCGACCCCCTTAAATGGAGATGGTCCCCGCATTGTGATTATACGCAACGGTTGTTATGACCCAGAAAAGCATAGCTTTGGCGATATTATGCGTGTATTCCAGGCCTGGAATGAAATCACCATGTGGGAAGATGATTATGCCATTGTGAATGGATTTGTTCACATTGCCGATTTGAAAAATTGGGGAAAACAACACTTCTTCCAAATGACACCAAGTTTAATGAAAAAAATGACCGTCTATTCGGAGGAAGCACTGCCTCTCAGGCCCAAGTCATCGAATTTCATTAATGTCCCATCAATATTTGAGTCCCTATTTAATATAGTGAAACCAATGATGAGTGAGAAACAACTAAATAGGGTGGGTAAAAAAACATGAAAAGGTTTTTCCCATAGGTTTTGCTATTTATTATTTTTTTCGTATCCTTTTTAGATGGTTGTTTACGGTTCGAATTTGGATAAATTCTATGAAAAGGTGCCCCTGAAATATTTGCCCAAGGAGTATGGTGGTGAAAATGGCTCAATCCCTGAAATCATTGCCGATTGGGAAAAGAAATTCCAAGAATACAGAGATTACTTTAAGGAAGATGCCAAATATGGTACCGATGAACATTTGAGACCGGGAAAACCGATTGATTTTAATAATTTGTTTGGCATGGAAGGCTCATTCCGTAAGCTGAATGTGGATTAGAAAATAAGTGGAAATTTTAATTACCACAAATTTGTAAATAAAGAATATTTTTTTAATTTGTCGGAACCAAGATTTCACAACTAGATTTCATTAATTTTTACAAAGAATTGAGTTCAGCTCGAAAAAAAACCTAAAATGTCTTCAATATATGCTAAAACTGGTAGGAAACAATTTGGAATAAGGCACTGATGTTTAAACTATCAACTGAACAAAGAGCTGATTACTGGAGCAACAAAAACACTCCACAGGCTGCTTTGAACGTGATCCTGGATCTCCAACTTCTGGATACGCTTGTCCAGTTTCAGGCTGGGTGGGCCACTTTAAGGCTACGAGGTTCAGCAACTTTGTGCGACATGAGAATGTTTTAAACTTAATTGATAGTAAGCTTGAATTGGACAACAAGAATCGCATAAGCGATTATGTACATTCCCACCTCATTCAGATTTGACTCACCCTCAGTTATTATTTCAAGCATAGATATTTGGACAAAAGGTAATTCTCCTTTGTACGGTCTGGCAATATATTTAGATGAATCCAATATGGAGGAAAGCCCTGTCGCCGGCATCTATTGCGAAAATGCATTAATAAATCTCTCCTTTAAGCTTAATGCTAGCTGTAGCGTCTTTCAAGCAGAGATTGTTGCTAACATCTATAATATTTCTCTTCAAAAGACGTCCATGGAAGTACGACTATAAAGCAGAAAAGAAAACTCTTTCGATATCTCCGAAGGCTCCTGTATGGTCGTTCCTGTTGTAAGGTTGGCAATCTCAGGACGCAGAACTGCTTCCCGTATATCGTTACGCAAATCAGAATCGCTGTTTGTGTCATTGCTGGTCATTGCAGCATTAGTGGGAAGACAACAACATTGAGTGAGTACTGCAGACTATGTGAGGAAGTGAAAGGGACTGAAACAATCGATCACCCCCTCTGTCTGTGTCCTAGACTGGCAGTCAAACGACTCAGGCCTTTTGAAGTGCATGATATTGTATCTCTCTCTTATTGTTCCTAAATAGCCCTGTTAACTTATTAGAGGATCCTTAAATGGCTGTGGGCGGGTCATCCTAGACGCAACTCAACCCTCATTTCCTACCCAATCTCTATTATATCTACTTTCCGCTTCATATTTCTTGTCTTCTCCCCTAGGTTACAGATGCTCAAATTGGAACCATTAGCATGGCAAGGATATGAGGTAAAATTGTGAATCGTTCCACATGTTTTCCCCCGCTTGGGATAACAATCTTGACGCTATACGGGGCTTTTTCTTTCATCCGACATTCTAGAACCCTTAGAATAGAGTATCGGTGTTCTGGAGGATTCGCTAATCTTGAGTAAAGGAAACTGTGACTGAACAAAAATTTATCCAGGTAGTGATCTCCTAACCACCAGAGATTCTCCAATGCCGGGGTGTCAAGCGACAACGTATTCATCGGTGTTCTTAGCTTTGCAGTAGGGTACCAATTGTATTTTAATGGAACCTCGTTAATACTTGGGCGCCTTAATGAGTATAGACTTAGTTGTCGAGTTCTTGCCATGGTAAAGGTGGGCTACGCCATGGTTGACCTCAGTACCCACAATAAATCAATGACGCATGGATAATAACCGGCAATTCAAAATGCTATCGACAAATTCTACACTGGCGTAGGTCAGTCTGCAGTCCTGATTTAAATTAAATTCACGACAATTTGACGGAACAAAGTAGGAAACATTTAGCCCTTCTAGATAAGACGCTGATTCTGCGACTCAGTCGTGGCAGCTCTGACGCCAACAAAATCGACTGCTCATCCTCATGTAAAAGGGTCCTTCGTTGGTCGATGCCGATAAACCCAGACTCCCTATACAAGATGCGGTCGTGGTAGGAATGCAGCGATCTGCAACCGCTTTCCGTTGAAGCAAAAAAGAAAAAGTGTTTATAAAAGGTAGTTGAATTTCCTAAGGAAGCTGACAGTGGAAGTTAATAGGTTGGTTTGTGATGAAAAGCAGAACAAAATGGTAAAACATTTAAAGACAAGGAATTAGTAAAATGTGGGTTACGGTCAAGTCACTCTCGATCCCTGGAAAGAAGGAAAATAGGACCTTAGTCGCGTTAGGCGTCGTTACGCCGATTGATCCGAAGAGGTGCGCAAGTTATTTTAATCGATAGTTTGTCTAGCACTCCGAGAGTGATAGGGCGAAGAGAAGAGTGATACATCGCATTAGATCTCTCGCCGCCGAGGAGGAACCACCACAATTTACAATGGATGATGCTGCGAATGCCATCAGGAACGCTAAATCATCCAAAGTTTTAGACTTCTCGTAAATCGCACTGCATTACAACAGCGCTGCCAATCCCAGCACTGACAACCCCACAGCAGCGGTTTCGTCGTTTCGTCCAGCGGCTGCCAGCCCAGCACCAAACCTATTCTTCTATGTAGGTTTCATGCTGCTACAACAACAGCAGCGCTGCACATATAATCTCCATACATATTAGTAGAGGACACAACCAGAACAAGCCGTGCCATACGACAGTGTTGGTGGCGCCCGATTTATCAATTGCCTTTGATACTGTCAAGCACTCCACGCTGTTTAAGGACATCTAGCAGACTACCCTACGGCCAAGTTTGAAATGTACGGACGCCAGTCGTAGGTGGAATTCAGGAACAAAAACCCCGAAGCCCCGTAGAGTGAAACAGGGAGTTCTCCAAGAAGTATTCGTCGGAGACTCTATAAGGTATATATATTATTGATCGGCATACAATTCTTAGTCGATATAACCATGTCCGTCCGTCTGTCTGCCCGTCCTTCTGTTGAAATCAAAATACAGCTAGCAATATTTAATATAGAGCTTTATAATTTGGTACAGAAGTCTCTTCTATTACTCCTAGGATGTTTGGTATTGAAAATGGACTATATCGGCCCCGGTTTTGATAAAAGGTTCCTCCCAATTTTCGGCATTTTAAAAATTTTAGCCTAAATATCACACCGAAATGAATGAAATTTGGTAGTTAGTCTTCCATGGGGCTACAAAACTTTCCCCCAGAAATATGTATGTTAGTGCAGGTCCACGTTTTGATATATCCCCATAGGATGGTACCTCCCGAATTTCGGTATTGTGAAAGTTTTAGCCTCATTATCACACTGAAATGACTGAAATTTGGCATTGCTACTGAAGGAATGGTCCTAAATGATCCAATTAGAAATTGAATCTGATTTTTGCAATCATTCCTTTCGATAGTTATCGGGCCAACCAGCCAAAACAGTTGGTGCCGGCAGCTTTTTATATCTCAGGAAGTATGGACTTGCCTCCGAAATGATGCCAGTGTAATAGGGACCGCAACCTTCAAAGAAATCAAAACGACCCAAGACATGTTCTCAAACTTCACTTCTGCGAAAAATGTTGAAGTTCTGTTTAGCAGGTACCCGAAGGAATGGAACGATATAGTCCATATTCGAACCTGATCTATGTCTGGAAGAAATATTAAGAAGATCAAATTTTGGACCAAACCGTGCGTACCGTTTTAAAGAAAAATTTTATCTACTTTTTGGACCGAACTACCTGCAATTTTACATTTGATGTTCCCAATGTTAACAAAACTTCTCGAGGCCTTTATTAAGACTGAGGGCATAAACAGGTTGTAAATCAGCATTTTGCATCAAAGGAATACATTTTAAAAACGTTACCTTTCCGATCCATCTATAAACCATTAATCTGTTAACTTTTACTTTTCCTCAAGTCATTGCTGCCGGTTATTGGTATCAATGTTCCAAATAGGTATTTTTGTATGTATGTTCGCAAATACGAAGCTAAAATTGCAATGTTTACAATTCCAGCTACCTTGAGTTGTATTTTTGGGGTGGACCTTTGATAATTTAATCTAATCGCCGCGTTAAACATAGTCTTTGACAACAAATATTTTGACCAATATAAAAGTTAATAATCGGATCTATTCATAACATTGCAGTAATCGCAATCGACGATAGGCACTCCAAAGAGTCAGTTAGTTTGTCCAACATGGCATTGCAATTACGTCCTCTAACGCCCGCCTTGCAACAAAAGGCTATAGATGAGCTAAATGAAAATCCCAATCGTATTGCCGAGGATCTGCAAATGTTTAGAGAATGGATTTTGAAACAACCGCACATTAGATCACGCATGGATGATCAATTTTTAATTGCCTTCTTACGTGGTTGTAAGTACAGCTTGGAGAAGGCCAAGAAAAAATTGGATGGATACTATACAATGCGTACGAATTTTCCTGAACTCTTTGAATCGTTGATAGATGAACAAAGAGCCAGAGCTATTTTGAGAATGTGGTAAGTAAAAGAGAAAAGTTTACAAAATTCCATTGCTGTTGGCTTTCTTGCTTAAGTCATTTGTGGTAAAGACTAAAAGGCAAAGGGCAACCTAGTTCGAATTTGGTTCGAGCGTTCTTTACCAAAAATGACCTAGGTAGGTAAGAGACTGGCGTTCTTGCTCCGCTTCATTTCTGATTAAAGAATAAAGAAGGCAGAGCCAATTTCGAACTACATGGCCCTTTTCTTGTTAATTCTTTTATCAGAAATGAAGCGAAACTTGAAACCCAGCCGCTTATGTACCTAGGCCTTAATGTCAAGCTGCTTATCTACAGAGGCCTTTATTATGGTTTTCTTTTATATATGAATTTCCCTTTTTCAGCCTTGGTGCCCATTTACCGCTGCCCCTGGGTGATGATGGTCCACGCATTGTACTTATGCGTCCCGGCCAATATAATCCCGATTTGGCTTCACTCTATGAACTTATGCGTCTCGATTTGCTATTCAAAGATTTGATTATTCTGGAAGATGATCATGTTGTGGTCAGTGGTTATGTACATCTGGTAGATTTTGCTGGATTTTCATCGAAACATGCTCTACAATTTCAACCGGCCAAAATGAGACAACTTATTTATTACACGGAAGAAGCGTTGCCGATTCGCACAAGGGCTCAACATTTATTTAATACCGGTTCAGCATTTGAAACAATTTTCAGTATGATAAAGCCATTGATGCCCGCTAAAGTTAAGGAAAGGGTAAGTTCAAGCGGTAAAGGGGCCAATCAGAATCGGTATGTTGAGTGTTAAGTTAAAACACCCACAGGAAGACTTCAAAAGAAAACATGACGTCACTCTCTGAACGCAACACTTAAAGAACCTATCCTGGTTGGCACTTAGCCACGATATCGAGTTTCCTGTTGCTGATAAACTGTTTATTTTCCTTTTCTTCAGATCATGGTCCACACCAGCATGGAATCGGTTTATGAAAAAGTCCCCCTGAAATATTTCCCCAAAGAGTATGGCGGTAAAAATGGTAGCATTGAAGAAATTTCCGCAGCAGGTGAGGAAATGCTGATGAGATATCGTGAATATTTGGCTGAACAAAAACAATATGGCACCGATGAGAAATTGAGACCCGGTAAACCCATTAATTTTGATGCCATTTTTGGTGCTGAAGGTTCATTCCGTAAATTGGAAGTTGATTAAGGAGCGATAGACTGATTTTTTGGCAATTTTTCTGTAATTTTATGAATATCTGCTCTGTTCCAGAACTACAAGAATCTACTAATTTTTACTAATTTTGCCGATAACATAAAGGACAAATTGTTATCGTAGTAAAAATTAGTAGATTCCTGCATTTTCTGGAACAGAGCAATCGTGATGGTGTTATAGAAAATAAAGATATCTTATAGCATATTTACATTAGAGCTTTTTTGTCGATTTAACCTCTCCTATGCTCTGTTCCAGAACCTGCATGAAGCTACTATTTTTTACTTCGATAACATTTGTTCTTTTATGTTATCGAAAAAAATAGTAAAAATTAGTAGATTCTTGCAGTACTGGAACGGACCATTAAGTACAGTACACATTGTCAGTTTTGAATGACGATCTTTTGTAATTATCGATAACTGTCCAACCGTCCATCAACCACAAAATATTTTGTGGTTGCATGATGAATGACAAAAATGAACGGCCACACTAGCAAGCAACAACAAAGCTGTCATTCAAAACTGACAATGTGTACCCAGCATTATGTCAGGGATAGGCAATGGAAAGCAATAATCGATTTTGGTCTAAAACTTAAAATACGATTTTTCGGTCTGACTATTATTTCAGTTGGCCTAAAACTCGACTTTTCTTTTGTAAGTATAAAACCGCCAAAACTGTAAAACGCCAAGTGAACAATCTATGGGCAAACTCGAAAATGAATCACAGGATAAAAAAAGCCGACTACGATTTTTAGACTTTTGACTGCAAAAAGTCGATTAATCGAAAGTCGACTTGCCTACATTAAGAATTTCCGTCTCGTGAATTACCGCAAAAATGTCCGTGTTTAGCTTGTATTTCTTTATTTTGTAACAAATTCTTAGAAATTTAAACAATTTAAACAAACTTTTTTGTTGTCTTTAGAAAAAAAACTGCTACCGCTGAATAGGGATCAACCAACTGTTTTTTTTTTTTGTAGGGATCTCTAAAGCAACTGCTTATAAAATGTATCGAATGGAGTGCATTTTTCATAACTCTGTTAGACTACATTGAAAAATGTTGTGAAATCATAACTCCAATTGCATAACTTCCAATTTTTTTGCTGGGAGCTTTATTTTGTATGTTTACTTACCGAAAAATATCGTTAATTAACGAAATTATAAGCATTTTAATTTTACCGATATTTGTACTGGATTACTTACCGAAAAATATCGTTAATTAACGAAATTATAAGCATTTTAATTTTACCGATATTTGTACTGGATTCCAAATTCGATGAATATAGAGATCTTTAAAAGAAAATTCCAACTATGGTACCGATGAATCGCTGAGACATGGCGAAACTTCCGTTGTATATGATTTATTTGGTATTGGTGGTTCCTTTAGGAAAGTAGAAGTGGATTAAGAATTAAAGAAATATTTGAGAAAATGTGTTCTTTGCAGAAATAAATTAAAACGTGATGTATTGGATTATACCTAGATGATATTCTTAGAAGGACTATAAGAACGAATCCACGTTTAATATTTTTTTATAATTTTTCAATGAATTTCAATTGCGCAATTTTTATAACGAAGTTGTTTTTAAGGCATAAGTGACAATGCTCACACAAAATAATATCTCTATAACGTAGTAATTCGTCGGTCCCCAAGTGCTACATTTAGAGAAGTTTGACTGTATTTATTAGGAAGGGGTTTCAGTTCTCCTAAACTTATATATGGGTAACGTAGGGGCTGAAAAATACCAAGCAACGATCCTCATCAGCTTTAACATGGCAAAGCCTAGGATTTATGTTGGTCCCCATTTCATCTCAAGTGGACACTGCCCTCCCCGTTGTAACACCCATGGTTCAATTAAAAAGGTTAGCTAAAGCTATCTGTCAGTTAAAATTTTTTCTTTCGAGTGTTCCTAAAACTCCCCCCATACCAAGTGCGGATATTATTCGAATGTCCGGCACAACTTTCGAAAACGATATCACTGTCGAAGGATTGGCAAATGTTTTTCGGGTGTACAAAAGCACGTTGTTCTTTTGTTCGCCAAAAGTTTAAAAACGATATCATTTTCGAACATTTTGCGAATGTTTTTTCTTCACAAGAAAAATTGTTTCGAGAAACATTTTTTACTTCGGAATTTTTTTACGTTTTAAAAAATAATTTTATGTAGTTCGTGAAAAATGCCCATTTGCTTTTTTCAAATATTTTCGATATAAATGCTACTTATAATATTAACAAGAAGTGATGATAAACACAACATATAGCTTGGTTACAAATACAAGACTATCGTAAAAACTATCATCTTTCATTCGCTAATATTATTAACGTCATTCGAATTCGAAGGTTTCCTGCCACAAACTGAGCGACGAATGAATCGTTTTTAATTCGTTCTCTAGTGTCGTTTTCGAACAAAATATCCGCAAAACTATCGAAAAACATTCGAAAACGGATCGTTTGCGATAGCAATGGTATGGGGGGTAAACGCAATCTGTGTATGTGTGTGTGCTGTTGTAAAATGTGTCAAACAATTTAAAAAGCAATCGAATTCAATGATTTCAATGTTTTTAGAACAATTGTATGGAAGAAATTCTTCAACTTTGGATTGAAACAATCATTTCATCATTCGATTATGTGAAGAAACTTTGACACTTCATTCATTTTTCGAGTTTTTTATAAAATGGTCAAAAATATTTTGTAAACAAACCCACTTGTTGCTTCTGTGTTTAGTAATTTTGACGTTTTAGGAATTCAGAAAAAACCAGGGTTCTATAATTCGTTTTCATCTAGATCTACCTCTTTACTTATCACGGTGCTCTTGAAACAATTTTAAATGGAGGTGCTTACACCTTGGAAGTTTTTGCGGATTCTGAAACTACAATGTTCATAGATGAGAAAAATCAAAAAACAAAAAAAAATCGCCGGAGCGCTTTTTAAATAAATCGCGATTTAGGTTGACATTTTTAGGGGTTCTTTCGGTTTTCACGATTTTGCTTAGAAACCGCAAGTCCTATCAAAATAGGAATAAGGAAAATGTTGTAGCTTTGAAAATTCTCTACAAGATCGACCTTTATGGTATTTTCGTAGTTTTTACCATTTTTGAGATACAGAAGTTCAAATTGGGACAATGCACTGACTGTATCGCCCCTCTATAAAACAATGTCATGAAGGGTGCGTCTTTACTAACTTTTGATGAAAACCGCTTACACAGGGAAAGTTTTTGTGAATTCTGAAACAGCAGTGTTCATAGATGAGAAAAATCCAAAAACAAGAAAAAATCGCTGTAGGGATTTTTAAATAAATCGCGGAAAAAATTCACATTTTTTAGGTGTTTGTTAGAGTTTCGCGATTTTGTTTGAATACGGTAAGTCTTACCGATATGGGACCTGAGAAAATCTTAAAGCCGTGAAAATTCTCTACACTGGCTTATGTTACTTATCATAAGGTGTATTATTTTTTTGAGATATATAAGTTTAAGTTGGAAATTTGCAGTCATGACATTGTTTTTTAAGGTGGCCGATACAGAACTGAATTGAATTTGAATTGTCCCAATTTGAACTTCTATATCTCAAAAACGGTAAAACCGACGATAATACCATAAAGGTCAGTCTTGTAGAGAATTTTCATAGCTACAACATTTTCTTTTGACCCATTTTGATAGGACCTGCGGTTTCTAAGCAAAATCAAGAAAACCTAAAGAACCCCTAAAAATGTCAACTTAAATCGCGATTTATTTAAAAAGCTCTCCGGCGATTTTTTTTTTTGTTTTTTGATTTATCTCATCTATAAAGATTGTAGTTTCAGAATCCGCAAAAATTTCCGAGGTGTAAGGACCTTCCATTTAAAATTGTTTCAAGAGCACCGTGTTATACCATGGTAACACCCGTTAATGGTTATGAGCCATCATGTGCGGCGCGTTTACCCATAAGAACGTTAAAAACTTAAATACCCAATTTTAGCTAATTCGCTCAGCTATAAAGTTGAAAGTTCCTAAAATCGGGCGGTACAGTTATATGGAGGATGTACCATAACGTGGGCCTATGACCATAATTTTTGAAAGAGAAGTTTCTAACTACTTCAGAAGTTGTCTCTGCTGTCTCATTAAGAACTCCAAAGATGTTCTGTTGTCTTCAGAAAACCTTTAAAGGTCTTCTGTTGCCTATAAAAGACCTCAAGTTATCTATAGAATACCTCAAGAGAACTTCTGTTGTCTATAGAAGACATCATGAGGACTTCTGAAGTCTATAGAATACCTCAAGACGTATGATGTTATCTACAGATTTCCTCAAGACGCGTTCGTTTGCCTTTAGAAGGCCGCAAGAGGTCATCTGTTACCTTTGAAGACGTCAAGAGGTTGACTGTAGCCTAAAGAAGACCTCAAGAGGTCTGCTATTGTCTAAAGAAGTGCTCTTCTAATGCCTAACGAAGACCTAATGAAGTCTTCTGTTGTCTCTAGAAGACGTCAAGAGGTCTTCTGTTGTCTCTAGAAGATCCCAATAGGTCTTCTGTTGTCTCTAGAAGATCCCAAAAGGTCTTCTGTTGCCTAAAAAGACCTCAAGAGGTCTTCTGTTGACTCTAGAAGACTTCAGGAGGTGTTCCATTGTTTTTAGAAGTCCTCATGGGATCTTCTATTATCTCCATAAGAACTCGAAATGTCTTCTGTTCTTTTAGAAACCCTATAGAGGTCTTCTGTTGCCTATAGAAGACCTCAAGAGGACTTATGTTGTCTATAGAAGACCTTATGAGGATTTCTGTTGCCTATAGAAGACCTTAAGAGGTCTTTTGTTGCCTATAGAAGACCTCAGGATGTCTTCTATTGCATATAGGCTTCCTCAATAAATCTCCCCTTGTCTCTAAAAGATCTCAAGTCGTCTTTTTTAGGCGACAGAAGACTTCTTGGGATCTTCTGGAGCCAAAAGAATACCTCATGATGCCTTCTAAAGGCAACTGAAGACCTCTTGAAGAAGTCTATAGACAACAAATCTACCTTTCAATACCTGTGTTATAAGTTCAAAATATCCACGGTTATTACAGTTGCTTTCTAAATAAAACATCCCGGAATCGGTAGACACTTAAAAACTAAGAAAAAAAACATCGAACGTGAATTGGTTCTTATAAACTTTATAGGATTATATGTAAACTACCGCATTATGTTTGCATTTATTTCTGCAATAAACACATTTTCTCAAATATTTCCTTAATATTTAATCCACTTCTAACTTCCTAAAGGAACCACCAACACCAAATAGACCATCTAGATCTGAAGTTTCGCCATGTCGCAATGTTTCATCGGCACCATAGTTGGCATTTCCTTTAAAAAAATCTCTATATTCATCGAATTTGGATTCCAGGCCCTTGATATGATCCTCCATTGTGCCATTTTCTCCACCATAATATTCTGGCAAATACTTAAGGGGTATGTGTTGTTGCAATTCTTCCAGGTTGGCAAACAGGAAAATCTACAAGGAAAAAAGAACAATTGGAAATTGAAGATTATTCCCATCAACGTTTTTTGGGATGTAGTGATACATATCATTTAACAATATATCAATCAGTGTGATGTACTCTAAGGCCATGTTTATATTATAGCCTTTTGCAGGGTTATCCTTCTTAATGAAGATTTATTTGACGTATAAGCAAAGGAATTGACATGACATATGCCTCCCCAACAACAACAGGTTGCTGGTCAACCTTATAGGGATGCTAACCTACCCTTTGTCTCAACTTCTCCGATAATAGCGGCATAAACATTTTGAAGAAACTATGTGCCACTGACGGTATATTCACAAAACATATCGACTTAATTCTCAACGTTTGACACTTTTCCATGTATGTTATGACAGCCTTAACGAATATTACATTCGCTTGCATTATGTGGGCCATTGTCACCTTGGACATATCAATTATGGTAATAACACCACAAATACCGGCATAGGGGTCATCGATGGCTAAGATTTCATACATGACCAGGGCTGGATGGTAGATTTCTTCAATTTGAAATTCGTTGGGATTATAATTGCAATGACACATTATCAAGCGGCAACCATTGTCATTTAGTGGTGTGGGCAGGGGGGCAACACAGCTGTAAAAAAATTAAAGAAATTATTATTTTATAAAAATTGCATTTTTCTTTACATCACCATCTTACCCTAAACGAGTAAATTCCCTTAATTTTTTATTGTCCAAATCATAAATACCGAAAATATGAGGAAAATTAGTTTTTAACGTATAAAAACTAATAATTTTCCCCTTAGCCTTTTCCATGCTATATTTACATCCACGCAGAAATTGTATTAAAAATTGATCATCCATTCTTGCCTTGAGGTGGGGTTTTTGTTCAATCCATAACTTGAGGGCCTTCAAATCATCGGGTATTCTTGTGGGTATTTCATTGAGTTCATCGATGGCAATTTTTTGTAACACTGCCGGGAGTGGTTTTATTGCAGCCATGTTTTACAATTGAAATGTTGATTACAACTGAATGCATCTCGCCTTAGCGGGTGATTAGTATGGTGTACAATAAATAATTTTTGAAGAATTCATTCGCCTTATTCTTATCAATAAACAAAATTATAATGTAATTGAAAGATCATTTTGAAAGTGTTAAAGGCCTTTAATGAAGAGTTCACAATCCATAAAATATAATGTATGTGTTGCAAATTAGTTAAATATATTTTTCAGTTATTATTTCGGCGGTTATTTCAAAATATTTTTCAAAGACTATTAACAAAGTATTTTATGCCCTGCGCCATAACGATCGACAGATCACAATTAAGATCCGATAAACACGAATATAAAGTTTAGATCTATAGTTTGGATCTTAGAATATAGTTTTCTATATTTAGATAATATTTGTAGGTATGTATACAAATATACATCTCGGTATATGAAATGGATAATATGACCTCTTGCAATCAAAGTATTTTGTATTTTACTTTTCCCTTTGTGGAATAATTTATTTCCTTCAATTGATCAGATTTTCATACAAACAAGTATTTTCCTTAATTTACATATTGCTGGGGTTCATACGTGGTACAATGACTTATTTATACAAAAATAATTGCATAATGTATTTGTTGAGTTATGTACGTAAGTATGTATTTTGACAGAGACACGAGACTAGAAATTTGAAATTAACTCTGAAAATATTGCATTTGCAATCTCTTAATATTAGGTCAACAACTTTGTATTTATAAAACCGGTTGGTAGCCGAACAAATATTACACACAAAGACAATTAAACATTTTAATTTGTAATTTAAGTATAAAAACAAAAACAACTAATAAGAATTTTTGTTAAACTAAAATAAAAAACCACTACGAATTAACTTTAACTTAAATTTTGAATTAAAATCATACAGAAAATAAATATTCTGCAGGGAATACATTGAATAAAATAAAACAAATAACAAGTAAAGAAGTATCAGTCGGCTTTGCCGACAGAGATATATCCTCAGCCTGTGCAAATTGAAACACTTTTTTCACAAAAAAAAATTATGTATTTAGGGTTCAAAATTATGGTCGTATGAACCGACAAAAATGTTGATTAAGATTAAAGTTCAAAAATGTTGCGGAAAAGTTACTTAAAGGAATGGGCCGACATAGACCATGGGGGTACCATAGGGGGTTTTTACACCCTGTTTTCTCAAGAAGTATGGACTTGCCCCTGAAACAACTTTTACCATTGTAATTGAGGCAGCGAATGTAAGTTGCTTCAACAAAAATCAAAGTGATTCAATAGCAGGTCTTAAAGTGAACTCATCTAAAATTTTGTGTGGGAGGTACGGGATGGAGTGGACAAATATAGTCCATATTCGAACCTGATCTATATCTGGTAGATATTATGAGAATGTGTAAAGTATGGACCAAATGGGTCACTCCCATCAAGAGTTATCGTGCGCACAATTTTTCTGAATATTTTTGAACATTTTTGGGGTAGGTACCTGAAGGAGTGGTCCGATATGGCTTATCTACGAACTTAAACTAAGTTTGGAAACAATATTACGAAGGCCAAATTTTGGCCGGAATCGGCATATCCGTTCGAGAATTATCTTGCGCTTCCACCCACAAACATGGTGTCATATGGTTTGTTTTTCAACTTTCAGGCTATTTTTTCAGGAAGTATGGACTTGCCCCTGAGGAAACTTGTACCTTCGCATAGGGGACAGTGAATACAAGATGTTACAATAAAAACCAAGGCGATTCGAGAGCAGGTCCTAAACTGAACTTTTCCGAAATTTTGTGTGGGAGGTACTCGAAGTAGTTTAACGATTGAGTCCATATTGGAACCTCATCTAAGTTTTGTAGGAATTACACGATGTGTAAAGTATGGACCAAATCGGTTATTCCCTACAAGAGTTATCGTGCGCACAAGTTTTGCGATAATTTTTGAACATTTGTGGGGGAGGTACCGGAAGGAGTGGACCGATATAATCTATCTTTGAACTACACACGGTGTCATATAGTTTTTTGTAACTTTCATTCTGTTTTCTCAGGAAGTATGGACTTGCCCCTAATGAAACTTACAGCGTCGTATAGAGGACAGCGACTACAACTTGCGTAAACAAAAATCAAAGCGATTTGAGACCAGGTCCTAAACTGAACTTTTTCGAAATTTTGTGTGGGAGGTACCCGAAGGAGTGGACCGATTGAGTCCATATTGGAACTTCATCTAAGTTTTGTAGGAATTACACTATGTGTAAAGTATGGACCAAATCGGTTATTCCCTACAAGAGTTATCGTGCGCACAAGTTTTGCGATAATTTTTGAACATTTGTGGGGGAGGTACCTGAAGGAGTGGACCTAAATGGCCCATCTTCGAACTTAAATCGAATCTGGACAAAATATTTCGATACCCAAAATTTGAACCGAATCGATTGATCCGTTCGAGAGTTATCGTGCGCACCAGCCAGACAGACGGACGGACATTGCTAGGTCTACTCAAAATTGCCTGAAACGGATATCGTACAAACATACTTGGGGTCTAAAACCATTATTTCGATGAGGCACATTTTTGGTCGTATCAAAGTGTAAATACCCTCTTTAGCCTAAAGGCTGAGGGTATAAAAAGGGAATATTAAAATTGTGTAAAGAATTGAAATTTTACAAAATTTTCGTTGGGCAAATTAATAAATGCAAATATTATGCGTGCTCGATAATAAAACCTAATGTGTAAACAAAAAGTAATCCTCTTAATGCTATATATATATAAATGACATTTAATACACAGTCGGTTTCG
This sequence comes from Musca autumnalis, assembly GCF_047663935.1. NCBI lineage: Eukaryota > Metazoa > Arthropoda > Insecta > Diptera > Muscidae > Musca > Musca autumnalis. Next base: position 167,996,413 of record NW_027412088.1, read on the forward strand.
TCAATCAAAACGTAATATAAATCAACTATACTTTTTACTTGATTATTTGTTTAAAATAAACTGTGGCGAGCCTAAAAGTATGCTCAGTTTTTATACCCTCCACCATAGTATGGAGGGCATAGACCAGGGATAGAAAATGAAAAATTCCAAAAAGTACTAAAATGGTACTTTTTCATTGAAAGGGTACTTTTTTATTATTTTTTAAGAAAAAATAAAAAAATTACTCAGTAAAAAATGAAATCTGAAGAATGTTGGAAAATCGTATACATTTGTATACCTCCCTAATTAACTTTGCTTTGTAACACATCAAAATATATTCGTCGGAGACTCTACCGGTAACTGAAGATTTTCGATATTTTGAAGGTTTGACCCATATTATCATGATGATTTTTAGGTTATGGTCGAATCATGGGCGGTATGAACTTTATATTATATATTTGAATACTGGACTATATAGTAGACACCCTAAGCATATCCGCATTGTCATATGAAGATCCTATGACTTCTCCCAATGACGTAATTATAGCATAAAGTACTCAAAATAAGCAATTTTTACAAGGTCCGTCGTATATTTTCTATATTTTTTTGATATATACTCACCATAGCTATTTCAAAAACGATTTGTATCGAGCGTACAACATCTCCTTAACATATTAATGTCGAAAAACCCACAAAGAAATATTTGTTTGTATCCGAAAATAACGAAAGTCTGGGTTAAACTTGTAAAAACCGATTTTGAGCTATATCTCAAAAACAAGAGCTGATGGAGAAAAACCAGCACCGGATTTGAAAATAACTCGCCGATTTCATCTAGAAACAACTGCAACTTCGTCTGAAACATTCAACTTTTTCAATTTTGTTGAGCAGTGTAATAGATCGATAATTTTTAAACTGACTAAAAACTGGCTGAAAAGTTATCTAGAGATGAAACACTTTGAACAGAAAAAATTTCGGCAATTGTCCATGTCTAGATAACTTTTCGACCAATATAAAGTTAGTCGAAAAGTTATCTAGAGATTAACCACTCTGAAAACAGAAACATGTACCTTCAGCAAAGTATTTGTGTTTGTCGAAAAAATAAGGCACAAATGTATAAATAATTCTCACTTGCTTTTTCTTAATATTCTTCGTATAAATGCAGCATCCAATTATAGAATACAGTGTTGATGGACTGAACATATTCGTACATATTACTCATATTATTCTGAAATTAAAAGGAACACAAAGGAAATATACAAATTTGCCTCTTCTTCTCTCTAAAGGGGAGTACACATTATCATTCAAAACTGACAGTCAACGTACTTTTAGGACAATTTTCCAGCAAATAACAACTTTTATTTAGCTAAAAACGTTTGAAATACAATATACACGGTATTATTTAGAGATTACAAAAGAAATTTTTCAGTTAGGCTTTGATATTCACGAAATAGACTTCGATGACTATCAGTTTTGCTTTTCAATGTGTACTACACTTAACAAAAAAGAGAGAGAGAGATACAAAAAGAGGGAGAGAGAGAATATGAAAAGTCAAAAATAAAAAACACACAGAAACAAAAATTGTTTTTTCACATTATGTTTTAAACTGACTACAAATAGGCAAAAAAAAGTTAGTTTATTATCAGTCGAAAAGTTATCTGGCGTTGGACAATACTGACTACTCAGGCGCTCATCGCCTTGTAAAATTAGACAGTTGGCATAAGGGAAAAAAATCGATAAAATGCCACTTATGTTTAAAAAAAAAAAAGCTAGCTTTATGTGAGCTTTAAATCAGCCACAGTCCCTACAGGGATAAAATGCCACTTATGTTTAAAAAAAAGCTAGCTTTATGTGAGCTTTAAATCGGCCACAGTCCCTACAGGGATGTGTTTACAGTGTACGTGTGTGTCGTATGCCCGCGGGCATAGGAAAGTTGTTGTTGGTGGCCAACACTGGTATAGATGCGTGTTTTAATATATCCTAGTGCTGACAAAACATCGATAGTCCGACTTTCGTTTTGTTCGCTGCCGTAAATCCTTTATATTTAACTCCAATAAAATTTTTATTTTTATTAAATAATTCGTAACAGATTGCCCAAAAACTTGTATTGGTAATCGATCTTAACTTTGTTTTACGTCAGTAATCAAAGCGATAGACGGACTCTCGATAGTTTGCCAGAACTAATGTAGCCCATACTCATACATTGGAAGTGACTAGTCTACTTTAGTGACTGTAACTTGGTATTTCGGTTTCTCAATGGATGGAAGAGCTCCACGAAGAAAATCATCAATAAAGGTTCACATTTTGGTATAGTCCCAATACACACATTTGCATATTTAACAATTTTAATCATAGAAGCAAAGTGTGGATTTTGTATATTTAGTTTCACATAAAATTTTTCAACCTGTGGGACTAGAGTTGGTGAAATGGTTTTATAGTGAAATGGTACTGAAAAAAGTACTATTGTACTGAATTTTCTAACCCTGGCATAGACAAAGAAATCCTCTCACTCAATGAGAATTGAGTCAGTTTACGAGACACTCAATTTTTAAAATGGCAAGAACTATACATTTTTAAACTATTTTTGATGGTAAAAGACAATATGTGGGTAGTATTTGGCCGGATCTACACCCTCATTTAAAAAAATCAAAAAAATCTTGCAATTTACCCAAAAACAAAATGCAATTGAGTGAACACACAGCATATTGGTTGTAAGAGCGACCCCTACAAAAAAAGCATACTACAATTTCTCTGTCTATTCTTTTATTTGTCTAATACTAGCTTCGTTCCAGAACTAAAAAGTTTTTACACATTTAACACATTTTGAACATTTTTCCCCGAAATGCGTTCCCGTACACCAAAAAAGTTGCAAAATGTTCACTTCTCTTTGAACAAAAATGGCGCTGAATGGCTCTCTCTTTAGAAACTTTTTACACGACAAATTTGAGCTAGCAAATATGTACAACATGTTTGCCGGCTTCCGATTGGCTGGCACGCCGACTTTGACATTTGTTCCAGTTTTTTTGACGTTTCTGTCATTTTTCCGTTACCGTACATTTTGGAAAAATGTGTGAGTTGAACTCATTTTTGACGGATCTCTCTTTTGCACATTTTACCATTCAAAAAGTACTGGAACGGAGCTACTATGTTTACATTTACGAAATCCACTCGATTTCAACTGTCAATTCCATTGCTCAAACGTCAAATGAAATCAAATCGATTTCAGATGAGTTTTCATTTGACGTATACGCAAAGGAATTGACAGTTGAAGTCGAGTGGATTTCGTAAATGTAAACATAGTATATGATGGTATATACACTTTCATACGGGCAAAATGTGCCTCATCGAAATAATGGTTTTAGACCCCAAGTATGTTTGGACGAAATGTGTTTCAGACAATTTGCAGTCGATTGAGCAATGTCCGTCCGTCTGTCTGTCTGGCTGGCTGGAGCGCACGATAACTCTCGAACGGATGAACCGATTCGGTTCAAGTTTTGGCTTTCGTAATATTTTGCCCAAACTTAGTTTAAGTTCGAAGATGGGCTATATCGGTCCATTCCTTCCGGTACCTCCCCCACAAAAGTTCGGAAAATTTGTGCGCACGATAACTCTTGAAGGGAGTAACCGATTTGGTCCATACTTTGCCCATCGTAAAATGTGTACCAGACTTAGATAATGTTTCAATATAGACTCAATTGGCCTCCCACACAAAATTTCGGAAAAGTTCAGTTTATGGTCATCTCTCGAATCGCTCTAATTTTTGTTTTAGCAACTTGTATTCACTGCCCTCCATACGACGGTACAAGTTTCATTAGGGGCAAGTCCACACTTCCTGAGAAAATAGCCTGAAAGTTGCAAAAAAACCCTATGACACCGTGGGAATTGGTTGGAGGGCAAGATAACTCTAGGACGGATCTGCCGATTGGGTCCAAAATTTGGCTTTAGTAATATTTTGTCCAAACATAGTTTAAGTTTGAAGATAAGCCATATCGGTTCACTCTCTCAGGTACCTCCTCCACAAAAGTTCAAAAATGTTCGGAAAAATTGTGCGCACAATAACTCTTGGAGGGAGTGACCGATGTAATCCGTACTTTGCACATCCTAATATATTTACCAGATATAGATCAGGTGCGACTATGGACTATATTTGTCTTCTACTTCTGGTACCTCTCACACAAAATTTCGGATGAGTTCACTTTAAGACCTGCTCTCGAATCAGTTTGATTTTGGTTGAAGCGATTAGCATTCGCTGCCTCCATTACGACGGTAAAAGTTTCTTCAGGGGTAAGCCCATATTTCTTAGGAAAACAGCCCGAAAGGTGTAAAAAATCCCTATATCACCATATGTGGCTGTCGGAGAGCACGATAACTCTCGAAATGTTTAACCGATTTGGTCCAACATTTGGGCTTCGTCATATTATATCGAAACTAAGTTTCATGGGGCAATACCGGTCCACAACTTCCGGTACTTCTCCCCATTATTTAAAAAATGTCACTAAAATGCTAGGACGATATCACTTGAATGGGGCAACCAATTTGGTCCAAACTTTCGATCTCCTAATATTTTGTCAAAATTTAGTTTAACTTTTAAAATGGTCCATATCGGTCCCCCTAAGGGTACCTCCCCCGCAAAGGTTCAACATTTGTGTCTTAGTGCACTTAATTCCTAATCCACATTTTTATCCAAAAAGGGCCACAAAATTCTGAAGAGAAAGGTTTCACTTCACATTGGCTGAGGGTATATATCTGTCGGCAAAGCCGACTGACACTTTTTTACTTGTTTTTCCGTTTGTAACGCATTGAAGTAATAACTTGCGACCCTATACATATACTTTGTATATGTATATGTCCGTCTGTTGTAATCACTTTAGCGTCCACAATAATTGAGCTAGAGCGCTGCATTTTTGCACCCGAGTGTCTTTTTTCCATAGGCAGGTCAAGATGGGCTATATCGGCCCACGTTTTGGTATAGCCCCCATATAACGGTATTACCTGATTTTCGGTATTTAGAGGGTTTTGGCTACAATTCTTAACCGAACTAGCTGTAATTTGATAATTCAAGTTCTTATGGGACACAACACTGCAAATAGCCCACATATAACGGTACCTCACGATTTCGGTATTTTGAGGGTTTTAGCTAAAAATTTTAACCGAACTAGCTGTAATTTGACATTTGAGGTTCTCTGTGATCACGAAATTTCTTCACCGAAAATCGTCAAAATAGGTCCATGTTTTGGTATAGCCTTTATATAACAGTACCTCTCGATTTCGGTATTTTCAGGATTTTAGCTACAATTAGCTTTAACATTTGAGGCTATCGGTGGTCACAAAAGTAATCCGCCAAAAATTGTCTATAGGTCGATGTTTCGATATAGCCAGCATTTAACTATACCTCAAGATTTTAGGAATTTTGGGCAATATGTATATTTGTTAACAGAACTGCCTGTGATTTGACATTTGCGGTTCCCAGTGATCACAAAACTTCTCTACCAAAAACTGTCAATAGGTCTCAATAGCTCCCATGTAAAGGTACCGCACGATTGAAGACATTTTTTTACTCTCAGCCTTAAGGCTAGAAAGGATATACGTACACTTTGATACGACCAAAACTGTGCCTCATCGAAAAGAGGGTTTTAGACCCCAAGTATGTTTGGACGAAATTCGTTTCAGACAATTTGGAGTCGATTAAGCCATGTACGTCCGCCTGTCTGTCTGGCTGGCTGGTGCGCACGATAACTTTCGAACGGACCAACCGATTCGAACCAAATTATGGGTATCGTAATATTTTGTACAAACTTAGTATAAGTTCGAAGATTGGCCATATCGTTCCACTCCTTCGGCTGCCTCCCCCACAAAAGTTCAAAACTCTCGAAGGGAGCAATTGCTTTGGTCCAAACTTTGCACATCGTATTATTTCTTGCAAATATATATCGGGCTCGAATATAGACTATATCGGTCCACACCTTCGGGTATCTCCCCTACCGGCTCCCTTTACGACTGTATAATTTTTTTCTTGCGCAAGTCCATACTTACTGAAATATTAGCCTAAAAGCTCCATTAAACCCTAACGGCATTAACCAAAATGACAAATCCGCAAGAAAATTCTCACAGGGAGTTTCTAATTGGTACAGACTTTGAAATCGTATTTTTTTATTCAGTCATATATCAGGTTATAATATGGACTATATCGGTCCACTCCTTCGGGTACCTCTCAGAGCTCCTCTCGCTTCGTTTTGAGTATATTGTTCTTTTTTCAGTATACCTATGTAAAATAATTATATGTGCAAACTAATATTGTGATATTTATTATCGAAAACAAAATATATTTCCAATATTATTTTTACATTGTAGTTAGTGCTTACGATTGCTTTTAAAATATAAAAGAAAATTGCGTTCTTATTAATTTCATATTGGAGAAAAATAATTTATAAAAAATTTGTCATAGAAAATAATTATATGTGCAATAACGAAAATTTTTAAAAAAATCATAATAATGAACAAAATTGTTGTACAGTTAACATGATATTGTATTGTCCTTTAGAGTTGTACAATCTAGTTCATTTGAAAGATCTAGTTCAATAGCTCAGCTCTTTAAACTGAACTAGGTCAGTAATCTAGTTCATAGTTCACTGTCCAGTTCAATCATTCGGATCAAAATCGTTCACCGGCTCTTAATCGGTCGTTTGATGAAAACGCATACATACACCAAATACAAACAAACAAAAGACTAATATAATTTAACTACTCCATAACAAAAATATTACATTTACATAGTTTTATTCCATTCTTAAAGAAAGATTAATTAATTTAAGAAAAAAACATCCTTCATTTAGGTGGCTGGCAAAAAATCGTATGTTGTGTGTGTGTGTGGAAATTGTCATTGCAAAAAAGCTTTGTGCGCGTGTGTTCCTTTTTTCCCGTGTTTTTCTCTCAAAAAAGGCAGATTCAATAGGTAATGGATTCGACATATTGTAATATTGTATGTCTCGTATGTTTTTGTAGAAATCTTCCTTTTCGGACAGCTATTCCATGTACCTTGATCCAAAACATAAACAAACTGATCAAATTACGAAGGCATCCCTTAACATAGACTACGCCGTCACTTTATGTATTCGTGAACGACATGTTGAACTAGATTGTGAATCGTTCGTTGATCGTACGGTCCCCGACCGATTATAGTTCAGTGAACTATAATGAACTATATCGACTGATCTAGTTCATACGCTCTTTTCAATGAATCGTTCAATTGAACTAGTTCGTTCATGAACTATACAACTCTATTGTCCTTGCGGATTAGGACTTGTTGTAGCCTTCGTCTCATAGAACCGACTAGGTTTCTTAAGGTGTTAGTCGTGATATACTCCCATTCTGCCAATAATGCACATTTCAATTATTTCAGCGTCGTGCACTCCTTTGACTTCGCGAAAACTTTGGCGGATTGTATGCCCCGAAGGTCTTCAATGGGTTTGTAGTCATGAGTTATAGCTGGCCACTCCAATAACCGTACATTTCGTGCCTTTAAAAACTCCTTTGTAGGTCCAACAGGGTGATTCGGTGCAATAGCCTGCTGGAAAGTCCAATTATATCCGTACAGTTCTCCAGCAATATCTATTAAGTTGTGCTCTAACAACTCAACATATGTTTCGGCATTTATTTTTCTCGGAACAAAACTTAAATTAGGCTTTCGTCCAGCTATGAATGCAGCGCATACCATAAGAGATCCTCCTCGAAAACTTCCCAATTCTCAAATAAATTCTAACGATATTAAATTTCAATTTTTTTCTACATTTTGCTTATGTCCTCTCACTTTTTGCTTAGTGGTAATACCTTAATTGGATTTAATTTGTAATCCCGTTAGTTGAGACATTCGATTTTAATTTACAAACCAATAAAAAATAATTATATGAGAATTATAAAACATTCGCGTCTTTCACGTCATAAAGGGAATACTTAACATCGACGAAAGTCTACTTTATGTTTTGTTCCGATAAAACATAAATTTAGTTGATAGTTGCCGAAACATAAATTTAGTTGATAGAGAACAACTTAATAGATTTTGCTGGAGAACTGTACGGATAAAATTGGACTTTCCAGCAGGATATTGCCCCGAATCACCCTGTTGGACCTACAAAGGAGTTTTTAAAGGCACGAAATGTACGGTTATTGGAGTGGTCAGGTCAGGTTCAGGTTCGGGGCATACTATCCGCCAAAGTTTTCGCGAAGTCAAAGGATTGCACGACGCTGAAATAATTGAAATGTGCATTATTGGCAGAATGGGAGTATATCACGACTAACACCTTAAGAAACCTAGTCGGTTCTATGAGACGAAGGCTACAACAAGTCCTAATCCGCAAGGACAATACAATATCATGTTAACTGTACAACAATTTTGTTCATTATTATGATTTTTTTAAAAATTTTCGTTATTGCACATATAATTATTTTCTATGACAAATTTTTTATAAATTATTTTTCTCCAATATGAAATTAATAAGAACGAAATTTTCTTTTATATTTTAAAAGCAATCGTAAGCACTAACTACAATGTAAAAATAATATTGGAAATATATTTTGTTTCGATAATAAATATCACAATATTAGTTTGCACATATAATTATTTTACATAGGTATTGTTGTAGCGGCCTCATTTACAATGGTACAATTTTTTTTTTTTTGAGTAAGTCAATACTTCCTGAGATAATGGCCCAAAAGCTCCAAAACCCTGCCTGCACATATTAAAATGGCTATTGTGCACGATAACTCTAAAACTATCTTCCAAATTTAGTTTAACGTAATTCGAGCCCTTTACGAAGAAGTTAGGTTACAAAAAATGTTTGGTATATGTCAATGATTGGTATAGCCCCATATTACGGTACGTACAGATTTTAAAGCAAACGGCATAATTACTCTGTTTTGTTTGTTTGGTCAGTGGCTAGGGTATATCTGCGTCAGCACTGTTGACTGATACTTTCTTACTTGTTAAATACAGTTCTTGACCTAATTTAGGCCTGACCACCTAAAATTATTGACAGGAAAGAAAACTAATAATTCCAATTTAGTTCAGAATATTTTATGGTGGAGAGTATAAAAAGTTCGGCCGGGCGAACGTAACAACCGATCTTTGCCCTAACAGGCAAACTTTCAAAATGAAAAAAATTAAAAATTTTTTACATTTTCATTATTGTTGTTGTAGCAACGCAAAAATGTTCATTCATATATCTTTTTCAGTAATCTGGTTCTGATTCCTCTGTGTCCAGATTCAAAACATCTTCAGCCTGGACTGGCTGCGTTCATATCGACACCTCCAAATAATAGTATGCTAAGTCTGAAAAGTGAGTTTTGCAGGAGAAGCTCTCAAAGTTTACAGTTTTCTTTGACCTTCACTACTATTCTGAGTAAACATTTGTTTATAACTTCTGTTCGGATTGACCGATCATTACCAAAATTTGACAGAATTTAAGTTAAAGGATGTAAAATGTAAAAATGCAAAGAACTTGAAAACATGCTAAGTCGACTTAGCATACTATTGTTTGGAGGCGTCGATATGTTATCAGGGGACAGGTGAATGGGTATAGCTGGACAATTTAGCAAATGCAGGGTGTCGTGTGGACTCAATCCTCACGCAGGGCACATGTCGTGCTATCAATTCGGTCTCAATGCGAATTGATCGGATCTTAATTGGGCTAAAATCACTCGTGTGTGTCTTGGCAGCTGGAGTTCTTCTGCTGCGAGGGATGAAGGTTGGTGTTCGAGTAAGGCATTCACACTGTATCGTATCACTGCCTGCTCATCTACATCAGTGTAATGATCTTTTTCTCTAAGACGATTCGAATTCAAATTCTTTCGAATAACTACCAAACCCATGTTGTTGTAGAAAATGTTTGTTTGATTGAAAACAAAAATGAATCAAATATTTTTCAAAAAAACTGAAATTTCATAGTAGTTCGAACGAATATTCGTCTTAGTGAAATCGGCAATGAATGTTATCCAAGCTTACCTAATAGGCTCGTTGATCTAGAGGTTCTGGTTTCTACATCTGTATCTATCTTTACATCATGAAGACGCCTTCTGGCGTTCCTTGGTAGGGGAAGACTGTCCACAAAATTGTGCTCACCGCGATAATACCTAAGCAGGTACTGCATAGAAAACATCTTGTTGTGCCAATCATTCGCATACATTGCAATCTCTGGAGGATGTGTAATTTCTGAAAGGTAGATGTTAAATATGGGAGCTATCGTGTTGCAGTAGTAATCACGTCCACTTTGCGCTTACCAGAACATTAACATTTTCGGCAATGGCAAATCCCCTCAGTGTAATACTGGCTTACATTTCTCCGAAAAATATCTCTACAAGTGGTGTTGTAAGACACGCCGTTCGGACTCGGGGATAAATTAGGTCCCATTTCATTGAGCTAATATGAATCGGTGTGCTCTCGTTGATATGAGACATGGTGGAATAATAAGGTGTAGCGCCAAAAACAGCTGATCTTCATACCAGTTGTCAAAATGCGTTATTGTGAATAAAATCACATACAAAATGTAAACAAGCAATTCACAGTAATGCAATATTGTGAGCAAATTTGACGTTTGACATAATTGTAACACCTTCTTATTCCACCATGATATGAGAGAAGTCTTCCCTGTCCCTTCGGGGATGTTGTGGGAACATATCGCTCATTTACTCAAAGAGTGGCATAACTCAAAAAATGCGTTTTCTGAGTTAACAATTTCTATTTTTTCTACAACTTCTACTTTATCTTGTGTCAAATTTTCATGTTGATATCTCTAAAACTCAATGCGTTACAGCTTATTTTCTAGGAATTTGGCGTAAATCATCAAAATGGTTTTTTGAGGTTATGAAGCACTAAAGCACTTTAAATCATGCTTGAACCTGTACAGAAATTTAGCACTGATATCTGGTTTTTTGGTTTTTCTGTAATAATCTTTTTAAGTTGGGAAGTCAAATTTCAGTCGGCAACTTAAAACGCGTTTTTCTCGAAATTAGATTTTTCGAGATGTGTCACTTTTCGAGTAAAAGAGCGATATGTATGTAGAGGTTGAACAGTTTCCTGCCTTGGGGAAATCCCTGTTTCGCTCCACGGGTCTTCGACTTTTTATATCTGAATTCCACAAACGATTGGCGTCCTCAACATACAGTTGATTATCCAAAGTTTCAAACACGGCTGGAGGGAAGTCTCTCCTCGAACAACTTGGCATGGTTGATGGTATCGAAGTCCTTCGATAAGTCAAGAGCCACCATGACTGTTCGATCGAACGGCCTGTTCTGGTTCAGTCCTCGACTGATATGTGTGGATATGGTGTGTAATGCTGTTTTACGGAAGTAGCGAAGATAATAGAGGCACTATGATTTTCGCTAATGGCGACAGAAGGGAAATCGATTCGCCTCTGCTGGCATCCTTGCCTGGCTTCAGTAGCGAGACCACCCTGTCAACTTTCCAGGCTTCTGTTACAAAATGGGTGACTAACGATGGATTGAAAGCACTTGTCATATACTCAACTCCGGATTCATCAACTTGCTTAAGCAAAATCGGTTATCGTAAATTGTGGTGGTACCTCCACGGCTAGGAAAGCTTTTCTTATAAGGCGTAGAACACTCTTCTTCGCCCTATCCCTTTCGGGATGCTCTATACAAGACCATTGTATCACCCGGTGTCTGGCCATCTGTTTCAATCTCCCCTATCGTTGTGGGTCGTCTTCGTTCACCGTGAAATATGTGGAGCTATCAATTTGCTCGTTGCTTAGGACGGAACGCCAAAACTCATGATGATCATTGAATTTCTCTAACTCTCCAAAAGCGAACTATTATCTATATATATAAAAGAGTAGTGAGGTGAGTGACTGACTGACTGATTGACTGACTGATTCATCAGCGCCCAGACGAAACCGCTGAAGCTAGAAAGTTGAAATTTTGGGTGTAGGTTGCTGTTGGGGTGTAGGGGTGAGATAAGGCTGGGTTTTTGGAAATTCGACCTAGAAGTGTACGAAAAGTACTAAAAGGTACTAAATATGGTACCCTTTGTATTAGGCAAACGGTAAGAGCTAGAATTCTGAAATTTGGAATGAGGGTCACTGATGGAGAGTTAGAAAGATGTACCAAAGGGTTTTTGGAAATTCGAACTACAAGGGTACGAAAAGTACTAAATGGTACTAATTTTAGTACAATTTGGATTTGTGTGAACGGATAGTGCTGGAATACTGAAATTTGAAATTAGGGTAACTGATGAAGAGTAACAAAAAATGGTTTTTGTAAATTCGAACTATAAGTGCACGAAGAGTACTAAATGGTACTAAATTTAGTACAATTTGGATTTGGGTGAACGGATTGAGCTGGAATACAGACATTTGGAATGAGGGTCACTGATGAAGAGTAACAATGAAAGGTTTTTGTAAATTCGAACTACAAGGATACGAAAAGTACTAAATGGTACTAAATTTAGTACAATTTGGATTTGGGTGAACGGATAGAGCTGGAATCCCTAACTGATGAAGAGTAACGAAAAATGGTTTTTATAAATTGGAACTATAAGTGCACGAATAGTACTAAATGGTACTAAATTTAGTACAATTTGTATTTGGGTGAACGGATTGAGCTGGAATACAGACATTTGGAATGAGGGTCATTGATGAAGAGTAACAATAAAAGGTTTTTGTAAAATCGAACTATAAGGATACGAAAAGTACTAAATGGTACTAAATTTAGTACAATTTGGATTGGGGTGAACGGATAGAGCTGGAATCCTGAAATTTGACATTAGGGTCACTGGTGGAGAGTAACGAAGAAAGGTTTTTGGAAATTCGAACTATAAGTGCACGAAAAGTTCTAAATGGTACTAAATTTAGTACAATTTGGATTTGGGTGAACGGATAGAGCTGGAATCCTGAAGTTTGAAATTAGGGTCACTGGTGGAGAGTAACAAAGAAAGGTTTTTGTAAATTCAAACTATAAGGGTACGAAAAGTACTAAATGGTACTAAATTTAGTACAATTTGGGTTGGGGTGAACGGATAGAGCTGGAATCCTGAAATTTGACATTAGGGTCACTGGTGGAGAGTAACGAAGAAATGTTTTTGGAAATTCGAACTATAAGTGCACGAAAAGTTCTAAATGGTACTAAATTTAGTACAATTTGGATTGGGGTAAACGGAGAGTAACGAAGAAAGGTTTTTGGAAATTCAAACTATAAGTGCACGAAAAGTTCTAAATGGTACTAAATGTAGTACAATTTGGATTTGGGTGAACGGATAGAGCTGGAATCCTGAAATTTGAAATTTGGGTCACTGGTGGAGAGTAACAAAGAAAGGTTTTTCGAAATTCGAACTATAACTGCACGAAAAGTTCTAAGTGGCACTAAATTTAGTACAATTTGAATTTTTGTGAACGGATTGAGCTTGAATCCTGAAATTTGTAATGACGGTCACTGATGGAGAGTAACAAAGAAAGGTTTTTAGAAATTCGAACTATAAGTGAACGAAAAATACTAAATGGTACTAAATTTAGTACAATTTGGATTTGGGTGAACGGATAGAGCTGGAATCCTGAAATTTGGATTAAGGATCACTGATGAAGAGTACAAATAAAAGGTTTTTGGAATTCGAACTATAAGTATACGAAAAGTAATAAATGGTACTAAATTTAGTACAATTTGGGTTTGGGTGAACGAATAGAGCTGGAATCCTGAAATTAGGAATGAAGGTCACTGATGGAGAGTAAAAAAGAAAGGTTTTTGGAAATTCGAATTAAAAGTATACGAAAAATACTAAATGGTACTAAATATAGTACAATTTGGACATGGGTTAACAAATAGGGCCGGAATCCTGAAATTTGGAATGGGGGTCACTGATGAAGAGTAAGAAAGATGTGCCAAAGGTCGAAAAGTCGTACATGGTAGTGAGTTTAGTATGATTTGGATTTGAAGAGCTGCAATCCTGAAATTTGGAATTAAGATTACGGTTGGAATATAGAATTGAGATATGGAGGTAGATTTGGAAAATCGTACTAATGTGCACGAAATAGTACTAAATGGTACGAAATTCGCTATAATTTGTATTTGCGTGAACAGATTATTGTTGGAGTGTAGGATTGACGTAGTTTTGGAAATTCGTACTTATGCTAAAGTGCTAAATGGAACTACATTGGCTATAATTTGGGTTTAGGTGAACGGATAGAGCTGAGATATGAAAGTACATTTTGGAAAATCGTGTACGAAAATTGCTAAATGGTACAACATTTGGTACCTTTTGGTATTTGCTATGTGGTATAGAATTTTGTACAATTTGTGATTTTGTAAAGGAAATACGCTTTTTGTACAAAAAATACGAAATGGAAAAATATTTGTTATAAAGTTCACTCTAAAATTTGAGACAAAGTTCTGAGTTTGAAAAATTGTACTGAATATTGTTCCATTGATTTGATGTTAACGCCAAGGAGTTTCTAAATAATGTACTGAAATTAAGTAGTCAAACGTGAAGTATCTTTTCAAAAAATGTTTTTTGTTCTGACCGCTTTGGTATGTTAATTTGAAAACGTAGTCCAATGCGACAATTTTGTTAACTAGAAGGTATTAACCCCCTGATATTAAAAAATCCTAAATTGAAATGCCTCCAAAAAAATTTCCGTTATATACAGGTGACATACCCGTGCACATTAACTACAATTTTTTGTAAAGAAGTTTTCTAACCTTTCATGCCACAAATTCCGAATTTCGGTTGGAAAATGTGCAGAAGATCTTCAAAATACTCTAAATCTTCAAAATATCTCTTCTAATAAACGTGGATTGAAGGGAGATTTTTAAATTAAATTTGTATATCCTTTGAGTATTCAAGGTCCAAATTTAAAGAAAATTGGACAATATAGATTTGTTCTTCTTTTAAAATACACTAAGTCGAGAGGTACCGTTATACGGAGATATACGAAAACGTGGATTTTTACGACCATTTTGAATGCCGAAAATTTAACGGACCTATTCGGGTTCTGGGCGAAAGGGTGAGAAAAAGTTTAGTGTTTGGAAATTCGTACTGGAAGGGAATGCTGTGTTAGTGAAGGGTTAAAACCAGGAGTCAAATCTGAAATTTGCAATATGATACGTAGTTTTGGAAATTCGAAATAAAAAATATGGTAGTTGTGTAGGGATGCGATACGGCAGATTTTTTTTTTTTTTTTTTTTTTTTTTTTTTTTTTTGTAAATTCTGACTACAATCGAAAAAATATTGGTAATAAAAATAGGTCTTAGTACAACAGAATCTGCAGTATTCACCATTCCCGTATTAAATATTATTTATATATATTATGTTGCCTTTCCGCATACGAAGTAGCGGGCATTTGCTAGTCTATATATAAAAAGAGTAGTGAGGTGAGTGACTGACTGATTGACTGACTGATTCATCAACGCCCAGTCGAAACGGCTGAAGCTAGAAACTTGAAATTTTTAGTGTGGGTTGCTGTTGTTGTGTAGGGGTGAGATAAGGATAGATTTTTCAAAATTCGAACTGGAAGGGTACGAAAAGTACCAAAAGGTACTAAATGTGGTACCCTTTGTATTACGCGAACGCGTAGAGCTAGATATCTGAAATTTGGAATGAGGGTAACTGATGGAGAGCTAGAAATATGTACCAAAGGGTTGTTGGAAATTCGAACTATAAGTGTACGAAAAGTACAAAAGGGTACTAAATTTAGTACAATTGAGATTTAGGTGAACAGATAGAGCTGAAATTTTGAATGAGGGTCACTGATGAGGAGTAACGATGAAAGGTTTTTGGAAATTCGAACTATAAAGGTACGAAAAGTACTAAATGGTACTAAATTTAGTACAATTTGGATTTCGGTGAACGGATAGAGATGGAATCCTGAAATTTGAAATGAGGATCACTGATGGAAAGTAACAAAGAAAGGTTTTAGAAAATTCGAACTATAAGCGTACAAAAAGTACCAAATGGTACTAAATTTAGTACAATTTGGATTTGAATGAACGGATAGAGATGAAATCCTGAAATATGAAATGAGAGTCACTGATGAAGAGTAACAATGAAAGATTTTTGGAAAGTCGACCTATTAGTGTACGAAAAGTATTAAATGGTACTAAATTTAGTACAATTTGGATTTGGGTGAACGGATTGAGCTGGAATCCTGAAATTTGGAAATGAGGGTCACTGATGGAGAGTAACAAAGAAAAGTTTTTGGAAATTCAAACTGTAAGTGCACGAAAAGTACTAAATTTAGTACAATTTGGATATGCGTGAACGGATAGAGCTGGAATACTGAAATTTGGAATGAAGGTCAAAGATGAAAAGTAACAATGAAAGGTTTTTGGAAAGTCGACCTATTAGTGTACGAAAAATACTAAATTTAGTACAATTTGGATTTGGGTGAACGGATTGAGCTGAAATCCTGATATTTGAAATGAGAGTTACTGATGGAGATTAACAAAGAAAGGTTTTTGGAAATTCGAACTATAACCCAGCAAAAATTCGGATCCAGTAGTCATTACGTAACCCATTACAAAGTAATGTAAACAAGCTTCTTTTCCCATTACAAGTAATCTGAAAAGTAATGGGATACTTCTTAAAAAAATACAAGGCAAACCTACTTACTTTGCTCCTCACTAAGTAATGAGGACGGTGGCACAGTGAGTGTGTGTCCGACTATAAATCCTAGGGTTGTGTGTTCAACGCTCACTGTCGGCACGCGAGTTTTTTTTAATTAAAAAATAACAGTTCGTGGTGCTCATGTGCACTGTACATTTAAGTTCTTAAGCAACCCTTAATGTTCGTGTGCGTGGCATAGTATGTAGTGTCTTTGGCTAGAAATCAGAGGGTTCGTGTGTTCAACTCGCACAGCAAGCGAAATAAAATAAAGTAAAATAAAAGTAAGAAGTGTTATGAAATTAAAAAAAAAATCTCTACATCAACTGTTCTAAAAATAGAATTTTTTTCAACTTACTTTTCAACTTCTAGTGGCCACAGAATAACTAGTTATTCTAGTGGTCATAAAATAACTACAAACTGAGTGCGACATGCCCTTGTAAAAATAATGGGGAAGAAAGGGGGTTTGCGAGTAGTTACGGCTGCCAAAAATCCCCTACAAAACCCATGATTTTGGGAGGACTTTTTTTGCTGGGAAGTGTACGAAAAGTACTAAATGGTACTTAATTTAGTACAATTTGGATTTGGGTGTACGGATAGAGCAGGAATCTTGGAATTTTGAATAAGGATCACTGATTAATAATATAATAATAATTGTTAACCAAACATCCCAGATGGGACAAGGGAGACTTCTCTCATATTAATGAGTGCACCCCGATTCATATTAGCTCAATGATATGGGACCTACTGTTTATTGCCGAGTCCGAACGGCGTGTCCTAAGACACCACTTGTAGAGAAGTTTTACAAGGCTGAAATACTCAGGAAATGTCGCCAACATCACTGAGGGGTATTTTGCCACCGTTGAAAATTTGATGTTGCCTGGCCTGGGAATCGAACTCACGACCTTTAGAGTGCAAGGCGGGTGTGCATACCATTGCACCACGGTGGCACCCAGGGTCACTGATTAAATCGATTAAATGTTGGTATTAAAAATATGTTTTAGTACAACAGAATCGTCAGTGTTCACCACTTCCATATTAAATATTGTTCATATATATTTTATGCCCTTTCCGCATACGAAGTAGCGGGCATTTGCTAGTCAGGTATATACACATTACACATGTCTTGTATTCCGACGAGACGGCACAGAGATCGTTTTCCTACGACGAACTTGTAAACACGTTGGGTGATGATCTGTAGTGCGATTCTCTAACTCTTTTTCTGAGTTACCAACAAAAATCGGTAACATTAAAATGCAATATTATGAAAATTTAAAGCAGTTCTATTCAATAAAGCAGCTTGTTGTTGTGCTCCACGTTGGTGCGTCAATAAAGCAGCTTGTGAGCGGAGCTGATATGGCTTCATACAAAAGAACAACACAAGATTTCTTTTGAATGAATACTTTTACTCTTTGTTTAGTGTTTATTTCCAGCTTATGAATCTATATCCATCAACTTGGGCAAGCGTGGTAGATTATAAACTTTCAATGTTGGCTAAACAAGTTAGAGTGACTTTATTGAAATTTGGATTCGTTTAAGTACTCAGCGTGAGAAGCGAGTAAGTCAACTAGTATTGGTTGTATACAAAAGGTATTAGGTTCAAAGATGTAAATTAATAGTAATGTTTACAAAATATGTACATGGTTGTATTTTTAGCTGTTAAATTCAAATATTTAAATGTTGTTGCGTAATAATAGTATCGATTAGTGAAAACGTAAACGTAAGCTTAAACAAAATATGTACATAAGTAAACAAAATAGTTAAGTAAAATAAAATAATTCATTGAATTAAAAGTTGATCCGCTTCAAATTTCAAATAAAAGTTGACAACACTCTTGCTATCGGTAGAACTTTGCAACTCCTTTTTATTCGTCGCTAACTTACCGAAAAACATCGGTAATTACCGAAATTATAAGAATTTTAACTTTACCGACAATTGTTGGTAACTCAAAATATGAGTTAGAGTATCGCACTACTGGTGCACCAACATAAATTCTATCGCAATAGTCTTGGAGGCGACTAAGACCAGAGCATCCTTGGAAGTGTACCCATCCATTTGCGTGACGGCCCCTTATGTCTTCTTATCAGTTTACGAATACATCTTGAGCCTTTTGCAAATTTTTGTGGGGAAAGTTTCTGGACACTATGGACCTTAAATGTCAAATTTCATCAGAAAATATAGCTAAAGGATAAAAGTGAGCGTAAATAATAATACGGTTACACTAGAGTTTTTTTGCCGGGTTAACCCACTTCGAGAGGATTTATTTGACGTTTGCGCTATGGAATTGACATTTGAAATCCAAACCCACTGGGTTAATCCGGTTAAGTGTAACTGGGGTATTATGCATTGAAATGTATGCTCACTTGTTCTCGTTTACACTATATGTAAATGTCACATGACATGAAATTTTCCATCGTTATATATTCGCTAATATTTGCAATATTGGAGATGTTCCTTACGCCATTTACTTTGTGGGCCCACACCAGCAAAAATGTAAAAAAACTACGTCTCCACATTGCCTCCGAGGGTAGATATGGAATGTTTTTATTTCGTGTCATATGGCATTTACATATAGTGTAAACTACCCCTAAGCGCACACTGGCTGTCGCTGTAGCAATATTTACCTAATGTGATCTTACTCGTACCTTAAAATTCTCAAAATACTAGAATACAAAATACTAGACATACGGAGGGACGCATGAACGGACATAGTTACATCAACTCAGAATTTTATAGCGAAATATATGGACCACTTTTTGTGGACGGAAAATAAAGACGTTTTCAACAAGGGCGGCAAATTCATAAGAAGGAAAAAATGTTCACCACTCCATGTGGTGATGATAAATACACCTTCTTGGACATTTACATACAATGCGACAGTTTGATCTATGATAAACTAAAGTCTGTGTCTTTTTTTTTGCAATATAAAATTTTGACGTACTTTTAGCTTGTCATTCTCCATAACATGACTGATAGATGTTTTTCAATATCGATATACATTTATAAGTTTTTACAATTTTATAAATACCCTATCACACAAACCCCACAACATCGGCAGCAAACCTCATTTATACGACCTTCCGACATGATTTATCAAAAACAAAATGGTAATAGAAAACGTGTGTGTTGGCAAAATTGTATCTGGAAAAAATGTGGACTTATCATACAGACGAAGCACATTTTTACATATTTATCATAATTTTATTCTACGTCAGTATTCTTCCATAAAGGCACAGCAAGGCGGTGAGCTGGGGAGTGTGCAAAACAAAATGTAATTAAAAATAAAACACCAACAATAACCGCACAACAAAAAATTATCTAATCAAAGATAATGATGAATTTGATAATAGCAACACAATCTATTCTTTTATTTTTAACGTTTTTGCTTGAGTGTACTTCCAAGAGGCGTTAAGTGTGTTTCTGTTGTTGTGAGAAAATGCATAATGCAAGTTCATTTTTATGTATTGCCAGGGCTAATCACCCTAATTGAACCACAACATATAGCTAGCTATTCAATTATGGCACTCTTTTTTTCGGCGATAGGGCCAGGTGCGAAAATAATGACACACTCGAAAATATAACTCAGTTTTTTTATTGATCTATTATCGTTTGAAAACTGATTCAATTTTATTTGTATGTACATTAGGGCTATAACCAAAAAAATACCACCACATAGCCGTGTAGAGCATGGAAAACTATTATGAAACACGGTGTCAATTTTTCTCTATCGCGAAAAAAGTTTCCGCACCAAATGCATTGAAGTTATGCAATGCATTTTTTAATTTCATCTGTCATATCAACATATTTGCTTTTCATTAAAATTTTTATTTTTTTGTAATCTAATTTAAAATCATTATCAAAGCGTTCTGGACCAATTTCTTCTCAAATCGCGCCATTTCGGACCACATTATGATTTTTTGACACTATTGCAATTTTTGGTTTTTCTTTATAAACTCGTGAATTTTATGTTTATATTTTTTTAACCTATCGGACCAGGGAATATGGGGTCATTTGAAACGAATTCGCGAAAGTTACAGGCTGTTTTTGTTAACTTTGCTTGTGAGAATCGTATTTGTTTTCTACAAAAGTACAACACCAGTACCATGTGGGGAATTTTGTCCTAATAATGAAAACGCGTTTCTAAGACCGATTCTGTGAAAAAAGTTCCCTCACCGGCCGTGATTACTAAAACCCTTTTGACATTTTTTCTACTTAAAATTTTAAATTTGCTTTGTTTGAATAAATATGTATTTATAGAAAAAAATACAATTCTCACAGGCAAAGTCAACAAAAACAGCCTGTAACTTTCGCGAATTAGTTGCAAATGACTCCATATTATCTTGTCCGATAGGTTAAAAAAATATAAACATAAAATTCACGATTTTATAAAGAAAAACCAAAAATTGCAATAGTGTCAAAAAATCCTAATATGGTCCGAAATGGCGCGATTTGAGAACAAATTGGTCCAGAACGCTTTGATAATGACTTTAAATTAGATTACAAAAAAATAAAAATTTTAATGAAAAGCAAATATGTTGTTATGACAGATAAAATTAAAAAATGCATTACAGAACTTCAATGCATTTGGTGCGGAAACTTTTTTCGCGATAGAGAAAAATTGACACCGTATTTGATAATAGTTTTTCATGCTCTACACGGCTATGTGGTGGTATTTTTGATATTTGCAAAAAAGTGCAAAAAGTTATATCCCTAATGTACATATGTATATCAAAGCAACTTATATCTTATCGAAATGTTGTTGGTTATTTAATAACCTCAAGACTCAAGAAGAAAACTTTCTTTGTTCTTCGATTGGGCTATGAATTAATCATTAATATTTTTAGATTTGTCGAAAAAAAATAGAGGACGTATCAATATCAAATAAAATATATTTCTATAGGTCATCGTTTTCGATTACAATTCTGTTACAATTCTTGGTGAATATGTCGATTACACTTTTCTTCTTTGGTATATATGGTATATGTCATTGTTATCAACGACACTTTACTTCTATGAAAGGGTATGTTTTCGATGACACTTATCCTCTATTGAAGAGTATATAATTGTTATCGATGGCAATTTTCTTTTATGGAAGAATATGCCATTATTATCGATTACACTTTTCTTCTATAGAAGCATATGACATCGCTATCGATGACACCCTTTTCTATATAAGAATATGCCATTGTTATCGATTTTCGCTGACGGATATAATAATGTGTTTATATAGAAGAACAAGTAAGGAAAGGCTGTAGTCGGGACGGGGCCGACTATGTGATACCCTACACCACTGCCCCCTGTGCATAAGCTTTTCACTCGTAAACATATCTTTTAGGGAGATACTAAAGTTTTCACATATCTGGTTTTTATACCAAATGTCTCTTAAGGCGAACTGAACCAAAATAATTAATATTTAATTTTATATTTGACTTTTGTCGACATCTACTTGGTACTGATTGAAAGCTGTGCTAGTTTTCTTGATTAGCATTTTACATGTCTTTAATACACCAAATAGAAGCAGAGGTATTTGTCATTAACGTAAAAACTTCAAAATAATAAAATTGTGATAGCTTAGCGCCTTTTGCAATAGCTTTGACATTTTACCATAAATGCCAATTTTTTTATTAATTTAAAGTTCAGATGGTTTAGTTTTATTATTAAGCTCTCTCCTTAGAATATGTCCAACAGAAGCAGAAGTATCTGACATGGAAATAAAATTCCATAAATACGAAATTGGTATATACCAGCGTCTTTTGCCAATTCCGACTCATGAATATTATCCTACCATCGCCAAACTCGATATGGTTCTTCCTCTGTGAAAGCCCTAAAAAATTTCGCGACGATTCTATCAAAATTGCGATTCTATCAAGAGGCTTCTTTCCCTCCGGGACCCCCATCAACGCCCAAAATTTGGTGACGATCCTGTCAAAATTGCAACTTGTAGCGTGATTACAAGGTTTAGATGGACAGACGGACGGACGAACACACATAGCCAGATCGACTTAGCTCCTCGAGACATCCATTTTGGTATATACATATGTACATATATGTATGGGTCTACGACCATTATTTCGATGCGTTACAAACTTTTTGGTCAAAACCAACTTATAATACCCTCCCCACATAGTGGTGTAGGGTATAATGAGACATCGTTATCGATTCAAGAAAATGTCAGCATAACCGATGACACTTTTCGTTTATACAAAAATATGTCATTTTTAGAAGCATAAGAGGTAGTTTACACTATCTATCAATGTCATATGACACGAAATAAAAACATTCCATATCGACCCACGAAGGCAATGTGGAGACGTAGTTTTATTACAATTTTGCTGGTGTGGACGCACACAGTAAATGGCGTAAGGAAAATCCCCAATATTGCACATATTAGCGACTATATAATGATGGAAAATTTCATGTCATATGACATTTACATATAGTGCAAACTACCCCTAACCGACGACACTTTTCTGCCATACATGTATTTTTATACCCTCCACCATAATATGGAGGGTATAATTAAATGTGTCATTTCGTTTCTAACACATTGAAATATTCATCGGAGACCCTATAAAGTATATGTATATATTCTTGATCAGGGTAAACTTCTAAGTCGATATAACCATGTTCGTCTGTCCGTCCATCCGTCTGTTGAAATCAAGGTACAGCTCAATTTTTAAGATAGGGCTTTGCAATTTGGTATAGAAGTGTCTATTACTCCTAGGATGTTGGTATTGCAAATGGGCTATATCGGTCCACGTTTTGATGTAGCCCCAATAGAACGGTACCACCCGATTTTCGGTATTTTTAAGTTTTTAGCTTCGTTATCACACCGAAATGTCTGGAATTTGATACTTAGTCTTCGTTGGGGGTATAAAACTTTCCCCCAGAATTTTGTTGGTATGGGTCTACGCCTTCATATAGCTCCGTAGAACGGTACCTCCCGATTTTCGGTATTTTGAAGGTTATGGCCACCATTATATGAAATAAATAAATAAATAAATAAATAAATAAATAAATAAATAAATAAATAAATAAATAAATAAATAAATAAATAAATAAATAAATAAATAAATAAATAAATAAATAAATAAATAAATAAATAAATAAATAAATAAATAAATAAATAAATAAATAAATAAATAAATAAATAAATAAATAAATAAATAAATAAATAAATAAATAAATAAATAAATAAATAAATAAATAAATAAATAAATAAATAAATAAATAAATAAATAAATAAATAAATAAATAAATAAATAAATAAATAAATAAATAAATAAATAAATAAATAAATAAATAAATAAATAAATAAATAAATAAATAAATAAATAATCCATTAAAATGGCTAAAACTTGGTATTTAGTCTTCGTTGGGGGTATTCAGCTTTCCCTCTAAAATTTTCGGTATAGGTCCGCGTCTTCATATAGCCCCGATAGAACAGCACCTCCCGATTTTCGGTATTTTGAAGGTTGTGGCCTCAATATTCATTCAAAGTGGCTGAAATTCGGTATTTAGTCTTCATTGGGGGTATAAAACTTTCCCCCAAAAATTTGTTGGTACACGTCCAAGCCTTAATACGGCCCCCATAGAACGGTACCACCCGATTTTAGGTATTTTGAAGGTTTTAGCCTTCGTTTGGGGTATAAAATTTCCCCCCAGAATTTTGTTGGTATGGGTCCACGCCTTTATTTAGCCCTCAAAAAAAGGTACCTCCCGATTTCCGGTACTTTGAAGGTTGTATCCTCAATATTCCTCCGAAATTGCTGAAATTTGGTATTTAGTTCTCATTTGAGGTATAAAACTTTCCATATGAAATTTGTCGGTATAGGTCCACGCCTTCATATAGCCCCCATAGAACGGTACCTCCCGATTTTCGGTATTTTGAAGGTTGTGGCCACAGCAACCCACCGAAATGGCTGAGACTTGGTATTTAGTCTACGTTGAAAGTAAACCCTTTCCGACTGAATTTCGTCGGTATAGGTTCACGTTTCGATAAAGCCCCCCATAAAACGGTACCTCCCGATTTTCGTATTTGTGAAAGATGTGACGTCAATATCCCACCGAAATGACTGAAATTTGTTATTTAGTCTTTCATGGGGTTATAAATTGTATAAAATTTGGTATTTAGGGGTCGATTATGGATAGCAACTCAACCGTAGTTGTATTGCCAGAAGAGAAAATCATACAATTAAAATAAGTGAAACGACAGAAATGTTTGAAAAGTTCATTCAATATCAGTGTTTTGAACCTTCAGCTACTAATTTAATTCTAAACAAGTAAAAAGTCGTTAAGTTCGGCCGGGCCGAACTTTTTATACCCTCCACCATAAAATAGTCTTATGCTTGGTTTGAGATCGTTTTTTGGGACTATTGGCATTGGAGCTGGCAAACTATCGATATAATCTATGTGCAAGAATCTAAAAATGTTAACTACGATAACAAATTTTCCTTTATGTTATGGAAGAAATAGAGTTCTGGAACAGATCATATATTTATGTCGGACATCACAACCGCTTTAGTAAGATTGGCATTACTTTGAAATTACACTGGCATATCGGAATGAAGAGTGCTTTCATGAATCAATTGAGTAATTTGAGTGGAATATTATCCAGTTGTCTGTTGTGATTACAGGTTACCGATGCACTTGGGACAATTATAGTGCAATTTTTATACTTTTTATATCCACATCCTTCATTTTATAATATTTTGTTAGATTAAGTTAGAATATGGGCCATAACGGTTCATTTCTTGTGGTACCTCCCCAACAAAAGTTCAATTTTTTTCGCTAAAATTGGGCGTGAAATAACCCTCGAAGGGCGTAAAGGCCTCGGCTGACTGTCTTGCTTGAACTAGGTCGCCCTTTGGCTTTTAGTCGTTTAATAGAAGCAAACTTTCGGTCCAAACTTTGCACATGGTAATAATTAACCGGGTTCGACTAAATTAGACCACTCCCTCGAAAACCTACCTCACAAAATTGTTCGAATAAATGCAGTATAAGGACATAATCGTTTTGAAATCTTTTGCAGCAGTTTGTCCCCGCAGCTCGTTTTTTTCGTATTAGTCCTCTTAGGCTTCCACAAAGCATCGCCATTAGCTGCCGTTGTTTTTGAATATTCCATGTAAACCCGAAAACATAATAAACGTTTGATCAACGTTTTGCGTAATTTCTAGAAAAACAAGTAAAAAAGTATCAGTCGACATTGCCAACAGAGATATAACCTCAGCCTGTGGGGATTGCAATACTTTTTTTTCAAAAAAAAAAAAAAAACTTACGTACATATTTAGGGGGGTTTTCAAAACAATATGGATAGGATTAAAGCGCAAAAATTTGCGGGGATATCGATAGATAGGATTTTTTTAAACTGAGTTTCGACAATATTTAGAGTACCATTTTAGCGAATATTTTCGAACTTTTATGGGGGAGGTATCCGAAGGTCCACTCCTTCCACCTTCGAATTTCATCTAATGTTCGAAGAAATATTTTCTATTTTTCTAATATTTTTCTAGAAATTTTACCGATTTTCTAAAACTTTTTTTAAAAATCTCTGCACATTTTCGGGAGAACCTTAAGAATCTCGTTCCGAATTCGTTCCGATTTCTTTCTTCGATTTTCTAAGGGATTTTTTTGTTCGATTGTTGTTGAAAACCAAAGTGATTTTTTATAAAATTCGCATATACAGTTTTTGAATTGTTTTAATATTAATGCAACATATAATAATTCAGGCTAGTGTTGATAGCTTCAACATACTCGTGCACATTCTTCTACTATTAATCACAAAATGATAACAACAGGGAAAATCATTAGGACGTTTGAAATTATAATCATCCATAAATAGCGCATTAAAAGAAAATTGTCCCTGAGTGGGGATATTTGCGCCCAAGAATTTCTTTCGATTTTTTTTCAGAAAATCTAAACTTTTCTTCGAATTTTTCCAGAATTTCTTTCCGAATTCGGACCGATTTCTTCAAAAAATCTAAATTTTCCACCGAATTTTCCAGAATTTTTTTCCGAATTCGGACCGATTTCGTTGCGAAACTCTAATATTTTGTTAGATTGTTCTTAGAAAATTCTTTCCGAATTCGGAAAAATGTTAGGTGGGTACATAAGGGGTTTTTACAACTTTCGGGCTTTTTTCTCAAGAAGTATGGACTTGCCCTTAAAAAACCTTTTACCTTTACTATTGAGGCAGCGAATGCAAGTTGCTTCAACAAAAATCAAAGTGATCCGAGAGCAGATCTTAAAGTGAATTTATCCAAAAATGTGTGTGGAGGTACCCGACGGAGTGGACAAATATAGTCGATATTCGATATACCTGGTAGATATATTACGATGTGCAAAGTATGGACCAAATCTGTCATTCCCATCAATAGTTATCGTACGCAAAATTTTTCCGAACATTTCTGAACTTTTGTGAGGGAGGTACCTGAAGGAGTGGACCGATATGGCTTATCTTCGAACAAAATATTACGATAGCCAAATTTTGGACCAAATCGGCTCATCCAGACAGACAGACGATCGGACATTGCTAAATCGACTCCAAATTGTCTGAAATACATTTCTTCCAAACATACTTGGGGTCTAAAACCATTATTTCGATGAGGCACATTTTGCCCGTATGAAAGTGTACATACCCTCGTTAGCATAAATGCTGAGGCTATAAAAATGAAGAACGGACGTGCCAAATTTGAACTAGGTCGCCTTTTGCCTTTTCGTCTTTTACCAGAAATAACTAACGCAAGAAAGCCTTATGTACAAGGAGGGGAACCAAGTTCGAATTTGGGTGGCCAGTTCTTTATTTTGTATACCCTCCACCATAATATGAAGGGTATACTTCCGTTTGTAACACATCGAAATATTCATTTGGGGTATTAAACGTTCCATATGAAATTTGTCGGTATAGGTCCACGCCTTCATATAGCACCCTAAGAACGGTACCACCCGATTTTCGGCATTTTGAAGGTTTTAGCCTCATTATCACACCGAAATGGCTGGTACTTAGTCCTTGTTGTGGGTATAAAATTATCACCCAGAAATTTGTCGGTATAGGTTCACGCCTTGATATAGCCCTCATAGAACGGTACCTCCCGATTTACGGTATTTTAAAGGTTGTGGCCACAGCAACCCACCGAACTGGCTGAAATTTGGTATTTCGTCATCATTTGGGGTATTAAACGTTCCATATGAAATTTGTCGGTATAGATCCTCGCCTTCATATAGCCCCCATAGAACGGTACCCACCGATTTTGAAGGTTTTAGCCTCATTATCACACCGAAATGGCTGATATTTGGTACTTAGTCCTCGTTGTGGGTATAAAATTATCTCCCAGGTTCGGTATAGGTTCACGCCCTGATATAGCCCCCCCTAGAACGGTACCTCCCGATTTACGGTATTTTGAAGGTTGCGGCCACAGCATCTCACGTAAATGGCTGAAATTTGGTATTTGGTCTTTATTTGGGGTATTAGACGTTATATATGAAATGTTTCGGTATAGGTCCACGCCTTCATATAGCCACTACAAAACGTTTCCATCCGATTTTCGGTATTTTGAAGGTTTTATCCTCATTATCACACCGAATTGACTAAAATTTGGAACATAGTCCTCGTTGTGGGTATAAAACTATCTCCCAGAAATTTGTCGGTATATGTTCACGCCTTCATATACCCCCATAGAACGGTACCTCCCGATTATTTGGTATTTCGAAGGTTGTGGCCACACTGGAGCCGCATGGTCAACACGGTTTCTTTGTCTGCACCTCAAATACTTCCAGATAGGGACGTGAGGACCTTGTTCCTACATCTCAGCTTATCGCAGATAGCTGTGGCATACACGGAGGACGAGAAAATACTGTCGAATGTGACCCATAGAATATTGGAATTCTGCTACTGCTTGTTGGAATTGTGCTGCAATCGACCATGACATTCAACTCACTGCTCACCTCCGCAGTTCAGTGAAATCCACTATTTCCTTGAATGCCGCGGATGCGGACGTGGCAAACCGAGCACATATAAATTGGTCCTGAGTTTTCCTCCGTCCCGGCACTGACCAAAAGAATCCGGAGCAGGCCTCAGTGACCACAACACTTCTTCACCAAAAATTTTGAACATCGGCCCATGTTATGGTATAGATCCCCATATAACGGTTAATCCGCATTTTAGGTATTTTGAAGACTTTAGCTGCAATTTTGTCCGAACTAGTAGTTTGACATTTGAGGTTCCCAGTGGTCACAAAACTTTTCCACCAAAAATTGTGGACATAATCCAACTTTTGAATAGCGCCCATATAACGGTACCTCCCGATTTTAGGCATTTTGAAGATTGTGGTCCGAACTAATTGTAATTTGACATTTGATGTTCCCAATGGTCACAAAACTTCTTCACCAAAAATTATAAACATAGGTCCATATTATGGTATTGCCCCTATATAACGGTAACGTCCGATTTCCAGAATTATGACTTGTTTACCTAAATTTTCAGACCAAATTAGGTCCATGTTTTGGTATAGCCCCCGATTTTCGGTATTTTGAGGATTTTAGCTAAAACTTTTGACCAAACTACCTGTAATCTGACAGTTGAGGTTTCTAGTAATCACAAAACATCGCCACCTAAAACTGTCAACAGAGGACCATATTTTGGTATAGCCCCCATATAACGGTACCTCCCGAGTTTCGGTATTTTTGACCGAACTATCTGTAATTCGAAAAACTGTCCACATAAGTCCATATGTTGGTAGAGCCCCCATATAACGGTATCTCCTGATTTCGGTTTTTTTGGATCTTAGCTAAAATTTTTGACCCAAGTATCTGCAATTCGACATTTGAGTTTCCCAGTGGTCACAAAACTTCTCCACCAAAAACATGGGTCCACACTTTAATCTAGCCCCATATAAGGTTTCCGACCGATTGAATACATTTTTATACCCTCAGCATTTATGCTAACAAGGATATATACTCTTTCATACGGGCAAAATGTGCCTCATCGAAATAATGGTTTTAGACCCCAAGTATGTTTGGACGAATCCGTTTCAGGCAATTTGGAGTTGATTTACAATCCGTCCGTCTGTCTTTCTGGCTGGCTGGAGCGCACGATAGCTCTCGAATGAATCAACCGATTCGGTCCAAAATTTGGCTTTCGTAATATTTTGCCCAAACTTACCGCCTGTTCATGTATGTCGCAAAATATCGTGCGACTGCCGTTACGTATCCTATGCGAAAAACTACTAATTTGAATGTACATTTGTACAACTATGTTCCATAAATGAGAGCCAAATGAGAAATGAAAACAAAATCCACATATACATACAAATATTGGAATATGTGTGATTTGTTTTGTTTGAAAAATAAAATGTGTCGGTATTTTGAATTATTTTATTTAATTGATTTCTTCAAAATAATGAATGAAAGCGCCATTGAAACGTATCTGTAAAATTTTTATTTTGTTTCAAGAATGTGTTGCATAAATTTGTTTTAAGATTTTTGATGTTATTCGCGAGTTTACGTTCTACTCGGCAGCTACAAAGCAAGTGAGTGATTTTGACATTCTCTTTCTATAAGAGACAGTCCTTTCGAAATACATAAACCCAAATTTAATGGAAAAGTGTACGTTTACGTGTTATTTCGTAGGGCTTGTCGGTCGCATAGATTTTCGTTTCGAAGGTGTTTACATGAACAGAAAATGATTTTTTTCCACTTCCAAAGCGCAAGAAACCTTTCGGTCGACATACATGAACAGGCTGTTAGTTTAAGTTCGAATGGGCTATATCGGTCCACTCCTTCCGGTACCTCCCCCACAAAAGTTCGAAAATGTTCGGAAAATTTGTGCGAACGATAAATCTTGAAGGAAGTAACCGATTTGATACATACCTACCACATCGTGAAATTTCTACCAGACTTAGATGAGATTCCAATATGGACTCAATCGGTCCACTCCTTCGGGTACCTTCCACACAAAATTTCGGATAAGTTCAGATTAGGACCTGCTCTCAAATCGCTTCGACTTTTGTTGCAACAACTTGTATTCACTGCCCTCCATACGACGGTACAAGTTTCATCAGGGGCAAGTCCATACTTCCTGAGAAAATAGCCTGAAAGATGCAACAAGCCCCTATGACACCGTGTGTAGTGGTTGGAGCGCAAGATAACTCTCAAACGGATCTGCCGATTCGGTCCAAAATTTGGCCTTCGTAATATTTTGTGCAAACTTAGTTTAAGTTCGAAGATAAGCTATATCGGTCCACTCCTTCAGGTACCTCCCTCACAAAAGTTCAAAAATGTTCAGAAAAATTGTGAGCACGATAACTCTTGAAGGGAGTGACCGATGTAATCCATACTTTGCACATCCTAATATATCTACCAGATATAGATCAGGTTCGAATATGGACTATATTTGTCTACCCCTTCTGGTACCTCTCAAACAAAATTTCGGATAAGTTCACATTAAGACCTGCTCTCGAATCACTTTGATTTTTGTTGAAGCGATTTGCATTCGCTACCTCCATTACGATGGTAAAAGTTTTGTTTAGGGGCAAGTCCATATTTCTTGGGAAAGCAGCCCGAAAGGTGTAAAAAACCCCTATGTTACCATATGTGGCGGTCGGAGAGCACGACAACTCTCGAACTTTTCAACCGCTTTGGTCCAAAATGGTCTTCGTCATATTAGTGTATGCAAACTTAGTTTCATGGG
Organism: Musca autumnalis; assembly: GCF_047663935.1. Taxonomy (NCBI): domain Eukaryota; kingdom Metazoa; phylum Arthropoda; class Insecta; order Diptera; family Muscidae; genus Musca; species Musca autumnalis. The sequence continues at coordinate 168,027,672 of NW_027412088.1, forward strand.
GCAATAGCGGTCCGCAACTTCCGGTACTTCTCCCCAATATTTAAAAAATGCCACTAAAATGTTAGGCCAATATCACTTGAATGGGGAAACCAATTTGGTCCAAACTTTGGATCTCCTAATATTTTGTCAAAATTTAGTTTAACTTCTAAAATGGCCCATATCGGTCCTCCCTAAGGGTACCTCCCCCACAAAAGTTCATCATTTGTGTCTTAGTGCAGTTAATTCCTAATCCACATTTTTGTCGGCAAGTTCAAATGTTCAAAAAGGGCCACAAAATTCTGAAGAGACCTTATATACATTCGATCTGTCCGTAGGTGATTGTTTCACTTCATATTGGCTGAGGGTATATATCTGTCGGCAAAGCCGACTGACACTCTTTTACTTGTTATACTTTTTATGCCCACAGCCTTTATTTTATAATATTTTGTTAGATTAAGTTCGAATATAAGTCATATCGGTTCACTTCTTGTGGTACCTTCCCAAGAAAAGTTCAAATTTTTTCGCTAAAATTGGGCGTGAGATAACCCTCGAGCATAAAGGCCTCGGCTGGATGTCTTGCTTAAGTTATATATAGTAAAAAACTAAGAATGGCCGACCCAAATTTGAACTAAGTCGCCCTTTGCCTTTTAGTCTTTTACCAGAAATGACTAAAGCAAGAAAGCCATCCTTCTAATGTACAAGGCCTCGGAGCAAACTTTCGGTCCAAACTTTGCACAAGGTAATAATTAACCGGGTTCGAATAAATTCAGTATGAGGACATATCTCGGATCGGTTTGAAATCTTTTGCAGCAGTTTGTCCCCGCGGCTCCTATTTTTTCCTATTAGTCCTCTTAGGAATATAAGGCTTCCACAAAGCATCGCCATTAGTTGCCGTTGTTTTTGCATATGTCCATGTAAACCCGAAAACATAATAAACGTTTGATCAACGTTTTGCGTAATTTCTGAAAAAAAAAATAAAAGAGCAGGGGGACCAAGTTCGAATGGAGCGTATAATTAAATTTGTCATTCCGTTTGGAACACATCGAAATATTCATCGGATACCCTATAAAGTATATATGGTAATATTCAAAAATGTTTTACAATCGTTGAAGTTGAGGTTCACCATTTAATAAGTGGCGAACTGTCAATATATTTTATACAATATATTAATTGAAGTGTTTTAGCCGGGGTCGCATAAAATTAACCATAACAAATAATTTATGTGGAAGCTGTGTTGGTGGTAATATTAAAAAATGGGTAAAAATGTGTTGAAGTTTACAAGTTTTTTTGTGTTCTTTCTTGATTTCTGGGCAAACCACGGAAAATTCAGACCTGAGCTCAAAGAAAGAATTGAAGAATACCCCTTGGGCAACATGGTTCTAAAGTATGACTTTTCGATATATACACTGCATCCCCCTAAAATCGATGCTGACTTTTTGAAGTTTTGAAATCTCGGTTTTTTGAATTTTTCTTATAATTGGAAGGCGCAACCAGATAATAACCCAAACTATTTATTGGATTGTAGAACTCGTGATTCCACGTCGTTTGACGTATATCTCATGAGTGTGCTTCATACAGCTCCCTAGTAATAGGAGTCCAAAATCGAAATTTTGGTGGGTAAATTTTCTTTAAAAACATATTTTTTGGCTTCAAAATTTACAACTGTGACTCAGGTACCCTTGTACCCCGCGTGATTTTAGTTTTTTTACGCTCCGGATCTCCGCGGTTCTTGACGAATTTGTTTAAAATTTGTTATAATGACGTATTTTTTATAGGCGGTCACTGAAATCGGATGCGCCTTATAATCTTATGTACATCGCGCAATTTTTACCCACATAAAGGTTTTTGAACAGTAAGATGCAGCTGACGGCACACTTTGGTCGCTGAATGAAAAGTGGAAAAATCGCTACATATTGATGGAGATGCACTCGCTGTATCTGAAAAGCGCATGCGCCTTAACTGATTTTAACGAATTCGCGAATTATACGTTTTTTAACTTTTTTGTTTTTTCTTTGGTTGTAATTTCAATATTACTTTCTATTTCATAATCCTATTGTTTATCAAAGTAAGCAAATACACTTTCGGGTTTGTCATCGCATTTTCCCTGAAGAAGTTTCAGCGAAGTCCGTCAGTCCTTGCATCGAAATTTAGCGAAATAGTAGAATAACTCCCAAAAATGTTTTTTTTTTTCATTTTTCGTATTAAACAAAAAAATATATTTTATTAATTTTCTCGTTTAGAGTTAAGCTTAATGATCTGAAATTATTTGCAAGTGAAAAAGGAAAGCCATGGACTCGAACCCACATAGTCACCAAATTACGTTACCTGGTTTCATTGGTGGTAAAGCAAATCTTCGGACGTATCGACTATGTAATGGCTTCTCTGTCCTAGAACTTATCGTTTTTCAAATGCAAATGTGTTTTTATACATTAACGGATATTTCAAAAAAAAAAAAAAAAAAAAAAAAATATATATTTTTGAGATAATATTCCAACAATAAGTTTTCGTCTTTTGTTGTTGCTGTAATATGGCAGTTATAAATCCTATCGTTAAAATTTTGGTCTCATATTTTTCTACGTGTTGTCTAGAATCTGTACGTATTTTTAATTTATTTTTTTCGAGTTTTATTTGGACTCTAAATTAGAATAAATTAAGTTTACTCCAAGATTTTTTCAGTATTTCTTGATTTTCCGCGAAAATAGAAATAAATATTTAGGCATCTACGGATAGATATTAAATGCTGTTAACGCTTTATATATACATTTTCTTATTACAGCAAAAATGGAATTTTTAAATATTGGTTCTTTATAAGGGAATAAAACCCCCCATAACTTTGGAGCGCAGCATCCAATTTTGTGAACGCGAACAGATTTAAAACCACGACCTTTTTCTTAATCTTTGTTCCAAAAAATTGCGGATGTGCTCGCAAAAAATTTTTTAACATTTCTTCCAATGGAATTGCAAAAGAAATTTGAAATTTACCATATGTATATTTTTGATCAGACTAGAGTCGATATAATTAAGAGTCCCAAATATGTCCAAAGGGTCTGCCTTGGGAAAGGCTATGAGGACATTTGTTTGCTAGTTTACATGCCCTACGTCATAATTTGGGATTGTTTTCGAACTTTTCTGGGCTTTTCTCAATGTGTTGTGCAAACATTTCTTAAGTGTATTTTTATATATTTCCCCACAAAAAACAACAAAATCGCTCATTTTAATCTTGAAATATGAGTCAGTAATCCACTTAAGACCATATGGACAATTCAACAATCATAAAACTAAATTTCAGTGCAATTTTTATAATTTTATTTATTATCAAAAAAAGCAATAAGAAATAAAAGAGATAATTTTGAAATTGAAATCAAGCGAACAAATGTACTGGGAGGAACATTAGATACTGACTGGTGTGGTGTGGGTTGGCTGGTTATACGAACGAATACGAAAAATACAATCTTTTTTTTTGACAGAGACATTTTTGCTCCCCCTATTGTGCTCTCCCACTCACACAGGCAAACACTTATCTTCACATTGAAGAAGTATTCTACCTGACGATAGTAGAGAAGAAGGGGTCTATTATCACCACCGGCGTAAACCAAATGATCGTCAGTTGAACAATTGCAACGTTAAGGAATTGTTTGTTGCCCCTCAGAACGGTTATTAGGAAATATTGAACGCGTGTGAAAAGAAAAATATTTAACGCGACACAAACAGTTGATCGATCATAAATTAAATTAAGGCAAGAGAAATAAATACAAAACAACATAATAAGTGTGAAAACAAAATAAACCAAGTATGTGTCACAAACGTAATTAACAAAACATATGAAATTTATTTAAATGAATCATTAAAGAAACTAATAAACAATTTCCATTCGAATGAAACAGCATAGAAAAGACCTTGAAGTTTAGCCTTAACTGAAACTTATTAAAATTCTCACTTAAATTAGAGTAAATTGATGATCATAAAAAAAGAAAAAAGTTCGTTTCAAAGATACAGTGAAACCCCATGTGAATGATTTTTGGCAAATGGAAGTGCACAATAAAATGTTCTCTAGGAAAATATCTCCAAAATTCACGCTTATGCTACATTTGAAAATGGTTTGAAATGATTGTTAAGTTCTAATAGAAGGGATACGGCTGGAAGAAAAGGTTTGGTTAACTGACGTGTCCATGTTAGCTGATTTCCCAAAGGATAAGTAAAGCCTTTCTTAAAGCAAACATCATGGAAATCTCTTATAGGAATTATTTTCAAATCTAAGCTGGATTGTTAAAATAATATTGTCTTCTTTTAAATAAATTCTACTGTAAATAGAAACAAAAATATTCACAACAAACACATAATTTCCACGTAATCGTTTCTACAAAATTTGCCTGTAAAAGGGTTTAATTTTTTATCGTTTAAATTGACCCAGACGGCAGTTAAAATTTTTAAAGTATTTCATCATCGTTTACACTCGAGAAAAAATGTTCGTAAATTTAAAAGGTAACAAGTAAAAAGGCTTGGGTTCGGCCGGTCCGGACTTTTTAAACCTCCATATAGTTCATAAATAATTAAGAGTTTTCTGACCGCTGGGAATCTTAATCACCAACCAATTACAGCAAATTTGGGCCGTAAATGTGGATTAAGACATCAAAATACCTAAAATCGGGCGGTAAGTTTGTATGTGGGGTATATCTGGTGGAGAAGTGTTTCGCCCACTAGGAAGGAAATCCACATGACATATTACAGCTAATTCAGTCTGATAATTTAGGCAAAAACTTAAAATGTTCCAAAAATCCCGTGTTCTTTTAATATACATTCGTTGTTGTGGCATCTTTCAGACTCGTTTCACTGAAACTCTTCGGCTATGCGTTATTCAATTCATGTTTATCTGTTCCAAACCGCCACACTCTTTAAAATTTATTTACGGATTCTTAATGTGCCTGAATGTGGAGTTCACGAGCTTCGTAAACCCCATTTTTTACCCGAATGGCTGAATTGGATTTTTCTTAGAAAAAGGTTGGCTGAATTGACTTTTTTATGGGAAAATAAGACTGAACTAGTTTAACTATAAAAAAATTGGCTAAACTGAGTTTTTGTAGAGAACAAGATCTCTGAATTCTGAATTCCTGCAAATAAAGTTGGTCTGATGTTGGAATAGAAAAAGTTTACTGAATAGATTTTGTATACCCTCAGCATTTATGCTTTCATACGGGAAAAATGTGCCTCATCGAAATAATGGTTTTAGATCCCAAGTATGTTTTGGACGAAATCCGTTTCAGACAATTTGGAGTCGATTTAGCAATGTCCGTCCGTCTATTTGTCTACCTGGCTGGCTGGTGCGCACGATAACTCTCGAACGTATTAACCGATTTGGTCCAAAATTTGGCTTTCGTAATATTCTGTTCAAACTTTGTTTAAGTTCGAGGATTGGTCATATCGGTCCACTCCTTCCGGTACCTCCCCCACAAAAGTTCGAAAATGTTCGGAAAATTTGTGCGCACGATAACTCTTGAAGTAAGTCACCGAATTGATCCATACTTTGTACATCGTGAAATTTCTACTAGACTTAGAAGAGGTTCCAATATGGACTTAATCGGTCAACTCCTTCGGGTACCTCCCACACAAAAATTCGGAAAAGTTCAGATTAGGACGAATCGCTTTGATTTTTGTTGCAACAACTTGTATTCATTGCGCCGCATAGGACGGTACAAGTTTCATCAGGGGCAAGTCTATACTTTCTGACTAAATAGCCTGAAAGATGCAAAAAAACTCCTATGACACCGTGTGTAGTGGATGGAGCGCAAAATAACCCTCGAACGCATCTGCCGATTCTCTCCAAAATTTGGCCGTCCTAATATTTTGTCCAAACATAGTTTAAATTCGAAGATAAGCCATATCGGTCCACTCCTTCAGGTACCTCCCCCACAAAAGTTCAAAATATTTCGGAAAATTTGTGCGCACGATAACTCGTGAAATTTCTACCAGGCATAGATGAGGTTCCAATATGGACTCTAACGGTCCAATCCTTCGGGTACCTCCCACACAAAATTTCGGAACAGTTTAGTTTAGGAGCTGCTCTCGAATCGCTTTGATTTTTGTTGTAACAGTTTGTATTTACTGTCCCCTATACAACGGTACAAGTTTCATCTGGGGCAAGTCCATACTTCCTGAGAAAATAGTCTGAAAGGTGCAAAAAAACCGCTAGATAACTCTCGAACGGATCAACCGATTTGGTCCAAAATTTAGCCTTCCTAATATTTTGTCCAAACATAGTTTAAGTTCGAAGATAAGCCATATCGGTCCACTCCTTCAGGTATCTCCCCCACAAAATTTCAAATATGTTCGGAAAAATTGTTCGGTCGATAACTCTTGAAGAGAGTGACCGATTTGGTCCACACTTTACACATCCTAGTACATCTACCAGATATAGATCAGGTTCGAATATGGACTATATTTGTCCACTCCTTCGCTTTAAGACCTGCTGTCGAATCACGTTGATTTTTTCTATAGAAAAAGTTCGCTGAATGGAATTTTTCTATAAAAAAAAGGTAGCTCAATTGACTTTTTGTATAGAACTCTTTCTATAGAAAAGGGTGTATGAATTGACTTTTTCTATAGAAAGAAATCGCTGAATTGACATTTTCTATAGAAGAAATCGGTGAATTGACTTCTTCTATAGAAAAAGTTTGCTGATTTGACTTTCGATGAATTGCCTTTTTCTATAGAAAAAATTCGTTGAACTGACTTTTTCTGTAGTGAAAAGTTCGCCGAATTGAATTTTTCTGTAGAAAAATTTGGGTGAATTGACCTTTTCTATAGAAAAAGTGCGTTGAATTGACTTTTTCTATATTAAAAGTTCGCTAAATTGATTTTTTTAGAAAAAAATCGCTGAACTGATTTTTCTATAGAGAAAATTTCACTTAACTGACTTTCTGTAGAGAAAAGTTCACTGAATATAATTTTTCTATAAAAAAGTTCTCTAAATGACTTTTTCTTTAGAAACAATTCTCTTAATTAACTTTTCTATATAAAAAATTCGCTGAATTTACTTTTTCTTTGGGAAAAGTTGTCTAATTTACTTTTCTCTAAATGAAAAATTCGCTGAATAGAAAATTACTAAAGAAAGTTTTTCTATAGAAAAATATAGCTGAACTGACTTTTTCTGTAGAGAAAAGTTCGCTGAATAGGATTTGTCTATAAAAAGGGCAGCTAAATTGACTTTTTGTATAGAACTTTTTCTATAGAAAAGGGTCTATGAATTGCCTTTTTCTATAGAAAACAATCGCTGCATTGACATTTTCTCTAGAAGAAATCGCTGAATTGCCTTCTTCCTCGAGGGCGGTTCGGAAACTTCTTAGCCTATCAATGAAAGAGAATAGTTAGTTTTTCAAAAATATTTTTATTTTTCAATATAATCTCCTGAAACTTCAATACACTTAGTCCAACGCTTTTCTAGCAATTCTATCCCTTGATTAAAATAGTTTTCCTCAAGGTCTTCAAAATAGTGGTTTACAACTGTAATTGCATCTTCTAGAAAAAGTTCGCTGAATTGACTTTTTCTAAGAAAAAGTACGCTGAATTGCATTTTTCTATAAACAAAGTTCGATGAATTGCCCTTTTCTATAGAAAAATTTCGCTGAACTGTCTTTTTCTGTAGAGAAAAGTTCGCCGAATTGAATTTTTCTATAGAAAAAATTTGGGTGAATTGACTTTCTCTATAGAAAAAGTGCGTTGAATTGACTTTTTCTATATTAAAAGTTCGCTGAATATAATTTTTCTATAGAAAAAGTTCGCTAAATTGACTTTTTCTATAGAAAAAATTCGCTGGACTGACTATTTCTGTAGAGAAAAGTTCACTGAATATAATTTTTCTATAGAAAAAGTTCTCTAAATGACTTTTTCTATAGAAAGAATTCTCTGAATTTACTTTTTCTATAGAAAAATTCGCTGAATTTACTTTTTCTCCATAAAAAGTTGTCTAATTTACTTTTCTCTAAATGAAAAATTCGCTGAATAGAAAATTGCTAAAGAAAGTTTTTCTATAGAAAAAGATCGCTGAACTTTCGTATAGAAAAAATTCAAAATTAATAATTTAGTCAAGCTCGAGGTCAATGTTGTTGTAAATCTTTATTTATTTTTCTATCGATATTTCGCAATTACATTGTATTGCATCATCAGGATTGTCTACAATAAATAAATAGATGCAAAATCTTACAATATGACCGATGCAAAATACATTGTACAAAAACAAATAACATACCATCTTCGCAAAAATACGTAAAAAAACAAACATAGAAATATTCACTTATAACTAGAGTAGAATCACTACCATCGTTATTTGATGTAAATATTGCACTGCTGTTTTCTTTCATATTGCGATCTGTTTATATTTTTTCTTTTGCCTATGAGACTTCGGTAGCTTAACGCACTATTATCTACGTCACTTTTGAAGTTCATGCGTTTTGTTGTTGGAAAAAATTCGCTAAATTGACTTTTCCCATAGAAAACATCGCTGAATTGACTTTTCCTATAGAAACATTTCGCTGAATTGACTTTTAGAAAAAGTTCGCTAAATTGACTTTTCCTATAGAAAAAGTTCGCTGAATTGACATTTTCTATAGAAAAAGTTTGCTGAATATACATTTTATATAGAAAAATTCGCTGCGTTGACTTTTTCTACGGAAAAAGTTTGCTGAATTCACTTTTTCTATAGAAAAAGTTCTCGGAATTGACTTTATCTATAGAAAAAAATGGCTGAGTTGACGTTTTCTATAGAAAAATTTCGACGACTTGACTTTTTCTATAGAAAAATTTCGCTGACTTGACTTTTTCTATAGAAAAATTTCTCTAAATTAACTTTTCCTATAAAAAAAAGTTCGCTGAATTGACTTTTTCTATGAAAAAAATCGCTGAATTGACTTTTCCTATAGAAAAAGTTCGCTGGATTGACTTTTCCTATAGAAAAAGTTCGCTGAATTGTCTTTTTCTTTAGCAAAAGTTCGATGAATTAACTATTTCTATAGAAAATTTTTGATGAATTCACTTTCTCTATAGAATTGAATTATCCTCTTAAAAAAATTAGCTGAATTGAATATTTTAACAGAAAACTTTGGCTAAATTGGATATTTCTATAGAAAAAGTTATCTGAGTTGACATTACTATAGAAAAAGTTAGCTGAATTGACATTTCTGTAGAGAAAAGTTCACTGAATTGAATATTTCTATACATTCGCTGAATTTACTTTTTTATAGAATTTATTTAATTGTTGGCTGAATCGACTTTTCCTACAGAAAAAGTTTGCTGAATTGAATTTTTTTTAGCTAAACTGCATTGCCGATTTTTGGTATTTTGGAGGTTTTAGCTTCATTATCCAACAAAAATGGCTGAAATTTTGTATTGTTGCGATTTTTGGTATCTTGAAGAATTTATTAACATTACCCAACAAAACTAACTGAAATTTGGTATTTATTCTTCACTAGGGTCATGGTACAATTACCAATATAGTGGTATCGTAAAATTATTAGCTGTGTCTTTTTACGTGATAATTTGTAATAATTATTACTAATGTTGCAAATTTTGACAGTTGCATAAAGGAAAAGTTGCTGAAAAAATGTTTCAGCAACATTTAGTAAGTAAAAAGACACCCCTATTAATATGTTATGTCAAAAATTTCTTTATGTTGTTGGGGAAATTACAACAAAAATCATATTTTTTATAAAGGGATTTGACTTTTAACAAAGACATAAATACAACAAGATAAGACATTTGTTTTTCTATCATTCTTAAGTGAATGGTTTTTGAATTTAACGTAATGTTATGTTACGATATGGTGAAATAAAATTTTTTTCTTTTATACATTTTTACGTATTTAACCGAATTTACCGATCCAATTGACATGGAATTATTCTTGAATAGATCCTTGAATTCATAAATTTCGTTACTGATACCATTACATGAAATGTTCCTCCTTGGTTGCGATTTGAATTAACTGCAGGTAATGTTTCTATACATTGTTTCATAAACATTTTTTTGTTGCATGCATTTTGTCTAGTCGTATTTCTTCTATGTCTTTGCTTTCAAACAGCTGGTGTGATACCACTACCTGGGTAATTGTGGCATGACTATGGTATAAAGGATTTCTTCCGAGGATTGTTAATATATATCTGGGATTTTTAATATTTTAAAGAATTTTACTACATTATCGAATGGAAATTTAAATTTAGTATTAGTCTTTGCTAGGGGTATAAAAAATTCCTAAAGATAATTCTCTACTATTTAATAAAGCCCTCATATAACGGTACGGCTCGATTTTATGAATTTTGTGTGGTTTTGTCACATTTTCTGACCGAAATTCTGACCGCAAAATTGTTAATAAGGTCTTTGTTTTTGTAGGGACACCATAAAAACGAACAAGTAAGAAAAGCGTTAAGTTCGGTCGGGCCGAACTTTTTACACCCTCCACCACAAATTTCAGCCATTTCGGTGGATTAATGTGGCCACAACCTTCAAAATACCGAAATTCGGAAGGTACCGTTCTATGGGGGCTATATGATGGCGTGGACCTATACCTACAAATTTCCGGGGGAAAGTTTTATACGCCTAAAGAAGACTAAATACCAAATTTCAGCTATATCGGTGTGATAATGAGGCTAAAACGTTCAAAATATCGAAAATCGGGAGATATTGTATTATGGGGGCTATATCAACACGTGGACCTATATAAACATTTTATGGTAGAAATGTTTCTTAGCCTCTGGAAACACAAAATACAAAGTTACAACCGATTCTTTGGTCAAATGGGTATAATACATTCAAAATATATTAAAATGACGCGTACTTTATCAGGTGTCTTATGTGGGGACTATACCAAAACGTGGACCTATATAACCCAACTTTGGTAGGAATGTTTTCTGGCCTCTGAAGACAGAAAATACCAAATTACAACCAATTCTGTGATCAAATGGGTCTAATACATTCAAAATATATTAAAATGATGCGTACTTTATATGGGGCCTTATATGGGGTAGGAATATTTTTTGGCCTCTGGAGACACAAAGTACCAAATTACAACCAATTCGGTGGTAAAATAGGCCAAATATCTTAAAAATTCCTTAAAACGACGACGCGTCACGCGTCTTTTTGTATGGGGGCTATACGAAAGCGTGGACCTACATAGCCCGCTTTCAATTCCAAAAGTCTTACGTAAATATAATATATTTTCCCAAAATTTCATCAACCTACGTCAATCCGTTCGGACGCTAGAGTGATTTCCACAGACGGACAGACAGACAGACGGACGGACATGGCTACATCGATGTAGAATTGCACGCTGATCAAGAATATATATATTTTGTGGGGTCTACAATGATTATTTCGAGTAGTTACAAACGTAGTGACAAACTTAATATACCCCCATCCTATGGTGGAGGGTATAAAAATGTGAATTATTTTGAGAGATTTTGTAACATTTTTCTAGGGAAATGGGTGTTTCGGATTCTAAATATGACGGTATCTCAGTTGGTAATATCTTTTATGTTCACTTCCGGCTATCCATCCTTGAGATCTATATTGGTAAATGAATTCCCCTCGTTTAGGGAATTGCTAATCTTACCCCAATAAAAGTGTATTTTCTCTGTGATTTATTTTACAGCCACGACCGTCAGATATCAGTGGGGTGTTTGTTCTACTTTTACCCACATTATTGAGGCGACGATAACTTCAGACCTAATCAATTCTAAATGTCAATGCAACCTACTAACCACCTACATACCCACCTGCCTTGTTGCCAATGACAAGTTTTGTTCTTTGTCGCTCGTTGACTGCTTTAGGGAGAATTAATTCACACAAATAAAATAATATGATGGCTCCAAAAACAAACACAAATAATGGCACGTAAGGAAAACGGGGTCTCCATGGGTATAGACATGTTCTAAATAAAATAAAAATAATTATTTATAACAAAAGCAGAGGGAAACAACCGCAACAACAGCAACATGAAGAATAATTGTTAGTTCTAGGTGACGCTGGCTATGTGAACTGTTATGGCTAATGATAAGATAATACTGATAACTTTTTGAGAAGAATAACCTCAAAAAACAACGTATTTATCATATTAGGTTCTTGAACGGAAAAAAGTGAACGTTTATGCACGTTTGCGGAAAGACACCCTTTTCTTAATCTGTGTGTTCCAATAGAATACTTTGCTCATCAATCAAATTTCCATTTAACGTGGTTGTTTTTCTTTTCAGTTAAATCAAAATGTCAAAACTCCGCCCTTTATCAGAAAAACTTGCCGCCAATGCCCAAAAAGAGTTGGGCGAGGTGCCCGAACGCATTGATGAAGATATCGCAGTGCTACGTGAATGGATCTCAAAACAACCCCATTTAAAAGCCCGCACAGATGACCAAATGTTGGTGGCATTTTTACGTGGCTGCAAATATAGCCTGGAAAAGGCGAAACAGAAGATTGACAACTTCTATGCCATGCGCAACGTTGTACCTGAAATATATAAAAATCGTTTTGTAGACGATCGGGTGATAGATATTCTCAGACAAGGGTAAGAAAAATTAAAAATGGTATGTTCCTTTATTGCACCCTCACCCATAATATGGAGGGTATAATTATAATTTATTATATTTGTCATTCCGTTTGTAACACATCGAAATCTTCGTCGGAGACGCTATAGATATTCTTGATCAGCATAGAATTCTAAGTAGATATAATCATGTCCGGCTGTCCGTCTGTCTATTGAAATTCAGATACAGCTCGCGATATTTAACATTGCTCTGTAATTTGGTACAGAAATTTCAACTACTCCTAGGATGTTTGATATTGAAAATGGACCATATCGTTTACTTCCAAACTTCCCCCAGAAATTTGTCAGTACAGGTCCACGTTTTTATATAGTCTCTATAGAACTGAACCTCCCGATTTTCGGTACTTTCATAGGTTTAGGCACATTTTCTTATCGAAATTGCTGAAATTTGGCATTTAGTCTTCACTGCAACTTCAAAACTTTCTCTCAGTAATTTTTCGGTATAACCCCTTAGGACGGTTCCTCTCGATTTTCGATCTTTTGGAAATTTGATAGCCATTATCGAACCGAAATGGATGACATTTGGTATTAAGTCTTCGATGGGGGTATAAAACAACAAAGAAGATAATTATCAGTATAGGACCACATTTTCATATGGCACCATAGAACGGCGTCTCCCCGATTTTCGGTATTTTGAAGGTTTTAGGCACATTATTTTACCGAAAAGATAGAAATTTGGTATTTCGTCTTCATTGGGGCTACAAAATATTCCCCCAGAAATTTGTCAGTATAGGTCCACGTTTTGATATAGACCCATAGCAACAATATCTTACCGAAGTGGCTGACGCCCCCGGATCTCCCCATGGCTCCTATAGAACAATACCTCTCGATTTTCAGTATTTTCAAGGTTTTAGCCTCATTATCACACCGAAATGAATGAAATTTCTCAAGTCCTATAACCAACTCTGCTGATTTGCTGATAACAAGAATCTCTGCTTGATTGTGCCTTCCTCCATCTTGGATCCATCTGTATATGTATATAGCCAGACCGTCCAAAGGAGAATTATCTTCAGCACAAATGTCTCTGCTTGTAATATTTACTAGTGGTGAGTCAAACCTGAAAGGGGTTTGAATGAAAACAACATACTGATGAAACAGTATTATTAGCAGAACGAACAAGGAGCTTCAAACGATTTTAAAGTCGCCGACCACGCCGATTTGTAAGGCTGAAAGATATTAATAGACATTGAGGGCTTTGGAGACCTGTTAATATGTACGGTTCTCCTGGCATTTCTATGGGGACTCTGTTTAACTCCCAGTTCGTCTAGCAGCTCCTGCGTGACCTTGCCTGGTGAGTCGGGGTCCTCAAAAGGTATGTAGATTGAAGACAGCATGAAAGGCCTGATGTCGCCTCTACGGTAATTAACGAGAAGAATTAAATTAAGGCCGTTCGAGGCAATAAGTTTCATGAACTAGAGCAATGTTTGCATCTAAGCTCTTCCTGTTTCCGTAATACTGGTGTTTTGGAAGGACTCCGAAGCATAACCTTCTTCATTCGAAGTTTAGCACTTCCCTCTACTTCTTAGATAGTCTTTACGAGATTTATCCGAGGTAAACTTAACGAAAAACGCGACATTCTCCGAAAATAAATTTAAAATTCTCCACTTTCCCATTTGGAGACCGAAGTTCTGCTTCTCGACAAACTCCAGTATACGGTGGTTATCATCCCACACGGAATCTTAGCAACCTTCTTCATCCGATGTTTAGCACTTCCCTCTACTTCTTAGATAGTCTTTACCAGATTTATCCGTGGCAAACTTAACGAAAAGCACGTCATTCTCCGAAAAGAAATTTAAAATTCTCCAGTTTCCCGTCTGAAGACCGACGTTCTGCCTCTCGACAAACTTCAGTATACTGAGGTTATCATACCACACGGAATCTCAGCAACAGGTACAACAATGTTATTCAGGCAGTTGAATAAGAAAATTTGCTAATTTCTTATGCTAGCAGCTCATAACATTGACTTCCTTGTACAGGGTTGTCTGGCCGAGCCTTGCTTTGCTCTGATCCACAATATTTGAGAAGAGGACGTCCCAGAGATGACCCTCAATCAGTAATCAATGACGATCGCTTATGCACCCTTTGGGATCAGCCATATCAATGATCGCAGCCTGAGATCATTTAGGACTATCCGTGGCGCAGTATTTTCAACATGCTTCTGGCTGGAGGACCATAATTTCTGAGAAGAACTGGACTTCGTACTTTCTTTTCTCGCCTTCGTAGACGTACAAGGTTTCTGCGAAGATGCAGAAATGATTTTCTCACTAATATTCTTCGCCACAGAGGCATACGATGTATACGAATGGGGCGGCTGTGACAGTGTCAACTTCTGCGCGGCAGAATGCTTTTCCTCTGACGACCTCTCCCTCTTCACAACCACAGGTTGTGATTTTGGGTTGGTCGACTGAGAACTAGTGACCTTTGTAGAAGTTGACGCTGTCACAGAACCCCATTGCTCCGTCTGCTCGCGTTTGCACGTAAGTCGAATGGTTTCCCTCATAAACTGTCTCACATCCACTTGATTAAGATTTGAGGCAGATAAGGAGTCCAGCAAAACCTCTGTTTGTTGTTTTATGCAATCTTCGCTTTTTTGGCTTCTTCTAAGTCATCTGTAAAGACTGTGACTTAGCCGCCTTGGTCGAGGACGTATCCTTATCTGAACAAGAGTTTCTCTTGATTGTCTCCACCATTGGCGCTTCTGCATGGGTTCCTCCTCTTCTCGAAAAGGAAATTTCCCTGACAGGAAGTTCTGTCTTAGCTATGTGAGGATAGTTCTTCTCGAACTTTCTCACATACTTGAGGTTCGATCTTATCAGCAGAAATTCCTTTCACTGTTGGTATTCGGATCTTTATTTACGTATCGACTACAGTATTAAACTGCCATTCGGTACGTTTTCTTATCCATTGCTTTTTCGCTTTGGCATTTTTGGGGGTCAGAAGTGTCAGCAAATCCGTCTTATTGATGGGTGAATCTCCCTTACCACTTTCCTCCTCTTATGCTTCCTGCCTAAGAATTCACTATTGTGTCCATAGCTTCACCCTCCTCTGTCAATGATAACTTATCCCAAATATCATCTGGGGTGTTATATTCCCTTAAGCTTTAGGGGATTTGCTTCTCGATGAGATTGAGGAACCCATAACAACAATCCATTTCTTTCATCACACAGGAGCTTCAGCTGCAAGCGACAGTAGGGAATCACTGTCATTGTTCGCATTTGTAATAGTCAGGGATATTGTGTATGTTGCACTTGTGGTAGTGAATTCAGAAGGTGACAAAGCATCCACACCTACATCTTTGGAAGGTTTATCTTTAGGGCCCATAAAGTATATATATTCTTGATATGCATAAAATTTTAAGTCGATATAATTACGTCCATATGTTCGTCCGTCTGTTGAAATCAATATACAGATCGCAAATTTTAAGATAGAACTTTGTAATTTGGTATAGATGTTTCTATTACTCCTAGGATTTTTGGTATTGAAAATGGTCTATATACGTCCACATTTTTATATATCCTCTATATTACGGTCCCTCCCGATTTCTGGTCATTATCAAACCGAAATGGATGACATTTGGTATTTAATCTTCGGTGGGGGTATAAAGTATATATGTATTTCAAACGATAATTGTCAGTACAGGTCCACATTCGCATATGGCCCCCATAGAAGGCTAGCTCCCAATTTTTGGTATTTTGAAGGTTATGACCTCAAAATCTAACCGAAGTTGCTAAAATTTGGCATTGGTTCTTCCCCCAGAAAATTGTCAGTATAGGTCTACGTCCTCACATAGCCCCCTTAGAACGGTAACTCCCGATTTACGGTAGGTTGAAGGTTTTAGCCTCATTAACTTATCGAAGTGGCTAAAATTTGACATTTATTATTCATGGGGCTTCCAAACTTTCCCCCAGAAATTTGTCAGGTTTTATCTCAAAGGTAAAAATCGATATCTGATTTTTAGGCGGCACCCCCCTAAAGTGTATAGTTTTGTTAGATTTTAAGATTGCCAAAGTTTGAGCACAATCGGAATATGTTGACACGTGCCAATAGGGCCTCAAAGTTTCCATAGTAATTTGCATGGTGCCAAAGGTTAATTTTCACGAAATTGCTCTAAAGGCCACATTTATTGTCCAATCGATGAACAATTTTTACCAGTTCATTTCTGTGGCTGAACAAGTAATCCTACAAAAAATTTGAAAATCTGGTCGGATTTTAATATTAGCTATATGTGGCACATGTTAACATATTCCGATTGTGCTCAAACTTTGGCAATCTTATTCGCACATCGATTTTTTAAAACCACTCTAAGGTCCACGTTTTGATATAGCGCCTATAGAACCGTATCTCCCGATTTTCCGTATTTTCAAGGGTTTTAGCCTCATTACCTCGACGATTTTCGATACTTTGAAGTTTAAGTCACATTATCTTACCCATATGTCTGAAATGTGGTATTTAGTATTCTTTGAGGCTATAAAACTTTCCCGCAGAAATTTGTCTGTATAGGTCGACATCTTCACATAGCCCCCATAGAACGGTACTTCCCTATTTTTGGTATTTTGAAGGTTTTAGCTTCATTATAAAGCCGAAATGCCTGAAATTTTTTTATTTAATCTTCTTGGGATTACAAAACTTTTCCTCAGAAATTTGTGAGTGCAGGTCCACATTTGATATAACCACCATAGAGTGGTATTTGGCGATTTTCGATATTCTGAAGCTTTTAGTCGCATTTTCCAACAGAAATGGCTGAAATTTAGTATTTCGTCTTATTAGCCCCAAATAAGACGAAATACTTAGGTTAGGTTAGGGTTAGGTTGAAAAGGGGGGCGCAAGTCGCCACATGTCCAATGGACATACACTTAAGCCAGAATAGGCCTGTTGTGCACTCTAGACTAATTGAAGAAAGTGTCATATTTGGTCTCTTTATTATTTTAGGAATTCTGTGCCTGTCGGTCCCTAAAGACTGGGACCTGATATTTGCGAAAGGTGGGCATTGGAAAAGAAAGTTTTCCAACGTTTCGTCGTCCTCTCCGCATGCCCTGCATAAGCTGTTATCTGCGCATTTAATTTTATGCAGATTGTAGGCCCAAGTGACCATTAAGGATACCTGTTAGCCTACTAATGTCTGCCTTACCTAATAATAGTAAGTTTTTTGTTTTATCCTCGTTAGGGTCCCCCCCAGAGAATCTTAGTGGTTTTCCCTATCTCCTCTCTATTCCATAGGGATGTATGGGTCTGTTTTGCCCAATTTTTTAACTCTAGGCGTGACGCATTTAGAGGCTTTGCGCTGTCTAAGTTTACTGTTGCTAATTCCCTGCCATTTTTTGCCAGAGAATTTGCTCTTTCATTACCTTTAATCCCCGCATGGCCTGGTACCCATATTATACGCACTATTCCTTGCTGGGAATAATTGTTTATCGTATTTATGCAGTCCAGTACAGTTTTTGATTTTACTGTCTTGGATGTTTTTACATTGGTTGCCATTTTACTGTCCGTAAGAACGTTAACGGTAGTTGGTCTCGAGTTAGCATTAAACCAGTTCAGACACTCTGTGATCGCCCTGATCTCCGCTTGAAGGACCGTATTGTGATCCGGCAACCGAAGAGAGATTTCGGTCTCTGGTTCTTCAATAAAAACTCCCCGTCCCGTTCTCCCCTCTAACATCGAGCCGCCTGTATAACAGCAGTTTTGCAGGAGGCTTTTCAGCTAGAGTCCCGCCGATTCACGAGTGTCTGTCAGGCATTAATGTTTCACACGAGGCAACTACAATTGTTTCAGGAATACGGTCCGAATCAACTCCCCCGTTGTTACCTGTAGAATTTTTTGATGGTATGTTACGTGGTCCATTTCAATCCACTCGTCTGTCGCTTTCAGCCTTATGGCTGCGACGGCAGCTTCATACCTTATCTGAATTTCTATTGGGTGTACATATGTATAGAATAGTTTCCAGTGCCCTCGTTGGTGTTGTCCTCATAGCACCACTTACGCCTAAGCAGCACATTCTTTGGACTTTTTGTAAAATTTTTATATTACATTTTTGATCCATAGCTGTCCACCAGACTACTGATGCGTGTGTTAGGATGGGTCTAACTACGCTTTTGTATAGCCAGTGTGTCATCTTTGGATTGAGACCACATTTAGAGCCTATGGCCCTTCTACAGGTTGACCAACATCTGTAGGCTTTGTTGGCTCGTTCTTGTATATGATCCTTCCATTTAAGTTTCCTATCCAGGATTACTAAAGGCCCGGTCTACCCGGTCCACATAAAATTTATCTAAGGATTGGATAAGGGTTTCAGACGAAATACTTAATTTCAAGACTTTCTTCCAGAAATTTGTCAATACAGGTCCACGTTTTGATTTAACGGTACCGATCGATTTTTGGTATTTTCAGGGTTTTAGCTGCATTATCCTACAAAAATCGATCAAATTCCGTACATAGTCTTGGTTGGGAATATAAACCATTGCTGCAGAGAACTGTCGGTATAGGTTCACGTTTTGAAATAGCTAGAACCTACCTCCCAATTTTCGGAATTTTGAAGGTTTTAGCCACACTATTCAAGCGGAAACAATGACACTTGAACGCCAAGTATATTCAGTTGATTTTAAGTTGAAGATCATTGGCTGAGTTGAATGAGTCTAATAAGGCGGGACACTTACCATCTTTGCTTACCCCAGCTTGATTCTTGCGATTTCCTTGTTTTCTTGCCCTTCCGAAACTTTTCCTACTATTTTTTCTTGGCTTCTTTAGAACTTCAAAGGTGTTTTTTAAGATAGTGTCGAAATAAAACTCCGCTTTGGTTCTTTTCTCTCCTAAATTTTGTGGTGTTCGTCTGGCCTTGACTAACATATTTGAACATTCGATTCAATTATACGATCAATTGGTTCCATCTTGTTTGCCATAGCCTAGAATATATACATACATAGATCCCTAAATAGGGACTTTATATCATTAACTTTACTGTTACTGAATTAGCTACGCCTTGAGGCCGGATTCAAATATGCGCTAAAACTTTCCTCTTTAGGTATAAATTTTAATTTATCTCTTCTTCTCTTTTTCCAGATGTTTACTACGCCTACCCAAGCCCATGAGCGAGGCTGGACCCCGCATTCACATATCACGTTATGGTCTCTACGATACGAACAAATACGGTTTGGCTGATGTTGTTAAGGTCGGTACAATGTTGGGTGAAATACAATTTCGTGAAGATGATCATGCCATGGTAATGGGTTTTGTGGAAATCATAGATCTCAAGGGTGTTGGAGCGGGGCACATCTTTCAATTTGATGCTGTGCTAATTAAGAAATTGGCGGTATTGGGTGACAAGGCGTGGCCCTACAGGCCAAAAGGTTTCCATTTTGTTAATGCACCATCGGGCACGGAGAAATTTTTATCCATTGCCAAGGGATTGATGAGTGAGAAAATTAAACAGAGGGTAAGTTTTGGAAACACAACCTTTGATGTTGATCTGTCTTTTGTAACTTATGTTTGGTTTTATTTTCTAAATTGCAGTTCCACATCCACTCCAAATATGAGTCTCTGTATGACTACATTCCCCAAGAATGCCTGCCTGAGGAATATGGTGGCAGCAACGGCACCATAGCTGATGTCGTCAATACCTGGGAAAAGAAATTGCTGGAATATAAATCCTATTTCGAAGAAGAAGCTCAATATTGTACAAATGAAAAGCTTAGACCTGGCAGACCATTGAATTCCGAATCCTTATTTGGTATTGAGGGTTCTTTTAGAAAATTAGATATTGATTAAATTTTTAGTTTGATGAGGGGAAATTTGATATGGGTTTGGAACATAAAGTACAATTCAATATCGAGAATGATGCTTTAGATTTTAGTAGTTTTAATCTTGTCGTTTTTTGTTAAATCACAACAAAACATGGACAATTTTGCACAATGAACACTTTTTTGTAAAAATAGACTTTTAATAAAAATAAAAAAATGCAACATAAATTGTGATTACTTTTTGTAGGTTATGTTATGTAGTTTTACCGAAGCTGTGAATTCCATCCTACAACTATCCATTTTCATTTTCAAGTTACACGCCAGCAAGTTTATTGACATATTTATGACCCTTGTCATAAAATGGATTGGATTCTTGACGCACCTTGGCCAACCATTCAGCGATTTTTGGGAATTTATCCGAAACATTGTATTTGCAGATTTCTAAAAAAATTGAAGATTTTAATTCAAATACTTCAAAACCCCGAAATCCATTGTCAACCTACTTGTCTGTTCAATTTCACAAGCTCCAAAGAGATCAGCTGCCGTCATCGTATTACCCGTTAGAAACACCTTTTCTTTTAACCAAATTTCTTCCACCAATTTCAAGTTATTTTCCATTTCATTTTGAAGTTCTGTAAGCTTTCTAACTGATGGAACTTCTGCCAAGCCCATCAAGGGATATAGACCAACTTTTAGGAAATATGTAGTACACGGAAGCCGCAGTCCCAAATGTTGCCATTCTAAAAATTCATCCACATGAGCACGTTTCTGTAAATCTTTGGGATACAATTGTTCGGAGATTTCTTCTTTGTCAGAAAGATATCTGCAATTAGAGGAAAATTATACATATTGTTTTTGAGGTTATGTAGAGTTAGTCTTACCGTAATATGGCAATAGATTCACCTAAATGAAAATCACCATCCACTATGCAGGGTACCTTTTGGAAGCGATTGATTTTCTTGAACTCCTCGGAACGATGCTCCACTAGAAAGAGAATACAAAATTGGGTTAATATTTTCAAAAGCCCCTCAAAAGGGTGCTTCAATAGACCCTTCCTGAAAGAAAGGCTTCTTCTATAGACCGTTTCTGAAAGAAAGAGAGCTTCTATAGACCATAACTGAAAAAGGGTGCTCCTAAAGACCGTTTCTGAAAGAAATGTTGCTTCTATAGACCCTTTCTGTAAGAAAGGGTGTTCCTGTAGACCCTTTCGGAAAGAGAGGGTACTTCTATAGACCAATTCTAAAAAGGATGCTTCTATATACCCTTTTTGAAAAAAGGGTGCTTATATAGACACTTTCTGAAAGAAAGAGAGCTTCTATAGACCATTTCTAAAAGAAAGGGTGCTTCTATAGAACCTTTTCTGAAAGAAAGGGTGCTTCTATAGAGCCTTTTCTGAAAGAAAGGGTGCTTCTATAGAGCTTTTTCTGAAAGAAATGGTGCTTCTATAGACTTTTTCTGAAGGAAAGGATGCTTCTATAGAGCCTTTTCTGAAAGAAAGGGTGCTTCTATAGACTTTTTCTGAAAGAAAAGGTGCTTATGAAGATATTTTCTGAATTAAAGGGTGCTTCGATAGACCCTTTCTGAAAGAAGTGGTGCTTCTATATACCCTTTCTGAAAGAAGTGGTGCTTCTATATACCCTTTCTGAAAAAAGGGTGCTTATATAGACACTTTCTGAAAGAAAGAGAGCTTCTATAGACCATTTCTAAAAGTAAGGGTACTTCTATAGAGCCTTTTCTGAAAGAAAGGGTGCTTCTATAGACTTTTTCTGAAAGAAAATGTGCTTATGAAGATCTTTTCTGAAATAAGGGTGTTTCCATAGACCCTTTCTGAAAGAAAGGTCACTCCTATAGACCCTTTCTGAAAGAAAGTTCACTCCTATAGACCCTTTCTGAAAGAAAGTTCACTCCTATAGACCCTTTCTGAAAGAAAGTTCACTCCTATAGACCCTTTCCGAAAGAACGGGTGCTTCTATGGACCCTTTCTAAAATAAAGTTTACTCCTGTATACCCTTTCTGAAAGAACAGGTGCTTCTATATACCCTTCCTGAAAGAAAGGGTGCTTCTATAAACCCTTTCTGAAAGAAAGGGTGCTTCTATAAACCCTTTCTGAAAGAAAGGGTGCTTCTATGGACCCTTTCTGAAAGAACGGATGCTTCTATAGACCCTTTCTGAAAGAATGGGTGCTTCTATGGACCTTTTCTGAAAGAAAGGGTGCTTCTATAGACCCTTTCTAATAGAAGGGGTGCTTCTATAGACCCTTTCTAATAGAAGGGGTGCTTCTATAGGTCCCTTCTAATAGAAGGGGTGCTTCTATAGGTCCCTTCTAATAGAAGGGGTGCTTCTATAGACCCTTTCTAATAGAAGGGGTACTTCCATAGAACCCTTTCTAATAGAAGGGGTACTTCCATAGAACCCTTTCTAATAGAAGGGGTACTTCCATAGAACCCTTTCTAATAGAAGGGGTACTTCCATAGAACCCTTTCTAATAGAAGGGGTACTTCCATAGAACCCTTCTGAAAGAAAGTTTACTCCTATAGACACTTTCTGAAAGACACTTTCTGAAAGGGTGCTTCTATTAACCCTTTATGAAAGAAAGGGTGCTTCTATAGACCGTTTCTGAAAAAGGGTGCTTCTATAGACCCTTTCTGAAAAAAGGGTGCTTATATAGACCTTTCTGAACGAAAGGGTTCTTCTATAGACCCTTTCTCAAAGAAAGGGTGCTTCTATAGACCCTTTCTCAAAGAAAGGGTGCTTCTATAGACCCTTTCTCAAAGAAAGGGTGCTTCTATAGAACCTTTCTCAAAGAAAGGGTGCTTCTATAGACCCTTTCTCAAAGAAAGGGTGCTTCTATAGACCCTTTCTCAAAGAAAGGGTGCTTCTATAGACCCTTTCTCAAAGAAAGGGTGCTTCTATAGACCCTTTCTCAAAGAAAGGGTGCTTCTATAGACCCTTTCTCAAAGAAAGGGTGCTTCTATAGACCCTTTCTCAAAGAAAGGGTGCTTCTATAGACCCTTTCTGAATGAAATGGTGCTTCTATAGACCTTTTCTGAATGAAAGGGTGCTTCTATAGACCCTTTCTCAAAGAAATGGTGCTTCTATAGACCCTTTCTGAATGAAAGGGTGCTTCTATAGACACTTTCTGAATGAAAGGGTGCTTCTATAGACCCTTTCTGAACGAACGGGTGCTTCTATAGACCCTTTCTGAACGAACGGGTGCTTCTATAGACCCTTTCTGAACGAACGGGTGCTTCTATAGACCCTTTCTGAACGAACGGGTGCTTCTATAGACCCTTTCTGGAAAAAAGGGTGCTTGTGTAGACCATTTTAAAGGAAAGGATGCTTGTAAGACAATGGTTCAAATACCTACAATCGGGAATACCATCCTATGGGGGCTACCTCAAAACGTGAGCCTACAGTGACAAATTTCGGAGGGAATGTTTTGTAGCCCCAAATACCAAATTTTCGCCATTCCCATTTGATTATGACGCTGAAACCTCCAAAATACCGAAAATCGGGAGGTAGCGTTCTATGGGAGATATATCAAACACGGTGCTCTTAAAACAATTTTAAATGGAAGGTGCTTACACCTCGGAAGTTTTTGCGGATTCTGAAACTACAATGTTCATAGATGAGAACAATCAAAAAAACAAAAAAAATCGCCGGAGCGCTTTTTAAATAAATCGCGATTTAAGTTAACATTTCTAGGGGTTGTTTGGGTTTTCGCGATTTTGCTTAGAAGCCGCACTTCCTATCAAAATGAGACTAAAACAAATATTGTAGCTATGAAAAATCTCTACAAGATCGACCTTTATAGTATTTTCGTAGTATTTACCATTTTTGAGATATAGAAGTTCAACTTGGGACAATGCACTGACTGTATCGCCCCCTTATAAAACAATGTCATGTAGGGTGCGCCTTAACTAACTTTTGATGAAAACCGCTTACACAGGGAAAGTTTTTGTGAATTCTGAATTCGCAGTGTTCATAGATGAGAAAAATCCAAAAACAAGAAAAAATCGCTGTAGGGATTTTTAAATAAATCGCGGTCAAAATTCACATTTTTAGGTGTTTTTTAGGTTTTTACGATTTTGCTTGAAAACCGCAAGTCCAATCGAAATGGAGCTAAAGAAAATGTTGTAGCTGTCAAAATTCTCTAGAGGATTGACTTTATCATTTGTTCCCAGCTTGTACCATTTTTGAGATAAGGAAGCTCAGTTTACATTTTTAGTTTTTTTTATTAGGGTTTCGCGAATTTGCTTGAATACGGTAAGTCGTATCGACATGTGACCTGAGAAAATCTTAAAGCTGTGAAAATTCTCTACAAGACTGGCTTAAGTAACTAATCCTTAGTTGTAACATTTTTTTAGATATATAAGTTTAAGTTGGGAATTTGCAGTAATGACATTGTTTTATAAGGGGGCGATTCAGAATTGAATTGAATTTGAATTGTCCCAATTTGAACTTCTATATCTCAAAAACGGTAAAACCGACGAGAATATCATAAAGGTCAATCTTGTAGAGAATTTTCATATTTACAACATTTGTTTTAGTTCCATTTTGATAGGAAATGTGGTTTCTAAGCAATATCGCGAAAACCTAAACAACCCCTAAAAATTTCAACTTAAATCGCGATTTATTTAAAAAGCGCTCCGGCGATTTTTTTTGTTTTTTGATTGTTCTCATCTATAAACATTGTAGTTTCAGAACCCGCAAAAATTTCCGAGGTGTAAGTACCTTCCATTTAAAATTGTTTCAAGAGCACCGTGCAAAACGTTGACCGATATAGCACATTTTCAATACCAAACATCCTAGGAATAATATAAACTTTTATACCAATTTATAAAGCTCTATTTTAATTATTTCAACAGATGCACGGATCAATATTAGGGTGGAGGGTATAAGAAGTCCGTGGTGAAAACAGTTATGCCCGTTTAAAGTTGAAAATCTAAGAAACTTTGTTTTTCTCTACATTTCCCCTTATAAAATAAAAAAAAAACCAAGTGACCCAAAGAACAAGATAGAATTTTTACATCAGAACGCTTGAATAATTTTTTAGGCAAATTTTTTAGCAGTGTATTATTCCCTAAGATTTTAAAAATTTTTAACAACCCATAATTTGGTATACATGAGTCTATCTTAGAGCTTCATTCGAAACTCATATTTGATTTAAATATCAAAGTTAGGATTAGAATTTGAGCTGATATTGTTGTGATCAGCTCAAGAAGCTCTACCAATCGTAGCACTTTGGTTCAAAATTCCCTAAAAATATTTCAAAATCCACACTTATTTGTTGTTCATTGGCATCGTTTTTGATTAGGGTAGGCAATTTTTGTGTCATAACAAAAAGGCCCCTTGCCAGTTCGCCCCTGTATAAATATGCAAATATTATTTATTTTTGTTGTTGTTCTTCTTCACTCTTCAAATAATTAGCTCTTATTATACACTGCACCCAGGGTAACTACCTTTTGTAAAATTCAAAAAAAAATAGAGACAGTTATGCGTGAAAGGCAGTTACGAAAATCATGTGGGTAGTTACAAAAATCTGATCTCAACCTTAAAAAAATGGCAACAATTAGAACATAATCGTCAAAAAACAAAACGATGTATAGTCGAATAGTTCATTTCAAGTCTAAAAATATATGAGTTATATTATTTAATAAATAAAAAAATTTTGTGATCAGTGAGCATAACACTGGACATCTTCATCTCAATTCACGTAGTCATCGAAATTGTTTGTCTCAGAAATACACTCGGTTCGGGTAATAAACCAAGAAAAGCATTATTAAATGTTCTTTTTGGGGAAAATATTTGACGGGCAAATATCCGAACTGGGTACTCATAGAATAGTAGTTAACCGGGCCTGTTAAATTCATTTATATGAAAAAACTTAGGGAATCTAGATTTTGAGGCAATTAAACGGGAAAGGCAGTTAGGCAGAGTGGTAGATAACCGGGGTGCAGTGTACTTACATTTTCTTAATGCCACCGGACAATCTTCATAGGCAGTTTTACTCATCTGCAATGTTATCCACAAGGCTCGAGAGGGTTGAGACATCAGATCGTAGAAATATTTTACTCGTGTCATTTTCCTTCGTTTTTATTTTTTGCGTTGAATAAAATTTTATTAAAATATTAAAAAAATTTTATTATTGTTGTTGCTTATGATAACAGCGTCCACTCCGGCGACCCAGCTGTTTATTCTTTGTTGTTTGCCATGGTAGAACAAGAAAAGGTAGCAGCAATACCCAGCTGACTGAACTGGGTTGTAGTGTTAGTGTCAAATTCCATTCGACATTTTATGTATTTATTTCTATGTTCGATGTATATTAGGGATATATATTTTTGAAGAACAAATTTATTCATCAGAAAAAAAAACTATTTCCCATAAAGACGGCTTCATATCATTGACATGTAACCTCCTCCAGGTCCGAACGACATGCCGCACACTAAAACACCGCTTATAGAGGCGGTACAATATTTGTTAATATGTGTGGTATTTTCTTAAACTTGAAAAGAATGAAGCCCTAATAAACATGTGCTTTTTTGTTTTCAAAAGCAAATGATTGAAACATCTTCTCTTTTTTCAATGAATTACCAGCGACCCGAAACATTTTTGCAAGTATTCTACTTTCTGCGAGAAATTATGCATTTAGTGGAATGATATGGAAACATTCAAATTGAAAATCTAACGAGTTTTCATTCATGTTTTCCAAAATATTCAATCAAATGTGAAAAATTATTAGTTTTTTAAATTCCAATAATTTATAGACATTTCCTTGTTTTGTTTACATTTACATTGACACTAAGGTTTACAAACAAAAACAAATTCCTTTGTGGTTGTTGTTCGAGTTGTATTTGTTGTAGTATTAACTTTACCTTGTATTTGTTCTACCATGGTTGTTTGCCAAAATAAATTCAAGTTAATAAAGAGTTCTCGATGTCATATGCTTTCAAATCAGTTGTTCTCTGTTCTCTGCAAGCTTTTGTTTGTTTTTTTATGATCATCTTTTTTGGCTTCTTATGGATGGTCAACATACAAACATACATACATCCAAACGTACATTCAAATTTAATGCATTCGAGGAGAGAATAACAAAACAAGTATTGAGAATTGAAAATATCTTCCAAAAAAATGTTGCCAGATTCTGTGGAGGAATATTATGAGTTGTTGCGTGGAAGAGATCATTTATTTTGGGTTAAATCCTTAATTATATGACATGGTAATCGGTTCAGAAGTTTTGGAGCTATAACATATTTAAAAAAGTGGGCGTGATCGGGTCTTGATACCACAAATATGGGCCTAGGGCCGGAGATACAATCACCATTGTATATTGAATTAATTTTCAAACGCTGCTCCGCCGAAATTCAACAAAATATATAGCTTATTTTTCACCAGGGGACATCCCTGTACATCATCTGAAAATTACATGAAAATAGGTTCAGAAGTTTTGGAGATAAAACATATTTAAAAAAGGCGTGGTCGGGCCATTAGGTCCCAAATAATGACCGATACGTTCGCAAGATTTACAAAAATATCGTTTTTAAAAAATAGGGCCCAGTGGAGGTATCCCGGCCCCTCCAAAATTCAACAAAATATATTGCCTATTCTCACCAGGACTTATCCCTGTACATTCTCTCAAATATTAAGGAAAATCGTTTCAGCAGTTTCAAAGATCACGGTGCTCTTGAATCAAATTTAAATGGAAGGTGCTTACACCTGGAAAGTTGACATTTTAAGGGTTTTTTAGGTTTTCACGATTTTGCTTGGAAGAAGCAAGTCTTATTGAAATGGGTCTAAAGAAGATGTTGTAGCTATGAAAATTCTCTATAAGATTTATTTTATGATATCTTCGTAATTTTACCGTTATTGAGATATAAACGTTCAAATTAGGACAATGGATTGACTGTATCGCCTACATAGCTACAACATTTTCTCTAGTCCCATTTCGAAAGGACTTGCGGTTTTCAAACAAAATCGTGAAAACCAAAAAACCCTTAAAAATGTCAACTTGAATCGCGATATATTTAAAAAGCGCTCCGGCGATTTTTTTACCTTTTTATTTTTTTATCTATGAAAATTTTAGTTTCTAAATCCGCAAGAGCACCGTGATATACTAGTATGTATAACATATTTAAAAAAGTGTGTGGTCGGGTTTTTAGGACCCAAATTAGTACTTAGGGGCGAATATACAACCACCGTTTCCCCGCAAATTAATTTTCTAACCGATAAGTTTTGCAAAAATAGCGTTTTTTTAAATAAGGCCTACGAAAGGTACCCCGCCCCCTTCGAAATTAAACAAAATATGCAGCCTATTTTGACCAGGATCATTCCCGAACATTCTTTGAAATTTTTTAGGAAAATCGTCTCAGTAGTTTCAGAGATATAACATATTTAAAAAAGTGGGCGTGGTCGGGTTTTAAGGACTCAAATAAGTACTTAGTGTCGGAGATTCAACCACTGTTGCCTCGCAAATTAATTTTCTAACCGATACGGTCGTAAGTTTCGCAAAAATAGCGTTTTTACAAAATAGCACCAAGGGGGAGGTACCCCGCCCCCTCCAAAATTTAACGAAATATTTAACCTATTTAAAAAAGTTAGCGTGGTCTGGTATTAAGGACCCAAATAAGTACTTAGTGTCGGAGATTCAACCACTGTTTCCTCGCAAATTAATTTTCTAACCGATAAGGTCGTAAGTTTCGCAAAAATTCAACAAAATATATAGCCAGTTTTCTTCACGGGTGTTCCCTGTACAGTCTCTAAAATTTTCAAAAAACAAGTAAAAAAGTATCAGTCGTCTTTGCCGACAGAGATATACCATCAGCCTGAGTGGAGTGCAACACCTTTTTCCCAAAATAAATTTATGTATTTATTTGGATTTCCAAAATTTTGGGCGCAGGAACCGACAAAGCTCAAAACTTTGCGGAGGATATCGATAAATAGCGCTTTTGTACCATACTCGCCTACGAAAAACATAATATCGCTGTAAACAGGGCCACTAGGAAAACCTTCGGTAAAAATTTCCAAAGGATCCTCGAACAGACCCCAAGGATTGGACCGATAGGTCCCACATTTGAACAAAAATTAGGTTTGGACAAAATATGTAGAGATCCAAAGGTTGGGCGAAAACGGTTGGTGCGTTTATTAGATATCGCGCGTACCATGTAAGCGAATATTTTCGAACTTTTGTGGGAGAGGTACCGGAAGGACTGAACCTATAAGCAAAATGTGGACGAACGCAGTATTCGGTTCGAGCTCTCCAGCCACTACATATGGTGGTATATGGGTTTTTTTACACGTTTCGGGCTGTTTTCTCAAGAAGTACGGACTTGCCCCTGAAAAAACTTTTACTGGCGTAATTGAGGCAGAGAATGCAAGTTGCTTCGACAAAAAACAAATTGATTCGAGAGCAGGTCTTAAAGTAAAATTATCCGAAATTTGTGTGGGAGGTACGCAAATGAGTGGACAAATATAGTCCATATTCAAACCTGATCTATATCTGGTAGATATATTAGGATGTGCAAAGTATTGCCCAAATCGGTCACTCCCTTCAAGAGTTATCGTACGCACAATTTTTCGGATCATTTTTAAACTTTTGTGGGAGTGGACCGAACATAAACTAAGTTTGAACAATCTATTACGAAGGCCAAATTTTGCCGCGAGTCCGCAGATCCGTTCGAGAATTATCTTGGCCTCAAACCACTACACACGGTGTCATAGGGTTTTTTTGCACCTTTAAGGTTATTTTCTCAGGAAGTATGGACTTGCCCCTGATGAGACTTGTACCGTTGTAAAGGGGACAGTGAATACGCGTTGCTACAACAAAAATCAAAGCGATCGGAGAGCAGCTCCTAAACTGAACTGTTCCGAAATTTTGTATGGGAGGTACCCGAAGGAGTGGACCGATTGAGTCCATATTGGAACCTCATCTATGTATGGTAGAAGTTTCACGATGTACAAGGTATGGGCCGAATCGGTTACTCCCTTTAAGAGTTATCGTGCGGCCAAAATTTTCCGAACATTTTCGATTTTTTGTGGGGGAGGTACCCGAAGGAGTGGACTGATATAACCCATCTTCCAACTTAAACTAAGTTTGGACAAAATATCACGATACCCAAAATTTGCTTCTAATCGGTTGTTCCGTTCGAGAGTTATCGTGCGCACCAGCCAGACAGACAGACGGACGGACATTGCTAAATCGACTCCAAATTGTCTGAAACGGATTTCGTCCAAACATACTTGGGGTCTAAAACCATTATTTCGATGAGGCACATTTTGCCCGTATGAAAGTGTATATACCCTCGTTAGCATAAATGCTGAGGGTATAAAAATCGGTTCAGCCGTTTTTGAGTATATACGGAACATACAAACATACACACATTGTCTTTTATATATAAGATATGTATGTATTTTCAAACACTATGGCAGTTTTACTGTTATTCAAATCACGATTTTGCATTTAATGCCGCCAACTTATTCATATATTTGTGACCTTCATCATAGAATGGATTCGATTCTTCACGTACTCTGGCTAACCAATCGCTGATTTTCGGGAATTTCTGAGAGACATCATATGTACAAATTCCTAAAAAAGTAATAAGAAAATTCCGATTAGAATATACAATTATAATTACTATTACTAACGACTCGTTCATTCCGAAGAGTCACACTTCGCATTTACTCACTTGTCTGTTCAACTTCACAAGCTCCAAATAGATCGGCAACTGTCAGTGAATTACCACTAACAAATTTACTATCTTTAAGCCATAGATTTTCCAATGCCTTCAGCTGAGTTTCCATTTCTTTAACAAGTTTGGCAGTCTCCTCGGCTGAGGGTTTTTCAGCTACACCTCTTGCGGGAAACAACCATACGCGGGCAAAATAAAATGCACAACCATAACGTATGGACAAATGATGCCATTCCAAAAATTCATCAACACGAGCACGATTTTTAATATCCTTAGGATAGAGTTTTTCACTAAACAAACCTTTATCCGCTAAATATCTAAAGGTAAAAGGAAATTAATAAAATATTTCAATACTTTTGAATAATTTGAAATTAATAAATACCTTAGAATAGCCACCGATTCGCTTAAATGAAAATCACCATCCACAATACAGGGAACCTTTTGAAAGCGATTGATTTTCTTGAATGCCTCGGTACGTTGTTCAACTGCAGAGATAACAGATAAGAAATACAAATGATTATACTTTTTTAGCGGCACTTCTTCTTCCTATTGTTAACCTACTTACACTTTCTCAAAGCAACTGGACAATCTTCATAGGGTATTTTTCCCATTTGCAAGGCAATCCATAAGGCCCGTGATGGTTGAGACATCAAATCATAGAAATATTTTACTTTAGACATTTTTAAAATAATAAATTAACACTAAATTTGAACACTTTGTGGTGGATTTCAATTTCACGCAAATATTTGCTATAGATCAGCTGCTAGTGTCTAGTGGCCCGGTTTGTAGCTTCGACTAAAGTTCATTGGTGGTTCTCACACAATCGTATCTATTGAATACTGGAATGGAATTGTTAGTTTCTCTCTCACAGCGAGCGTTGCCATTTTGGGATTTAACGACCAAAAATAATCATAATACAGCATTTATATTTGCTATGAGATTCAACTGAGTTGGTCGGAACTTAAAAAGAAATTTTAAAGCGAATCTTTCATTTCTTTGTCATTAGCTAAGGAAATTAGTTGTTTTAAAATAATAAAACAACAACAATGGGATTAATCCGGACTATTTTGAAAAAACAAAATTGTATTAGCTATCCCAATAAAAAACGACGCCACCAATGTTCGATTTGAGAAACACTGGCACCGTTTGTATGGTTGGCTGCGACAAGCTACCAACTACATTTTGTTACGTGCATTCGTCGAAATTCGACGACACACAGCAGTGGGAAAAGGTTTGGTTTGTTTCGCAAACACTTTCGTCGGAGTTGTGTTAGGTTGCCAAAGAAAAACTTCTCATTGAAGTTTTTTCTTTGTTCACCTTTATACTTCGAGCCGACGATTGATGTTTGGGATTAAAAAGTTTCTTGTTGAAGGAGTTATTGAAAATTAACTTCGGTGGAGAATATCCACAAACAAGAAACAAGGGAACTGATGAGATTCAGTGGCGTGGATCGAAACTAGTCTTCCCTGCCTTACCCCTTGGCGAACAATGCCAACCTTTTTCCACTAATAAATTAGTTGTTTTAAAATAATAAAACAACAACAATGGGATTAAGTCGGACTATTTTGAAAAAACAAAAAAAAGGAAATCGGTTAAAATAAAAATTCCAATTAACAACAAATTTGGTACAAAAATATGACTGAGATCTTCAAAAAATCTTAACCCATTTCGTACTTGGTGTTCGATTTTTCGAACAGTAAAATCACTTTTTTTCAAAAAAATATTTATGGGTGAAAAAGGTTAAATTTTAAACATGTTTTTGTATATGTATAAAGTCTAATCTGTCAGCAAATAAAAAAAAAAATTGTTCCCTTAAAAACCCCACCTCCCCCTCGATGTTAAGGGCAGATTTTTAAAACCTATATTTTTGGATCTTTTTTAAATTAATTTTAAAAAATTATAAAAAAATGAAATTAAAAAAGTAATCATGGGGAATTATTGCCAATATATGTAGCCGTTTCACAAAATATAGAGAACTTGATTTACATGCGCAAGCGCGACTTTACAGATGTGCAAAGTTGACTGTTCGAAATTTCGAACGCTGGTACTTAACCTACATATCGGTGGGTAAATCAAAACGTGGAAAATTACTGACAAATTGCGGGGAAAAGTTATTATAGCACCATATAAGACTAAATACTAAATTTCAACCATTTCTAATGGATAGTACGGCTAAAAGCCTGAAATACCCTAAAATCGTAAGGTACAATTCAACGGAGGCTATATAAAACGTGGACCTATGCTGACAAATTTCTGGAGGAAAGTTAAGTAACCTCAAAAAAGACTAAATATGTATTAATTTACAGTCATTTCTGTAGGACAATGCAGCTAAATCCTTGAAATCTCCCGAAAATCGGGCGGTACCGTTCTATGGGGGGCAATCCAAAACGTGGATCAGTGCTGACACATTTCGGGGAAAGGTTTTGTAGGTCCAAAGAAGTCTCAATATCAATCTTCAACCATTTTTTCATACAAAAATGGTGAAATAAATCAGTAAAACGGCAAATAAATGAATTTTATTTTACTTCTATACATATAGCTTAAGTACCAGTGTTGGAAATTTCGAACACCACTTTCCGGGAAAACGAAAAATCGGAAACAAATTTTGAGTTGATTTTTGACATCAGTGGGCCCTAATTACCCTAAAAAGTGCTTTCTTTTTTAAAAAATAGATAAAAAATTTTTCTCGGTACGATATGGGTTAAATAGGGGCACCCTTATATAAGGGCTATATCAAATATATGCCATCAGATTTTTGCAAGGGATGTTTTCTACCTGAAAAAATGTTTTGTACTTTTAGCGAAGATTAAATACCAAATTTCAGTTATTCCGATTGAATAATGTGGCTAAATAGATACCGAAAATCGTAGAACATTTTATACCCCCAACGAAGACTAAATATAAAATATCAGCCATTTCGGTGGGATATTGAGGCCACAACCTTCAAAATACCGGAAATCGAGAGGTACTATCCTAGGGGGGGCTATACGGAAACGTGGTCATATACCGACAAATTTCAGGTGGAAAGTTGTATACCCACAATGAAGCCTGATTACCAAATTTCAGCCATTCCGGAGCGATATTGAGGCCTCCACATTCAAAATACCGAAAATTGGGAGGTACCGTTCTATAAGGTCAATATGAAGACGTGGTCCTATACCGACAAATTTAAGGTGGAAAGTTGTAAACCCACAACGAATCCTGATTATTAAATTTCAAACATTTCGTTGGGATATTATGGCCTCCACATTAAAAATACAGAAAATCGAGAGGTACAGTTCTATAGGAGCAATATGAAGACGTGGTCCTATACCGACAACTTTTAGGTGGCAAGTTTTATACCCCAACGAGGAGTAAATACCTAAGTTCAGCCATTTCGTTGGGATATTGAGGCCTCCACATTCAAAATACCGAAAATCGAGAGGTACCGTTCTATAGGGGCAATTTGAAGACGTGGTCCTATACCGACAAATTTCAGGTGGAAAGTTGTATACCCACAACGAAGCCTGAATACCAAATTACAGCCATTTCGGAGCGATATTGAGGCCTCCACATTCAAAATGCCGAAAATCGGGAGGTACCGCTCTATGGGGGCTATATGAAGACGTGGACCTATACCGACAAATTTCAGGTGGAAAGTTGTATACCCCCAACGAAGACTAAATACCTAATTTCAGCCATTTCGTTGGGATATACAAGGTGGCGCAAAAGTAATGCTCCTATCAGAAAATGCTATAATTTTTGCGATTAGCCCCTAATGTCAGTTCTGTTTTGACATTTGTGAAGTAAACACATGCGAAATACACGTTGATAAACAATGTTACGCTACACTGCTCCAGAACGCGGAATATTGGTGACTATTTTTTTGACCAATAATCGGTCGGTGACTTTGGCACAACGTGAATTTCGTAGCAGACGTTTAGACGAACAGACGGATATGTTTATATCGTCTTAAAATTATATCGAATATATATCTCCGACGAATATTTCGATGTGCTACAAACAGAATTACAAATTTAATTATGCCCCCAGATATTATGGTGGACGGTATATAAAAGCGTTAAGTTCCCCCTACCATAACGTGGACCTATGCCCACAACTTTTGTTAGAGACTTTCTGATCACTAGGAACACTAAGTGCTAAATTATATCTAATTCGACCAGGAAATATAGCTAAAAACGTCACAATTTTTGTAGATACGTTTGTGACCTTAGGAACCCTAGGTGCCAAATCACACCTAATTCGGACAGAAAATGTAACCAAAAACGTTGAAATACCTGAAACCGGGTGGTACTGTTATATGGAGAGCTATAACAAAACGTGGAGAACTTTTCTGACGACTTCGAACCCTAAATGCCAAATTATAGCTAATTCGGTCTGATCATTTTTCTAAAAACGTCAAAATACCTGAAAAAGGTTAGTGAACCTATGTCCACAATTATCGGGGGAGAAGTTTCTTGATCACTGGGAACCCTAAGTGTTAAATTATAAATGGCCTGAAAATATTGCTAAAAAAGTCGAAATACCTGAAATTGCGCGATACCGTTATATGTAGGCTATACCAAAACGTGGACCGATATTGCCCATCTTCGAACTTGGCCTGCCTGTAAACAAAAGACGCATCTTTCCAAAATCTCAGCGTCCTATCTCAATTTTTGTTAATGCTGGAGTGATGACCGCAGACGTACGGGTATGATTGGGTCAAAGTTTGCACCTCGTAATATTCCTACCAGACATAGATCAGGTTCGAACATTGACTATATCGGTTCACTCCTTCTTGAGATACTGGTTCGTAAAAACACCTCCAAACACTTAAAAAACTGATGAGCACGATAACTTATGAATAGACAGCGAAATTTTATGCAACCCATATTTTTGGTCCGATTCATGTCAAATTTTGGGACTAGGCATATTTTTGGCTTCTGATTAAATTGCAATCGAAACATATGACATATGCAATATTATGCAAAATGCATACATTTTTGCATATGCAAAATTTATGCATTTTACATATTTTCTTATGCAACAAATATTTCAATAATAGGTACAAAAATGTTTGTATGTACAATTTTTCTGTTTAAAATTATTTTTAGACAAGTCAATAAAATAGAGAAAAGTATAACCACAGCCTCAACCTTCAACATACCGAAAATCGGGAGGTATCGTTCTATAGGGGCTATATGAAGGCATGAACCTAAACCGACAAATTTTAGGTGGAAACTTGTTTACCCCCAAAGAAGACTTAATACCAAATTTCAGCCATTTTGGCGGGATATTAAGGCCACAAACTTTAAAATACCAGAAATCCTGAGGTACCGTACTATGGGGGCTATATGAAGACGTGGACCTATATCGAAAAATTTCTGGTGGAAAGTTTTATACCCCCAAGGAAGACTTAATACCAAATAACAGCCATTTCGGAGGGATATTGAGGCCACAAACTTTAAAATACCAGAAATCCTGAGGTACGGTTCTATGGGAGCTATGTATATGAAGACGTGAACCTATATCGAGAAATTTCAGGTGAAAAATTTTATACCCCCAAGGAAGACTTTATACAAAATGTCCAAATGCCATTTAAGTGTGATGTTGAGGCCACAACTTTCAAAATACCGAAAATCGGGAGGTACCGTTCTATGGCGGCTATATGAAGACGTGAACCTATTCTGACAAATTTCAGGTGTAAAATTTCATACCTCTAACGAAGACTTAATACCACATTTCAGCCATTTTTGCATATGGTTTTGCATATGCTCATTTTGTGCAAGTATGTAAAAATATGTCAAAATATGCACGATATGCAAAATATGCAAACATTTCTGGGCCTAATTCGTTTTATTTTGTGACAAAACCAGTTTCTGTCTAATCAGATTTTCTCTACGACCATCCTAACCATATATGCATTTACATAGGATTCCGCTGTTTACACGCAGAAAAAAACGGCCTCTCTAACATATGTCCCAAACATATTTTGCAGCAAACAAATATATGTTTGCAACAGTCTTCCTTGTCCAATAAAATAATTCCATTCAACTTTTCGATTCAATTATAAAATGTATTGGGCATTTAATTTACTAAAAACACAATTTCGTTAAGAAAACACAAAACACTGATTTATTCACTCACTTTACCGTCTTGACGCTGCGCTGGCAACTAAAACACTGAAGAAAGAAAAAAACAAAATAATTCATACCATTTTTCTTATCATCTTCGCCTGCTACGTTGGTTAACAGCAACAAAACAAGAAACACACGAGTTTGACGCATACACGCCATCAAAGCACCAAAGCCCCCTTCTTCGCTTCTAAGTCTTCTATTATACAATACACACAACTCTTTATTATAAAACAGCATTCCGCAGCCGCGAGAGCACTGTTATTACTCTCGTTGACAAACATCCTCTCTCCACCCATGAAAAAGATGTTCTAACATGTTATGTTAACCTTGTATAACAACGGCGTAAGCCGCTGCGTATACGACGTCGTGATTGTGTGCAATACAGCACACAATCATCGTGTGTTCCTCTTCACACAATTTTTGTTTTTTTTTGTCGATGTGGCATCACTGCTAATTGCAAATGTCAGGCACCAAAGACAACGACAAATTGCAATCATTCTAATAAAATTGTGGTGGCGGCAACATCCCTGAAAAGGAAAAAAAAAATTAAAAAAGTGTAATTCGTGAATATTGGGAAGTAAATCCCAATCTCACTCAATTCGCATAACGAATAAGTAATTTCCCAATTGGAAAATTATTTCATAGCCCCAAGCAAGGCTAAAACCATAAGAAACGGTGAGTTTAGTGGAAAAGAAAATTTGTTGAATTCAATTATAAAGAATTCATGTTTTTTTCCTGATTGCAGTTGTGAAATTCATAATTACACGTGTTGCCGCATTCGTGCACTACAACCACCGGCAGATAACCTCGCTTAATTAGTGCAACGGCGAACAAATTAGTTGAGGAAAACCAACCATCGTTTTAGCCCGCTTTATGGAACAATTAAACAATTTGCAATAAAAAGGAAAATTAAATCCGCCACCACAGCCTAGAATTTTTTTTGTCGGCCATTATCCACGTTGTGTAACTAACGTTACATTAAGCCACCACAACCACCTCGAAAAATAGAACTTTCTGGAACTTTTTGCCAGCATTCCCGTTTGCGACACAATAGAAGGAAGCCACAACTCACAGAACCACCTTCACACAAAAGCATCCATTAACAACATTGTGATTGCCGCCATTTTATACACAATTTCAATCTGCATTAGAGAGGAG
The DNA here is from genome assembly GCF_047663935.1 of Musca autumnalis. Taxonomy (NCBI): domain Eukaryota; kingdom Metazoa; phylum Arthropoda; class Insecta; order Diptera; family Muscidae; genus Musca; species Musca autumnalis. Next base: position 168,065,921 of record NW_027412088.1, read on the forward strand.
ATGTTAATCCAAATTAAGGGTAATGCCTACCCTCCAACTGTAAGTACGCAATATAACACACAGATATAGTCGGTGCAACCATCCTGCTCCTTCCTGGTAACCCATACCAACCAGTTACAGACCGGGAGGTGTGGGACCAGTCTTTTTTTTGCTGTTTTCCTCGACGGTGAAGCCGAGTAGTCATCTTTATATTTTGGAAACCAGTTCCTACATCCAGCCCTCGACGTCAGCAGAGCAAATTATTTATTTCTTTCTCTTTTTAAGTATTCTCTTGGCATTGCACTTTGTATGCACACATACATAGCCATAGCCCTGTATGTATGTGTATAAGAAATTAATGTTGTTGTTGGACCTGTAACGGTTCGTCTCCGCGTGCAAAAAGAAGATGAAGATAATCATGAAAGCTTTGCAATAACGGTTTAACAGAAACGTTTTAGTGTACGTTGTTGTTGTATTGTTCTCATTTCCATTTTCGAATAAGAAATTTACAACAACAACATCTTTCTGTTTCTTTCTATCAACGATAAATCCAACTCACTTTAGTGAGAGAAAACAAATTCTTGCTCTCTTTGATGATTTTTTTTATCTCTTTTTTTTGGGAAAGAGAAATAGTCGGCTAAATCAACAACTGTTGTAGTTTCTTTCTATTAGCATTTCTTGTGCTTTTCCAATTTCATCTTCATTTTGTTCTGCGCTCGAGATTGTTTCTTTTTTCCAAATTTATGGGTATATTCGGCGTATGCCTGTTCACTTGTTGTCCATTGCTTATTGTAGGAAAATAACCCGTGATTACCCAGTGTAGTCCGGTCAGAAAATTTAGGTCCCTGAGAACATGATACTTGATATAGTACAATTTTCATCCGAATTTTGTTGAACAAATCTAGTATTCGATATTTTACTGACGGTTATTTCCTACAATAGTGATTCTTGTGGATGGATATTTCGAAGTTTTTTTTTTCTGTTATTTGGTTAAATAATTTCGAGTGCGACTTTTCTTAAGCAAACAAAAGAGCCTACAACAGATTTCTCCTATCTTTGGAAACTTCGTTTAAAACTCCGCGCCTTCTGATAAAAAGCATTTAAGAAATTTTTATACGTCGAGACTACGTTGCAGGTCGACAGATTGTGATTATCGTATACCGTACAAATTTATTGGATGTTTTTATTGAATTTCGATCTTTAAGAATATTATGTTTACGATCCATAAACACCATCTTTATTTATAAATCATATCAGTCGCATACCTCGGTTAAAATATATGCATATATCGACATATAAATACACACAATTTTAAGAATCTTTTCGACGTTAAATTGACTTGTGGTCAACCGAAACAGTAAATGATACTTTTTTTTGTTGATGCGGACATTTCCGATTTTTTTTTTGTTTATACTGCATATGGTATATATATGCATATGTTCTAATTGATAATTTTACCTGGAAATTATATAATGTCAATCCCATTACTTTGATCTCCGTCCATCGATCCTTACTGGATATTTACCTCATAATTTTATCCACTGAGCTCATTAGGTAAAAAAAAAAATTGAGGGTAGTATTAAATAATTTTGGTGCACAGTGGCACGAATGGGAATGACATGCAAAAACAAATTTGAATTTTGTATACATTTCTGAACTGAATATAAATTGAATTGTTTTTTTTTTTACTGATTTTGGGAACTTAATATCAGTTAGATAATAATCAAATAGTGATTAATTATAAAATTACCTCTAAGCATTTATTGATTGTTCTTATTATAACGAATAGTTATAAATAAACATGTTTTGAATTCTGAAATTAATCATCATGAGGTTCTAATTGAACAATATAAGGTAAGGTAAAGGTAAGGGTCAGCCAAGCCAAATTTTTGGGAGTCATCATCATCGGTGAGACTCGTTGAGGATTTTGTAGAAAATCCATTGGGAGGGCATGGTATCCCAACAAACACCTTGGGTACCCATATCAACAACAACAACATCATATCATTTTTTTGAAATAAAGCATCCTGTTTGTGATTGTGAATTAATAATGAATCAATTTTGTTTATGGCTAGTCAGGAGTGGCCACTGAGCTAGACCGAATTTCTTCAATGGCAAGTGTATACCAGCGACATCTTGGTATGCCTCATTCCCCTTTACACTCCAAACTAGTTACATAACAATGGCACCCAACGTACAAGCCAATGTCTTAGGTTCAACTCCCATCAATGGGAATTGTTCCTGTACATTAGGTGTATGAATTTTTGTTTGATTGGTTTTCAGTATGTCTTGAGTTGTTGTTATATTACAACATACCAATTGCGACTTAAGGTCAATTAAATTTTAACATCATTTCTTGAATGTCAACTTAAAGGAAAAGAGTTTTAGTCGTCTTGCAAGCCTGAGTTTATGTCAAGCTGCAATTTTGTGACAAAACTTCTGCGTTATTTGAATTCATACTTCGACTTTCTTTAAAGCTTTATAATATATTGTCATCTGCAGTTGATTATTTATGATCATTTGCATGATTTGCGATATTATAGATGCTTTAATATATTGATTTGTTAGAATTGAAATTTTTGGGGAAAATTTTTGACTGCGCTTTTCAAAGATAATGAAGATTGTTTGTTGTTGTTGATTATTCTTTTTTTATCTTGGCTGATACCTTAACCTTCTACCAATTACCTTATACATTTTATGGAATAATTTTGACCTGAAATTATTGGAAATTTTTCTGTTTTTTTTTTTTTTTTTGAAAATTAAATTATTGCTAGTTATCCGATTGTTGGCACATTTAAGACCTATTAGCTTTCATTTTTAACTGGCACCTGCACTGATAAGGACTTAAGAGTTTCTTTTGGCAATTTTTTTTCCTGTTTCTGGTTTGAGATTTGATTATAGAGTTTCGTCGTGGGATGTTTTGAAATTTTTTTCCGATCGTTAGTTTGGATCTGTGGTTCATCAGTTTTAGTCAGTTTTTTTCTCAAAACTTTGTGATAGTTAATTGCTATTCGCTTTGCTTACATTTTCCGTGGTAGTTACCATTCTTTTTCCGATTGCGTGAGGCATAGGGTCGTCGCCCTCAAGACAACAACAACTGTTGTAGTTTCTTTCTATTAGCATTTCTTGTGCTTTTCCAATTTCATCTTCATTTTGTTCTGCGCTCGAGATTGTTTCTTTTTTCCAAATTTATGGGTATATTCGGCGTATGCCTGTTCACTTGTTGTCCATTGCTTATTGTAGGAAAATAACCCGTGATTACCCAGTGTAGTCCGGTCAGAAAATTTAGGTCCCTGAGAACATGATACTTGATATAGTACAATTTTCATCCGAATTTTGTTGAACAAATCTAGTATTCGATATTTTACTGACGGTTATTTCCTACAATAGTGATTCTTGTGGATGGATATTTCGAAGTTTTTTTTTTCTGTTATTTGGTTAAATAATTTCGAGTGCGACTTTTCTTAAGCAAACAAAAGAGCCTACAACAGATTTCTCCTATCTTTGGAAACTTCGTTTAAAACTCCGCGCCTTCTGATAAAAAGCATTTAAGAAATTTTTATACGTCGAGACTACGTTGCAGGTCGACAGATTGTGATTATCGTATACCGTACAAATTTATTGGATGTTTTTATTGAATTTCGATCTTTAAGAATATTATGTTTACGATCCATAAACACCATCTTTATTTATAAATCATATCAGTCGCATACCTCGGTTAAAATATATGCATATATCGACATATAAATACACACAATTTTAAGAATCTTTTCGACGTTAAATTGACTTGTGGTCAACCGAAACAGTAAATGATACTTTTTTTTGTTGATGCGGACATTTCCGATTTTTTTTTTGTTTATACTGCATATGGTATATATATGCATATGTTCTAATTGATAATTTTACCTGGAAATTATATAATGTCAATCCCATTACTTTGATCTCCGTCCATCGATCCTTACTGGATATTTACCTCATAATTTTATCCACTGAGCTCATTAGGTAAAAAAAAAAATTGAGGGTAGTATTAAATAATTTTGGTGCACAGTGGCACGAATGGGAATGACATGCAAAAACAAATTTGAATTTTGTATACATTTCTGAACTGAATATAAATTGAATTGTTTTTTTTTTTACTGATTTTGGGAACTTAATATCAGTTAGATAATAATCAAATAGTGATTAATTATAAAATTACCTCTAAGCATTTATTGATTGTTCTTATTATAACGAATAGTTATAAATAAACATGTTTTGAATTCTGAAATTAATCATCATGAGGTTCTAATTGAACAATATAAGGTAAGGTAAAGGTAAGGGTCAGCCAAGCCAAATTTTTGGGAGTCATCATCATCGGTGAGACTCGTTGAGGATTTTGTAGAAAATCCATTGGGAGGGCATGGTATCCCAACAAACACCTTGGGTACCCATATCAACAACAACAACATCATATCATTTTTTTGAAATAAAGCATCCTGTTTGTGATTGTGAATTAATAATGAATCAATTTTGTTTATGGCTAGTCAGGAGTGGCCACTGAGCTAGACCGAATTTCTTCAATGGCAAGTGTATACCAGCGACATCTTGGTATGCCTCATTCCCCTTTACACTCCAAACTAGTTACATAACAATGGCACCCAACGTACAAGCCAATGTCTTAGGTTCAACTCCCATCAATGGGAATTGTTCCTGTACATTAGGTGTATGAATTTTTGTTTGATTGGTTTTCAGTATGTCTTGAGTTGTTGTTATATTACAACATACCAATTGCGACTTAAGGTCAATTAAATTTTAACATCATTTCTTGAATGTCAACTTAAAGGAAAAGAGTTTTAGTCGTCTTGCAAGCCTGAGTTTATGTCAAGCTGCAATTTTGTGACAAAACTTCTGCGTTATTTGAATTCATACTTCGACTTTCTTTAAAGCTTTATAATATATTGTCATCTGCAGTTGATTATTTATGATCATTTGCATGATTTGCGATATTATAGATGCTTTAATATATTGATTTGTTAGAATTGAAATTTTTGGGGAAAATTTTTGACTGCGCTTTTCAAAGATAATGAAGATTGTTTGTTGTTGTTGATTATTCTTTTTTTATCTTGGCTGATACCTTAACCTTCTACCAATTACCTTATACATTTTATGGAATAATTTTGACCTGAAATTATTGGAAATTTTTCTGTTTTTTTTTTTTTTTTGAAAATTAAATTATTGCTAGTTATCCGATTGTTGGCACATTTAAGACCTATTAGCTTTCATTTTTAACTGGCACCTGCACTGATAAGGACTTAAGAGTTTCTTTTGGCAATTTTTTTTCCTGTTTCTGGTTTGAGATTTGATTATAGAGTTTCGTCGTGGGATGTTTTGAAATTTTTTTCCGATCGTTAGTTTGGATCTGTGGTTCATCAGTTTTAGTCAGTTTTTTTCTCAAAACTTTGTGATAGTTAATTGCTATTCGCTTTGCTTACATTTTCCGTGGTAGTTACCATTCTTTTTCCGATTGCGTGAGGCATAGGGTCGTCGCCCTCAAGACATTTGTTTTTCTCTTTTTGATTAAAAGACTGCAGGAGGGGTTTGATAGGCTCAAACTACTGATTGCTAGTTCTTACTTTTAAAATATATACGCTTTGAGTAGCAATATATTTTTGTTTGTTTTCACGTACACACAGGGTGTACACAGAACTGGACTAACTGTTTCCGAAGACTGGTCTTCAGTTCGACTCGAGGTCAGCTGAAGTACCTTAAGGTTGTAGGGGCGGTTAGTCTGGAGAGCCTTCGGACGGCAGCGCTCAACCTTGAGTTGGAGCATTTTCCGTAGGACTGGTTGTTGTCTGGTTGTCGATTTCCCAGTGTATCTTTAGAAAGCCGTTCTATGCTTAACTAAAGATACACTGAAGAGACCTCGAGAAACTCTTTGAGGAAATTCTAACCGGCAACAATCACTCCTACGTTTGACAGTCTACCTCATAGAACAATAGGGGTAGGCGAAGAGAACTGAAGAGCCTATCGAAGTTCTATTTTTTCCTTTTACCAGCCAAGACTATTTATTCGAATATTATTCGAACTAATTTTACCCGGACTTACAAAATTTATACTGATCTACCACAGCCTAGAGAAAATAATTTATTGCCTCGATTTATTCTGTTTTACAGAATTTCTGAGCATTTGTTCTGGTTTCGAGATACTTTGTAAGATTTATTGATTTTTGATTCGATTCATTTCGAAAATACCAGACAGGTAGGAAACTCCTTGTATGAAATTGAAGACCTTCAGGGAAGGAAAATAGGCGTTTATCACGCGAAAGACTTACAGCACATGGTGCCAACAAAATAATTTGCCCGGCTTTTGTTTTCTTATGATTTTTTTTTCTGTTCAATTTTGAATCAGGGTCGCGGTTCTTCCCCACCCTAAGCATACCTCGGTTAACTTCCCGAATCAGTATGGCTTCGGCAGGCCTATGCCAACGTGTTCGGGTTTGTTATGTTAACCTTGTATAACAACGGCGTAAGCCGCTGCGTATACGACGTCGTGATTGTGTGCAATACAGCACACAATCATCGTGTGTTCCTCTTCACACAATTTTTGTTTTTTTTTGTCGATGTGGCATCACTGCTAATTGCAAATGTCAGGCACCAAAGACAACGACAAATTGCAATCATTCTAATAAAATTGTGGTGGCGGCAACATCCCTGAAAAGGAAAAAAAAAATTAAAGAAGTGTAATTCGTGAATATTGGGAAGTAAATCCCAATCTCACTCAATTCGCATAACGAATAAGTAATTTCCCAATTGGAAAATTATTTCATAGCCCCAAGCAAGGGTAAAACCATAAGAAACGGTGAGTTTAGTGGAAAAGAAAATTTGTTGAATTCAATTATAAAGAATTCATGTTTTTTTTCCTGATTGCAGTTGTGAAATTCATAATTACACGTGTTGCCGCATTCGTGCACTACAACCACCGGCAGATAACCTCGCTTAATTAGTGCAACGGCGAACAAATTAGTTGAGGAAAACCAACCATCGTTTTAGCCCGCTTTATGGAACAATTAAACAATTTGCAATAAAAAGGAAAATTAAATCCGCCACCACAGCCTAGAATTTTTTTTGTCGGCCATTATCCACGTTGTGTAACTAACGTTACATTAAGCCACCACAACCACCTCGAAAAATAGAACTTTCTGGAACTTTTTGCCAGCATTCCCGTTTGCGACACAATAGAAGGAAGCCACAACTCACAGAACCACCTTCACACAAAAGCATCCATTAACAACATTGTGATTGCCGCCATTTTATACACAATTTCAATCTGCATTAGAGAGGAGATGTTAATCCAAATTAAGGGTAATGCCTACCCTCCAACTGTAAGTACGCAATATAACACACAGATATAGTCGGTGCAACCATCCTGCTCCTTCCTGGTAACCCATACCAACCAGTTACAGACCGGGAGGTGTGGGACCAGTCTTTTTTTTGCTGTTTTCCTCGACGGTGAAGCCGTGTAGTCATCTTTATATTTTGGAAACCAGTTCCTACATCCAGCCCTCGACGTCAGCAGAGCAAATTATTTATTTCTTTCTCTTTTTAAGTATTCTCTTGGCATTGCACTTTGTATGCACACATACATAGCCATAGCCCTGTATGTATGTGTATAAGAAATTAATGTTGTTGTTGGACCTGTAACGGTTCGTCTCCGCGTGCAAAAAGAAGATGAAGATAATCATGAAAGCTTTGCAATAACGGTTTAACAGAAACGTTTTAGTGTACGTTGTTGTTGTATTGTTCTCATTTCCATTTTCGAATAAGAAATTTACAACAACAACATCTTTCTGTTTCTTTCTATCAACGATAAATCCAACTCACTTTAGTGAGAGAAAACAAATTCTTGCTCTCTTTGATGATTTTTTTTATCTCTTTTTTTTTGGGAAAGAGAAATAGTCGGCTAAATCAACAACTGTTGTAGTTTCTTTCTATTAGCATTTCTCGTGCTTTTCCAATTTCATCTTCATTTTGTTCTGCGCTCGAGATTGTTTCTTTTTTCCAAATTTATGGGTATATTCGGCGTATGCCTGTTCACTTGTTGTCCATTGCTTATTGTAGGAAAATAACCCGTGATTACCCAGTGTAGTCCGGTCAGAAAATTTAGGTCCCTGAGAACATGATACTTGATATAGTACAATTTCATCCGAATTTTGTTGAACAAATCTAGTATTCGATATTTTACTGACGGTTATTTCCTACAATAGTGATTCTTGTGGATGGATATTTCGAAGTTTTTTTTTTCTGTTATTTGGTTAAATAATTTCGAGTGCGACTTTTCTTAAGCAAACAAAAGAGCCTACAACAGATTTCTCCTATCTTTGGAAACTTCGTTTAAAACTCCGCGCCTTCTGATAAAAAGCATTTAAGAAATTTTTATACGTCGAGACTACGTTGCAGGTCGACAGATTGTGATTATCGTATACCGTACAAATTTATTGGATGTTTTTATTGAATTTCGATCTTTAAGAATATTATGTTTACGATCCATAAACACCATCTTTATTTATAAATCATATCAGTCGCATACCTCGGTTAAAATATATGCATATATCGACATATAAATACACACAATTTTAAGAATCTTTTCGACGTTAAATTGACTTGTGGTCAACCGAAACAGTAAATGATACTTTTTTTTGTTGATGCGGACATTTCCGATTTTTTTTTTGTTTATACTGCATATGGTATATATATGCATATGTTCTAATTGATAATTTTACCTGGAAATTATATAATGTCAATCCCATTACTTTGATCTCCGTCCATCGATCCTTACTGGATATTTACCTCATAATTTTATCCACTGAGCTCATTAGGTAAAAAAAAAATTGAGGGTAGTATTAAATAATTTTGGTTTGAATTTTGTATACATTTCTGAACTGAATATAAATTGAATTGTTTTTGGTTTACTGATTTTGGGAACTTAATATCAGTTAGATAATAATCAAATAGTGATTAATTATAAAATTACCTCTAAGCATTTATTGATTGTTCTTATTATAACGAATAGTTATAAATAAACATGTTTTGAATTCTGAAATTAATCATCATGAGGTTCTAATTGAACAATATAAGGTAAGGTAAAGGTAAGGGTCAGCCAAGCCAAATTTTTGGGAGTCATCATCATCGGTGAGACTCGTTGGGGATTTTGTAGAAAATCCATTGGGAGGGCATGGTATCCCAACAAACACCTTGGGTACCCATATCAACAACAACAACATCATATCATTTTTTTGAAATAAAGCATCCTGTTTGTGATTGTGAATTAATAATGAATCAATTTTGTTTATGGCTAGTCAGGAGTGGCCACTGAGCTAGACCGAATTTCTTCAATGGCAAGTGTATACCAGCGACATCTTGGTATGCCTCATTCCCCTTTACACTCCAAACTAGTTACATAACAATGGCGCCCAACGTACAAGCCAATGTCTTAGGTTCAACTCCCATCAATGGGAATTGTTCCTGTACCTTAGGTGTATGAATTTTTGTTTGATTGGTTTTCAGTATGTCTTGAGTTGTTGTTATATTACAACATACCAATTGCGACTTAAGGTCAATTAAATTTTAACATCATTTCTTGAATGTCAACTTAAAGGAAAAGAGTTTTAGTCGTCTTGCAAGCCTGAGTTTATGTCAAGCTGCAATTTTGTGACAAAACTTCTGCGTTATTTGAATTCATACTTCGACTTTCTTTAAAGCTTTATAATATATTGTCATCTGCAGTTGATTATTTATGATCATTTGCATGATTTGCGATATTATAGATGCTTTAATATATTGATTTGTTAGAATTGAAATTTTTGGGGAAAATTTTTGACTGCGCTTTTCAAAGATAATGAAGATTGTTTGTTGTTGTTGATTATTCTTTTTTTATCTTGGCTGATACCTTAACCTTCTACCAATTACCTTATACATTTTATGGAATAATTTTGACCTGAAATTATTGGAAATTTTTCTGTTTTTTTTTTTTTGAAAATTAAATTATTGCTAGTTATCCGATTGTTGGCACATTTAAGACCTATTAGCTTTCATTTTTAACTGGCACCTGCACTGATAAGGACTTAAGAGTTTCTTTTGGCAATTTTTTTTCCTGTTTCTGGTTTGAGATTTAATTATAGAGTTTCGTCGTGGGATGTTTTGAAATTTTTTTCCGATCGTTAGTTTGGATCTGTGGTTCATCAGTTTTAGTCAGTTTTTTTCTCAAAACTTTGTGATAGTTAATTGCTATTCGCTTTGCTTACATTTTCCGTGGTAGTTACCATTCTTTTTCCGATTGCGTGAGGCATAGGGTCGTCGCCCTCAAGACATTTGTTTTTCTCTTTTTGATTAAAAGACTGCAGGAGGGGTTTGATAGGCTCAAACTACTGATTGCTAGTTCTTACTTTTAAAATATATACGCTTTGAGTAGCAATATATTTTTGTTTGTTTTCACGTACACACAGGGTGTACACAGAACTGGACTAACTGTTTCCGAAGACTGGTCTTCAGTTCGACTCGAGGTCAGCTGAAGTACCTTAAGGTTGTAGGGGCGGTTAGTCTGGAGAGCCTTCGGACGGCAGCGCTCAACCTTGAGTTGGAGCATTTTCCGTAGGACTGGTTGTTGTCTGGTTGTCGATTTCCCAGTGTATCTTTAGAAAGCCGTTCTATGCTTAACTAAAGATACACTGAAGAGACCTCGAGAAACTCTTTGAGGAAATTCTAACCGGCAACAATCACTCCTACGTTTGACAGTCTACCTCATAGAACAATAGGGGTAGGCGAAGAGAACTGAAGAGCCTATCGAAGTTCTATTTTTTCCTTTTACCAGCCAAGACTATTTATTCGAATATTATTCGAACTAATTTTACCCGGACTTACAAAATTTATACTGATCTACCACAGCCTAGAGAAAATAATTTATTGCCTCGATTTATTCTGTTTTACAGAATTTCTGAGCATTTGTTCTGGTTTCGAGATACTTTGTAAGATTTATTGATTTTTGATTCGATTCATTTCGAAAATACCAGACAGGTAGGAAACTCCTTGTATGAAATTGAAGACCTTCAGGGAAGGAAAATAGGCGTTTATCACGCGAAAGACTTACAGCACATGGTGCCAACAAAATAATTTGCCCGGCTTTTGTTTTCTTATGATTTTTTTTCTGTTCAATTTTGAATCAGGGTCGCGGTTCTTCCCCACCCTAAGCATACCTCGGTTAACTTCCCGAATCAGTATGGCTTCGGCAGGCCTATGCCAACGTGTTCGGGTTTGTTATGTTAACCTTGTATAACAACGGCGTAAGCCGCTGCGTATACGACGTCGTGATTGTGTGCAATACAGCACACAATCATCGTGTGTTCCTCTTCACACAATTTTTGTTTTTTTTGTCGATGTGGCATCACTGCTAATTGCAAATGTCAGGCACCAAAGACAACGACAAATTGCAATCATTCTAATAAAATTGTGGTGGCGGCAACATCCCTGAAAAGGAAAAAAAAATTAAAAAAGTGTAATTCGTGAATATTGGGAAGTAAATCCCAATCTCACTCAATTCGCATAACGAATAAGTAATTTCCCAATTGGAAAATTATTTCATAGCCCCAAGCAAGGGTAAAACCATAAGAAACGGTGAGTTTAGTGGAAAAGAAAATTTGTTGAATTCAATTATAAAGAATTCATGTTTTTTTTCCTGATTGCAGTTGTGAAATTCATAATTACACGTGTTGCCGCATTCGTGCACTACAACCACCGGCAGATAACCTCGCTTAATTAGTGCAACGGCGAACAAATTAGTTGAGGAAAACCAACCATCGTTTTAGCCCGCTTTATGGAACAATTAAACAATTTGCAATAAAAAGGAAAATTAAATCCGCCACCACAGCCTAGAATTTTTTTTGTCGGCCATTATCCACGTTGTGTAACTAACGTTACATTAAGCCACCACAACCACCTCGAAAAATAGAACTTTCTGGAACTTTTTGCCAGCATTCCCGTTTGCGACACAATAGAAGGAAGCCACAACTCACAGAACCACCTTCACACAAAAGCATCCATTAACAACATTGTGATTGCCGCCATTTTATACACAATTTCAATCTGCATTAGAGAGGAGATGTTAATCCAAATTAAGGGTAATGCCTACCCTCCAACTGTAAGTACGCAATATAACACACAGATATAGTCGGTGCAACCATCCTGCTCCTTCCTGGTAACCCATACCAACCAGTTACAGACCGGGAGGTGTGGGACCAGTCTTTTTTTTGCTGTTTTCCTCGACGGTGAAGCCGAGTAGTCATCTTTATATTTTGGAAACCAGTTCCTACATCCAGCCCTCGACGTCAGCAGAGCAAATTATTTATTTCTTTCTCTTTTTAAGTATTCTCTTGGCATTGCACTTTGTATGCACACATACATAGCCATAGCCCTGTATGTATGTGTATAAGAAATTAATGTTGTTGTTGGACCTGTAACGGTTCGTCTCCGCGTGCAAAAAGAAGATGAAGATAATCATGAAAGCTTTGCAATAACGGTTTAACAGAAACGTTTTAGTGTACGTTGTTGTTGTATTGTTCTCATTTCCATTTTCGAATAAGAAATTTACAACAACAACATCTTTCTGTTTCTTTCTATCAACGATAAATCCAACTCACTTTAGTGAGAGAAAACAAATTCTTGCTCTCTTTGATGATTTTTTTTATCTCTTTTTTTTTGGGAAAGAGAAATAGTCGGCTAAATCAACAACTGTTGTAGTTTCTTTCTATTAGCATTTCTCGTGCTTTTCCAATTTCATCTTCATTTTGTTCTGCGCTCGAGATTGTTTCTTTTTTCCAAATTTATGGGTATATTCGGCGTATGCCTGTTCACTTGTTGTCCATTGCTTATTGTAGGAAAATAACCCGTGATTACCCAGTGTAGTCCGGTCAGAAAATTTAGGTCCCTGAGAACATGATACTTGATATAGTACAATTTTCATCCGAATTTTGTTGAACAAATCTAGTATTCGATATTTTACTGACGGTTATTTCCTACAATAGTGATTCTTGTGGATGGATATTTCGAAGTTTTTTTTTCTGTTATTTGGTTAAATAATTTCGAGTGCGACTTTTCTTAAGCAAACAAAAGAGCCTACAACAGATTTCTCCTATCTTTGGAAACTTCGTTTAAAACTCCGCGCCTTCTGATAAAAAGCATTTAAGAAATTTTTATACGTCGAGACTACGTTGCAGGTCGACAGATTGTGATTATCGTATACCGTACAAATTTATTGGATGTTTTTATTGAATTTCGATCTTTAAGAATATTATGTTTACGATCCATAAACACCATCTTTATTTATAAATCATATCAGTCGCATACCTCGGTTAAAATATATGCATATATCGACATATAAATACACACAATTTTAAGAATCTTTTCGACGTTAAATTGACTTGTGGTCAACCGAAACAGTAAATGATACTTTTTTTTGTTGATGCGGACATTTCCGATTTTTTTTTTTGTTTATACTGCATATGGTATATATATGCATATGTTCTAATTGATAATTTTACCTGGAAATTATATAATGTCAATCCCATTACTTTGATCTCCGTCCATCGATCCTTACTGGATATTTACCTCATAATTTTATCCACTGAGCTCATTAGGTAAAAAAAAAAATTGAGGGTAGTATTAAATAATTTTGGTTTGAATTTTGTATACATTTCTGAACTGAATATAAATTGAATTGTTTTTGGTTTACTGATTTTGGGAACTTAATATCAGTTAGATAATAATCAAATAGTGATTAATTATAAAATTACCTCTAAGCATTTATTGATTGTTCTTATTATAACGAATAGTTATAAATAAACATGTTTTGAATTCTGAAATTAATCATCATGAGGTTCTAATTGAACAATATAAGGTAAGGTAAAGGTAAGGGTCAGCCAAGCCAAATTTTTGGGAGTCATCATCATCGGTGAGACTCGTTGGGGATTTTGTAGAAAATCCATTGGGAGGGCATGGTATCCCAACAAACACCTTGGGTACCCATATCAACAACAACAACATCATATCATTTTTTTGAAATAAAGCATCCTGTTTGTGATTGTGAATTAATAATGAATCAATTTTGTTTATGGCTAGTCAGGAGTGGCCACTGAGCTAGACCGAATTTCTTCAATGGCAAGTGTATACCAGCGACATCTTGGTATGCCTCATTCCCCTTTACACTCCAAACTAGTTACATAACAATGGCGCCCAACGTACAAGCCAATGTCTTAGGTTCAACTCCCATCAATGGGAATTGTTCCTGTACATTAGGTGTATGAATTTTTGTTTGATTGGTTTTCAGTATGTCTTGAGTTGTTGTTATATTACAACATACCAATTGCGACTTAAGGTCAATTAAATTTTAACATCATTTCTTGAATGTCAACTTAAAGGAAAAGAGTTTTAGTCGTCTTGCAAGCCTGAGTTTATGTCAAGCTGCAATTTTGTGACAAAACTTCTGCGTTATTTGAATTCATACTTCGACTTTCTTTAAAGCTTTATAATATATTGTCATCTGCAGTTGATTATTTATGATCATTTGCATGATTTGCGATATTATAGATGCTTTAATATATTGATTTGTTAGAATTGAAATTTTTGGGGAAAATTTTTGACTGCGCTTTTCAAAGATAATGAAGATTGTTTGTTGTTGTTGATTATTCTTTTTTTATCTTGGCTGATACCTTAACCTTCTACCAATTACCTTATACATTTTATGGAATAATTTTGACCTGAAATTATTGGAAATTTTTCTGTTTTTTTTTTTTGAAAATTAAATTATTGCTAGTTATCCGATTGTTGGCACATTTAAGACCTATTAGCTTTCATTTTTAACTGGCACCTGCACTGATAAGGACTTAAGAGTTTCTTTTGGCAATTTTTTTTCCTGTTTCTGGTTTGAGATTTAATTATAGAGTTTCGTCGTGGGATGTTTTGAAATTTTTTTCCGATCGTTAGTTTGGATCTGTGGTTCATCAGTTTTAGTCAGTTTTTTTCTCAAAACTTTGTGATAGTTAATTGCTATTCGCTTTGCTTACATTTTCCGTGGTAGTTACCATTCTTTTTCCGATTGCGTGAGGCATAGGGTCGTCGCCATCAAGACATTTGTTTTTCTCTTTTTGATTAAAAGACTGCAGGAGGGGTTTGATAGGCTCAAACTACTGATTGCTAGTTCTTACTTTTAAAATATATACGCTTTGAGTAGCAATATATTTTTGTTTATTTTCACGTACACACAGGGTGTACACAGAACTGGACTAACTGTTTCCGAAGACTGGTCTTCAGTTCGACTCGAGGTCAGCTGAAGTACCTTAAGGTTGTAGGGGCGGTTAGTCTGGAGAGCCTTCGGACGGCAGCGCTCAACCTTGAGTTGGAGCATTTTCCGTAGGACTGGTTGTTGTCTGGTTGTCGATTTCCCAGTGTATCTTTAGAAAGCCGTTCTATGCTTAACTAAAGATACACTGAAGAGACCTCGAGAAACTCTTTGAGGAAATTCTAACCGGCAACAATCACTCCTACGTTTGACAGTCTACCTCATAGAACAATAGGGGTAGGCGAAGAGAACTGAAGAGCCTATCGAAGTTCTATTTTTTCCTTTTACCAGCCAAGACTATTTATTCGAATATTATTCGAACTAATTTTACCCGGACTTACAAAATTTATACTGATCTACCACAGCCTAGAGAAAATAATTTATTGCCTCGATTTATTCTGTTTTACAGAATTTCTGAGCATTTGTTCTGGTTTCGAGATACTTTGTAAGATTTATTGATTTTTGATTCGATTCATTTCGAAAATACCAGACAGGTAGGAAACTCCTTGTATGAAATTGAAGACCTTCAGGGAAGGAAAATAGGCGTTTATCACGCGAAAGACTTACAGCACATGGTGCCAACAAAATAATTTGCCCGGCTTTTGTTTTCTTATGATTTTTTTTTCTGTTCAATTTTGAATCAGGGTCGCGGTTCTTCCCCACCCTAAGCATACCTCGGTTAACTTCCCGAATCAGTATGGCTTCGGCAGGCCTATGCCAACGTGTTCGGGTTTGTTATGTTAACCTTGTATAACAACGGCGTAAGCCGCTGCGTATACGACGTCGTGATTGTGTGCAATACAGCACACAATCATCGTGTGTTCCTCTTCACACAATTTTTGTTTTTTTTTTTGTCGATGTGGCATCACTGCTAATTGCAAATGTCAGGCACCAAAGACAACGACAAATTGCAATCATTCTAATAAAATTGTGGTGGCGGCAACATCCCTGAAAAGGAAAAAAAAAATTAAAAAAGTGTAATTCGTGAATATTGGGAAGTAAATCCCAATCTCACTCAATTCGCATAACGAATAAGTAATTTCCCAATTGGAAAATTATTTCATAGCCCCAAGCAAGGCTAAAACCATAAGAAACGGTGAGTTTAGTGGAAAAGAAAATTTGTTGAATTCAATTATAAAGAATTCATGTTTTTTTCCTGATTGCAGTTGTGAAATTCATAATTACACGTGTTGCCGCATTCGTGCACTACAACCACCGGCAGATAACCTCGCTTAATTAGTGCAACGGCGAACAAATTAGTTGAGGAAAACCAACCATCGTTTTAGCCCGCTTTATGGAACAATTAAACAATTTGCAATAAAAAGGAAAATTAAATCCGCCACCACAGCCTAGAATTTTTTTTGTCGGCCATTATCCACGTTGTGTAACTAACGTTACATTAAGCCACCACAACCACCTCGAAAAATAGAACTTTCTGGAACTTTTTGCCAGCATTCCCGTTTGCGACACAATAGAAGGAAGCCACAACTCACAGAACCACCTTCACACAAAAGCATCCATTAACAACATTGTGATTGCCGCCATTTTATACACAATTTCAATCTGCATTAGAGAGGAGATGTTAATCCAAATTAAGGGTAATGCCTACCCTCCAACTGTAAGTACGCAATATAACACACAGATATAGTCGGTGCAACCATCCTGCTCCTTCCTGGTAACCCATACCAACCAGTTACAGACCGGGAGGTGTGGGACCAGTCTTTTTTTTGCTGTTTTCCTCGACGGTGAAGCCGAGTAGTCATCTTTATATTTTGGAAACCAGTTCCTACATCCAGCCCTCGACGTCAGCAGAGCAAATTATTTATTTCTTTCTCTTTTTAAGTATTCTCTTGGCATTGCACTTTGTATGCACACATACATAGCCATAGCCCTGTATGTATGTGTATAAGAAATTAATGTTGTTGTTGGACCTGTAACGGTTCGTCTCCGCGTGCAAAAAGAAGATGAAGATAATCATGAAAGCTTTGCAATAACGGTTTAACAGAAACGTTTTAGTGTACGTTGTTGTTGTATTGTTCTCATTTCCATTTTCGAATAAGAAATTTACAACAACAACATCTTTCTGTTTCTTTCTATCAACGATAAATCCAACTCACTTTAGTGAGAGAAAACAAATTCTTGCTCTCTTTGATGATTTTTTTATCTCTTTTTTTTGGGAAAGAGAAATAGTCGGCTAAATCAACAACTGTTGTAGTTTCTTTCTATTAGCATTTCTTGTGCTTTTCCAATTTCATCTTCATTTTGTTCTGCGCTCGAGATTGTTTCTTTTTTCCAAATTTATGGGTATATTCGGCGTATGCCTGTTCACTTGTTGTCCATTGCTTATTGTAGGAAAATAACCCGTGATTACCCAGTGTAGTCCGGTCAGAAAATTTAGGTCCCTGAGAACATGATACTTGATATAGTACAATTTTCATCCGAATTTTGTTGAACAAATCTAGTATTCGATATTTTACTGACGGTTATTTCCTACAATAGTGATTCTTGTGGATGGATATTTCGAAGTTTTTTTTTTCTGTAATTTGGTATAATAATTTTGAGTGCGACTTTTCTTAAGCAAACAAAAGAGCCTACAACAGATTTCTCCTATCTTTGGAAACTTCGTTTAAAACTCCGCGCCTTCTGATAAAAAGCATTTAAGAAATTTTTATACGTCGAGACTACGTTGCAGGTCGACAGATTGTGATTATCGTATACCGTACAAATTTATTGGATGTTTTTATTGAATTTCGATCTTTAAGAATATTATGTTTACGATCCATAAACACCATCTTTATTTATAAATCATATCAGTCGCATACCTCGGTTAAAATATATGCATATATCGACATATAAATACACACAATTTTAAGAATCTTTTCGACGTTAAATTGACTTGTGGTCAACCGAAACAGTAAATGATACTTTTTTTTGTTGATGCGGACATTTCCGATTTTTTTTTGTTTATACTGCATATGGTATATATATGCATATGTTCTAATTGATAATTTTACCTGGAAATTATATAATGTCAATCCCATTACTTTGATCTCCGTCCATCGATCCTTACTGGATATTTACCTCATAATTTTATCCACTGAGCTCATTAGGTAAAAAAAAAATTGAGGGTAGTATTAAATAATTTTGGTTTGAATTTTGTATACATTTCTGAACTGAATATAAATTGAATTGTTTTTGGTTTACTGATTTTGGGAACTTAATATCAGTTAGATAATAATCAAATAGTGATTAATTATAAAATTACCTCTAAGCATTTATTGATTGTTCTTATTATAACGAATAGTTATAAATAAACATGTTTTGAATTCTGAAATTAATCATCATGAGGTTCTAATTGAACAATATAAGGTAAGGTAAAGGTAAGGGTCAGCCAAGCCAAATTTTTGGGAGTCATCATCATCGGTGAGACTCGTTGGGGATTTTGTAGAAAATCCATTGGGAGGGCATGGTATCCCAACAAACACCTTGGGTACCCATATCAACAACAACAACATCATATCATTTTTTTGAAATAAAGCATCCTGTTTGTGATTGTGAATTAATAATGAATCAATTTTGTTTATGGCTAGTCAGGAGTGGCCACTGAGCTAGACCGAATTTCTTCAATGGCAAGTGTATACCAGCGACATCTTGGTATGCCTCATTCCCCTTTACACTCCAAACTAGTTACATAACAAACATAAAAAATATGTTTTACCCAAACATATCAAATTGAGATATGTTACAAAATGTTGCAAACATATATTTGTTTGGATCCAAACATATTTTTAACATAAATTTTTCTGCGTGTAGACAAAGAAATCCTCTCACCTAAATTCTCTCACTGAGTATGAATTGAGTCAGTTGGCAATGCACTCAATTTTTAAAGGAAGAATTAGACGTGAAACCAAACCAAAACCCAATTGCTTTCTTATGGTTAAGGCTATGGCATTATGTTAAGTTACTACTAATTGAATACATTGATTTCCATAGGTTTGGTTCAATCAGCTGATTGATATGGTCTTATGACATTATGGTTATGTAACGTCTAATTCTACCTTAAAATGGCAATAACTTTAAATTTTTAAACTATTTATTTTGGTAAAAGACAATATGTGGGTAATCTTGGTCTCATATAAAAATATTAAACAAAATATTGCAATTTACCCTTAAAACATTGTAGAATTGAGTGAAAACACCGCGCAGTTTCCGTAAGGGCGACACCTAGAAAAAAACAAGCACATTACAATTTCTCTGTCTATACATTTATTAGTCTATGGTAAAAAAAAGCGATCAAAATGCCATTACGGAATTGAAACCATTCCGATCGAAATTTGTGACATATGTACCTGATTATGGCATTTTCACTGTTATTTAAATCAGGATTTTGCATTTAATGCCGCCAACTTATTCATATATTTGTGACCTTCATCATAGAATGGATTCGATTCTTCACGTACTCTGGCTAACCAATCGCTGATTTTCGGGAATTTCTGAGAGACATCATATGTACAAATTCCTAAAAAAGAAATAAGAAAATTCCGATTAGAATATACAATTATAATTACTATTACTAACGACTCGTTCACTCCGAAGAGTAACACTTCGCATTTACTCACTTGTCTGTTCAACTTCACAGGCTCCAAATAGATCGGCAACTGACAGCGTATTACCGCTCACAAATTTACTATCTTTAAGCCATAGATTTTCCAATGCCTTTAGCTGAATTTCCATTTCCTTAAGAAGTTTGGCAGTTTCCTCGGCTGAGGGTTTTTCAGCTACACCTCTTGCGGGATACAACCATACGCGGGCAAAATAACGTTCACAACCATAACGTATGGACAAATGCTGCCATTCCAAATATTCATCAACACGAGCACGATTTTTCAAATCCTTTGGATAGAGTTTTTCACTAAACAAACCTTTATCCGCTAAATATCTAAAAGTAAAAGGAAATTAATTAAATATTTCAATACTTTTGAATAATTTGACATTAATAAATACCTTAGAATAGCCACCGATTCGCTTAAATGAAAATCACCATCCACAATACAGGGTACCTTTTGAAAGCGATTGATTTTCTTGAATGCCTCGGTACGTTGTTCAACTGCAGAGATAACAGATAAGAAATACAAATCATTTTAATAGAGGCACTTTTCTTTCCGTTGTTAACCTACTTACACTTTCTCAACGCAACTGGACAATCTTCATAGGGTATTTTTCCCATTTGTAAGGCAATCCATAAGGCCCGTGATGGCTGAGACAGCAAATCATAGAAATATTTTACTTTAGACATTTTTAAAATAATAAATTGGCACTAAATTTAAACAACACTTTGTGGATGTCAATTTCACGCAAATATTTACAAGAGATCAGCTGCTAGTGGCCCGATTCGTTGGCTCTAGCTAAAGTTCATTTGTGGTTCTCACACAATCGTATCTGTTGAATACTGGAGTGGAATTGTTAGTTTCTCTCTCATAGCGAGCGTTGCCATTTTGGGATTTAACGACCAAATTAACAAAAGTCAGCAACTGAGCCGATCAAAATTTAAAAACTTGTACAAGAAATGATGGAAATATGGATTCTATCGGTAGGATTCAACAATGTTTTTGGAACAGGGTAGGTAACCGTATGTGTACAAAATAAATTAAACAAGTAAGAACGGCATTAAGTTCGGCCGGGCCGAACTCTTTCAGTAAAATTGAACAATTAGTTTCAATTCATCTATGAATGTACTAAGCTCTTCCCCACTACAAGGCTTATTCCTAGGAGAAGTTGAATGAATGTTCCAACACAACATTTCAGCCATTTTGGTTAAATAATATGGCTAGAACTTTAAAATATGGAAAATCGGGAGGGGTATCGTTCTATGGGGGTTATATCAAAACGTGGGCCTGTACTGGCTAATTTCTGGGGATATTTATGTAACCTCAATGAAAACAAAATACCAAATTTCACCCATTTCAGTATGATAATTAAGCAGCAACCTTGAAATTACCGAAAATAGGGCTGTACCGTTCTATGGGGCTTTTATCAGAATGTGGAGCCATATTTCAAAGTGACCCTTTGTGGAAAATTTTGCGACTACATGTCATCAATCTTAAGATTTCAAGAAATTGATGAGGATATCCCAAGTGGAGATGACTCAGTATAAAAGGCCAGAACGTCGAAAGGAGGGTTACTTCGTCCTCTGGACTTTCGTTCTGGCCTTTTATGCTGACAACTTCAAGATGGAAGAAGGTACAGCAGCTGGCGTCTACTGTGAAAGACTAGGCCTTGAATGCTCATACAAGTTGGATAATGACTTTAGCGTATCGCAAGCTGAAACTTTTGATAAAAAGTCTGGACGCTGAGATCTTTAAACCGGTGACTATATTTGTCGATAGTCAAGCGGCTCTTAAAGCAATTGTATGTTAAAATCTGAGGCTTTGGATGGACAAAAGGAACGAGGTGAACGAACGAGTCGGATGTCGTTCCGATAATTCCACTGAAGTATTTCGTTCCTATACTACTACAACACCAGGCGCAATGAACCTTGGCGCAAGGTGTTGGGAGCTATTTGGCTGATTTTACAACAAATTCCCTCATAAAATTGAGCAAACCTGAAATTAAGGTAATGTCTGGAGTCATTATGGAACGATGACGGTGTTGATTGCTGCAGACTCTATCAATTCAATTATGACGCTGGCCAATGCTAGCTTGCAAGTGGCATGGTATATTGGTTGTCCATTTTCCACCGAGTCGAACATTCTATTCAAATATTGAGCAAGCCATAATCAATCAAGAATTTATAATTGCCGGGTCCAAATTGTTATTATTAGTTTCTACCTATTGGAAATCTGAAATGCCTAGTAACTGTAGATACAGTGGCATCCAGCAGTATCATTGTAACATTCAATCTGAGAACCCACAATACCTCTTCAACGGGGGCTAATGGATCTGTGTTGACCATTCTCAGCGGGAATGTTGAGGGTTCAACGAACTAAAAAACCAAATCTCAGGCATTTTGGTTAGAAATTGTGGCTAAAACCTTCAAACACCGAAAATCAGGAGATACCGTTCTATGGGAGGCTATATCAAAACGTAGACATATACCGACAATTCTCCGCAGGAATGTTGTATATCCCAAACGAATACTATATACGGAATCCTCTAGAATAATGCGGTTAAAACTTGAAAATATCGCAAATCGGCGGTACGTTCTATGTGGCTATATCGAAACGACAAAATTCAGGTGAAAATTTTGTAGCCCCAAAGTAGATCATATACCAAATTTCTGCTATTTCGGTAAAGTAATGTGGTTAAAAACCTTCAAAATACCAAATATCAGAAGGTGCCGTTCTATGGGGGTTATATTAAAACGTGAACCTATAGTAACAAATTTCTGGAGAAGGTTTGGAAACCCCATTGGTTTGGAAACCCATATTGGAGGTCACAACCTTCAATATACCGAAAATCGTAAGGTACCCTTCTATGGAGGCCATAAAATGTTGACCTATACTAGTAATTCTCTACTGGAATGTTTAGTACCTTCATCGAAAACTAAATACCGAACGTAATACATTTCGGTTTGATAGATTAGGTTAGGTTTAAGGATGCGCAGCCCCCTATTAGAATAGTTGACTGCTTCACTCGGAGACCGTTGGTCCATTATGTTCATCCTGTGAAGCTATTTAAAGATGATGGAGGTGTGTTGTTGAGATGATTTAAGATGAAGAAGATGATAGAGTGTTGATGCAGCTTGATGAGGTGAGGATGATAGGATAGAGATGATGAGATGACGGTGAGTGTGAGAGATGCAGAGATTGACGCCAAGGAATTATCTGGAAAGGTGAAAAGAGTCTGATTATTAAGCGTTGTTAAGGGTCTTTGCCAAGCCATGCTAGATGTCTGCCAAAGTTGAGTAGGACGATGGGATCTATGTTAGACAGGAAGGTTAGAGTGTATATCTCATATCTGCTTAGTGTACGGTATCTCCTTGTTCGCATCATGGGACACCTACAAAGCAGATGTTCGACAGTCTCTATCTCCTCCGCATCTTCACACAGTCTGCAGTAGTCAATGCCACTGTCGTCCCATTTTGAAGTTAGGGACCTCACTCTGCAGTGACCTGTTATAAGTCCCACCGCGATTTTCATCCCTAACTTATCAAGTGAGAGTTCTTCGACGAGAAACCACAGGCCAGATTGCCTTGGATACCCTACAACCAGGTTCCAATAGCCATCTTTGATGTGCTTTCTAATTGAAAGATCTCCCGAAGTTTGCCGATGTAATGCACATCGGTGGCCGGACGGTTTCATCAACTGATAAGTCGATAGACCTAGAGCCACCTCGAGCCAGTTAATCTGCTACCTCGTTTCCCATGATGTTGCTATGATCCGGAACCCAACATAGCTTTACGATATCGTGTATATCCTGCAGAGCTCTCCTACAATCAAGAATAGCTCCTGAATTTATGGTCCGTGACTTGAGAGCCTTGAGGGCCGCTTGACTATCGACATATATAGTCACCGGTCCTGTAAGACATCCTTCAAGCCATTTCACCAATTCAGCTGCTTTCTTGATAGCAAGAATCTCCGCCTGAAAAACACTACAATTATCGTCAAGCTTATATGAGTTTTTTATTAGTGGATTCTCGCAGTAGACGCCAGCGCCAGTACCTTCTTCCATCTTGGACCCGTCTGCGTAAATTGCCTGACCGTCCAGAGGAGTTAAACTTGAATTAGGTAGGCATATAGTCGCTTACGCAACCATTGTCACCTAACTCAAGTCGACTATCAACTAGTTTTAGGACATTCGAGTGTCCAAAGTGTGACCCACGCCAACACCCTGACCCCCGGAGTCTAAAAGCAGTTCTCGCCGCCTGAAACTGGATTATGATATCCAGAGGTTGGAGATCCAGGATGACGCTTAAAGCAGCTTGAGGAGTGTTTTAATCGATCCTGTAGTCAGCAGTGACGCGGTTCTTTGTACACTCGATAATTTGGAGAGTAACGCTTTGTTCCCAAGAGCTTGCCACCAGAACAGTCCACCATAGGTAAGTATGGGCAGGACCACGGTTACATACAGCCAGTGTCATCATCTGTGGTCTCAATCCTCAGATATTCCCAATGGAGTTCTTACAGGAATAGAGTGCCATGAGTCCTTTCTTCGTTCGCTCCTCTACATTTCTTTTCCATGACAAGCGATGGTCCAGAATTGTGCCGAGGTATTTAGCTTCCGTATAAAGTTCCAGGGCCACCCCGTCCAGGACTGGAGGCTCGAAATTGGGAACTTTGCGTTTCTTAGTGAATAGTAAAAACTCGGTTTTCTCCGGGTTTACTCCCAGACCATTGTTCTGGGCCCAGTTTGCGAGTTGTACTAATGCTCTTTGCATGAGCTCAGACAGTGTTGGCAAGAATTTTCCACTTATCAGCACAACCACATCATCAGCGTAGGCGACCACCTTGATCTTCAGCCGATCGAAGCACACAACTATTTCATTTATTACCAGAAGCCATAGCAGAGGTGAGAGAACTCCTCCATGCGGAGTGCCTCTGTTAACAGATTTCCTCACGGAACTCTCTCCTATGGATGAGTTGATGATTCTACTCTTCTGCATCTCATCAATCCATTCCCCACAAGGATGGAGGAAACACCTGCGTTGCTGAGAGCATTGCAGATTGATTTAAGCTTCACGTTATTGAAAGCCCCCTCTATATGAAGGAAGGCCGCCAGCGTGAAGCCTGAATTTTCCATATGCTTTTCAACATGCCCGACAACCTCATGCAGGGCAGTCTCCACTGATTTGCCCTTAGTGTAAGCATGTTGTGATTTGCTGATGTTATTGGAGTTTAATTGTGTTCTAATTTCAAGATCCAGTAACCTTTCTAATGTTTTCAAAAGAAAGGAAGAAAGACTGATTGGTCTGTAGTCTTTTGGCAAAGTATGACTTGGCTTCCCCGCTTTGGGGATGTAAGTCACCTTAACCTCCTTCCACAGACCAGGTATGTACGATAACAATAAACAAGCCTTGAAAATTCTACCATGATTGATAGCGCCGGCCCAGCAACATTCTGCAGGATTGCCGGTATTATACCATCCGGTCCCGGTGATTTATAAGGCTGGAATCTTGTGTGATTAGTTATTCTGTCAATCAGCTGTTCATCCACGACGGTTCGGACTCGACTGAGATTTGCTCTTGGCAAGGCTCCGTCAAAGTCAACACAACCGGGAAAATGAACCCCTGACAGCAGATCCAAAGTCTCTAGACCGGAGTTAGTCCAGGAACCATCGCTCCGTTTGATACTACCTATGGGTTTTGGGTCCTTAGATAGTATCTAACGGAACCTGGCAGCTTCACTAACTCCTTCTATCGACTCACTGAAACTAACCCAAGAATTTCGTTTAGCTTACTTGATTTCACTCTTGTACTTATTGAAATTGACCTTGCAGTCATCCCAATCCGTACTGACCTTAGTCTTACTGGCTTTATTGTAGGATTTCCTAGCTGCTCAGCTTGGCTAATTGTTTAGTCCACCACACCGGTTGGGATTTCTTCCCCGGATAGGTGATTGGACAAGAGTCCTCATAGCTCACTAGGAGGGTTTTGGTTAGGGAATCCACAGCTCTCTCGACCTCCTCAACAGTATGAAGAGTGTTACTTCCACTTCCGTACAATCTTGAGGCCGTCAGAGCTTCGAATTTACCACAATCCGATCTCCTGGCATTTCCAAAGGATCTTCGAACAGACCCTAAACTGCACTTAGACACAAATGTGTGGGAGGTACCCTAAAGAGGGGACCGATATGGGAGATTTTAGAAGTAAAACTAAATTTGGACAAAATATTAGGAGATCCAACGTGTAGACCAAATCGGTTGCCAGAAGTTGTGGACCGATATAGCCCATCTTCGAACTGAAACTAAGTTTAGAAAAAATATGACGAAGGCCAAATTTTGGACCAAATCAGTTGACCAGTTCTAGAGTTACCGTGCTCTCCAGCCACTGCATATGGTGCGGTGGGTTTTTTACACCTGTTTTCTCAAGAAATATGGACTTACCCCTAAAAAACTTTTCCCTTCGTAATTAACAAAAACTGAACTGAACTTTTCCGAAATTTTGTGTGGGAGGTACCCGAAGGAGTGGACCGATTGACTTCATATTGGAACCTCATTTAAGTCTTGTATATTTTTCAAGTTGTGCGAAGTACGGACTACTTCCTTCAAGAGTTATCGTGCGCACAAATTTTCCGAACATTTTCGAA
The DNA here is from genome assembly GCF_047663935.1 of Musca autumnalis. Taxonomy (NCBI): domain Eukaryota; kingdom Metazoa; phylum Arthropoda; class Insecta; order Diptera; family Muscidae; genus Musca; species Musca autumnalis. The sequence goes on from NW_027412088.1 coordinate 168,092,509, forward strand.
CTTTTGTTGGGGAGGTACCGGAAGGAGTGGACCGATAAACTCATCTTCGGACTTTAAATAAGTTTGGACAAACTATTACGAATGCTAAATTTTGGACCGAATCGGCACATCCGATCGAGAGTTATCTTGCGCTCCAACCACTACACACGGTGTCATTGGGTTTTTTGCTTCTTTCAGGCTATTTTCTCAAGAAGTATGGACTTGCCCCTAATGAAACATGTACCGTCGTATGGAGGGCAGTGAATACAAGATGCTACAACAAAAATTAAACCGATTCGAGAACAGGTCCTAAACTGAACTTTTCCGAAATTTTGTGTGGGAAGTACCCGAAGGAGTGGACCCCTTGAGTCCATATTGAAATCACAGCTAAGGCTGGTAGAAATTTCACGATTTGCAAAGTATGAACCAAATCGGTTACCAATTTCAAGAGTTATCGTGCGGACAATTTTTCCGAACATTTTTGAACTTTTGTGGGGGAGGTACCGGAAGGAGTGGACCGATATAACCTATCTTCGAACTTAAACTAAGTTTGGACAAAATATTACGAAGTCCAAATTTTGGGCCGAATCAGTTGATCTGTTCGAGAGTTATCGTGCGCACCAGCCAGACAGACGGACGAACGGATATTGCTAATTCGACTCCAAATTGTCTGAAACGGATTTCTTCCAAACATACTTGGGGTCTAAAACCATTATTTCGATGAGGCACATTTTGACCGTATGAAAGTGTATATACCCTCGTTAGCATAAATGCTGAGGGTATAATTATATCCTCCATATTATGGTGGAGGGTATAAAACGTTTTTATCCTCATAAATATTTTCCCTTTTCGATATTTACCCTATTTTCCCTGTAGCGGGTCCCTTTAGATCTTATTAACAGTTCGACTAGATTCTTCTATATCCCTCCTAGTCCTTTGATCTTTACTCGCTTCACCATATTTGTCCGCCACTCACCACCACTTCCTTTCTTATCACTTTCCGGGATGAACTCAATGGCTCGGTGATCACTAAGTGAAGTAGAGTTCCACATGGCACTATAGCAAAAGAGAGATTTCTCAAATTATAATCTTAATACATACATACATCTCTTTTTCAGATCCGCTTATATTTCGATTTGTTTTCCATTTCACTTTCTTGTCACACCCCAAATTCAATACAAACAAACATTCGCAAATACTATCTGTACACGTATCACATTTTTATCAAAAATTATTTAACATTATACTACAAACGTTTATTACAAAAATAAAATAGCGATAAAACCAAACAAAAAAACATCCATTCATTATACAACAACAAGAAGGTGAACATAATATTTTAATCTATATCTAATTTACGGAATGAACCACTCGCACTACCGCCAAACAAATCGGAAACTTGATTTTCACCTTGACGCAATTTCTCATCAACACCGTACTGATCATCTTCATCGAAATAGGATTTGTAGCTCATCAGAAGTTTTTCATAATTCTTTTCGGATTCATCAAAACTGCTGTTGGTGCCACCATATTCTGCAGGTAAATATTCCTTGCCAATGGCCTGTTGTAAAGACTCCAAAGTGGGGTGGATATTGAGCTGAAAGATAAAAACACGAATAGAATCATTTTTCTTTTTTTACTGTCACAAGAATTCTCTCTTACCAATTCCTTTTGTTTCATAACATTGCGTATAAGACCCAAAATAATTTGTGCTTCCTTGGAGGCATTAACAATATGTGTACCCAGTAGATTTGTCGGTATACCATATTCCAAAACTGATGCCATTTGCCGGAACAATGTTGGTTCGAATTGTTTCAAAAATCCAAAGGGTATTTTTGAGAAATCAATGATTTCAATGACACCGCTAATGTTCCAATTATCATCGGTATTTGTTTCAATTTCACAGCGCATTATGTGAAAACGGAAGATGTCCTGTACGGTGTGAATGGCTGGATTGATGTTACCCATACGCATGAAATGTACACGGGGTCCTCCAGGCCCCTTGGGTTTGGGTAGTGTACAGAAAATGCTACAAAAGAAAGAAAAGAATATCAGGTTTAGGTTTCATATGTAGTCTCAGAGGATGGCTATACACTTCTTGTAAAACCCAATGTAGAACTATATAGATCGGTAAAAAAATTAATATCAAGTTGTCTCTCAAATCCTTTAGACTTGCTTCTATTGACATGGTCGATTCAGTTGTGAGCAATCCTTGGAAATTTACCATAAAATGATTTGGTTATAAATATTTGGGAATTTAAAGAAGGGCTCGGCCTTTCCTTATTCGTTGAGTCTTCTATACCATGCTCTTATCTACCTAGACCTTCAATTCCTTGTATTTTTGCCGAACATTTTTGAGATTAGCTTCCATTATTGAAGGTTAATTTTAAGTTGTGAATCAACAATACTTAAGAATTTTATTTTACATGTTTCGCACTTGGATATGTCTTCCTTATATCAGAGCGGAAAAGGTAAATAGGGCTCACTTTTTACAGTACAAAGCTGAGGAACTTGTGAGAGACGATTCCAATTCCCTGATACTAATTTCTCATAACATGGACAACCAATCCTGTTTTGTATGGAACTAAAACTGGTAGTAGTGTCGGCTACGAAGTCTGACCGAAGAATTTTCCCTATGAAAGATACATATGTGTATGAACATCTCTCAAAACTCTTACCAGGAGGGAAGTGAAATCCCTACATTAAATTTCTGAATTGGTGACAATGATATAAACTTGGAGACACTGAAAATGACTATAGGGAATTCGAGACTGCGTTGGACGACACATTTTATTTTCGTCTCAGTGCATATGTTCTCCATAGCAAGAGCAACGTTAAAATTGTGTAAAACTTATCGATGTTACGCCTCGTCTGCAGTGGCAGGTATCCATATAATAACGAACCATAATCCGTTTGGCATGGAAATAAAACTGGTAGAAGTGACCGGAGATTTTTTCCATGAAAGATACGCGTACATACACATGGTAACCCCCCTACCAGCAGAGAATTAAAACCCACATCATAATTGACTGCGGGATAGACTTGGGAGCTCTGTGGAGGGCAAGAAGTCCCTAAAAGCGCTCAAGGGAATTCAAAAGGGGTTCATCTCTTTTGAATAAATGTTACAGATCAGGTGAATCCGACTACATTCCGCCGACTCTGGATTTCAGTATAGCTGACGTAATCATTCCTGAAAGGTATGAGTGGGTGCAGGTTAGACCAATGTTAAAAATATAGATCTGTCTTAAAACCTTTTTTATTTTTAAATTTTGTTGGGTATCGGGACACAGCAATATTGAGGAAAATGAGAGCTTTAATGAGCCAGCAAGATAGGGTTCTCAATATTCCGATCTTTTGACTGAGGACTGTGGCAAACCACCACTCTGCTTCTTCCTTAACAAAGTCAATAAGTTCTATTGTGAGAAAACCGCAAGGATCTCGCTAGACGAATCTTGATGCAAGGTATCGAGCTCAATCTTTAGACCGAGAATAGCATCCGTACTCTCACGTAGAGATCAGAGTTACCGTAGAGTCATTATTGGTCACTGCCGTTTGAGATCTTGATGGTTATAGGGAGTGGGAGCATGCAATATTCAATATTACTGCAGGCTCTATGAAGACGAGGAAGAAGTCGACACGATAGGACCCCTTCTCTCTCGTTGCCCTTATTTTATGAATAAAATGCACAGGTCGCTTGGTGCCCACGAGATTGAATCTCTTTTTTACTGATATTTCATAGATCCTGCGGCTCTGTTAAAATACTGCAGGAGATTTAAATGGCTATGATGCGGGCCCATTTCGATCTTAACAAACGTTCAACAAATTTATTTTCCATCTTCCCTTACTCTTCAATCTATTCTCTTTCCACCCCTTACATTTCAATTTCCCCTCTTATATCTTTTTAGGAGGAACACAACGGATCGCTGGTCACTGAATGAAGAAAGCGGTGCATCATATAACTTCATACCATATCGTTGGCCACCCATATTGTACCAGAAACCTGTAAAGTTTATAGGGAATTTCCACTGCTGAACTTAGGCAAGGGTGCCAGCACATACGATCGTACAGGCCGATTTCCATCCTGTCACCAGTAGCAAAGAGCTGCGCATCCTATAACCTCATACTATATCGTTGGCCACCCATATTGTACCAGAAACCTGAAAAGTTTATAGGGAATCCCCACTGCCGAACCTAGGCACATTCGATCGTACAGGCCGATTTTCCTCCTGTCATCAGTAGAAAAGATTCTAAAGACACTACTCCTCTCAATGATGAGAAGCTGTTCCCTAGTTGCTCTGCATCAGTATGGATTCCGGAAAATGTCCAATACCGCAGCAGCATTATATGCACTACCCACCCACAATTCATTCACCGGCCACCAGTCACCAGTCTTTTACCAGAAAAAAACCTAAGTAAGAAATCTAACCGCTTATGTGCAAAGGGCTAAAGGCCCGTAGAGTAAAATGGTGACATCTCCTGAACTGTTCAACCTCTTCCCTTGTTAAATTACGCACCCTCTATGCGACAAAGAGATCGTAATGTATGCGGATGATTTTACTATTTGGGCTTCAGAACGTATTGTCGACGACATATGTGAATAGCAATGTAGGAATAGGAATATATATATATCCACCGTAAAATCTACTGGCACACTGTTCGCCACCTGGCTGGCTGACATGAGGTTCCCACTGAACATATTGCTGGATGGTGTTCTAATGCCGACTACCCTATGATATTGGATGTAACGTTTAATAGTATATTTAAGTCGTCCGCTTAATCCATGGCTATTAAATTATAGATAAGAAGTGCGAACATGGTCCTCAAGTTGCTGGTCGGAAGCACTTGGGGTGATGAAAAGAAACCTTGTGCACCTCATATAAAGCAAGAGACCGGTATGTAATAAGCGGTCCCAGTGTAGTATGCGCTACGCAGTGGCAGAAGTCCGTCCTGAGGAGTGCAACAGGGTCCTCCTCATAATACCAGTGGACCACTTTCAACAGAAGGCGAACATTTTACCGATGCATCATCACAACAAGATGTTGTCTATGCAGTAGCTTCTTGGATATTATCGCCGTGAGCATTCCTGAGCAGAATTCCCCCACCCATGCACGTCTCGAGAGATCTTTATGATCTAGAGAGGGGTTTCAAAGGTACAAGCTTGACATTCAACTGATGCAGTGGCACAGCGAATTCCAGGGTACAGTGTGAATGCTGTATTCGGATACCACCCCCATTCATCGAAGCAGAAGAAAGCCAGCTGTCAAGGGAAGCACGAGTGGTTTTAACTCAATTAATTCGTATTGGCCCCGAATATACAGCACGATATCAAACAACCAGGAATCGGAATCAACAACAATATCCTAATCCTAAGTTGAATGCATCAAGATCGATCTGAAAATTATAGGTTACCGATAAAATCACGATACTATATATATTACTGACGAGATGAAAAAGCCCACAACTGCGATTCTGCTATCAAATTGAATTCAAAAGAAATGTTCTTCGCATAGCCAAGTTATCCACCTACCCACTAGAAAAAAGTCTTAAATCCCGTCCGAAGGCCGACAATACGTGTGTTTCTACGCTAATGTCACTAGCTTCCGTCCTATTAACATTTCTGTCATTTCGGTAGGATAATGTGGGGGTGCCACCGTGGTGCAATGATATGCACACTCGCCTTGCACGCAGAAGGTCGTGGGTTCGATTCCCCGGCCAAGCAACATCAAAACAATTTTCAACGGTGGCAAAATACCCCTCAGTAATGTTGGCGGCATTTCCTTAGTATTTCAGCCATGTAAAACTTCTGTACAAGTGGTGTCTTTAGACACGCCGTTCGAACTCGGCGATAAACTGTAGTCCCATATCATTGAGCTAATATGAATCGATATGAGAGAAGTCTCCCTTGTCCCATCTGGGATGTTTGTGGAACAATTATTATATAATGTGGCTAAAACCTTCAAAATACCAAAAATTGTGAAGTACCGTTCTATGGGGGCTATATCAAAATCAAATACCGAAACATTTCTCGGAGAAATTTTTGTAGGCCCAAGGAAAACTAAATCAAATTTTCAGCCATTTCGGCCTGTGGCTAAAGTCTACAAAATACCGAAAATCAAGAGGTATCGTTCTATGAGGGCTATATACAAACGTGGACCTATACTGAACATTTTTTGGGGAAAGTTTTGTATCTCCACAGAAGACTAAATACCAAATTTCACCCATCTTGGTAAAAATAGTGTGTCTAAAACCTTCAAAATACAGAAAATCGGGATGTACGGTTCTATGGGGGGCTATATCAAAATATCTGGGGGAAAGTTTTACAGTCCCAAAGAAGACTAAAAACAAAATTTTAAACCTTCAAAATAACAAAACGGTACCTCCCGTTCTATGGGGGCTATATGAAGTCGTTGACCTATATCGACTGGGGAAAATTTGTATACCCCCAACGAAGCCTAAGTTCCAAATTTCAGACATTTCAGCGGGATATTGAGGCCACAACCTACAAAATACCGAAAATCGGAAGATCCCGTTCTATGGGGGCTATATCAAAACGTGAACCGCTATAGCCTATTATCAATACCAAAAATCCTATGAGTAATAGAAACTTCTATCTCAAATTATAAAGCTCTATTTTAAACAGACAGACGGACGGACATGGTTATGTCGACTTAGAATTTTGTGCCGATCAAGAATATATCGTCACCAAAAATGCTCGAAGACGAAACCCACACGCAAATCGAAATTCGTTTTTGATGGGATCTGGTACATAATGTTAAAATACATGCTCTGGCAAATTTTCAAGCTTCTACGTTCAAAAACAACTATCCTATTCATGAAATGCTATTTCGGAAAATGGGATAATATTGCAGATTTTGTTGTAATGACGGATCCCAAAACCAATCGTTTCCGCTGTTTTGGTTTCATTTATTACTCCCATTCGTATAGGATTGATAATATACCGAATACTCGCCCTCATAAGAATTACATATATTCCATAAAACAGTTTTTCATTTTATAACGTTTTTTCCTTCTCCTGTAAAGTTGTGATTTTGTGGGTTACGTCTTCGGGCATTTATGGTGACAATATGTGGATTTCCGACACTTTTTCAAAAAGTGGTTTTTGATTTTCTTTATATTTTGCTATGCTCATCAGCAAAGCATTTCAGTATATTTTTAGATTTTTTTTTAATATCGGTTCCAGAGATATCGTGTCTTGAAAAGTGGGCTTGAATAAAATTTTCGCGATTTAATATTTTAAAATAAATTTTTATCAATGATTGTACTCTTTGATTTGCTTAAAATGCTGTTGTATTAAACTACGATTAATTACAAAAAAATTAAGTCCTATTTTGTAGTGGGATTCGAATAATTAATCCCTCTGTTCCAGAACCTGCAAGAAGCTACTATTTTTTACTACGATAACATTTTTTCCTTTATGTTATCGGAAAAAATAGTAAAAATTAGTAGATTCTTGCAGTACTGGAACAAACCAAATATTTTTTTTTAATTTTTTAAGGCCCATACCTATATACGGACGTATACCCAGGGCGTGTGTGGTGAAAAAAGTAGAACACATGTATTCTTATGAGAACTACCGAAATACGTCGAGCGTATACTTTTTGTAAGTTGGAAAAGTTTAACTTAGACAGAAAGTTATTGTTTGTATGTGTGTGTGTTTTGTATTTTAAATACAAAAGCCCAACAAAACATGAAATAAAATTCATTGCAAAGGAAACTTATTTGTTTTACGAATGAAAACATTTAAGTAAGTTTCGGTCGCGGATTTTGTGTTTTAAATGTGATTTGGGACTCAACGTATTTGGGTAATACGGACGCCCAGAGAGCGTTGTTTTGGTAGGTTGGTGAAATATTTGTGTACGTCCCGTCGTTATTTAGGTTTAGCAGTAAAATTTGTCAATACAATTATTGCTCTGTTCCAGAACCTGCAAGAATCTACTAATTATACCCTCAGCCTTTAGGCTAAAGAGGGTATTTACACTTTGATACGAACAAAAATGTGCCTCATCGAAATAATGGTTTTAGACCCCACGTATGTTTGTACGATATCCGTTTCAGACAATTTTGAGTAGATCTAGCAATGTCCGTCCGGATCCGAACGGATCAATCGATTCGGTTCAAATTTTGGATATCGAAATATTTTATCCAGATTCGATTTAAGTTCGAAGATGGGCCATATAGGTCCACTCCTTCAGGTACCTGCCCCACAAATGTTCAAAAATTGTCGCAAAATTTGTGGACACGATAACTCTTGTAGGGAATAACCGATTTGATCCATACTTTGCACATCGTGTAATTTCTACCAAACTTAGATGAGGTTCCAATATGGTTCCAATCGGTCCACGCCTTCGGTTACCTCCCACATAAAATTTCGGAAAAGTTCAGTTTAGGAACTGGTCTCGAATCGCTTTCATTTTGGTTTACGCAAGTTGTATTCGCTGTCTTCTATACGACGCTGTAAGTTTCATTAGGGGCAAGTCCATACTTCCTGAGAAAATAGCCTGAAAGTTACAAAAAACCCTATGACACCGTGTGTAGTGGTTGGAGCGCAAGATAACTCTCGAACGGATGAACCGATTCGGTCCAAAATTTGGCTTTCGTAATATTTTGACCAAACTTAGTTCAAGTTCAAAGATGGATTATATCGGTCCACTCCTTCCGGTACCTCCCCCACAAAATTCGAAAATGTTCGGAAAATTTGTGCGTACGATAGGGAAGGGAGTAACCGATTTGGTCCATACTTTGCACATTATGAAATTTCTACCAGACTTAGATGAGGTTCCAATATGGACTCAATCGCTAAACTCCTTCGAGTACCTCCCACACAAAATTTCGAAAAAGTTCAGTTTAGGACCTGCTCTCGAATCGCCTTGGTTTTTGTTGTAACATATTGTATTCACTGTCCTCTATACGAAGGTACAAGTTTCCTCAGAGGCAAGTCCATACTTCCTGAAAAAATAGCCTGAAAGTTGAAAAACAAACCCTATGACACCATGTTTATGGGTGGAAGCGCAAGATAATCCTCGAACGGAAATGCCGATTCCGCCCAAAATTTGGCCTTCGTAATATTGTTCTCAAACTTACTTTAAGTTCGTAGATTAGCCATATCGGTCCACTGCTTCAGGTACCTACCCCACAAAAGTTCAAAAATATTCGGAAAAATTGTGCGCACGATAACTCTTGATGGGAGTGACAGATTTGGTCCATACTTTACACATTCTCATAATATCAACCAGATATAGATCAGGTTCGAATATGAACTATATTTGTCCACTCCATCCCGTACCTCCCACACAAAATTTTGAATAAGTTCACTTTAAGACCTGCTATTGAATCACTTTGATTTTTGTTGAAGCAACTTACATTCGCTGCCTCAATTACGATGGTACAAGTTGTTTCAGGGGCAAGTCCATACTTCTTGAGAAAGCAGCCCGAAGGGTGTAAAAACCCCCTATGGCACCCCCATGGTCTATGTCGGTCCATTCCTTTAAGTACCTTCTCCGCAAAATTTTTGAACTTTAATCCTAATCAACATTTTTGTCGGTTCATACGACCAAAATTTTGAAACCTCCTAAATACATACGTTTTTTGTGAAAAAAGTGTTTCAATTTGCACAGGCTGAGAGTATATCTCTGTCGGCAAAGCCGACTGACAATTTTCCCTTTATGTTATCGAGGAAAATAGTAAACATTAGTAGATTCTTGCAGTTTGGAACAGACCATATTTCATTATACCAGTTGGTATGTTCCAGAACTGCAAGAATCTACTAATTTTTACTATTTTTTCGATAACATAAAGGGAAAAATGTTATCGGAGTAAAAAATTGTAGCTTCTTGCAGGTTCTGGAACAGAGTAAGTGTGAAATATTTGTTATTTTAACCATTGTTTACACATGCCAGTTCGGAAAACTCAATAGACACACTTTTTTACTACCACATTTACATTTTTTTTTATATTTTTTTTTCTATTTGAACCATTATTAAATTAGTTATGAGTATTTCCTTGCATATAGTTTTTAAAGAATTCGACTTTTTCAAGGCGCGATATCTCTGGAACCGCTAGTCAAAAATATACTGAAATGTTTTGCTGATGAGCAGCATCACCACAGCAAAAAAGGAAATTAAAAACCATTTTTTCAAAAAGTGTGCCATTTCACTCAGAAATCCCCATTTGTACCTACTTTATAGGGTCTACGACGAATACTTCGATGTGCTCAAACGGAATGACAAAATTAGTTATAACCTCATATTATGGTGGAAAGGTGGACAAGTTTACGATTTCATATATGTAGTTCGAGATTCTCACAAATATGTAAAGATTCTTATGGGTCTTCTGCTGATACAAAATTTTTAGAAGTTTTCAACAGGGTTGTTGTACATTTAAATTATACTGCATTTATTAAATACTAAAGGCAATTCCACTGAATATCCCCCTTATGGATGTTAACGCCCCAATAAGCTCTAATGTAAACATGTCTTTGGTTACAAACTCATAGCTTTGTTTGGTATTACACTGTGCAACAGTTTGGAGCCAATCGCGTGCAAACAACTTCTGTCCAGAATTTTATGAAAGTAGAGGACCAATAGGCAAAAACCATATTTGGGTTTTGTTTTCTTAGATCGGGTTCGGTTTTTATGGCCTCATCTAAACATGGTTAAAGATCGAATTTTTAAAACAAATCGGTGCTGTATGTCTGAAACCAATACGAATCTTGTCTTGACATCTGCAGCAAACTTGTAGATAAGAGCAAGAAGAAAATATTTGGAGGAATAGTGAATTCGAAAAACTGCATTTATTGCATCAAATTTTATAATATATCTAAAAATTCTATAATTTGTGTATATTTCGCAGCGTATCTCCCAACATGTTAAATTCTTCTTAATGTTACCTTTTGGGAAAATATTCTCTGGAATGTAATACACAACTCTTCAGAACATTATTTTGTTGTAAAATGCCTCTATCGCCTTGTTTATAGCAATTTTTTCAACAAAAATTTGGCAAATATTTCTATAATTCATTGAAATCCCCAACATGAGAATAAACAGCCTGTGTGAACATTGTTTGAAATAAGTTTTGCAAAAGGTATGTTATGAAATACCCCTTAAACAACGTGAAATAGCCATTTTAGAGTTTCAGAATGTTCTGAAGAATTGATGGTCACATTATTTGGAACATTTTTAGAATTGTTACTTGTTTCTACTCCCAACAGTTTAGTTGTTACTGCCTAGAATTTCAGAATTTATGTAAACTTTTCTATATTTTAACGAGTTTGATGCGCTAGATGCAGCTTTTCCTAATTCCTCTTTTTGACACATAATTTCTACTACTTAGGGCTACAATATTGCTGAAGACTGCAAAGCAAAATTCTTATTAGTTTCGGAGATAAAGGTCCGATCACTGGAATAAAGGCTAATTTTAGGTCGGTTTAGATGAGGCCATAAAATCTAAACCCGATCTAAGAACACAAAACCCAATTAAGGTTTTTGTAGTCTCAATATGTACTTTCAGAAAATGCCCATTAGAAGTTGTTTGCATTTCCAGTGTTGCACAGTGTTATTATAAAACCTCTTTTGTGAAATCTATCTATGCACCTACGTTTTAACTTTCTATGGTGATATCTATGTATGTATGTATACACACATACATTTTAGCCTTCCGAACTTATCACAAATTCACCTGCCTTCATTTGTTAACCTGACTACAAAACATGATTAATGTGATCCGATAAAACTTTTAGGCAAACAATACAAGTTTCATCACAACTTTTAAATACTCTGCACAAATTATTCAAATTGCCATTGGTCAGTTACAGAATTTTAATCGAGCAATTATAAAATATTTCATCAATCACTAATCTAACTGCACTTGAACTTCATAGACCCACTCATTATCATATTCACCACCACTTGTTAATTGCTTACTCACCCCGATCTTGCAATATCGATAATCTTATCATCAATGCGTCTGGATTTAATCAAATCTTTAGCCGATGACTTATACGTGTAGAAGTAATCAATGCGTTTCTTGGCCATTTCCAGACTGTATTTGCAGAAACGTAAAAATGCAATTAAAAATTGATCATCTGTGCGGGCTTTTAAATGAGGTTCCTTTTTAATCCATTCCCGTAAAGCTTCCAAATCAGAAGGAATCCGCGATTTAACTTCATTTAAATCTTTGCGGGCAATTTCTTCTAGTTCAGGATTTAGGGGTCTTAGTTGAGCCATGTCGAGTTCTTTTTTTTTGCGGAGAACTTTTCGCGCACTTGTGAAAATCCGAATTGTAACTGTTTTCACTTCAAAAACTCTTGAATCTAGAAAGTGTTTTCAGCGTTAGCGGCGGCAGGTTTCGGTGGTTTTTGCGGAGGAGATAGAGCCTCTTATGGTACCTACATACATACATTGTTATTAGACATTGTGACACATATGTATGTAGCGACACATGTACATATGTATCAGCCGTACGTACATAAATACAAACATTCATTCCTTTAACGCTATTTAAATTGATAAGATATTGTCGCTGTCCGATTAATGAGTATCGAAACAAACAACAAATAAAATAAAAAAAGAAATATTCATTTATGTTTATCGTATATTTTTACTGTTACACTGGAGAAAATAGAGGGTGAAGTCAGGTTTATGAAATCTAGGGGATTTCAGCAGTCAATTCTTACACCCACATCAAAGTCTCCGAGTTTTAATTAAGTCGGAAATCCTAAGGAAAATTACCGACACTACGCTGAGAATTTTAAAAATCGCCGATATTCTTTCCAGGGATTTTTTTTTTTCTGGGAAAAACGTATAGGTTAAGCACAGTGGCGCCCAACGTACATTGAAACATAATTCATCATATCTAAAGGCCTCGATACATAAGCAGCTGGCTTTCTTGCTTCAGTTACACTGATGGAAATATACGGTGAGATTTAAAGGACCCATTGATATGCCTAAGAGTATGTTTACATTTAGGAAATCCAGGAAACTTCAGCAATCAATTCCTTTGAGCATGCGTCTCAAACTCTCGTCAGAGATATGGCCGATATTACCTGAGAATTCTAACAACAGCCCATATTCTTTTCAGAGATATTACCTGTGAAAACCGTCTAAGCTAACCACAGTGGCGCCCAACGTATTCTGAAACAGAATTCATCTTGTCTTTCCTTTTTGAATTACCCCCAGTTTATGTATTTCGAAACGAAAATGTGTGCGCATGAAACACACCCAAACTTTAGTTTTTGAAATTTTATTGCCTTTGCTTTTACTTCAAAACAAAAAACAAATTTGAAAAACACACTCAAATTTGGTAGTCTTTCTTGCGCATTCATTTTCTTATCGACATACATGAACAGGCTGTTAAAATTATTGAGGATATTCCAAGTTATCGTTGAGAAATTGAAAAATTAGGGATATGGCCATCGTCTACAACGCTTCTTCGTAGGTCTGCGGGTTTTTGCTAATAAAAATATATTTTGTATCACATAATTCAAGGGAGTTAGAACAGATGCCTCTAAAAGAATAAAGAGCAAGTACGACATAATTCAAATGTGGTACCGACTATCGTTATACCCTTAGCAGGAATGTCAAGATACATCAGGTATCTTCGCCTTTAAAGCCTCGCCGGCTGTCTTTCTTGCGGTTTTATTTAAGATTTTTGTGGGTAGGTGAAAGTATAAAGGCGAAGGTACAAAAGAAGCTTCTCAGGGAAATCTAGTTCGAAATGAAACTGGCTCGGTCTTATTTATTATTTTATCAGAAATGAAGCGGAGCAAAAAATTCCGCCTTTATACTTTCACCTATCCAAAAACCTTAAATAAAACCTTTCTTCGTCAAAAATGTTCCCAAACATTTCTCTCAGTGTCTTTCTCAGTGGACATATGCTCATATGCTCGAAAATGTGTGATTACACCTGCCATGGTCTGACAACTGGGGTCCATAAAAATTACTTATTTTGTGCCGTTTTTTGTTGTCTAACATGACATACAAAATGAGCGTTTTTATCTTTTCATATTCGAATGAACCCGACGACACACACACACAAATAACTGAGAATTTGTTTATAAAGGTTGTATATTGATTGTTAGCATTTATGAGTGATTAGATCGGCATACATACGAGTACTATAAACAAACATTCATACATATGAAGCATTACTATGCCAAAAAATGCCTATCCAGCTTGCTTGGGAATATTGCGGTATTGCGTCAGGTGTTTTTGTTGCGAAAAGTATCTCAGAATTTTGTGAAAATTTGGGAAACAGTGGGTTCAAAAGTAAATAAAGATGAACGAAACTAAAAATATATTTTTAGAATTACTTCTACAACTTCTTGGGAGGGCCTTGTATAACCTAGAATGACCTTAGATACATATGGATTTTTATATGCATTTTGGGTACCACCGTGGTGCAATGGTATGCACGCCCGTCTTGCATACAGAAGGTCAACATCAAAAATTTTTCAGCGGTGGCAAAATACACCTCAGTACTCGTAATGGTGGCGGGTGATGTAGGGGATGAATGATACCAAGCAACGGTCTTGACCGGCTTTAACATGGCAAAGCCCAGGATTTATCTTGGTCCCTTTTTTATCTCAAGTGGACACTGACCTCCCCGTGGTTTCACCTGGGGAGCTGACTTTAACATCCGTCAAAGGTAGTGAGCTAACATGTGCCGCGCGTTCACCCATAAGAATTTAAAAAAATTGGGTTGGGCGTTTGGCTAGAGTTGTACAATCTAGTTCATTTTAAAGATCTAGTTCAATAGTTCAGCTCTCTTAACCGAACTAGTTCAGTAATCTAGTTCATAGTTCACTATCCAGTTCAATCATTCGGATCAGAATCGTTCACCGGCTCTTAATCGTTCGTTTGATGAAGACACAAACATACACCAAATAGAAACAAACAGTTGAATAATGTAATTTAACTACTCCAGAACAAAAATATTATATTTACATAGTTTATTCCATTCATAAAGAAAGATTAACTCGGTATTAATTTAAGAAATAAAAACGTCCTTCATTTAGGTGGTGGCTGGCAAAAAATCGTATGTTGTGTGTGTGCGTTTCTTCTTTTTATTTTTTCCAAAACAAGGTACTTCAATAGGTAATGGATTCGACATATTGGAATATGTTATGTCTCTATGTTTCTGTAGAAATCTTCATTTTCGAGCAGCTATTCCATTCCATGTACTTTCATCCAAAACGTAAACAAACTCATCACATTACGAAGGCATCACTTAAAACAGACGACGGCGTCACTTTGCATTTGTGAACGACATGTTGAACTAGATTGTGAATCGTTCGTTCGTTGATCGTACGGTCGCCGACTGATTATAGTTCAGTGAACTATAATGAACTATATCGACTGATCTAGTTCATACGCTCTTTTCAATGAATCGTTCAATTGAACTAGTTCGTTCATGAACTATACAACTCTAGTTTGGCTAGTAACTCACCCCGTCAAAACACCGCCTACTATGAAAAAACAAAGAAAAAGAAGAAAAACAAACCCCTCTAAAGTTGACGAACCCCGCAAACGTTTTAAGGACCATGATCTGCGAATCCGCACCTGGAATGTCAGGACTCTCTACAGAGCAGGTGCAGTTTGCGCACTGGCGGATGTTCTTGGCAAGTACAAAGCTGATATTATCGCCTTACAGGAAGTGCGATGGAAACGGGCAGACGTTAAAATAACAAACGCTTACGCACTGTATTATAGCTGTCATGAAACGAAACATGAGCTAGGTGTTGCATTTATGGTGAATAGGAGGCTTAAAAATCTCGTCTCCAGCTTCACTCCTGTTGATGAGAGAATTGCCACAATCCCTATAAAAGCAAAGTTTTTTAACATCAGTCTCATCTGCGCCCATGCCCCGACCGAAGAGAAAGATGAACAGCCCAAGGATATATTCTATGAGCGCCTAGAGAGAGCATATGATCGCTGCCCTGGCCATGATATTAAGATTCTTCTATGAGATTTTAATGCTAAAATTGGGAGAGAAAATATCTTTGGTTCCATGATCTGAAAGTTCAGCCTTCATGAGGTAACAGCCGACAACGGAATGAGGCTGATGGATTTTGCAGCGGCAAAAAAGATGGTAGTGAGTAGTACCAGATTCCAACACCTCGACATACACAAGGCCATGTGGATATCCCCAGATGGGAAAACAAAAAACCAGATTGATCATGTTGTGATAGACGGAAGACACTCGTCCAGTGTGTTAGATGTCCGATCGATTCGAGGAGCGAACATCGATTCGGACCATTTCCTTGTAGCAGCAAATGTACGCACTCGCCTTAATGTTGCGGCAAAAGTGCGATCTAACACAGGACGGAGGCTGGATGTCGAGAAGCTGCAAACACAACAGATAGCACAAGTCTATTCCGCTCAACTGACTCACATGCTGGAAGACTGCACTGCTTGTCCCGATAATGTGGAAGCGCAGTGGCAAAGAATAGCCCACTCACTTCAAACTGCCGCAAAATCTGTGCTTGGGTACCAAAAACCACCACCTAAAAATCTATGGTACGATCAGGAGTGCCGTAAGGCTACTGAAGAAAAGAACGCGGCATACAGTGCAACCCTACATTCAGTAGCAACACGAAGGGCGAAAGAAAAATATCAGAAGAAAAAAGAAAAAGCAAGAAAAACGTAAGCGTGAGAAACTCGAGATGTTCAGGAGTCAGAATGAAGTCCGCAAATTTTACCAGAGTGTAAAAAACCAGACTAAAGGGTATGGTGCAGGCACATTCTCTTGCAAAGATCATGAAGGGAATCTGGTTACTGATACAGATAGGATCTGGAAGGAGCATTTCATTAAGATCTTAGTATCGAATATGGGCGGCGATGAAGATACACCAGAACCAATCGCAAACGACGACGTTGAATGTCTTCCACCTAACCAAAGCGAAGTCATGACAGCAACTAAACGGCTGAAAAACAATAAAGCAGCAGGAGCTGATGAACTGCCCGCCGAATTGTTCAAGGCCGGTGGCGAAATGCTGATAAGGAGTATGCATCAGTTAATTACCGAAATTTGGCAGGAAGAGAGCATACCCAACGATTGGAACCTCTGCCTCCTATGTCCCGTACACAAGAAAGGAGACAAGACGGTGTGTACAAACTACAGAGGCATAAGTCTGCTCCCAATCGCATACAAAGTTCTGTCGAGTGTACTGTGTGAACGTTTAAAACCCATGGTCAATAACATAATCGGGTCATACCAATGCGGTTTTAAACCTGGTAAATCGACAATTGACAAAATCTTCACCCTTCGCCAAATACTGGAGAAGACCCACGAAAGACAGATCGACACATACCACCTGTTCGTCGACTATAAGACCGCCTTCGACAGCCTAATTCGATCAAAGGTGTTTCAAGTCATGGCTGACTTTGGTATCCCTGCAAAACTTATAAGATTATGCAGGATGACATTGGCTAATACAAGATCAGCTATTAAAGTAGGAAAGAACCTCTCGGAACCATTTGAAACAAAACGAGGTTTCAGGCAAGGTGACAGCCTATCGTGTGACCTATTTAACATTCTATTAGAAAAGGTAGTACGAGAAGCGAATGATAGAAATAAAAATAGCACCATATACAATAAGGATATAATGTTAAGGGCCTACGAAGACGATATTGATATAATAGGTCGATCAACTCGATCCGTAACAGCCACCTTTGCGAAAATTGAAAAAGAGTCTGGCAAAGTGGGTCTGGCAGTCAACGGCGATAAGACAAAATGTATGGTATCAACACGCAAGACGTCCAGTAGACTCGGACCAACTGTTGATGTTCAGAACTACAATTTTGAGGTAGTAAATGACTTTATTTACCTCGGCACCGCCATAAATAAAACGAACACCATCAGTTTTTAAAATTCAAATCAAAAGAAGAATAATATTGGCCAACAGATGCTACTTTGGTCTAAGTAAACAGTTTAAAAGTAAAACCACCTCTCGTCAAACAAAACTTACACTCTACCAGACACTGATACTACCCGTACTTATGTATCTGAAGCATGGGTACTTGCGAAAGCAAATGTGGCAAAACTTGGTGTGTTTGAGAGAAAAATTCTTCGAAAGATTTATGGACCAATATGCGTTGATGGTGAATATCGACGTCGTATTAACCACGAGATATACCAGCCGACTGACATCGATGTAGTAAAACGTATCGAACTACAACGATTGCGTTGGCTTGGCCATGTCAGCAGGATGGATAAAGATGCCCCCGCCAAAAAGGCATTTGAATACGAGCCACTCGAGGGCATACGCCCCAAGGAAAGGCCAAAACTCCGATGGAAAGACCAAGTTGAAGAAGATATCACAAAACATGGTATCCAAAATTGGAGAAGTAAAGCAAAAGATCGGTGCGTTTGGAAATCTATTCTTTGTTCGACTTATGGAACAAGACGTTCTGTTTAATATAAACGCCATCTAAGTAAGTAATGTTGGCGACATTTCCTAAGTATTTCAGCCTTGAAAAACTTCTCCACAAGTGGTGTCTTATGACACCCCGTTCGGACGCGGCGATAAATAGTAGGTCCTATATCAATGAGCTAAATATGGATCGAGTGCACTCGTTGATATGAGAGAAGTTTCCCTTGTCCCGTATGGGATGTTGTGGAACAATGTTTTTTATGCATTTTTATGTAGAATAAACTTAAAATGCCTAGTATATATAGATGAACCCTAGCAGGTATCCTATCTATGGGAGGACCTTATGTGACATTACATCTAAAGTATCCCTTCTTGGAAATCACTTATCCACGTAAGACTTTTGAACTATATTTATCCGTATGATAAGCTTCAAATGCCTTCGTGCCATTTAATATCACCATAGAATCCTATTATAAAATATTTACATTTAAACAATATTAATCTACTGAGAGATCTGCAACCCTTATATCTTCGCATCAATTGACAAATTCATCTACAAATCAAAATCATCCAAAGCCCCTGGTCACTCCCATAGCCACCGGTTCTATGCAGCGAATTGAGTCGGAGGAATTCTTTGTAAATTTGTTTCATAGTTGGAGCGTCAATTTATCTTGGAATGCCTGCGATCTATTTTGGTACGTATCGGAATAGAGAAGAACTCCGGGCCATGAATATGTTCCGTTTGTCAGATCCGCATTGGTTATATTGTTGCACTTCCGGCGCTGCTCTGGTCTTATTCACCACCGGAACTACTGCGATAGGAGTTATGCTGCTGCTTACTGCGCCAGATAATCTGCAAACGTATCTCCAACTTCGTCCTTGGGATGCGAAACACGAGTATGGGATAAGAAGAGATTGCCACAGCTCGCCAGACATCACCATTGTGGCACACGGTCTGATAAATGACGAGAGCCGTTGTCTCTCTTGGCTCGGACCCTATTTCGATCATCGTCTCCGTAAACAGGCCACTTGACTTCATAACATCTGACCCCTGTACTTTTCTTTTTCTTTACCAATCAGCTGAGAGAATTTTCCGGAAAATCATCACTGCTACAGACCTTCGTTATATACCTGCTGATGGAATATCCGAATTGAAGACACGCTACCCAACACATGCCCTGCATGTGGATTAGGACCTCAAGACACGCTACTTAGCTAACCCTACTCACCTGTCTTTATGGCTTCAAAACTGCTTATTTATGACAAAACAGCTTACTTATGTTTTTCGTGTTTATGGTGGTACCCAGGTAGACGAAGTCTTTAACTACCCCAAAATTATAGGAACCAACTTTCACAGTTGGTCTGAGTTCTATTGACGCACTAAGCGTCGACACCATTAACTTGGTCTTGTCACCGTTTACCACCAGACCAACTTTTGATGATTCTCCTTCAACTTTCTTAAAGGTATCAGTTACTTCCTTTACTGATCGTTTTATGACGTCTATATCATCAGCATATGCAAGAAACATCTGGCTATTGGTTAATATTGCGGAATTTCTTTTGACGTTTGTATCTCTGGATGTTGAAAGGAAGGCTGTTTCCTTGTCTGAAACCTCATTTGGTACTAAACAGTTTGAAGAAATTCTTTCCTATTTTAACTCAGGACCAGGTATCAGTTAAAGTCATCTTAAAAAGCCGAAGGAGCTATGCGGGTATATCAAATTCAGACCTGGGGCTCAATTCTTGTTCTATGAAAATTTGAAATGAAAACGTTATAAAAGAAAATAACTGTCAAATGAAAAATTTTATAAGGCAAAAATTTTTCATTTCAAATTTTCATAGAACAAGAATCCAGCCCATGGTTTGGAATGCTTTTGAGCGTAAGGGACTGTCGCACTGTGGTCGAACTTGTATGCGAAGAGCGGCCAAAAATACTTCCTGAGCAGATAACAATACGAAAATTTCAGTTAAGGCTAGTTTAGCAACAAAAATAAAAAGAAGCAAAAAAAATTCAATATAGGTCCAAGGTTAGGTATAGCCCCCATAGAACGGTACCCCCTGATTTCAGGCATTTTGGGGGTCTTGACCACGTCTTTCAGTGAAATTGGCTAAAATTTGGCTATCGGTATTCCCTAGCGTTAGAAAACCTTCTAGCAAAAATTTTTTTGAACTGGGTCCACGTTTTGATTTGGTCCCCATGTAATTGTACCGGCCGATTTTCGGAATTTTGAGGGTTTCATATAAGTTATTAAATCGAAATGGCCGAAATGCCACTTAATCTTTCGTGAATGTAGGCTACCCCCAGAAAATTTTCGATTAATGTAGGTCCACCCTTTGATTTTGTCCCCATAAATAGGTACCGCCCAATATTCGGTATTTTTAGGGTTCTAGCCGTAATAATCAATTAAAATGGCTGAATTTTTCAAATTTTACATTGAGGACCACATTTTAACGTATCCTTCATATAACTGAACCTCACAATGCCTCTTCTATATATTTAAAAAGCTGAAATGTATCACCTGCACATTTGAAAAAATGACAAAAACACCCTGAAATGTACCCTTAGTATTTTGGGAACCAGTTCCAAAGATGCGGAAAGATGCAGCTGAAAGTT
Organism: Musca autumnalis; assembly: GCF_047663935.1. NCBI lineage: Eukaryota > Metazoa > Arthropoda > Insecta > Diptera > Muscidae > Musca > Musca autumnalis. The sequence continues at coordinate 168,113,490 of NW_027412088.1, forward strand.
TGCAAAATATAATCGTTAGACTACTACTGATCTTTTAAAAAAAATTTCGTTAGGGGGAAAGAGGGGGAACATAATTAAAACTTTACATGAAATTGAATTATATTGAAGAAATTACATTACAAAAGTCCTTTAGTCAACATACGTATTCAATAATGAATCCCAAAAATTAACAAACACAAAACTGCATAAAAATTAAGTTAATACATTGTTTTTCAATATTCGATTTAAGTTTGGTCAATATAGAGTTCATTTAGTTTGATATTGATATTTTACTTTCACCTAACTTTTGCACTGAATTCACCTAGAAATCCAACCTGTTAAATTTTCTCTTTTTTGGTGCCATTCTCAAAGAGTACAGTAAGAAGTAATCCATAACAAATTTATTTTAGAGAAATTTAACATGTTAGTAGTAGATATGAACACATTTGGTACCAAAAATTAGACTTTCATTTTTTAATTTTGGCCAATGGCAGCGACCACTGTGTGTCGAAAGCTGCTTTAAAATTGACAAAAACGAGTTTGACATTTCACTCTTTGGCTCTTTCATTCTGGATCTTGTACAATATACATCTCGATTTTTTAAAACACTCCCGTTTTTCCGTTTCTGCGGAAAATACTTTTTTCTCTATCTTTTTCTCCCTATACCTCTCTCGTGCGCTACGCGTTGCTACTGTAGAGTAGCCATATATGCCGCATTATTTCTTCTCTTCGGTAGCTGCACTACACTCTTCGTTATACCATAGGTTGCTTGGTATCCAAGTATGAATTTTGCGTCTGTTTGCACATTTTGCCATGTGCTGATATGTTATCGGGACGAGGAGTGTTTTGACTAAGCTTACCAATATCCAACTACCACGTTGTGTATGTTCGTACTTTATTAGCTACTTCTTATTGGGTACCTACCTTTGCTGTAACAAGTAGGTGATCCTAGTCTAGTCTATTGCTACTCGGAACTATCACAACGTGATCAATTTAATTTATTTTCTTTGTCTGGAGACAGTCAGATGCTCCTATGAATGTGGAGATGCATAAATGCTCTGGTACTGCATACCATCAAGTTTTTTGACGCTACGAAGTATATCATGTTATGGGCTTATGTTTCCACAAAGCGCTCGTAAAATATGTATATCTTAGGTCTGCACGTCCTGGTCTTTAGTGGAAGCATGAGAGCAAAAACAACTGATGTTATGTTCCCGATTTTCGGTATTTTGCGAATTTTAGCTATATATTTTGACCGACATCTGAGATTCACAGTTGTCACAAAACATCTTTAACAAAAATTGTTAACATGGATCCATATTTTGGTGTAGCCCCATATAACGGTACTTGCCGATTTTATCTAAATTTTTTGACCGAACTATATGGAATTTGTCGTTTAAGGTTCTCAGTGGTCTCAACATCTCTACACTAAAAGTTATCCATATAAGTCCATTTTTTGGTATAGTCCACATATAACGGAGCCCTCCGATTATCGGCATTTTGAAAATTTTAGTTACAATTTTAAACCGAACTAGCTGTTATTTGACATTTAAGGTTTTTAGGGGTCACAACACTACTCCACAAAAAACTGTCAACATAGGTCCACGTTTACGAATTGTCCCATAGAACGATACCTCCCGATTTTCTGTATTTTGAGGATTTTAGCTACAATTTTTAGCCGAACAAGCTGTAATTTGACATTTAAGATTCTTAGGGGTCACAACACTACTCCATCAAAAACTGTCAACATAGGTCTATGTTTAGGTATAGTCCCCATATCACGGTACTTCCCGAGTTTCGGTATTTTGAGGATTTTAGCAACAATTTTTAACCGAACTAGCTGTAATTTGACATTTAAGGTTCTTAGGGGTCACAACACTACTTCACTAAAAACTATTAACATAGGTCTATGTTTAGGTATAGTCCCCATATAACGGTACTTCCCGAGTTTCGGTATTTTGAGGATTTTAGCAACAATTTTTAACCGAACAAGCTGTAATTTGACATTTAGGGTTTTTAGGTGTCACAACACTACTCCACCAAAAACTGACAACATAGGACCATGCTTAGGTATAGCCCCTTTATAACGCTACCTCCCGATTTTCGGTATTTTGAGAGTTTTAGCTATATTGGATGACCAAACTATCTGTAATTCAAAATTTGAGGTTCCCAGTGGTCACAAAACTTTTCCGTTAAAAATTGTCATCATCGCCCGCACATGATTCTACCTCCCGATTTTCGGTATTTTGAGGATGTTAGCTACAATATTTAATCGAACTACCTGTAATTTGACGTTAGAGTTTCCCAGTTGTCCCAACATTTCTCCACCAAAAATTGTTACCATAGGTCCATGTTTTAGTCTAGTCACCATATAGCAATACCTCCCGATTTTCGGTATTTTGATAATTTTAGTTACATTTTTTGACCCAACTACCTATAATTTGTCGTTTGAGGTTCGCTGTGGTCACAAAACTTCTCCACCAGACATTTTCAAAATATTTGCACACTTTGATATAGTCCCCATATAGAGGTGCCGCCAGTTTGAAGACATTTTCACATAAATTTGCTAACCTTATTTTGGGGTATCCGTGGTCACAAAAAAATCATTCCATTTTAGTTCAAAACGTTTTATGGTGGAGGTTTTAAAAGGTCCGGCCCGGCCAAACTTATAGTATAAAAAATTAGCCAAAAAACCTAAAATCGAGAGGTACCGTTATATTTGGGCAAAACCAATACATGAACTCATGTTGACAATTTTGGGCGAAGAAGTTTTGTGACCGCTAGGAACCTCAAATGTCAAATTACAGCTAGTTCGAACAAAAATGCAGCTAAAATCCTCAACATACCTAAAATCCGGAGGTACCATTATATTGGGACTATACCAAAATGGTGGACCGAATTTGATCAAAATTCAGACCAAAGACACATGTGCACAAACTCTATCTTAATTTATCGGATTGTAGCGCGATTACAACAGACGGCCGACGGACATGGTTAAATCGAATTAATCGAAAGGAATGCTTCTATAGACCACTTCGATTAGAAAGAAGCTTCTATAGACCCTTTCTTGGAGAAAGGGTGCTTTTATCCCTTTAGACCCTTTCTTTAAGAAAGGGTGCTCCTATAGACCGATCATTTCGATTAGAAAGAAGCTTCTACAGACCATTTCGATTAGAAAGAAGCTTCTATAGACCCTTTCGCTTAGAAACGATGCCTTTTTTGGAGAAAGGGTGCTTGTATAGACACTTTATTTAAGAAAGGGTGCTTCTATAGACCATTTCCATTAGAAATAAGATTCTATAGACCATTTCCATTAAAAAGAAGCTTCTATAGACCCTTTCCATTAGAAAGAAGCTCCTATAGACCATTTCCATTAGAAAGAAGCTTCTATAGACCATTTCCATTAGAAAGAAACTTCTATAGACAACTTTCATTAGAAAGAAGCTTCTATAGACCATTTCGCTTAGAAACGGTGCCTTTCTTTGAGAAAGGATGCTTCTATAGACCCTATCTCTAAGAGAAGGTGCTTCTACATACCATTTCTCTAAGAAAAGGAGCTTCTATAGACACTTTCTCTGAGAAAGGCTGCTTCTAAAGAACCTTTCTCTAAGAAAAGTGGCTTCAATAGACCCATTTCTCTAAGAAAGTTGGCTTGTACAGACCCTTTCTCTAAGAAAGACTGCTTCTATAAACCCTTTCTCTGAGAAATGGTGCTTCTATAGACCCTTACGATAAGAAAGGGTGCTTCTATAGACCCTTACGATAAGAAAGGGTGCTTCTATAGACCCTTACGATAAGAAAGGGTGCTTCTATAGACCCTTTCGATAAGAAAGGGTGCTTCTATAGACCCTTTCGATAAGAAAGGGTGTTTCTATAGAGCCTTTCGATAAGAAAGGGTGCTTCTATAGACCCTTTCGATAAGAAAGGGTGCTTCTATAGACCCTTTCGATAAGAAAGGGTGCTTCTATAGACCCTTTCGATAAGAAAGGGTGCTCTTATAGACCCCTTCGATAGGTTAGGTTAGGTTTAGGATGCGTAACTGCCGTGCCGGCAGCCACTCCACTCGGAGACCTTGAGGTCCATTGTGATCATCCTGACTATTGAAATGTATGTGTTGTAGAGATGATGATGATGTTACTGTGATTCGATGAGGTGTATGGTTGGTTATTGATTTGTAGATGAAGAATGTGGCTATGTGTATTGCTGAAGAGGTGTACCGGTTGAGGATTTGATGGATGGATGATGGATGGTGTTGAAAAGAAGATTCATTGTAGACTATGGATGAGTTGATGTTAGATGCAGCTATAAGGTGATGTGTGAGTGCAGATGGTGTTGATGTGTAGTGGAAAGTGTGATGTGTTTTTTGCTGTGGGCGAGGCTGTATAATGTTGCGTGACTGCAGATTGTGGTGATGTGTGTCTGACGGGTACATGGTGATTTGTGCATACGGTGATGATATTCTGAATGATGTTAGATGCAGCTATATGGTGATGTGTGAGTGCAGATGGTGTTGATGTGTAGTGGAGAGTGTGATGTGTTTCTTACTGTGGGCGAGGCTGTATGATGTTGCGTGACTGCAGATTGTGTTCTGAATGGTGCTGTAAGCCTGCAGATGATGATGCAAGGCTGTATATGATGATATAGTGAGCTATGTGGGAGGAGATTGTGGATTAAGTTGGAAAGATGGGAAGGAGGAAAGGGGAAAGTGATAAGACAAAAGAGACAAGAATAAGGAGAATGAGAAATTGTAGAGGAGAGTAACTAATTGTTTTATGAAGAGAGAGATTATTTTTCTAGACTGTACTAAGCCTATTCTGACCCGCCCAGAGCCACTTTAGACTCTTGCACTAAACCACCAGGATAGTAGAGTCAATAGAGGAGAAGTAAGATAGAGAGTTAATCACATGTACACCAAATAGTCTATGCCTTTTAACCATCAGTCTAGGACATCTACATAAAAGGTGCACGATTGTCTCCGTTTCCTCCTCATCCTCACATAACCTACAGTACTCAATGTTGTTATCATCCCACTTACATGTCAAAGATCTTATTCTACAGTGGCCAGTTATGACCCCTGTAGCGATTCTGATTTCCGACTTGCAAAGTGAGAGAAGGGACGCAGTTCTACGCCTTGAGATTGCCGGCCAGATTGACTTCGATACCTTGGAACCAGGTACGTCTTGTCAAATTTTTACGGTTTTCTCTGCATAAAACTGGCAGAGTTTGCCGAGGATGTAGCAGAGCGGTAGCTTGACATAGTCCTCTACCATAAGGTCAGAGGACTGGGAGCCTCGCCTTGCTAGTTCATCAACAATCTCATTCCCTTCAACATTGCAGTGCCCTGGAACCCAACAAGTTTGACGCTTAAATTGCAAGTTTTTAAGGTGGACCTACAATTTTGAACGATCTTAGATTTAATAGTGTAAGATCCTAACGCCTTAAGGGCTGCCTGACTATCTACATAGTCTGTAACTGTCCTGCCTGCGTTGTCCGTCATTCCTGCTACTAATTCTAAGGCCTTCAATACTGCAAATACTTCAGCCTGAAAAACACTGCAATTTGCATTAAGCTTGAACGAGCGTTTAATGTTTAGCTCTTCGCAGTACACCCCCGCTCCAGTACCATCTTCGAACCATCAGTAAAGATGGAAAGGCTGTCGGGTAGTGGTCTGCCATGCTCCCATTCACTTCTATCAGGCATAGTTATCTTCGCTACATCAAAATCCAGTGAAGGCGAAATGTAGTCGGTTACACTCCCCCCCCCCATCTCTTAGTCCGATCTGACTGCTTAGCTGTTGTAAAATGATTGCATGTCCAGACCCTGAAGAGCGGCACTGGTTAGGCTCATTAAGCCTCAAGGCACTACGGGATGCTTGGTACTGAACAAGAATATCCAAAGGCTGGATGTTCAGTACTGCATTCAGTGCTGCCTGAATTGAAGCAGATCTTTGCACAGTAGCTAACCTAGACAAATTTGTCTTGCTGTTCAGGGCCTGCCACCAAGCAAGACATCCATAGGTCAAAATTGGGCAGACCACTGTCATAAACAACCAGTGTATCACATGCGGTCTCAAACCCCAACTCTTACCTATGGAGTTCTTACAGGAGTAGAGTGCAACTAGACCCCTCTTAGAGCGCTCCTCTGTGTTCCTTTTCCATCTGAGACGATGGTCAAGAATCACTCCCAGGTACTTCGCCTCCGTAGAGAGATTTAGCCACACTCCATCCAGTGTTGGCGGTACGAACTCGGCGGTTTTTCTTTTTCGGGCAAAGAGCACCACCTCTGTCTTAGCCGGATTCACACCAAGGCCGTTGATGTGAGCCCAGCGTGAGAATTTGGCAAGTGCTCCCTGCATTAAATCGGACAATGTAGACAAAAATTTCCCACTAATCAGGATAACTATATCATCCGCATAAGCAACTACCTTAGTTCCTAGTTTGTCGAACTCAGTGAGTATCCCATTTATCACCAGTAGCCAGAGTAAGGGAGACAGAACTCCCCCTGAGGAGTGTCTCTGGTAACAGATCTCCTGATGGAGCTCTCCCCAATATTAGAATTGATTAGCCTGCTTCTAAGCATGCTATCGATCCAGTTTATTAGGATAGAGGGGACACCCAGAAGAATGGATGGATTCGAGTTTCACATTATTAAAGGCGCCCTACATGTCCAGAAAGGCTGCCAGAGTGAAATTCGATTCATTCTGATTTTTCTCTATGTACCCTACGACACTATGTAGCGCTGTTTCTGTCGATTTCCCTTTAATATAAGCATGCTGTGAATTGCTTATAAGGTCTTGGCGTAAGAAAGTTCTTATTTCTAAATGTAATAACCTTTCTAAAGTCTTCAAAAGGAAGGAGGAGAGACTAATCGGCCTGTAGTCCTTCGGCAACGAGTAACTTGGTTTCCCAGCTTTGGGAATATAGGTCACTGTTACCTCCTTCCACAATGCCGGAATGTGCCGGGAAGAATGATTATCAAGACAGCAGGTGCGTTTTGGAGCATCGCTGGGATAATACCATCCGGTCCTGAAGGCTTGTAGGGCTGAAAAGTACTAATCGCCCATGAGATTCTGTGATAGCTTACTAGCCTGTCAACAAGTGCCAACTCCTCTGAGGTGTGGATCCCACTCGTGTCCACACCGGGTTTACTCGAGCAGGCATCCTCACTCCCAGGGAAGTGGGTTCCTGTCAGCAGATCTAAAGTCTCTAGAGCGGAGTTAGTCCAGGTACCATCATCCCGATTGATGCTCCCAATGGGTTTAGGATCCTTTGAAATCACCTTACGGAATCTGGCTGCTGCATTAACACCCTCTATATACTCACTAAAGCTAATCCACGAATTTCTCTTAGCCTTCCTGATTTCACTTTTATACCTATTGAAGCTCTCTCTATAGACATCCCAATCGGCATCAACTTTAGTGTTATTAGCTTTATTATAAGCTTTCCGGCTATTCTTCCTAAGTTTGGCTAAATCTTCGTTCCACCAAACTGGTTGAGTTCTCCTACCAGGATAAGATAATGGACAAGACTTCTCATAGCAACCCTGGAGGACACGTGTAAGATCTATAACTTGGCCATCTAATTCCTCAGTTGCGCGTGGTTCAGAGAACTCGCACAACCTCGAGGAAACGAGGGAGTTGTAGTTTTCCCAGTCTGTCCTCCTTGGGTTGCGATGAGGCGGTTGCCGTTTGCACTCATAGCAGACTCGAAAGTGTATCGCCCTGTGGTCCGAAAATGAGCACTCTTCCGATAGTCTCCAGTATACTATGGATGTATCTTCCATATTTGTAAGGGTTAAGTCAATGACTTCCTCCCTTACCCTATTATGGAAGGTGGCAGTATTACCCCTATTACATACTCGAAGATTATTAGCTAAAATAAAATCGAATATGGACTCACCTCTCGCATTGATGTCACTGCTTCCCCAGTGGAAGTGATGAGCATTCGCGCCACAGCCCATCACTAACCTGCAAATGCCCGTAGTCTCCTCCACCAGTTTGCGCACCAATCCGTTTGGTGGGTCGGGTGCTTCATACGGCATGAAGACCGAGGCTAGTACCAAAGCCCTACCGGTATCTTCGTCCAGCCTCACTACAGTCGTATCACCATCGCTGTAATTGTAGAGGTGAATAAGATTTAGACTTTTCTTGGCTACAATACAGGTTCTTACCTTCTCACCACTATTGGCGAAGAATAGTGAGAAGCGCTTATCGTTTAGTCCAGAAACCCTAATTTTATATAAATAGGGTTCCTGGACCAAAGCGATATCTATTTCAGATTCTGTGAGGGAGAGGAGGAGTTCAGCAGCCGCAGCCTTGCCAGATGAATGGGATCCATCAGTTGCAGACGATTTTGCAATGGTCTGTTGACCAGTCCTTTGCACAATCGTCGCCCCTGATCGCTCTCCACCCTTCTTATCCCCTACAGGTCCAGCAGCGGCCACCGACGAAGCAGTCGATATAGGCGGTACCTTTAGCGGCAGCTTAGCTTGAGACTGCGTCTTTTCCTCCGCCAGCTTCGAAACGCCAGGATTCACACCAGTGATTCCCGAGCGGTTCGTCGTGTTAGGGGCGATGAGGTCGAGCTGCCTGGTCCTACCGCAGTCATCAAAGATGACCGCAAAGGACTCGAGCAACTCGACACCATCGGTTTTGTCGATTTCCCTGTGAAGGATGATCTTTTCACAGCCGCTGAGCTGGAAACAGAACCCTTCGCAGGGGTCGGAATTCGGTCGATTGGGAGGAAGAGTTTCTCAATGTGAGGATATTTCCGTTCGAAACGCCTCACAAATTGAATCTTCAACCCAATCTCCCTGAATTCCGCCTGAGTTACCTCAGTTGGGTCTCTGCCGATAAATTTCGTGCAGTAAAACACGGCTCTACGGTAGTTGTATTTATCCTTCCTTAGCCTGGCCCTTTTTGACTTGGTTGAGGGGGACAAGGCGGAGGCCGTCGTCGTTTCTTCCTCCATAACCTCTTCAACCAAAGCATCTTGCCTACTTAAGGAAGGTTTGTCGGAACCGACCGACACTTCATCCCCTGAGGGAGCAGGATCCCCAACCGCAAGGTTAGAGCTCTCCAATGCACATGGGAGAACTTCTTTGGACGATTGAGACGGGATAATTGTGATATCCATCTCATCGTCCTCCCAGCTCTCCCAGTCCCATGGAGGGGGGCTCTCCTAGCTGAGTCGGAGGGTCTCGCTATCCCTTAGGAGATCGAGCAACTCCCTGCTCTGCTGGTTGATGGAGCCGCTTACTACGTCGAGCGTCTTGTTGTCGTCCCCGCCCAGGGATTGGGTCGTACTAGCACGAGGTGCATCATTGTCCGGGTTACTTGCATTGGTCGATACCGAGGGTGAATATGAATTGGGGGGTTTAAAGTTTTTAAAGTTTGTATCCATGAGAAAAAGGAGTAAATGGGGGAGATGAGGACAATCATGGCATAGCCCTCCACTACCATGACTAGTTCTGAAATACTCATTGAGGTGCCCAGGTATCAAGCGAGGCTCCGTTCTAATACAGTTTGTACCCTAACTGCAAACCTTAGGAACACCGATGAGCACGAGGTCGCATAACACCCCGGTGTTAGGGGATCTCACCATTACTTTGGTAGGAGATCGCTACCAAATATGTGTCACTCAGTCCAGAGATGCACTATGAGTTTCTAGTGCACTGTGTTGGTGCGTGACAGAGAGTGGATAACCTTTGGTCGATCACAGCCTCCCAGTTCAACACTACAAGAAGTTAAATGAGAGTATTGTGACGTCTAGCCCCCGCATCGCGCCAAGATTGTTATCCCCCGGGAACCCCTTCGATAAGAAAGGGTGCTCTTATAGACCCTCTCTCTGAGAAAGGCTGCTTCTATAGACCCTCTCTCTGAGAAAGTCTGCTTCTATATACCCTCTCTCTGAGAAAGGCAGCTTCTCTAAACCCTTTCTCTAACAAAGGGTGCTTCTCTAAACCCTTTCTCTAAGAAAGGGTGCTTCTCTTAACCCTTTTTCTAAGAAAAGGTGCTTCTATAGACCCTTTCTCTATGAAAGGTTGCTTCTATATATAAACAAAATTCGTTATGCAGATTTTTGTTGATTTTAAACAAACCCACTAATATAGAAAGAGATAGAATCCAAATGTTATGCTTCGATCACTCCGATAACAATTTGTATTTAATCTACTTAAAAAATTCTCCCATAGGTTTCCAACTTTCTCTTGAAATCTCTAAATATTCTTACTTCTTACAAAGGTCGCGAAACCCCTTCCCCTTTCCCCCCGCAACTCCCCACCATCAAAAAACGAAGTTATCGTTTATTATACACTAATAGCGAACCAAAAGAAAAAAAAACAACAACAGTTTTGCTAATATTATAACTTAGATTAGCCAACAACTAACTAGCCTACCTGAACTTGGCTAACAACAACAAAAGCTTATCACAAAACAAAATTAATTAATTGCTTTCAATTGACCGAGACCAACTACTGTGCCGCAAGAAACCTTTCTATAGTCGTAGATTTTAACCGAAACATTGAAGACCTTTAGTACCCCGGGCTAAAGAAAATCAAAATGACTGCAACAATTAATATACGTCCACTAAATGATGCTTTAAAAAAAGTGGCCAAGGAAGAGCTGAATGAGGTGGAAAGTCGCATAGCGGAGGATGTTATTGCCCTAAGGACATGGTTGGATAAGCAGCCCTACATCAAAGCTCGCACAGATGATCAATTTTTGGTCTCTTTCCTAAGAGGTTGTAAATATAGCTTGGAAAAGGCCAAATCCAAGGTGGATTATTTCTATACCATTAAGACAATGATGCCGGAATTGTTTGAAGATAATACCATGAATGAGAAGGCCATTAAATTGTGTCGTTCAGGGTAAGTAGCAGGAAAAAAGAGGTGGAATTTTAATTATTTATTTTATTATTACAGAACCTATGTCCGCTTACCCAAACCCTTGGGTGAGGGTGGTCCACGCATCCAGCTAACCAATTATAGCAAATTTGATCCCAAGCTATTTACCATGTTGGATTTGTTCCGTTTCCAAAACTTATTGATGGACTGGCAAATCTATAACGATGACAACTGCATTGTCAGTGGCTATATAGAGATTGTTGATCTGACCAAAATGAGTCTGTCCTTCTTGACCCAATTCGATCCCATGTTAATCAAGAAATTGGGAGTTTTTGCCGAAAAGGCAGCACCCATGAGGATGAAGGGTGTGCATTTGGTAAACTGCCCCAAAGAAGCTCAGGCTGTGTTGAATTTAGCCCGCAGCATGATGAGCGAAAAGTTACAGAAACGTGTAGGTATTTGGATTTTATATCGTGATCTTTTGTAATCTAAGGTTATGTTAATTTTTTTAGTTCTATGTCCACAAATCCATGGAGGATCTATACAAAGTCATACCCAAGGAATATTTACCCATTGAATATGGTGGCACCAATGGCAGCATACCGGAGTTGATTGCCCAAACGGAAAAGGATTTGATCGCCTTAAATGATTATTTTGCCGAAGAAGATCAATATGGTGTCGATGAACGCCTGAGGCCGGGTAAAAAAGTCAATATGGATTCATTGTTTGGCATTGAGGGTTCATTCCGTAAATTGGATATTGATTAGGGAAATTGAGAAAGAGATTTGTTGTTGTAACAGAGGAAGTTTTTTTCCTGGAGAAATAAAGCGGAAAAGAAGTTAAATGGAATATATAATTATATTGTGTGAATTGGAAGACTGATAAATCTGCCAGGGTGGTCCTATAGCAGCCAAGATCACCCATATACGTTAACGTGACTTTAACAGGATGTTTCTGTAAACCCTTTATCTAAGAAATTGTGCTTCTGTGCAACTTTTCTCTAAGAAAGGGTGCTTCTATACAAACTTTCTCTAAGAAAGAGTGGTTCTATACAACTTTTCTCTAAGAAAGGGTGCTTCTATATAACCTTTCTCCAAGAAAAATGCTTCTCTAAACCCTTTCTCTAAGCAAGGGTGCTTATCTAAACCCTTTCTCTAAGAAGGGCGGCTTCTCTAAACCTTTTCTCTACGAAAGGGTGCTTCTCTAAACCCTTTCTCTAAGAAAGGGTGCTTCTATGCAACTTTTCTCTAAGAAAGGGTGCTTCTATACAACCTTCTCTAAGAAAGGATGCTTCTGTAAAACCTTTCTCTAAGAAATGGTGCTCCTATACAACCTTTGTCTAAGAAAGAGTACTTCTATACAACCTTTCTCTAAGAAAGGGTGCTTCTATACAACCTTTATATAAGAAAGGGTGCTTCTATACAACCTTTCTCTAAGAAAGGGTGCTTCTGTAAAACCTTTCTCTAAGAAATGGTGCTCCTATACAGCCTTTCTCTAAGAAATGGTGCTCCTATACAACCTTTCTCTAAGAAAGGGTGCTTCTATACAACCTTTATATAAGAAAGGGTGCTTCTGTAAAACCTTTCTCTAAGAAATGGTGCTCCTATACAACCTTTCTCTAAGAAAGGCTGCTTCTCTAAACCCTTTCTCTAAGAAAGGGTGCTTCTCTAAACCCTTTCTCTAAGAAAGGGTGCTTCTCTAAACCCTTTCTCTAAGAAAGGGTGCTTCTCTAAACCCTTTCTCTAAGAAAGGGTGCTTCTCTAAACCCTTTCTCTAAGAAAGGGTGCTTCTCTAAACCCTTTCTCTAAGAAAGAGTGCTTCTCTAAACCATTTCTCTAAGAAAGAGTGCTTCTCTAAACCCTTTCTCTAAAAAAGCGTTCTTCTCTAAACCATTTCTCTAAGAAAGGGTGCTTCTCTAAACCCTTTCTCTAAGAAAGGGTGCTTCTCTAAACCCTTTTTCTAAGAAAGGGTGCTTCTCCAAACCCTATCTCTAAGAAAGGGTGCTTCTCTAAACCCTTTCTCTAAGAAAGGGTGCTTCTCTAAACCCTTTCTCTAAGAAAGGGTGCTTCTCTAAACCCTTTCTCTAAGAAAGGGTGCTTCTCTAAACCCTTTCTCTAAGAAAGGGTGCTTCTCTAAAACCCTTTCTCTAAGAAAGGTGCTTCTCTAAACTCGTTCTCTAAGAAAGGGTGCTTCTCTAAACCCTTTCTCTAAGAAAGGGTGCTTCTCTAAACCCTTTCTCTAAGAAAGGGTGCTTCTCTAAACCTTTCTCTAAGAAAGGGTGCTTCTCTAAACCCTTTCTCTAAGAAAGGGTGCTTTTCTAAACCCTTTCTCTAAGAAAGGGTGCTTCTCTAAACCCTTTCTCTAAGAAAGGGTGCTTCTCTAAACCCTTTCTCTAAGAAAGGGTGCTTCTCTAAACCCTTTCTCTAAGAAAGGGTGCTTCTCTAAACCCTTTCTCTAAGAAAGGGTGCTTCTCTAAACCCTTTCTCTAAGAAAGGGTGCTTCTCTAAACCCTTTCTCTAAGAAAGTGTGCTTCTCTAAACCCTTCTCTAAGAAAGGGTGCTTCTCTAAACCCTTTCTCTAAGAAATGGTGCTTCTCTAAACCCTTTCTCTAAGAAAGGGTGCTTCTCTAAACCCTTTCTCTAAGAAAGGGTGCTTCTCTAAACCCTTTCTCTAAGAAAGGTTGCTTCTCTAAACCCTTTCTCTAAGAAAGGGTGCTTCTCTAAACCCTTTCTCTAAGAAAAGGTGCTTCTCTAAACCCTTTCTCTAAGAAAGGGTGCTTCCTCTAAACCCTTTCTCTAAGAAAAGGTGCTCTCTAACCCTTTCTCTAAGAAAGCGGCTTCTCTAAACCCTTTCTCTAAGAAAGGGTGCTTCTCTAAACCCTTTCTCTAAGAAAAGGTGCTTCTCTAAACCCTTTCTCTAAGAAAGGGTGCTTCTCTAAACCCTTTCTCTAAGGAAAGGTTGCTTCTCTAAACCCTTTCTCTAAGAAAGGGTGCTTCTCTAAACCCTTTCTCTAAGAAAAGGTGCTTCTCTAAACCCTTTCTCTAAGAAAGGGTGCTTCTCTAAACCCTTTCTCTAAGAAAGGGTGCTTCTCTAAACCCTTTCTCTAACAAAGGGTGCTTCTCTAAACCCTCTCTCTAAGAAAGGGTGCTTCTCTAAACCCTTTCTCTAAGAAAGTGTGCTTCTCTAAACCCCTTCTCTATAAAAGAGTGCTACTCTAAACCCCTTCTCTATAAAAGAGTACTTCTCTAAACCCCTTCTCTATAAAGGAGTGCTTCTCTAAACCCTTCTCTATAAAAGAGTGCTTCTCTAAAACCTTTCTCTAAGAAAGGGAGCTTCTATTGCCCCTTTTTCTAAGAAAGGGTTTTTTTCTTCTCTAAACGCTTTCTCTATGAAAGGGTGCTTTTCTAAACACTTTCTCTAAGAAAGGGTGCTTCTCTAAACTCTTTCTCTAAGCAAGGGTGCTTCTCTAACACCTTTCCTCTAAGCAAGGGTGCTTCTCTAACACCTTTCTCTAAGAAAGGTTGCTTCTATTGACCCTTTCTCTAAGAAAGGTTGCTTCTATTGACCCTTTCTCTTAGAATGGGTGCTTCTAGTGACGCTTTCTCTTAGAAAGGATGCTTCAATGGACCCTTTCAGTAAGGAATGGTGTTTCTATAGGCCCTTTCTTTAAGAAAGAGTGCTTCTATAGATCCTTTCTCTAAGAAAGAGAGAGAGAGTGCTTCTATAGATACTTTCTCTAAGAAAGTGTGCTTCTGTAGACTCTTTCTCTAAGAAAGGGTACTTATGTACTTTCCAAACATTGACACCCACTGTGCCAAAGGTGACTCTATGTCTAACAAAACATCCAATGTTCAATTAAATGTAAAATGCCACCAAATTGTCAATATTTTATTAGTCCTCCAAATCCATTAAACTCCATAAAATGTGTCATTATGTGGATTGACATGGCTCTTTGCATCCCTCCGCAACAAAGTCAACTGATAAAATTAAAACAATTTAATGGAAATGATAACAGGCTGACTGATGATGGGGACAATTTAATGTTAAAACGACAATCAACAGGTGCGCATACACTTAATTAAATCAAAATGCCACTCTTTACAGTATTATCCCAACCTCTGAATGGGATGGTAATATAATATTCAAATAAGCCGGAAAACAGTTGTAAAAGTTTCACAATGTTGAGGTTCCTTTGTGTAAATTAATGATACGCCAATATAAAATGTCTGACGATACCCAGGTATGATGAAAAAATGACTACATGTGGAGATACTATACTATACATTTTCCATTTTCTTCTTCTTAGTTTGATTTCAGCAAATGGGATTTTCCCGAAGACCGCATATGGCTGCACATACCCGAAACGGAGATGATTGTAAAAATCTGCACCTTTGTACCGATTTTGATTTTCGGTTTAATTGGCAATTTCATAATTATTCGTTTGATTGTTATGAATCGAGCCCTGAGAACTCCAACCAACTTGATTATTGCCAATATGGCGGCAGCGGATTTCTTGACTTTATTAATATGCCCCTCAATGTTTCTCATCAATGATTTCTATCAAAATTATCTTTTGGGTTCGGCTGGTTGCAAACTTGAAGGATTTTTGGAGGGGGCATTTTTAATTACTGCTGTCCTCAATCTTTCGGCGGTAAGTTATGACCGTCTAACAGCCATCGTTATGCCCAGTGAGGCACGTTTGACAATGAGAGGTGCCAAGATTGTAATTTGCATGACCTGGTTGGCTGGCATTTTAATAGCTCTACCATTGGCTATCTATAGGTCGTATAGGGTAAGGCGGATTCATGTAAGTAGTTAAGTAGTTGATACTGATTCTCAATTGATTCCATAGGTCCGCTATTGGAAAAACTTCACCGAAATGTATTGCAAGGAAAATACCACAATTTTGCCAAAATACTGGTATGTCCTGATAACTATAATGGTCTGGTTGCCATTAGCCGTAATGTTGATTTGTTACACGGCGATTTTTTATAAGGTAAGAAGGGTTGTTATAAGTAAAAAGAGTGTATTTACATTTTTATTTCGAATATATTAAACAAACTATTTTCCTGCCTAATCTGGACCTGGTTCTATCTCCAGGTCTGAGAATGTGACTGCTTCAATGAGTTGCAACGACAAATATACTAGAGTTAGTTGTGTAGCTTTGACACGGCAGTTGAAAAGGTGCAATGTGTCATGTAGGCATGTAGGGTATATAATATAATGTTCCACAAACATCCCAGGAGGGACAAGGGAGACTTCTCTCATATCAATGAACTTTCGTTAATGAACTTTCCAACCTTGGTATGACTTTTGCTTCCTCTAAATAATTAAATTCGGTTAACTTTTGCAAAACATCCATAAGACACGAGGCGTTACCGTGATCATGTCCGGAGACCTCACTAAATAATTCAATCGGTAGAAGGAATGTGCTGGCTTCTATTCTCCATACGGTAAGTAGAATGACTCTCACGGTAAGAACCGAGCAGGTACTGCCTCGAGAGCATGCTATTGCCGTACTTTAAGAATATTCGACTCCTCATGCAGATGGTCCACTGACGATATGAGGAGGTATCCTGTTGCAGTTTCCAGTGAAGCGTTCTCACAGGTTTGAATAGTTTTTCATCGCTTTGCACTTATACTCGTGCACCACACTGGCGGCGCATAGTCTAACACAGGCCGACTAATAGGTTTATATATAATCCTTCCACAGGTTCACCTAAGGAAACCCTGCTACCACTTTTACTTCCTCCAAATAATCAAGTTCGATTAACTTTTGCAAAACATCCGTAACACGCAAAGCGTTACCTTGATCATGTCCGGAGACCTCAATAAATAAATCAGTCGGTTGTAGTGACGGGCGAGTTTCCATCCACCATATGGCATGCTACTATAGCATGCCACTGTATTACCGTACTAGAAGAATATTCGTCTTCTCAAGTAGATAGCACACCGATGACATAAGAAGACAGACACCCTGTTGTAATTCTTAGAGCGGCATTCTGATAGGTTTGAATATTTTTTCCATCGCGGACCGCACCGCCGTCGCATAGCTTACCATAGTCTAACCTATCGCGTTATAGGTGGTCAAAAACATTTCTATAACTGCACAACAATTGCTGGCGTCTAGGGGCTTGAGGATATTGTTCCTATATCTCAGCTGTGAGTTGCGCGGTGACGTGAACATATTGTCGAATGTATCCCATAGAATCTTGGCATAATTAGTGGTCGTGATTCAGCTAACATCGACCATGACATTCAGCCCAGTGCTCACCTCTGCAGTCCATGTGGTGAACTGGTGGAGATATAGTAGAGGACATTTGCATATTCCTCGCGCACTAAAAAGGTGCTAAGATCGCTCAAGTAGTAGTTCAGCCTCTCACAAATGACATTAGGGAATGTACCTGACGCCAATCATCTGCTAGGTTAGGTTAGGTTAGGTTGATAAGAGGGGTGATACTAGATCACCACATGCCCATGTGGACATACACTTAAGCCATAAGTAGGCCTGTTGTGCGCTCTAATTTTGGGTTATGGAAGGATTATCCTTTTTTTTTGACTTAGTCTAGGATCTCTGTCCTATTTACATAGTCTCTGATCTTTTTGAACTCGATTGTCCTAATTTGGTCGAGTCCTGGTATAATGTCATTCCCTAGTAACTGGGTTCTCAGATTTGTGAAGGCTTGACAATGGCAGAGGTAATGTTCCAACGTTTCGTCGTCCTCTCCGCATGCTCTGCATTCACTGTTTTCTGCACAACCTATTTTGTGCAGGTGCGCTTTTAGACCTAGGTGACCTGTAAGGATTCCTGTCAGTCTACTAATATCTTTTTTACTTAGTAAAAGTAATTCTTTTGTTTTGTCCTCGTCTGGGTTTCCCCATAGGATTTTTGTGTTTTTTCCCTTCTCTCCACTACTCCAGAGGGATACATGTGCATTTTTTGCCCATGTCTTTAGTTCTAGTCGCGTAGCTTTAAACGGCTTAGCGTTTTCTAGACTTACCGTTGGTTGCTCCTTGGCTTGTTTTGCCAAGGAGTTTGCTATTTCATTACCCCTAATCCCGGTATGCCCTGGTACCCATATAATGTTTACCTTACCGTGTTGGGAGTAATTATTTATAGATTTAATACATTCCAAGACAGTTCCAGATTTCACTGTCTTGGTTGATATAGCTCTAATGGCTGCTTTGCTATCCGTAAGGATATTTACAGTGGTAGGCCTTGTGTGTGTATCAAACCAAAGCAGACACTCTGTTATCGCCCGGAGTTCCGCCTGCAGGATCGTGTTATGATCCGGCAGACGGAGGGAGATTTCCGTTTCCGGTTCCATTATATAAAGACCCAGTCCGGTTCTCCCCCCTAGCACAGCCCCATCCGTAAACCCACAGCTTCCAGCGGGAATCTGTGCTAGAGCTCCCTCGATCCACATGTCTCTGTCAGGTATTGACACTTCACACAAGGCTACTTCACTAGTTTCAGGTATACGGTCCGATACTACCTGATTTATAGATTCACCCGTTGTGACCTTTAATATGTTTTGGTGGTATGTTTGGTGGCTCTTTTCGATCCACTCGCTCATCGACTTTAGCCTTACAGCTGCGATGGCTGCCTCATACCTTACCTGAATCTCTATTGGGTGTACAAACAAAATTGTTTCTAGAGCCCTAGTCGGTGTGGTCCTCATTGCTCCGCTAATGCTTAGGCAGCATGTTCTTTGGACCTTTTGCAATATTTCCACATTGCATTTTTTGTCCATGGCTGTCCACCATACCACAGACGCGTAGGTTAGAATTGGTCTAATTACGCTTCTGTATAGCCAGTGTATCATCCTAGGATTGAACCCCCATTTTGAGCCTATCGCCCTTCTGCAGGTTGACCAACATATTTGGGCCTTGTTGGCCCTTTCTTGTATATGGTCTTTCCATTTAAGTTTCCTATCCAGAATTACTCCTAGATATTTAACTGTACAAGAGATATTTATTGTCTTATCTAGAAAAACTGGTTCCTCGTAGTGCCCCATTTTCGTTTTCCTAGTGAATAGACATAATTCTGTTTTTTCTGGGTTGACGTTCAGACCTCTCGGCCTGGCCCAGTTAAAAGCAATTTTTAGAGCCGTTTCTGCTCTACGACAGAGTTGATTCGGATTCTTTCCCCTCAGAAGTATTATAACGTCGTCTGCGTAGCAGACTGGGTCAAATCCTTCTTCGGTTAGGGTCCTCAAGAGACTGTTTATGGTGGTAACCCACAACAGAGATGAAAGTATCCCTCCCTGTGGCGTTCCTTGTCCAACTTTGTCTCTTATTTTCACGTCGTATAGCCCGCAGCTTATCCATCTATTCCTTAGCATGTGGTTTATCCAGTTCCTTAAGGCCCTGTCTACCTGAAACTCGTCTAAGGAGTGGATAAGTGTCTCGGTGCTTACGTTATTGAAAGCGCCTTCGATGTCGATGCATACAGCAAGTGTGTACATTTTCATTTCGAAGGTTCTTTCTATATGGTGTACTACCTCATGCAATGCGGTTTCCACTGATCTGCCTTTAACGTATGCATGTTGTTTGAATTTAAGCATATCGTTGGGGATCTTACTCTTTATCATGGTGTCGACTGTCCGTTCCATTGTTTTGAGTAAGAATGAAGTTAAACTTACACTGTGCAACACTGAAAATGCAAACAACTTCTAATGGGCATTTTCTGAAAGTACATATTGAGACTACAAAAACCTTAATTGGGTTTTGTGTTCTTAGATCGGGTTTAGATGTTATGGCCTCATCTTAACCGCCCTAAATTTAGCCTTTTTTCCAGTGATCGGACCTTTATCTCCGAAACTAATAAGAATTTTGCTTTGCAGTCTTCAGTAATATTGTAGCCCTAAAGTAGTAGAACTTATGTGTCAAACAGATGAACTAGGAAAAACTGCATCTAGCGCATCAAACTCGTTAAAATATAGAAAAGTTTGCATAATTTCTGAAATTCTGGTCAGTAACAACTAAACTGTTGGAAGTTGTAACAAGTAACCATTCTAAAAATGTTCCAAATATTGTGACCATCAATTCTTCAGAACATTCTGAACCTCTAAAATTGTTATTTCACGTTGTTAAAGGGGTATTTCATAACATACCTTTTACAAAACTTATTTCAAACAACGTTCACACAGGCTGTTTATTCTCATATTAGGGCTTTCAATGAATTATTGAAATATTTACCAAATTGTTGTTGAAAAATTTGCTATAAACAAGGCGACAGAGGCTTTTTACAACAATATAATTGATGAGGCGACTCCTAGCCTCATCACTACAATGCAGCCCAAGAAAACCTAAGGAAAAAACCCAAGAACGAAAACACGCGGGTGATGTGTGTTCTC
Organism: Musca autumnalis; assembly: GCF_047663935.1. Lineage (NCBI taxonomy): Eukaryota > Metazoa > Arthropoda > Insecta > Diptera > Muscidae > Musca > Musca autumnalis. Next base: position 168,133,670 of record NW_027412088.1, read on the forward strand.
CGATGGTTCGAAAGAAACTCAAATTTTATTTACTATTCTACAAAATATTTACAACTCTTAAAACTAACACACAGACAATACATTTAGTAATGTACGCTGTGTACATAAATACATCATGCACACCACGCACACACTGCGTTGCGGGTGATAAGAAACATACACTATTTTATTACCGACCCTTTCTATTTATGGCCGACATCTGTTATGTGTAAAGATAGCACATTGGTGCGTTGACTAAAATCTACCTGACACCATTAAAAACAATTCTATAAAATTGTCCATACTCCCCGCCGTGAAAAGATCCTAATCTTTTAACAATTGTATGTATTAGTATCTTATCTTTTACAAACTAAATTTTTTAGTAATATTGCAATTACATTTAATTTTGTAACTGCTGAAGGCATTACTTATATTCTAAAACTAATTATATGAATGCAACAATTATTATAACTTAATTCTAGGTGATGGCACCCAACACCTTCAGCAACCAGCTCGGACGGGGACTTCTTTTCCATTGCTTAATTACGTGGTAAATCCATTTTCTTCGTAGAGGATAACCTGAAACATTGCTAGCGTCAGCTCTGGTTGTGCGATAACCGGTAACTTCTTCATTGGCATTAAACATCGATGCCTTTTTGCTAGCGCCACCTTGTATTTCTTGTGACTTCATAACCATGTGGATCGGAGGTTCATATGTTGCACTAACTCTCAATTTGTTGATATCACCCTCAATGGTGCCTGAGCGATGGAAATTGACGTCATTCTCTTTGTCATTGGCATTAGGTTTAAATTGGAAACCACCGATATGTACTTCTTTAGTACCTTTCTTCAGTACCATTTCTTCAAGATCACTTTGGGAAATTTCGATGTGATCTTTCTCCCTGCTGGGTTGACTCATATCTTCTTCGTTCCACAGTAATTTGTCGTACATAGCACTTTCTTCTTGTAGTTGTTGTTGTGCCATTCCATTTCGTAGACGTCGCAATTCATCTTCCAGATTTACTACCTCAGCAGCATGGCATGTCCGTTCCTGTTGGATCAATTCCTCCAAATCACGATTACGGGTATTCAATGCAGCATTTGTAGCTTCCAACTCATTAATGCGACTATTCAAGCTATGATTGGCTTCTGCTTGAAGACTATTAATCTCTTGTTGGTACATCATTTCAAGTTTGCGCATTTGTTCTTCGTGTTGTTCACGCAACTGTTGTAACACTGCACTGATTTCAGCTTGGTGGCGAGAATGTATTTCATCAATTTCTCGCAAATGACTTTGCTCCTTAAACGTGAGTTCTTCGCGTAGTCTCTGAATGCGGTTTTGCAAATCCGTACGGATCATGGATTCAGCGTTTAAATATTTACGAGCTTCGTCCAATTGTTGTCGTAGACACTCCGATTCTTTCTGCACTTCACAAAGATTTTCCACAGCCTTTTCCTTTTCAGCATAAGCAGCATTGTATTTGACGGTAACGTCAGTGACCTGTGACTCATACATGCGAGCCTTTTCTTCAGCAAGTCGGCAGTCCTTGATTTGTTGATCCAATTTGGACTTAAATTGCTCATTTTCTTCTCGTAATCGATTTGTTTCACTTTTTAATTTTCGCGAAACATCCACGCACGCCTTTTCATTCTCAGTTTTCGAGCTCCTAACAACTTCCTGTATAGGCCCTAAACTACCTGAGAACTGTGCCTCATAATTTATGTTCACCTTTTTTGTGCTACTCTTGAAATGTTCCCACTTCTTACTATTTGGTAACAAATTTGCAGATAATGGTAATGACTTGTGTAGTCACCCTCTATCCCTACTACCTCCAAATATCGCACGTAATGTGACAATAATGACTGATAACTCTTTTCGAAGTCTTTTGTTCTTGAGAAAAGAGCTTTTCTAATCTCCCCCCAAAAATCAAAAGAAGCATCTACTAAATTAATTGTTTCCCTAATATTTGGCGGTCCTGTTTGGAGCAGTCCGGATTTCTTTCCACACTGTTCCGATGAACTTAAGCTGTTCACCTCAGCTATAAAATCTACATTATGTAAACGTGGCACTTCTATAGGCACAAACAAACCCATAGCTTCCATGTTTTCCTCTATGCTTTTAACGGCATATTGCACTCCCACAGCGAATATGCAATGATCGTATGGTACTTTTTCCATACGTCGGAGCTCCCTTTCGTTACCTAAAAAGTCCGTTCTTGCTTCCGCGAAAGAACTAACTATTTTGGAACACTTTTCCCTAATTTCCTTGGCTACACTTGTTTGAGCAATTTTGTATATTTGTAAATCAATGGACACTATATACTCGCCCAACATCCTTTGATGTTGGATGAATTCTTCGAAATTCATTTTCGCGAGCTATATTTTTTGTCACTTTATTCTTTTTTTTTATTTGTTATTAAAATTGACCTAACATACTCTTTGCTTCGAGTATGCGTCTTTTAATAACCTAACACAGTAACTTTTTTCTACAGCACTGCACTACACGTATAAACTACACAACGTTCTCCTTTGGAACTGCGAGCCTACCACGTCACTTAAATAGCGGATCTATTACGTGTTTTTACTAAACATATAACAATCACTTTGGGGTCACCAAATGATGAGGCGACTCCTAGCCTCATCACTACAATGCAGCCCAAGAAAACCTAAGGAAAAAACCCAAGAACGAAAACACGCGGGTGATGTGTGTTCTCCGATGGTTCGAAAGAAACTCAAATTTTATTTACTATTCTACAAAATATTTACAACTCTTAAAACTAACACACACAGACAATACATTTAGTAATGTACGCTGTGTACATAAATACATCATGCACACCACGCACACACTGCGTTGCGGGTGATAAGAAACATACACTATTTTATTACCGACCCTTTCTATTTATGGCCGACATCTGTTATGTGTAAAGATAGCACATTGGTGCGTTGACTAAAATCTACCTGACACCATTAAAAACAATTCTATAAAATTGTCCAATAATGTTCTGAAGAGTTGTGTATTACATTCCAGAGAATATTTTCCCAAAAGGTAACATTAAGAAGAATTTAACATTTTGGGAGATACGCTGCGAAATATACACAAATTATATAATTTTTAGATATATTATAAAATTTGAGGTAATAAATGCAGTTTTTCGAGGTCACTATTCCTCCAAATATTTTCTTCTTGCTCTTATCTATAAGTTTGCTGCAGATGTCAAAACAAGATTAGTATTGGTTTCAGAGATACAGCCCTGATTTGTTGTAAAAATTCGATCTTTAACCATGTTTAGATGAGGCCATAAAAACCGAACCCGATCTAAGAAAACAAAACCCAAATATGATTTTTGCCTATTGGTCCTCTACTTTCATAAAATTCTGGACAGAAGTTGTTTGCACGCGATTGTCTCAAAAATGTTGTACAGTGTTATCGGTCGATAAGATTTTGGTGTTGCATAACTTGCCTTGCCAGGTTTGGGTATAAAGACTACCCTTGCCTCCTGCCAGGCTATAGGAGTGTATGCAAGTTTTAAGCATGCATTGAAGATCCCGACCAGTTTGGACGCAATAAAGTCCACTTCCCTCTGTAATAAAGCCGGGAAGATCTGGTCTGGTCCAGCTGCTTTATATGGTGAAAAGCTTAAAATGGCTTGTTGGACCATTAAGCTGTCGATCTTTGGTGCTTCTTCCGATGAGTTAATACATTCCGTCGATGCCTCAGTGTTAACCATGGTATTCTGCGGGAAGTGCGTTTTCATCAGAAGGCCTAGAGTTTCTTCTGTTGTTTCAATCCTTTTTCCATTTCCATCGACCAATTGCTCGGTCTGTGTATGGGTTTTAGATAGAAACTTTTTAATCTTTGAAACGTCATTTACACTATCCACCTGTTCGCAGAAAAGCTTCCAGGAGTTTCGTTTGGCGTTTCTTGTTATTTTGTTGTATTCCTTTAATTTTGCCTGATAGTTGTCCCAGAATACAGCTGCTTTTTTACGTTTGGCCCTATTATAAAGTCTGCGGACCTCCTTGCCTTTATTCCGAATTTCCCCTGTCATCCAGGGTTTTTCGTAGGCGGATTTCCTCTCTCGAAGGGGACAACTTTCCTCGAAAGACTTTACTAGTGCCTCAGTTAACTTTAGGACATCTCTCTCTATGTCCTCCTTACTTAGGCATTCCTCATCTGGTTGCCCAAGTCTTTCTTTTACTCGTTTTCCGAACTTTGTCCAATTTGTTTTGGATTTGTTTCGGAAGGTTATCGGGTTAGGCGATGGCCTAGCTATTTTAAATCTAATATACTTATGGTCTGAGAAGGAGTGTTCCTCCAGGACCCTCCACTCGTGTACCTCGTTTATTAAATTTTCTGAACATATCGTTATATCTAGTACTTCCTCCCTAATTCTATTAACAAAGGTTGGCGTATTCCCGGTGTTAAGTGTAATTAGGTCGTTAGTATTTAAGTAATCTATAAGGGCTTGTCCCCTTTTGTTAATGTTAGTACTACCCCACGAGATGTGGTGAGAGTTAGCATCGCTACCTACTAGTACTTCGTTACCTGTTTGCTTTATCCTTCTCACCAGTTGCTGCAATTCCGACGAAGGTGGTAATGTCGGGGAGTCGAACGGCAGGTATAATGATGCTAGGTATATGTTACCATTCCCCTGCTTCAATACTGTAACGTCCGACGATGACAACTCTGGAGAAAAAAGAAAGCATAAGTTTTTGTGGCATATAATGCAGGTCCTCGGTCGGGATCCCGTATTTGCGTAAAAAAGTTGATAATTTATATGGTTAAGTCCAGAAACCTTGTTTTTTATGGTCCAAGGTTCTTGGATTAAACCAATATGTATATTACCTTTAGTTATTTTGTCCATCAGGGCTAGTGTTGCCGTTTCGCTCCGATGGAGGTTGATCTGGATGACCTCAATCATTGGTCCTCCAGAAGGTTGGCTTCTTGGGAGTCGCTAATTTCGTCTGCTCCTCCCTCCTGAAAGCCTTTTGGTAGGTTGACCTCTTGGTTATTTGGTTTGGCAATCTCCTCCTCACCAACTCTTGCCTTTCCAACTTTGAAGTAGACCGAGTTCGAGACGAAGAATGCCTTGCCCTTGGTTTTGACGAGCCCGGCTAGCGAGAGATCGTCGATCCCCATCACAAGGAGAGTGCCGTCTTCCTTCTCCTCCCTGTGGAAGACCTCCCATCTTTCCACCTTTAGGGCCTCGTTTTGTACGCCAAAGACCTCGAGCATGCGCTCCGTCTCGAGCTTGCAGCCATACCCCTTGACGTACACCGATGCTTTGGTTAGGTGAGGAATTTCGTCTTTCCTCACCAGTTTTAGTCTGCCACCTTCCCATGGAGTTGCTATACTGCTGACTACCTCCCCGAGAGCTGCAGAGTTTGCGTGTGAGTCCAGGTGGTACAATAGGAGGTCCCCCCTTGGCTCACAGCAGTTTATTTTTATTGAGACTCGTCCTTGCAGGATTTGTTCCAATATTTTATCGTTGATCGATTTCTCGATCTCCGGTAAGTACTCTTTGTGTAGCCTTCCAGATCCTTTACTAGTATCGATTACTGCGTAGCACAGCTCGTCCTTGTAGTATCTCTTGGCTACCTTGGCGTAAGTCGATGGCGGCTCCGTTCCGGTTTCAGCGTCCATCTTCCTCTTCTGGGTGGTAGTAGGCTTCTTTACTGAGTCCTTGGCCACCGCAGAAGATTCCGACGTCGCGCTCACCTTCTTTTTGTCAGAACTCGCCTCTTCAGTATCATTTGAAGGATCCTTTTGGCAGTCTCCTTGGCTATTGTCCTTTTTCTTCTTACTGGGTTTTGCCACGTTCTGCTCCTCAGGAGACCTTGTCCTCTTCGCCGCTTCCGAAGAAGTGGAGGGACTTTCTGTGGTAACCTTTGAAGCAGCCAGCTGTTTTTCCTTCTTTAGTTTTGCCTGGTTCCTCTTAAATTTCTTCCTTTGGGCCCCAGACCACTGCACTCTTTTCGTCGTGAGCTTTGCGATGCTCTCGCTCACTTCTTCTACCATCTTGTGGACTTCCTCTTTCATGGGATTTTCCACAACGGTGGTGTTTGTTTTGCCGCAGCTATCGGATTCGGAATCAGGGTCGCTACCATCATCAGATAGTTGGGTCAAGTTAATCCTCCCCCTGTGCTGCCCTTTATCCTCCTCCGTTTTTACACTAGGTTTTACACTAGGTTGTGTGCTTGTAGCATTACCTTCGACCACAGATGCCAAGGCACCCACATCTATGGGAGATTGCTCACGATCGCATGATATCGACGGGGTGTGACTCGTAGGCAGATCACTGGTCCCCGCCGGCACTGGGTTTATTAGGCCCTGCACCGTAACTTTTTCTTCTTTTTTTCCTTCCATATTTGTTTTTTGTTTTAGGGGAACACCCCCATAGTCAGTTTTTTGTCCGCGGGAAACTCAAGGTTTCCAGAGGTGGATAATCCCACCTCTCTGCCCCAGACCCACCATGCAATAGGTATTGGACAGAGTGGTACGACCATCCTCCTCCCCCTATCCGCCGGTGGGGACGCGCCCGGTAGGAGAACTAACAAACTCCCGCGGGAATCATCATCATCTGCTAAGTAACGATCTCAATGCCGTCTGGAGAAAGTGGAACACAAGAAAGGCAGATGTTAATCAGTTCTGGAGATATCACCCTACCTTGGGGAACTCCCTGTATAATATTACGTGTCGCCGACTTCTTGTTCCTGAATTCTACGTACGTATGGTGTAAAAAAAATACTTTGCCGGAGGATGGTCCGCTCGTTGTGCTCAAACAACGTAGAGTGCTTGACACTAACAAAGGCTTTTGATAAGTCGAGCGTCACCTGGGCGAAAGGTAGAAGGCCAGAACAGAATCAATCGTCGCTTGCTTTGCTTGCTTCCCAAATGTCAAAATATAAAGGAATGCCAGAGCCTCTTTGCAAATCCGCCTGCGTTCCACTTTAGGAGGCTCTGGCATTCCTTTATAATTTGACATTTGGGAAGCAAGAATAGCAAGCGACGATTGATTCTGTTCTGGCCTTGAGTCCTCGACTAATATATTTGGAGATGGTGCACAGCGCTTTTGTAGTGCTGTGCTACTTATGGAACCCAACTGCATAGGTTGGGAGGAGTAAAGCCTCAAGAGTCTTTGCAACGGGCAACAAAAGCGAAATAGTACTGTACTATTTAATTCTTCCGGCATCCTTACCTGATTGAGAACTTTGGTGATATACTCAACTCCTGGCTCATACAACTTTTTCAACCTTACCATGAAAATTACGTCAGGGCATAACGCTTTGAATGTATTAGCGTTCCTAATGGCATTTGCAACATCATCCATTGTAAATTGCGGAAGAAATCTAATGGGACGGTGTACTCTTCTCTTCGCCTTATCACTCCCGAATTATACGACAAATTGTCGATTGAAATAATTTGCGCATCTCTTCGGATTGCGCATTTCGTTCTTCTTCCACTGGTTCGATAGAGACTTAACCGTTGTTCTCGATTCATTTATTGCGGTTCCAATGTTGCAACTTCACAGATGAGCTAGCCACTTATTCCGCTTATGTTCACCGACCAACCTGTTAAGTTCCAGTATCGAAGGAAGCTCTTTTTCTTCTTGAAAGGTTTAACGGTTTTCTTCGGGGGATCTTATCCCCTTTTCTATCTGGGTGCGTCTGGCCGAGGTTTGCTGGGGACATTTGAAGTTGCAAAGTACTTTTTCTTCTTGAAAGCTTTAGCAGTTTTCTGTTCTTCAGGGAATCTTATCCTCTTCACCGCTTATGAAGAAATGGAGTGAGTATTATTGATCCCCTTACCCTGCGTTTACACATGACAGGACAGTTGAGTACATGTATTGATTGTCAAAAACCCAAAACTTGCCTGTGTGACGTAGGCGTCCAGACAACTGCAAAAACAGTTGTAAAATTATGAATGAAAATCGTCGATTTCTTTTTGTTTTCCGTTCACATATTTTGTTTTTGTTCATATTCTTTTATTTTCAACACATTTCAATTATCGTTTCATTTCTTTTTTACAAAAACGTCAAAAATTTGTTAAGCCTACTGTCTCTGAAAAAAATGATGGACAGCTGGGAGACAAACGACAAATGTATGTATGTGTTAGTAAATCAGAGTTGTATTTGCAGACAGTCTGTCTTGTGTAAACGCCTAGTTAAGGTACATCCAGCTAATAGCCCATTTAGATATGACTTCATTAGCCGGATTTAGCACATTATCAGGTTTTATTTGCTAAATCCAGCCAAAATCTACCAGATTTCCCATACAAAAATAAATCCTTGTATTGAGTGGATTTGTTTGAAATCTGGCATAATTACTCGTATACAACTCTGTTTTTTGCAACATGTTGCTAGAAAATACAAAATGTTGCAAGCTGGCACAAGAAACAAGATAGATGCATCGGTGAATTGCTACACTAAAAATAATTTAAAAAGTAAAAATTTTTAAACAAGGCGGAAAAATTAAATTTGTTTTGATATACAAAGCTGATTTTAATCAAGCAAGACTAACATTTACGATTTCTAAACGATAAAAAAATTCGTTTATTTATTTTAGATGGGCCACCTGCGATAAAATAATTATTTATTTGCTCTTAAGTTAGCATTAGTAGCATAATGTGCTAACATTTTCAGTATTAAACAATAAATTTGTAATTTGACGTATGATTTTTTGAGACGAATTCAATTTACAAAAATTTCTTTTGACGTTTCAAATTCGATCAGATGGGCTGATGCATCTACCTTGGTAATTGTGCTATGAACAAAAATCAGCTGACTGTCATTTAAATCCTCCAAAATGTATATCTAAATGCAATGAGATTTGTACTGGATTTATTAAATCCAGTCAAGGATTTATGGCTAGTCTAAATGAGCTATAAGCCCCTTACCATAATACCCACTTCGTTGTAAGTTTTGCGATACTGTCGCTTACTTTAGGCCTGTTCGATAACTTTACAAGTAAAAAGTATTTGCAACTTCTTGCAAGTACTTGCAACAGCTCCCAGTTCTCTTTCACTGAACAAGTTTGTTATCGAACAACATTTTGTAAAAGTTTGTGCAAATTTGTACAAACTTTTGAGTTATCGTACAGACCCTTTATCTACCATATTGTATTGTGGACATCCTCTTTATTGGAGTTTTCTACAACGGTGGTGTTAATTTTGCTGTTGCTGTCGGATTCGGAGTCAGTGCTGCTACCAGTCTCTGATGGTTGCCTCAAGTTAAATCTCTCCCTAAGCTTCTCTGTCTCCCCATCCTTTTTTTCTTTAGCAAACTTGCGTAAGATCACTCGACTATGATCTTTCAAAAGTGGGCAAATGCTAAGTTTACATTTACGAAATCCACTCGATTTCATCTGTCAATTCCATAGCTCAAACGTCAAATGAAACCTCATCTGAAATCCATTGGATTTCATTTGACGTTTAACCTATGGATTTGACAGATGAAATCGAGTGGATTTCGTAAATGTAAACAAAGCATAATATTGGCATTCTTCCGCTATTTCCACTATTTCTTATTGAAAAAGAATGCATTAGATTCGCAGCGGGATTGGAACAACAACGACCAGTGTTAGGTGCGAGTGCTGCCGATTCCCTCATTTTACGTTTACGCAATTCAATTGACAGTTTAAATCCACGGGATTTACATACATTAAACGTCAAATATAATATAAAGGTTATTGACATTACTTTTCTTTATTTCCAGTTGGATCGTTATGAAAAACGTGTTCTGAATCGTGAACACCCCCTAACTGTATCCTACAAGCGTACAGTGGCCCGTACCCTTTTCATAATAACCGTGGTTTTTGTTGTCCTACGTTTACCCTTTACAATATTGGTGATTATGCGTGACAAGATCATTGCAAATACGGAAAGTATGATCAATGGTAGCTTTCGTATATTTTGGTATATATCACAATATTTGATGTTTCTAAATGCTGCAATTAATCCTGTGATTTATGGTTATACCAATGACAATTTTCGCCGAGCTTATGAACAAATGCCGCTGTGTAAATCGTGTGGTAATAATAAAACAAAGTTGCCAAAGGAGAAGAAGGAAAACGTAAGTAAAACCATGGCACAATTAACAGGTAGATGCATCAGCTAACCACTACAACAAAAACTATTTCAGTACTGTGAAATGTCAAAAATGTTTTCCAAAGATAAAGCGATTCACACAAATTTTTCAACAAAATGTTGTTAGGCACATGGTATAAGTAAAGAGGTAGCTTTAAATGAAAAAAATCTATAGAACCCTTGTTTTTCTTGAATTCCTAAAACTTCAAAATAAAAGCAACAAGTGGGTTTGTTTACAATGATTTTTTGAGCATTTTATAAAAAACGCGAAAAATGAATGAAGGGTTAAGTTTTCTCCACATAATCGAGTCGTGAATATGATAAACTGATTGTTTCAATGCAAATCTCACCAATTGCTTCCATACAAATGGTCTAAGAACAATTTTAAAAATCATTGAATTCGATTGTTTTTAAAATTGTTTGGCATATTATTCAAACACCAAACACACATACACAGTTTGTTTATATTGTTTTGAAGTTTTAGGCATACTCGAATGAAAAAATTTAAATTGACATGAAGCTTTGGCTAACCTTTCTTATTAAACCATGGTTAGGCAGATATTAATAAACGCATTATTACAAAAAGCCAACAAAAATTCACAAATTTTCGTTTAAATTTTTGTTTTTTAATTTTGTGTTTTCAATTACAACAACTTTTTTTTGACAGCTCGCAGTACATCAGCTGGGCTGATGCGGGTACCTGTATGATTGTGCCATGAGTAGACAGCGGAATCCTATGCAAATGCATATATGGTTAGGATGGTCGTAGAGAAAATCTGATTAGACAGAAACTCGTTTTATTACGAAATAAAACGAATTAGGCCCAGAAATTTTTGCATATTTTGCATATTCTGCATATCGTGCATATTTTGACATATTTGTACATATCTGCATAAAATTAGCATATGCAAAACCATATGCAAAAATATATTCAAGGATTTGTGGTCTAAATATCCCACCAAAATGGCTGAAATTTGGCAATAAGTCTTCGTTAAGGGTATGCAACTTTTCAACTGAAATCTGTCCGCATAGGTCCACGTCTTCATATAGCCCCCATAGAACGGTACCTACCGATATTCGGTATTTTGAAAGTTGTAGCCTCAATATCGCACCGAAATGACTGAAAATTGGTATTTAGTCTTCGTTGGGGGTATAAAACACTCCACCTGAAATTTGTCGGCATAGGTCCACGTCTCTATATAGCCCCCATTGAGTGGGACGTCCCGATTTTCGGTATTTTGAAGGTTGTGGCCTCAATATCCCACCGAAATGACTGAAATTTGGTATTTAGTTTTCGTTGGGGTTATAAAACTTCCCACCTGAAATTTCTCGGTATAGGTTCACGTCTTCGTATAGCCCCCATAGAACGGTACCTCCGGATTTCTGGTATTTTGAAGGTTGTGGCCTCAATATCCCACCGAAATGGCTGAACTTTGGTGCTAAGTCTTCCTTGGGGGTATAAAACTTTCCACCTGAAATTTCTCTATATAGGTCCACGTCTTCATATAGCCCCCATAGAATGGTACCTCCCGATTTTCGGTATTTTGAAGGTTGTGGCCTCAATATCATACCGAAATGACTGAAATTTTGCATTGTGTCTTCGCTGTGGGTACAAAACTTTCCACCTGAAATTTGTCGGTATAGATCCATGTCTTCATATAGCCCCCATAGAACGGTACCTCCGGATTTCTGATATTTTGAAGGTTGTGCCCTCAATATCCCTCTGAAATGGCTGAAATTTGGTACTAAGTCTTCGTTGGGGGTATAAAACTTTCCACCTGAAATTTATCGGTATAGGTCCACGTTTTCATATAGATCCCATAGAATGGTACTTCCCGATTTTAGGTATTTTGAAGGTTGTGGCCTCAATATCACACCGAAATAACTGATATTTGGCATTTTGTCTTCGATGTGGGTATAAAACTTTCCACCTGAATTTTGTCGGTGTAGGTCCACGTCTTCATATAGCCCCCATAGAACAGTACCTCCAGATTTCCGGTATTTTGAAGGTTGTTCCTGTGGTTATACATTTCTCTATTTTATTGACTTGTCTGAAGAGAATTTTAAACAGAAAAATTGTACACACAAACATGTTTGTACCTATTATTGAAATATTTGTTGCATAAGAAAATATGTAAAATGCATAAATTTTGCATATGCAAAAATTTATGCATTTTGCATAATTTTGCATATGTAATATGTTTCGATTGCAATGTAATCAGAAGCCAAAAATATGCCTAGTCTCAAAATTTGACATGAATCGGACCAAAATTAGGGGTTGCATAAAATTCCGCTGTCTAGCCATGAGTAAAGCTATTAGTTGATACATACAACATGGGGTCAAAAAGTGCGTTTACATTTACGAAATCCGCTGCATTTCAAATGTCAATTCTATTGTGTATACGTGAAATATATTCCCTTCATAGATCAAGTGGAGTTAATTTGACGTATACGCTATGGAATTGAAATTGGAAATCCAATGGATTTTCTTAATTTAAACGTATGTTTGGTTTATATTTACGAAATCCACTCGATTTCGTTTGTCAATTCCATTGCTTAAACGTCAAATGAAATCAAATGGATTTCATTTGACGTATACACAAAGGAAATGACAGTTGAAATCCATTCGAGTTCGTAAATGTAAATGATTTAGTACTTAATTATCAGTACTTGTATTAACCAAATACTTTCTTCTGATTTTTCTTTTATTTCAAATTTAGACCTTATGGACAACCATCGTTAGATGGCTTCGTAGCAACGTCTGCTGTTTCAAATCCACCAAAGAATTTACTTGTAATCTGCAGCACCAAACATTGCAAGTAGGCTTTATCAATTATGCCATCGAGGAGGAGAAAGTTATTCAAGAACAACCGGAATATTCTGGAAATTCTTTGACCATTGGAGAACATATATGATTAGTAATATAATCTTAATTACAACAAGAATATACATATATAAATGCTAACTAAGAATAATCTAAAATAAAATTGTAAATTGTTTTATTCCTCATAATGATAAGTAGAAACGAATAAATCTCCTGGCCTGTTTATATAATAGCTTTTACCTTTGGCGTTGACCTTCTTCATGAGGATTTATTTGTCGTATATACGTCTGGAATTGACATTTGAAAGTCGGTTATATGTAAACGTACTATTAAATTCTTCCCACTTTTTCAAATATTTTTTTTATTTGGTAACCCTACTAAATTGATCTTTTTCTGTCATGCGTCCCCAGTGAAGCTGAAATTATCACAAACATTTTTATTTTTATGAATGAACAGTTAGTCAAAAAGTTTATCATAGAAACCACCAACTGTCCGTCCTCCAATAAAATTTATAACGGTTTAATTTGCAAGAAATTCATCATAGAAAATAAATAGTACAGTGTTTAGATGTGAAACTGATTGGTGTAAAGTGTGATGAAAAACAAAATGTCTAAATTAAAATCTATAATAATTATTTTATTATTGAAACACTTTATTAAAAGTATTAATAGTTTTAATGTGAATTTCAATTATAAAAATGATTTGAATGAAGAACCATTTAGTGGAAATTTACATAAAAGACAACTAAAGGAAATATTTTTACCGATGGATGAAGGTAAATATAAAATTCCTGTAAAAATAAGTGATCAATTTGAGATTAACGAGGTACATATAAACAAAAATATTAAAATAACGAAATGTTTGTTATTAGTAAAATTCAAGATAAGAAGAGGTGTAGAAATATTTGTTAAAAAATGCTCAAGCAAGAGAAGACATCAGCTGGGGTTATTATGTCACCTTGTAGATGATCCGTGAGCAAATTCTAACGTCCATTCTATGACTATGGTAAGGAACAATTGTTCTCCGAATGATATGTCTGGAACAACTTGAGTTTACGATCTAATCTCGAATAGAACTGATTTGTTAGTAATTAGACTTTCCACTGTTTGCTTGTGCTAAACTCCTGTTCTTGCAGGATTTTAGTGTAATATACAGGTATGTGATGAAAACCGAATCGACTCGATTTGCAGAATCGAAATGGTATATAATCCAAGTGCATTTGATGATATAGATGGATTTGCTTAGCAAATGCCCCTTATTTGAATAATATTTTTAATATCCATTTTCAATTTTATTAAAATACTAGCAAATGCCCGCTACTTCGTATGCGGAAAGGAAACGAAATATATATAAACAATATTTAATACCGGAATGGTGAATACTGAAGATTCTGTTGTACTAAGACCTATTTTTATTACCAATATTTTTTTCGATTGTAGTCAGAATTTACAAAAAAAAAAATCTGCCGTATCGCATTCCTACACAACTACCATATTTTTTATTTCGAATTTCCAAAACTAAGTATCATATTGCAAATTTCAGATTTGACTCCTGGTTTTAACCCTTCACTAACACAGCATTCCCTTCCAGTACGAATTTCCAAACACTAAACTTTATCTCACCCTTTCGCCCAGAACCCGAATAGGTCCGTTAAATTTTCGGCATTCAAAATGGTCATAAAAATCCACGTTTTCGTATATCCCCGTATAACGGTACCTCTCGACTTAGTGTATTTTAAAAGAAGAACAAATCTATATTGTCCAATTTTCTTTAAATTTGGACCTTGAATACTCAGAGGATATAAAAGTTTAATTTAAAAAATCTCCACTTCAATCCACGTTTATTAGAAAAGATATTTTGAAGATTTAGAGTATTTTGAAGATCTTCTGCACATTTTCCAACCGAAATTCGGAATTTGTGGCATGAAGGGCTAGAAAACTTCTTTACAAAAAATTGTAGTTAATGTGCACGGGTAAGTCAACCGTATATAACGGAAAATTTTTTGGCGGCATTTCAATTTAGGATTTTTTAATATCAGGGGGTAAATACCTTCTAGTTAACAAAATTGTCGCATTGGACCACGTTTTCAAATTTACATACCAAAGCGGGCAGAACAATAAACATTTTTTGAAAAGATACTTCACGTTTGACTACTTAATCTCAGTACATTATTTAGAATCTCCTTGGCGTTAACATCAAATCAATGGAACAATATTCAGTACAATTTTTCAAACTCAGAACTTTGTCTCAAATTTTAGATTGACCTTCATAACAAATATTTTTCCATTTCGTATTTTTTGTACAAATAGGTACCCAACTTTTCGTACACATAGGTAAACGTTTCAAAAATTACTTCAACATATATCCTAACCCTAATTCACTTTTCCAGTCTTACCAGTTCCCCTGAAACCCATTTGAGGACTATTTAGTAGTTTTTGTATAAATAAGTACGAATTTTCAAAACGTCCTTCCTACCTCTACTCTAAACACCAATTGCTACCCTAATACCGAATTTCAAAATTCCAGTTCTACCCTTTACAAAATCACAAATTGTACAAAATTCTATACCATATAGCAACTACCAAAAGGTACCAAATGTTGTACCATTTAGCACTTTTCGTACACGATTTTCCAAAATGTATTTTCATATCTCAGCTATATCCGTTCACCTAAACGCAAATTATAGCGAATGTAGTTCCATTTAGCACTTTTCCATAAGTACGAATTTCCAAAACTACGTCAATCCTACACTCCAACAATAATCTGTTCACGCAAATACAAATTATAGCGAATTTCGTACCATTTAGTACTACTTCGTGCACATTAGTACGATTTTCCAAAGCTACCTCTATATCTCAATTCTATATTCCAACAGTAATCTTAATTCCAAATTTCAGGATTCCAGCTCTTCAAATCCAAATCATACTAAACTCACTACCATTTACGACTTTTCGACCTTTGGCACATCTTTCTTACTCTTCATCAGTGACCCCCATTCCAAATTTCAGGATTCCAGCTCTATTCGTTCACCCAAACCCAAATTGTACTAAATTTAGTACCATTTAGTATTTTTCATGCACTTATAGTTCAAATTTCTAAAAACCTTTCTTTGTTACTCTCCATCAGTGACCCTCATTAGAAAATTCAGGATTCCAGCTCAATCTATTCACCCAAATCCAAATTGTACTAAATTTAGTACCATTTAAAACTTTTCATGCACTTATAGTTCGAATTTCCAAAAACCTTTCTTTGTTACTCTCCACCAGTGACCCTAATTTCAAATTTCAGGATTCTAGCTCCATCCGTTCACCCAAATCAAAATTGTACTAAATTTAGTACCATTTAGTACTTTTTGTACCCTTGTAATTCGAATTTCCAAAAACCTTTCTTTTTTACTCTCCATCAGTGACCTTCATTCCAAATTCCAGGATTCCAGCTCTGTTCGTTCACCAAAACCCAAATTGTACTAAATTTAGTACCATTTATTACTTTTTGTAACTTATAGTTCGAATTCCAAAAACCTTTTATTTTTACTCTTCATCAGTGATCCTCATTCCAAATTTCAGGATTCCAGCTCTATCCGTTCACCCAAATCCAAATTGTACTAAATTTAGTACCATTTAGTACTTTTCGTGCACTTATAGTTCGAATTTCTAAAAACCTTTTTTGTTACTCTCCATCAGTGACCCTCATTACAAATTTCAGGATTCAAGCTCAATCCGTTCACCCAAATCAAAATTGTACTAAATTTAGTACCATTTAGAACCTTTCGTGCAGTTTTAGTTCGAAATTCCAAAAACCTTTCTTTGTAACTCTTCACCAGTGACCCTAATTTCAAATTTCAGGATTCCAGCTCTATCCGTTCACACAAATCCAAATTGTACTAAATTTAGTACCACTTAGTACTGTTCGTACCCTTATAATTCGAATTTACAAAAACCTTTCATTGTTAGTCTTCATCAGTGATCCTCATTCCAAATGTCTGTATTCCAGCTCAATCCCACCCAAATCAAAATTGTACTAAATTTAGTACCATTTAGTACTTTTCGTACCCTTATAGTTCGAATTTCCATAAACCTTTCATTGTTACTCTTCATCAGTGACCCTAATTCCAAATGTTTGTATTCCAGCTCTATCCGTTCATCCAAATCCAAATTATACTGTATTTAGTACCATTTAGTACTTTTCGTATACTTTTAATTCGAATTTCCAAAAACCTTCCTTTTTTACTCTCCATCAGTGACCTTAATTCCAAATTTCAGGATTCCAGCTCTATTCGTTCACCCAAACCCAGGTTGTACTAAATTTAGTACCATTTGTTACTTTTCGTACGCTTATAGTTCGAGTTCCAAAAACCTTTCATTTTTACTCTTCATCAGTGATCCGCATTCCAAATTTCAGGATTCCAGCCCTATCCGTTCACCCAAATCCAAATTGTACTAAATTTAGTACCATTTAGTACTTTTCGTTCACTTATAGTTCGAATTTCTTAAAACCTTTCTTTTTTACTCTCCATCAGTGACCCTCATTCCAAATTTCAGGATTCCAGCCCTATCCGTTCACCCAAATCAAAATTGTACTAAATTTAGTACCATTTAGTACTATTCGTGCACTTATAGTTCGAATTTCCAAAAACCTTTTTTGTTACTCTTCATCAGTGACCCTAATTTCAAATTTCAGGATTCCAGTTCTATCCTTTCACACAAATCCAAATTGTACTAAAATTAGTACCATTTAGTACTTTTCGTACCCGTGTAGTTCGAATTTCCAAAAACCCTTTGCTACATCTTTCTAACTCTCCATCAGTGACCCTCATTCCAAATTTCAGAATTCTAGCTCTTACCGTTTGCCTAATACAAAGGGTACCATATTTAGTACCTTTTAGTACTTTTCGTACACTTCTAGGTCGAATTTCCAAAAACCCAGCCTTATCTCACCCCTACACACCAACAGCAACCTACGCCCAAAATTTCAACTTTCTAGCTTCAGCGGTTTCGTCTGGGCGTTGATGAATCAGTCAGTCAATCAGTCAATCAGTCAGTCAGTCACTCACTCACCTCACTACTCTTTTATATATATAGATTCACCAAAGTTAGAGATATACGATTTCGATTTATGGCAAAACGAGTCGAATCGTTTTCCATCACATGCCTGATAACCTCTCTTCCGCTTGAATTTTCTTTACCGACCCACCGCAGAAAATTATGAAAAAATTACCACAGATAGTGTTTTTGATGCCGATTGCAAAAATGTATACATAAGTTCCGAAAATTCCCTTGTTCACATGGAAAAAATTTACGATTTAAAAAAAAAATAGTTCGCGTAGCCGAAATTTGCTCCTGTCCATAGGAGAAAGTCTTAAATCCCTGGCCTAAGGTCGTCTACTTAAGAAAACTTGCGATTTAAAGGAAATTTTTGTATTTTTTTCTACGAAGGGTCGGTAAAGGAAATTTGTTTCCCTCTCTTCGTATGTTCTTTAGAGCTCTTCTTACATCGTATATTGGTGGTAGATAGATGCATATAATTAACTCTGTCTTTGGTGGTTTAACCCATTAAACGCCACAAAAATGGTTGCAAAAATAGAATTAAATATCGGTTATTTTCGCATGTTTTTGTGGGCTTTTCTGTATTTTCTGTTAAAGGTTCATTTGACCTAAATATTTATACGCATTTGATTAAAAACGCAAGCAATATCATTCTATTAGGGCCATACCAAAATTTTTGCCACAAAATCTCTGCAGAAAAAGCTTATACTTACCCCTATAAAAAACTAAACCCAAATTTTAAGCAATTTCGATTGAACAATGTGGCTAAAACCTTCAAAATGCTGAAAATCAGGCCACAATAATCTTCGTCTTCGTTGGGGGTATAAAACGTTCTTCCAGAATTTTGTTGATATGGGTCTAGTGCTTCATATAGCCCCCATAGAACGGTACCTCCCAATTTGCGGTATTTTGAAGGTTGTGGCCTCAATATTCCTTAGAAATGGCTGAAATTTGGTATTTAGTCTTCGTTGGGGGTACCTTAAACTTTCCCCCAGAATTTTGTTGATATGGGTCCATGCCTTCATATAGCCCCCATAAAACGGTATCTCCCGATTTTCGGTATTTTGAAGGTGTTAGCTTCATAATCAAACCGAAATGGCTGAAATTTGGTACTTAGCATTCGTTCGTTTGGCTGTACAGGTCCACGCCTTCTTATATAATCCCCATAGAACGGTACCTCCCGATTTTCGGTATTTTTAAGGTTATGGTCACAATAATCCATTGAAATGGCTGAAATTTGGAACTTAGTCTTCGTTGGGGGTATAAAACTTTCCCCCAAAATTTTGTTGATATGGGTCCATGTCTTCATATAGCCCACATAGAACGGTACCTCTCGATTTTCGGTATTTTGAAGGTGTTAGCTTCATTATCAAACCGAAATGCCTGAAATTTGGTACTTAGCATTCGTTGTGGGTATAAAATTTCCCCCTAGAATTTTGTTAGTATGGGTCCACGCCTTCATATAGCCCCCAAAGAACGGTACCTCCCGATTTCCGGTATTTTGAAGGTTGTGACCTCAATATTCCTCCGAAATTGCTGAATACTAAATGTATTTAGTTCTCATTTGAGGTATAAAACTTTCCATATGAAATTTGTCGGTATAGGTCCACACCTTCATATAGCCCCCATAGATCGGTACCTCACGATTTTCTTTATTTTAAAGGTTGTGGCCGCAACAACCCACCGAAATGGCTGAGATTTGGTATTTAGTCTACGTTGGAAGTAAAACCCTTTCCGACAGAATATCGTCGGTATAGGTCCAAGTTTCGATATAGTCCCGATTTTCGTAATTGTGAAAGATGTGACGTCAATATCCCACCGAAATGACTGAAATTTGTTATTTAGTCTTTCATGGGGTTATAAAATGTTCCAGAAAAGAATTATCAGTTAAGGTCCATGTCTTCCTATATCGCCCATAGAAGTGTACCTCTTGATTTACGGTATTTTTAGGTTTTAACCACATTATCTTATTGAAATATCGGGAATTTGGTATAGATCGACGTTTTGATATAGCCCCCATAGATCGAAAACTCCCGAATTTCGGTATTTTGAAAGTTAGCAAAATTGTTTTACCGAAATTGCTGAAATTTGGTATTATGTCTTCTTTATAAACGTAAGGAAACTAATTGTTCCATTTTACTTAAATTCGGCAAGGCCGAACTTAAAGCCGTTCTTACTTTTTTTTTTTTTTGATAGTGAGCATTGGACAGCAGCATAAGTGTTCGACTGTTTCTGCGCTTTCCAGCGCTGCTACCCATGAGAAGCGATCCAGAAAATATATTGTGGCTTTGGTTTGCTTATGAAGCTACCTTTTCAGTGGTCTATATCGGTCTCTCAATCAGTTGATATTATGCAGAGGAGACCTGACACGGTTTGGGTCTCTTTGCCTTTGGGCGTGGTTTCTGCGTTCAAATAACTCTCTTCACCTTGTTCTTTGGTGGAGAAAGGTTGGTTTTGATTGAAACCACCCGCATAGGTATAGAGACCAAAGTTGACTCAGTCTTCTCAGCCTCATGCATCCTTGATTTGTTTTGGGCCTCCTTTGACTTCCCATTCTTCACCGTTGGTGTGGTTGTTGTAACAGTGTTTATTACTGTACATTTGTGTATTCGTTCTTCTTCAATCTGGCTCTGGGTTTATCTCCAGTTCGATGGAAGTGGCTGTTTCGATGGGATGTAGCCACAGATCCACTGGAGTTAGATGAGTAGGTTTGGCAGGGCAGGTTTTGTCGTGGCAGCTGACGCTCCTCAGCTGCGATAAATGGGGAATGCACTCGGAGGAATTTATTCACACTATATTTGCACATGGCCTTGGCAACTGCGCCCGTGCGAATGCTATTCAAACCTGCTTGATAAGCCTATTGATCATGGGGTTCCCTCCTGTATCGTTGGACCTCTTCCTCTAGAGCGTAGACATTCTTCCTGATGTGCCTAGGTGTGTCGGGCCTACCCACAAGATGGTGATTGGGATGGCTCACACGGTAACATCCAAGCAAGTACTGCAACGAAAGCATCTCATTGTGTTGCTGTACTTGAATCTTTGCCTCCTCTTTGTCCACTAAAGACATGAGGAGGCACCCTGTTGCTGTTCTCAGGGAGACATTCTGACAGGTTTGAATCTTCCCCCAATCCGTATCACATAATCTCGAGGACCAAACTGGAGCCGCATATCTTACCACAGACCGGCCTATCGCGTTATATGTGGTTAACAATATTACTTTGTCTGCAGTGCTGCCAACCAGGGACTTGAGGACCTTGTTCCTACTTCTCAGTTTGTCGCGGATAGCTGTGGCATGCGCGCACGACTTGAATGTAGTGTCGAATGTGACCCGTAGAATTTTGGGGCAGTTTGTGGTCTGAATTCTGCTACCATCCACCATAACATTCAACTCTCTTCCAAACTGTCCATGTGGAGAAAAAAGTGGCCGTAGATTTAGTGGCGGAAATCTGCGTATTCCTCGCGTGGAAATAGGTGGAAAGATCGGTTAAATAGGAGTTCAAACAGAGTGACAGAGCCTTTCTATGAACAAGTGGAGAATTCAAAATTGACGAATCACTCATGAGAGTTAAGCCAAATTAACATGTTGACGTTGAACTCAACTCGAAATTGACAAGGATTCCCTGCCGACTAACTTCTTAAGACAGTCAGCCATCTTCTCCTTAGCCAAGCGATTTATGCCACTAGTTAAAGCGGTAGGTCTGAATATAAACTGTCCTCGTCCCCAGCAGAACTGGATTTATCTTTTTCTGTCTTTCAAACAATGAGAGGGTACATACGGAAATTTGAAGACCAAAATCTCTGCTCTTTCCATAGATCAGGTATGTACGAGAAACGCAGATTAGTATTAAAAATCCCAGTCAGGATTGTTAATACCGACTCCGCTACATTCTGAAGCATAGGTGATATACCATCCGGTCCCGGTGATTTGTAAGGCTGATAGCTGCTAATCGCTAATTCTCTTCAGTGGCTTGCTGTAGGCAGGTCACCATCTTGATGGCGCAACCGCGGAAGTGAACCCCTGACCGTCAAATACCGTCGCTCCGCATTTTACCTTTGGATTTGCTGTCTCTATAGATTCACTAAAGCTGACGCAATAGTTTCGTTGGGCTTTTTTTATTTCACTCTTGTACTTATTTATTTATTTATTTATTTATTTATTTATTTATTTATTTATTTATTTATTTATTTATTTATTTATTTATTTATTTATTTATTTATTTATTTATTTATTTATTTATTTATTTATTTATTTATTTATTTATTTATTTATTTATTTATTTATTTATTTATTTATTTATTTATTTATTTATTTATTTATTTATTTATTTATTTATTTATTTATTTATTTATTTATTTATTTATTTATTTATTTATTTATTTATTTATTTATTTATTTATTTATTTATTTATTTATTTATTTATTTATTTATATATTTATTTATTTATTTATAAATCCATAGTGTAATACAAAGCCATCCAGGCCAAAAAACATATTACATAGCTTAAAAAATCCTGAGTAATATATTATATTTAATATCCCTAACATATGGCTCCCCAGCCGCAAGAAAAAAAACAATAATAAAAAATTTGAATCCGGTTTAAAACATAATAACAACTCCGAGATTAGATTAATTTGTTATACACTCAAGCATAAAAATATGGTATTCAAGTAGATCTCCTACCCGAGTAGTATAGCATTAGCTTCAAACGAAAAACATTATTCGAATGAGAAAAAATGCGCAGGTTATAGGGCAACACATTCCAATACCGGGCAATTCTAACAATAAAGGATCTTTCAAACAAAGAACACTTTATTATAGGAACAGTAATTTGCTTGTTCCTGTTAAAGTGTGAAAAAACGAATTTTTCCCGCAGAGATGAGGGGATGCCTCTCTTTATAACATTATAAAATAGAGCCAAATTACGATATCTAACAAAGTTTTTGAAAGAACAGCCCAAGAATTTAGAAACAAATTCCGAAATGTGATCTCGTCTTCTAATTCCAAAAACAAAGCGTACCACAATGTTGACGATTTTCTCTACCTTTTCCATAATATTTGCTATTGTGCCTGAAACTACCTCCAGTCCGTATAATATTTGGGGCATTAGCAGTGCATTCGCTATTCTACTTCTAATAGGTAGTGGCAAGAAAATGTTTAGGGAGTAAAGCCTACGCAGTGTACACGAAATTTTACCATGCACTGACTGAAAATGTTGTATGAAACTTAATTGCTTATCAAGTATAACTCCAAGAACCCTATGGCATTCTACAACCTCCACCCGGGAATTACTTATCTCAACTGTAAAATTAGGTAAATTTATTTCCGTAGAACCAAACAAGATGGCCCTAGATTTAACGGGATTTACACAAAATGAATTTTTTCTAGACCATGCAGCGACCTTATCAAGATAATAATTTACATTAGATTGCAGAACATCATAAAAACAATTTTCAGTACTAAACAAAAGTAGAATGTCGTCCGCAAATAAAAATGGCTTACATAAGTTTGAATCAAGGATCTCAGGGAGTTCATTCATATAGAGCAAAAACAAAAGGGGTCCCAAAACGGACCCTTGTGGAATGCCTGATGTCAGAGGAAGCATGTTAGAAGTTTTGCCTTTTAAATCCACAAATTGTTTCCTACCAGATAGGTATGATAAGATCAGCCTGCAAGCTGACACAGAAAAATTATAGTCTTGTTTCAGTTTAATAATCATCATGTTGTAACACAGCGAATTGAAAGCTTTGGTTAAATCTAAGGACACCAGAACGCTGATTTTATTATCATTTTCACATGCTCTAATTCTATCAGTTAGGTTTACCAGAAGAGTAGTAGTATTGTGACCCCTCCTAAAAGCATATTGAGAATCGGAAATTTTATTATCAACAGAAATGAGCATTTGACTCTTAATTATATGCTCCATCACCTTCGACAATGCAGGCATTATTGATATAGGTCGCATATCTTCCAGACACGACACACTGCTAGATTTCGGAATGGGCACGACTCTTGCTACTTTCCAACTGGAAGGGAAATTAGATGACATTAGGATGTAATTAAACAGATGCAAGATCATTCCAGAAATATAGGGATATATTACTCTCAAAAATTTAATGGAGATATTATCAAAGCCAATTGAATTAGACTTAACCTTATTAAATGCTTCTATTATTTTATTTTCATTAACACACCTAAAGGAAAAAGCTTCATCAGAATCACCAAAATCACTGAAATCAATCTCATCGGTGTGATTTGGATACACCCCACGGACAAAAAAATCATTTAAGGCATCTATATCACCATCAAAAGCATTGTCATTAGAATTAGTACAGCCTGCACCCTTCAGAATTTTCCACATATCAGTACAGCCGAGACCACAAAATAACTTAGCAAAATGTTTCCTTTTTTCTCTCCTTATAGCACTCTTAGCTCTGTTTCGATATTTACAAAAAACTTTCCACTTATCTGGGGTTGGGTCCGATTCATACGCTCTAAAGGCCAGATCCCTAAGCGATGCTGCAAAAATAACAGACCTAGTTTTCATCCAAACATCATTATCCGCTGAGTGGACCACTCTCTTAATAGGCACAAATTCATACAGTTTCTGAACAAGTGTGTTAAAGGCATCAAACTTTATATCAATATCATCCGCGTAAAAGATAGGGTAAGAGTCAAAATTCGATATGCAGTCCATGAATCCATTCCAATCAATATTTCTCAGATCTCGATATAAAATAGAAGTATCAGTACATTCCATATTCAGACGAAATGACGCATATATAAAAGCATGATGTGTTATAGACGGACACTGCACTTGTCCAGAAACATTAACAACGCAAAGATCACTTTTCAGCATGAAGTCAATTAATGATGTGGAAGTATGATGTACATCAAAATGGGTAGGTCTATTATTATGGCAGACAGATAGGCCAGATCTGGAACAAAATGAATAAACTACGCTGGATTTTGCCGCACTAAAAAGGTTGTATGTAGTTAAAATCGCCTACAATTATTAATTTTGAATAGTTTAGAAAAAGTTCACAATGGCGCTCTTCAAACTCAGCGAAGTTCGCTGGTGGTGGCAAGTATACCACACAAAATAAAATTTTACAGCTCCCAAAGTATAATTCCACAAACAGAGATTCACATTTACCGAGTTCAGACAGCTTAAAAACCGTTTTAAATTTAATTTTTTTCGAAATATAGAGACCTACACCACCACCTCTGGCACCAACACGATCATTACGTACGAACTTGTATCCAGGAATTTCTACAGAACGACTTGAAACGTTTCTAGTTAGCCAAGTTTCGGAAATGCCAACGGCATTAAAATATGACCCTTGAATAATACTGCGGAGTTCATCAAATTTAGTTGTTCTACAAGAAGGTTTCATGCTACTACAGTTTAAGTGGCCAATATTAAATTGCCCCTTATATGTAGACAACAACGAATTCACAAGGGAGTTGTTATTAACAACCGGTCCAAGATTTTGATTAAAAGACATCAAAACTAAATATGTTTCTTACGGTGGGGAGTCTAAAATGAAATATACATACAATCCAAAACTCCATAATTATACAGTACAAAACTTCATAATATAAAACTACTGATAAATGTGGAACTATATGAAAGTTAATAAATCATTGTATATAATCAAAAAAGAGAAGAAAAAAATGCATGCAATAATGGAAATATGAATACGAGATCCAAAAAATGGCATATATAATATCGGTACTTATAGACATCAGGCTGCAGCCACCAACTCCTTCCGCAGTGCCGTACACTCAGCAACATCATGTATGTCAGTTTCATCGCCATTCAGCAATGTAATCTTAGCCTTCAACCTGTCTGAGTTAAATATTCTGTATTTCTTTATAATCTTATCACGGAGTAGGCTTCGGCACATCGAGTTGAGTTTATTTGCCAATGGTGAATAATGGTCATTCAAAAAAACACGACTTTCAATACTAGGATTCCCAGGACCATTTTTTTCAGCAACGCTACCACCAGCAGCTCCATTTTCAACATCATCAATCACATCACAAATTCTAAGGGGGTTTGTTTTAAAGTATGCATCCATAATTTTGTCTCGAAGAAACACACCATTAAATTTCACAAGAATCATGTTCTTCTTATTAATATAGCATACGTGATTAATCTCATAGCCAGAAATCGGGATGTTATAAAATGCCCCTAAGGCAACAACTACTGCCACCAGATCAGTCAGGCCATTAGGTAAACCACGAATTACAATATTATTCCTATTGAGCCTCCTATGCAGCACATGATTTTCCATCTCTAAGTCAGACATTCTTGTTGTTGTAGATGATTCTATGCGTTGAATGTTCTTATTACACGCCATTATATCTGCCTTCATGTCATTAATACTTGTAGACATTTGTGTCTTGATCTCAATAACAGCATCGTTAAAGGCACTTTTCACAGAATTTAAATCGTCAGTACGCCTTGATATAAATGCATCAAATTTCTGGTTAAGCTCGCGAACTTCTTCAGCCATACTTTTGCCACAACCAGCCAATCCTAGGCAGTGCGTACATACAAATGAAATGACACTGTCCGCCTTAAGTGCAGCAACAGCATCATCACTTATTTTGGCACAAGAATTATGAATCCACAGCATACACATTCTACATTGGACACCACCTTGTTTGCCTATAGATTCGCTGCAAAACCCGCATTTGTATACTCTAGGCACCATAGTTTTTGTTGTATATGCTTTCTTAAAGAACGGCAGCACAAAGCAAACAACGGAATAATAAAACACGATGTCACGTATATGAATGTTCCAATTAAATTATTGCTTAGTAAAAAGGAATTCCTTCTATTTTTATTACAGAATCTTTTGTAATGCTGGAAACTAGCGAATGTACTGTGATTTGTTACACTTTACACAACTTTTCAGCAAGAAATTAAAAAACATTTATCAGCCGCCAAAAATAACCTCTACTCAGGCATAGCGTTGCCACTTAGATTTCGAATCGATTTCAAATTAAATCTTATTCAAATTAATCTTATAGACATCCGGACCATCTTATAGGCTTGAGTTTCGTCTTATTAGCTTTGTTAAATGATCTTCTTGCTGTTTTACGAATGGTAGCTAATAGTTTTTTCCACCAAACCGATTGGAATTTCAATTATATCAATTACTTCCCCCTTATTTTATTTTGAAGAGATGGTATGTTAACCCCTATTGTATATACTTAAATCATACTTTAGAATAAACTTTAGAATGGCCCATGGTAGAACAAATACAAGGTAAAGTTAATACTACAACAAATACAACTCGAACAACAACCACAAAGGAATTTGTTTTTGTTTGTAAACCTTAGTGTCAACGTAAATGTAAACAAAACAAGGAAATGTCTATAAATTATTGGAATTTAAAAAACTAATAATTTTTCACATTTGATTGAATATTTTGGAAAACATGAATGAAAACTCGTTAGATTTTCAATTTGAATGTTTCCATATCATTCCACTAAATGCATAATTTCTCGCAGAAAGTAGAATACTTGCAAAAATCTTTCGGGTCGCTGGTAATTCATTGAAAAAAGAGAAGATGTTTCAATCATTTGCTTTTGAAAACAAAAAAGCACATGTTTATTAGGGCTTCATTCTTTTCAAGTTTAAGAAAATACCACACATATTAACAAATATTGTACCGCCTCTATAAGCGGTGTTTTAGTGTGCGGCATGTCGTTCGGACCTGGAGGAGGTTACATGTCAATGATATGAAGCCGTCTTTATGGGAAATAGTTTTTTTTTCTGATGAATAAATTTGTTCTTCAAAAATATATATCCCTAATATACATCGAACATAGAAATAAATACATAAAATGTCGAATGGAATTTGACACTAACACTACAACCCAGTTCAGTCAGCTGGGTATTGCTGCTACCTTTTCTTGTTCTACCATGAGAATGGCCTAAACTTTGGCATTGGTGTCACAGCTTCTCCAAACATGGCCACATAAATTTTAATAATTTATTATTAAAAAATACAAAAAAAAAATATTAACAATAAACAATATTTACAAATACATTAATCTGTTCTTATTCTATACCAAATAACTCTTTTTTCATATACCCCGAATGATGGGTTTCCAAATATTTCAAAAATAATGCCATATTCATAACAGCTTCCGCATTTTCAATATCATCGCAGAACAACTGTTCCTTGAATCCCTCAAAACGCCGCAACTTATCTAGCTTATCTTTGGGTTTACGGGCGGTTTCAATTTTACACAGTGATATCTTTTGCCAACCATAGGCCCGTATTGTACGCCAAAATTCCTGTGTATTTTCTTTGGTTCCTTCTACACAAATAATACCCGGTTTACCAGGACGACTAAAACCACTCAGCTCCAAATTGCGGGCCTCCTTAACAATTTCCTGGCGTTTTGTTTTCGATTTGATGTGATGTGAGTAGATCCACAGACGTTCAAAATCTATGAGTTCATCTTCGGGATTTGTCACAGTGGTGGGTATAATTTCAAATTCACTGGCATTTCGCTTAATCAAATCATCAATTTGATCTTGCAACCACGACAGCACCTGATAGATATATGTTTCACTTTTATCCATTGATTCAATGTAGGTTTCCAATTCTTTTTTCAAATAGATTTCTTTGTTTTTCGTTAGCAGCGGGGTGTGAACAATAACAATGGCATTTTCCAGCAACGGATACATGTGTGGTAGTTCTATGCGTACTTCTAGCTTATCGTTGGGTTTTCCACATTGCAACTTAATATGGAAATCAAGATGGGCTTTAAGGCACGTCATCACATTTTGAGTGGTGGGATTCTGTAGAAACTCATTGAAATCACTGATGACACCTGGATCGAAAATGTGCATTTCACCTGGACTACAATAGATTGATGATAGCATATCAACTTCTTCCAGCTGTTTGGCTATGCATTCCTTGTACATTTCCAATTGGTCGTCCATGGTGGAACTGAAAAAGGAAAAAGGGACATTAAAATATTGAAAGAACTAAGACTACCCATGGAAACAATTTAAGCATCAATGAAACAATCTTTCTTTTTTAGATCCTCAAGTATTTACGGGTTTTAAGAAGTTGGATTCCCTAGCAATTTCATTTCCTTTGGATACTTGTATCATTCACACGGATTCTGGGCAAAAATATGCTGCAGTCTTACATCATAATGAAAAGGGTTCCAGGCAGTTCACTGTGCACAAAATATTGGTAAGTAAAATTATTTTTTTTCTAATTTTCAAAATTTTGAAAAATTGAAAAAAATTATATTTATTTTGTGGATCTTTTGTTCTTCAAAATTAAAAGCCCTCTAAAAATTAATTTAATTACAGAATGCAACCCTTGACCACATAGCCAGCTACCCTCAACCTAATGCGATGTCTTTAGATTGTGTCGAATTCAATGGAAAAGGATATGTTTCAATAGCCCTGGCAAACTCAACACAACATAACCAAGAAACCGAAGCAACTTCCATAATTTATGAGCTAAGCGGAGACGTTATAAAGCTTATCCAATTCCTACATTCCAAAAATGAGAAACGCAACATTCTGCATGTTAGCAATAATGAATTCTTCCTCTTTCAAATTCCTGGTAATGAAGCAAAATGTCCATACTTTAAATGGTCAATGGATGCAAATTTCAAACCCCTTGGTAATATACCCTGCGGCCATAATACAATACAACTAAAACCATTTACAATCAACGAAGAAGCCTTCATAGCCGTGCCTGTTGACGGTAGTGAATATTCAGAAATTTTAAAGTATTCTCAAACTTTGCAAAAATTTGAATTGTTTCAAAAACTTCAAACATCCAAAGCAATAGATGTGGAGTATTTTGAGTTATCCGGAAATCAAAGAGACAAAAAACACTTTTTAGTTTTTGCTTTTAGTGGGAAAAATAATTCCATTATCTACGCTTTCAATAGCCGTAACGAATTTGTACCTTACCAAGAATTGCAGTTAAGTAGAGTGAAGAAAATCCAAGCCTTACAGGTAATCAAAATAAAAATCCTCATTGGAATTGAATGGGTAAGGAAATTAATTTGTTTTTGTTTACATTTTTAGTTCCACAAATCCTGCATTCTAGTAGCATCCTGTGCTGAGGATGATATTTACGTTTATCAATTTGAAAATGGAAAATTCAAAGATCATCCTCAAATGCATTTTACGGGTCTTAACTTCCATTTATATCTGGAAAATAATGTGCCTTATTTATTAATTACCCACCAATATCGAATGGAAGATCAAGCCGTCTTATATGCAGCTGTTTTCAAGGACAACACGAAGTTGCGGAGTTTGGAACGGGAAATCATTGAATGGCTTGAACATGAATCCGGGAAATTTCAAAGTAATGAAATTGAGGAATTGGCCACAAAAGTTCAGGTAAGGTATATAAAACAAACTTATAATACCCTTTCTACATTGTTGTGTATGGTATAAATATTGGGACTAGAAAACCAAGTCCTCATTGCTTGTCCCGTTAATGATTTGGGATTTTTGGTCCCCCAAAAAATCCATGGTTTTGAGATTCAAGTAAAACAAACTTATTTTAGAGATTGCTCTGTGAGAGACTCACACCCTGTAAAAGTTTCTAACCCCTCTCCTGGAAAAGGGCCTGACGAACCACTATTTCCCCCGAAAAGGGCCTGACGAACCACTATTTCCCTCCAAAAGGGCCTGACGAACCACCCATTCCCTCGAAAAGGGCCTTAAGAATCAGCCTTTCCCTGGAAAAGGGCCTTAAGAATCAGCCTTTCCCTGGAAAAGGGCCTTAAGAATCAGCCTTTCCCTGGAAAAGGGCCTTAAGAATCAGCCTTTCCCTGGAAAAGGGCCTTAAGAATCAGCCTTTCCCTGGAAAAGGGCCTTAAGAATCACCCTTTCCCTGGAAAAGGGCCTTAAAAATCAGCCTTTCCCTGGAAAAGGGCCTTAAGAATCACCCTTTCCCTGGAAAAGGGCCTTAAGAAGCATCCTTTCCCTTGAAAAGAAGAAGCACCCTTTCCCTTGAAAAGGGCCTTAAGAAGCACCCTTTCCCTTGAAAAGGGCCTAAAGAAGCACCCTTTCCCTTGAAATGGGCCTAAAAAGCACCCTTTCCCTTGAAAAGGGCCTAAAGAAGCACCCTTTCCCTTGAAATGGGCCTAAAGAAGCACCCTTTCCCTTGAAAAGGGCCTAAAGAAGCACCCTTTCCCTTGAAAAGGGCCTAAAGAAGCACCCTTTCCCTTATAAAGGGCCTTAAGAAGCACCCTTTCCCTGGAAAGTTCCTTAAGAAGCACCTTATTCCCTGAAAACGTCTTTAAGAAGCACCCATTCCATGGAAAAGGGCCTTAAGAAGCACCCTTTCCCTGGAAAGGGACTTAAAAAGCACCCTTTCCCTGAAAAGGACCTTAAGCAGCACCTTTTCCTTGGAAAATGGCCTTAAGAAGAACCCTTTCCCCGGAAAAGGGCCTTAAGCACAATTTTCCTAGAAAAGGCCTTAAGAAGCACCCTTTCCTTTGGAAAGGGCCTTAAGAAGCCCCCTTTCCCTTGGAAAATGTTCTAAAAAGCGCCCTTTTCTTTGGAAAGGGTCCTAAGAAGCACCCTTTCCTTTGGAAAGGGTCTTACGAAGCACCCTATCCTTAGGAAAGGGTCTTACGAAGCACCCTATCCTTAGGAAAGGGTCTTCCAACGCACCCATTCCTTAGGAAAGGGTCTTCCAAAGCACCCATTCCTTAGGAAAGGGTCTTCCAAAGCACCCTTTCCTTAGGAAAGGTTCTTCCAAAGCACCCTTTCCTTAGGAAAGGTTCTTCCAAAGCACCCTTTCCTTTGGAAGGGTCTTACGAAGCACCATTTCCTTAGGAAAGGGTCTTCCAAAGCACCTTTTTCTTTAGGAAAGGTTCTTCCAAACACCCATTTTCCAAGGAAAAGGTGCACCCTTTCCAAAGCACCCTTTCCTAGCAAAGAGTCTTCCAAAGCACCCTTTCCTAGCAAAGAGTCTTCCAAAGCACCCTTTCCTAGGAATGAGTCTTCCAAAGCACCCTTTCCTAGGAAAGAGTCTTCCAAAGCACCCTTTCCTAGGAAAGATTCTTCCAAAGCAACCTTTCCCTAGGAAAGGGTCTTGCAAAGCACCCTTTATTTATTTATTTATTTATTTATTTATTTATTTCTTCACTTGTAACACAGAAGCCTTCTTGGCCTAATATACGTATTACATAGCATTGTAATATTCCTGATAATTCAAATAATTCCATGATATTGGCTCCCCAGCCTTATTTACTTTAAATATAGGATAAATTATTAAAAGAAAGTTACATTGGAAATTGTCCTTTGGAAATTGTCTTAAAACGCACCCTTTCCTTTGGAAAGTGTCTTAAAATGCACCCTTTCCTTTGGCAAGTGTCTTTAGAAGCACCCTTTCCCTAGGAAAGGGTCTTGCAAAGCACCCTTTCCTTTGGAAATTGTCTTAAAACGCACCCTTTCCTTTGGAAAGTGTCTTAAAATGCACCCTTTCCTTTGGCAAGTGTCTTTAGAAGCACCCTTTCCTTAGGAAAGGGTCCTAAGAAGCATCCTTTCCTTTGGTAAGTGTCTTAAAAAGCACCCTTTCCTTTGGTAAGTGTCTTAAAAAGCACCCTTTCCTTTGGTAAGTGTCTTAAAAAGCACCCTTTGCTTTGTAAAGGGCCTTTAGAAGCACCCTTTGCTTTGTAAAGGGTCTTTAGAAGCACCCTTTGCTTTGTAAAGGGTCTTTAGAAGCACCCTTTCCTTTGGTAAGTGTCTTAAAAGCACCCTTTGCTTTGTAAAGGGTCTTTAGAAGCACCCTTTGCTTTGTAAAGGGTCTTTAGAAGCACCCTTTCCTTTGTAAAGGGTCTGTAGAAGCACCCTTTCCTTTGTAAAGGGTCTGTAGAAGCACCCATTCCTTTGTAAAGAGTCTTTAGAAGTAACCTTTCCTTTGTAAAGGGTCTTTAGAAGCACCCTTTCCTTTGTAAAGGGTCTTTAGAAGCACCCTTTCCTTTGTAAAGGGTCTTTAGAAGCACCCTTTCCTTTGTAAAGGGTCTTTAGAAGTACCCTTTCCTTTGTAAAGGGTGTTAAGAAGCACCCTTTCCGTTTTAAAGGGTCTTTAGAAGCACCCTTTCCTTTGAAAAGGGTCTTTAGAAGTACCCTTTCCTTTGTAAAGGGTCTTAAGAAGCACTCTTTCCGTTTTAAAGGGTCTTAAAAAGCACCATTTCCGTTTAAAAGGGTCTTAAAAAGCACCCTTTGTTTGTAAAGGGTCTTTAGAAGCACCCTTTCCTTTGGTAAGTGTCTTAAAAAGCACCCTTTGCTTTGTAAAGGGTCTTTAGAAGCACCCTTTCCTTTGTAAAGGGTCTGTAGAAGCACCCTTTCCTTTGTAAAGGGTCTGTAGAAGCACCCTTTCCTTTGTAAAGGGTCTGTAGAAGCACCCTTTCCTTTGAAAAGGGTCTTTAGAAGTACCCTTTCCTTTGTAAAGGGGCTTTAGAAGCACCCTTTCCGTTTTAAAGGGTCTTTAGAAGTACCCTTTCCTTTGTAAAGGGGCTTTAGAAGCACCCTTTCCGTTTTAAAGGGTCTTGCGAAATGGTATTACGAAGCACCCTTTCCTTAGGAAATGTTATTACGAAGCACCTTTCCTTAGGAAATGTTATTACGAAGCACCCTTTCCTTAGGAAATGGTATTACGAAGCACCCTTTCCTTAGGAAATGGTATTACGAAGCACCCTTTCCTTAGGAAATGGTATTACGAAGCACCCTTTCCTTAGGAAATGGTATTACGAAGCACCCTTTCCTTAGGAAATGGTATTACGAAGCACCCTTTCCTTAGGAAATGGTATTACGAAGCACCCTTTCCTTAGGAAATGGTATTACGAAGCACCCTTTCCTTAGGAAATGGTATTACGAAGCACCCTTTCCTTAGGAAATGGTATTACGAAGCACCCTTTCCTTAGGAAATGGTATTACGAAGCACCCTTTCCTTAGGAAATGGTATTACGAAGCACCCTTTCCTTAGGAAATGGTATTACGAAGCACCCTTTCCTTAGGAAATGGTATTACGAAGCACCCTTTCCTTAGGAAATGGTATTACGAAGCACCCTTTCCTTAGGAAATGGTATTACGAAGCACCCTTTCCTTAGGAAATGGTATTACGAAGCACCCTTTCCTTAGGAAATGGTATTACGAAGCACCCTTTCCTTAGGAAATGGTATTACGAAGCACCCTTTCCTTAGGAAATGGTATTACGAAGCACCCTTCCTTAGGAAATGGTATTACGAAGCACCCTTTCCTTAGGAAATGGTATTACGAAGCACCCTTTCCTTAGGAAATGGTATTACGAAGCACCCTTTCCTTAGGAAATGGTATTACGAAGCACCCTTTCCTTAGGAAATGGTATTACGAAGCACCCTTTCCTTAGGAAATGGTATTACGAAGCACCCTTTCCTTAGGAAATGGTATTACGAAGCACCCTTTCCTTAGGAAATGGTATTACGAAGCACCCTTTCCTTAGGAAATGGTATTACGAAGCACCCTTTCCTTAGGAAATGGTATTACGAAGCACCCTTTCCTTAGGAAATGGTATTACGAAGCACCCTTTCCTTAGGAAATGGTATTACGAAGCACCCTTTCCTTAGGAAATGGTATTACGAAGCACCCTTTCCTTAGGAAATGGTATTACGAAGCACCCTTTCCTTAGGAAATGGTATTACGAAGCACCCTTTCCTTAGGAAATGGTATTACGAAGCACCCTTTCCTTAGGAAATGGTATTACGAAGCACCCTTTCCTTAGGAAATGGTATTACGAAGCACCCTTTCCTTAGGAAATGGTATTACGAAGCACCCTTTCCTTAGGAAATGGTATTACGAAGCACCCTTTCCTTAGGAAATGGTATTACGAAGCACCCTTTCCTTAGGAAATGGTATTACGAAGCACCCTTTCCTTAGGAAATGGTATTACGAAGCACCCTTTCCTTAGGAAATGGTATTACGAAGCACCCTTTCTTAGGAAATGGTATTACGAAGCACCCTTTCCTTAGGAAATGGTATTACGAAGCACCCTTTCCTTAGGAAATGGTATTACGAAGCACCCTTTCCTTAGGAAATGGTATTACGAAGCACCCTTTCCTTAGGAAATGGTATTACGAAGCACCCTTTCCTTAGGAAATGGTATTACGAAGCACCCTTTCCTTAGGAAATGGTATTACGAAGCACCCTTTCCTTAGGAAATGGTATTACGAAGCACCCTTTCTTAGGAAATGGTATTACGAAGCACCCTTTCCTTAGGAAATGGTATTACGAAGCACCCTTTCCTTAGGAAATGGTATTACGAAGCACCCTTTCCTTAGGAAATGGTATTACGAAGCACCCTTTCCTTAGGAAATGGTATTACGAAGCACCCTTTCCTTAGGAAATGGTATTACGAAGCACCCTTTCCTTAGGAAATGGTATTACGAAGCACCCTTTCCTTAGGAAATGGTATTACGAAGCACCCTTTCCTTAGGAAATGGTATTACGAAGCACCCTTTCCTTAGGAAATGGTATTACGAAGCACCCTTTCCTTAGGAAATGGTATTACGAAGCACCCTTTCCTTAGGAAATGGTATTACGAAGCACCCTTTCCTTAGGAAATGGTATTACGAAGCACCCTTTCCTTAGGAAATGGTATTACGAAGCACCCTTTCCTTAGGAAATGGTATTACGAAGCACCCTTTCCTTAGGAAATGGTATTACGAAGCACCTTTCCTTAGGAAATGGTATTACGAAGCACCCTTTCCTTAGGAAATGGTAATACGAAGCACCCTTTCCTTAGGAAATGGTATTACGAAGCACCCTTTCCTTAGGAAATGGTATTACGAAGCACCCTTTCCTTAGGAAATGGTATTACGAAGCACCCTTTCCTTAGGAAATGGTATTACGAAGCACCCTTTCCTTAGGAAATGGTATTACGAAGCACCCTTTCCTTAGGAAATGGTATTACGAAGCACCCTTTCCTTAGGAAATGGTATTACGAAGCACCCTTTCCTTAGGAAATGTTATTACGAAGCACCCTTTCCTTAGGAAATGGTATTACGAAGCACCCTTTCCTTAGGAAATGGTATTACGAAGCACCCTTTCCTTAGGAAATGGTATTACGAAGCACCCTTTCCTTAGGAAATGGTATTACGAAGCACCCTTTCCTTAGGAAATGGTATTACGAAGCACCCTTTCCTTAGGAAATGGTATTACGAAGCACCCTTTCCTTAGGAAATGGTATTACGAAGCACCCTTTCCTTAGGAAATGGTATTACGAAGCACCCTTTCCTTAGGAAATGGTATTACGAAGCACCCTTTCCTTAGGAAATGTTATTACGAAGCACCCTTTCCTTAGGAAATGTTATTACGAAGCACCCTTTCCTTAGGAAATGGTATTACGAAGCACCCTTTCCTTAGGAAATGGTATTACGAAGCACCCTTTCCTTAGGAAATGGTATTACGAAGCACCCTTTCCTTAGGAAATGGTATTACGAAGCACCCTTTCCTTAGGAAATGGTATTACGAAGCACCCTTTCCTTAGGAAATGGTATTACGAAGCACCCTTTCCTTAGGAAATGGTATTACGAAGCACCCTTTCCTTAGGAAATGGTATTACGAAGCACCCTTTCCTTAGGAAATGGTATTACGAAGCACCCTTTCCTTAGGAAATGGTATTACGAAGCACCCTTTCCTTAGGAAATGGTATTACGAAGCACCCTTTCCTTAGGAAATGGTATTACGAAGCACCCTTTCCTTAGGAAATGGTATTACGAAGCACCCTTTCCTTAGGAAATGGTATTACGAAGCACCCTTTCCTTAGGAAATGGTATTACGAAGCACCCTTTCCTTAGGAAATGGTATTACGAAGCACCCTTTCCTTAGGAAATGGTATTACGAAGCACCCTTTCCTTAGGAAATGGTATTACGAAGCACCCTTTCCTTAGGAAATGGTATTACGAAGCACCCTTTCCTTAGGAAATGGTATTACGAAGCACCCTTTCCTTAGGAAATGGTATTACGAAGCACCCTTTCCTTAGGAAATGGTATTACGAAGCACCCTTTCCTTAGGAAATGGTATTACGAAGCACCCTTTCCTTAGGAAATGGTATTACGAAGCACCCTTTCCTTAGGAAATGGTATTACGAAGCACCCTTTCCTTAGGAAATGGTATTACGAAGCACCCTTTCCTTAGGAAATGGTATTACGAAGCACCCTTTCCTTAGGAAATGGTATTACGAAGCACCCTTTCCTTAGGAAATGGTATTACGAAGCACCCTTTCCTTAGGAAATGGTATTACGAAGCACCCTTTCCTTAGGAAATGGTATTACGAAGCACCCTTTCCTTAGGAAATGGTATTACGAAGCACCCTTTCCTTAGGAAATGGTATTACGAAGCACCCTTTCCTTAGGAAATGGTATTACGAAGCACCCTTTCCTTAGGAAATGGTATTACGAAGCACCCTTTCCTTAGGAAATGGTATTACGAAGCACCCTTTCCTTAGGAAATGGTATTACGAAGCACCCTTTCCTTAGGAAATGGTATTACGAAGCACCCTTTCCTTAGGAAATGGTATTACGAAGCACCCTTTCCTTAGGAAATGGTATTACGAAGCACC
This sequence comes from Musca autumnalis, assembly GCF_047663935.1. Taxonomy (NCBI): domain Eukaryota; kingdom Metazoa; phylum Arthropoda; class Insecta; order Diptera; family Muscidae; genus Musca; species Musca autumnalis. The sequence continues at coordinate 168,171,224 of NW_027412088.1, forward strand.
CTTTCCTTAGGAAATGGTATTACGAAGCACCCTTTCCTTAGGAAATGGTATTACGAAGCACCCTTTCCTTAGGAAATGGTATTACGAAGCACCCTTTCCTTAGGAAATGGTATTACGAAGCACCCTTTCCTTAGGAAATGGTAAAACGAAGCACCCTTTCCTTAGGAAATGGTATTACGAAGCACCCTTTCCTTAGGAAATGGTATTACGAAGCACCCTTTCCTTAGGAATGGGTGTTATGAAGCACACTCTCCTTAGGAAAGGGTCTTACGAAGTAACTTTTCCTTAGGAAAGTTAAGAGCCTTTCCTTTTAAAGGGTCTTAAGAAGGAAGAAAGGGTCTTTACTTTTTATAGAATAATTACAATAGATATTTTCTTTCTTTTCCAGAATAAGCGTAGGATTCTGGAAACCTATGATGCGAAAATCAAAAGAGACATAGCCGTTTCAAATATCAACACCGTCTCCACTGAATCGGTCAGTTTTTCCACAATTTGAATTTTTTTTCACTTAATGATTCTCCTTCCCTGCTTTTTGAAACAGTTGCTTTATCCCAAAAGAAAAATGTCCGAAAATTATTGGAAATCTCTGTGGTACATAAATCAGGGCTTGGAGTTGCTTGAAAATGAACTGGCACAAAAACACCCCACTAAACGTCACATTGACATGGGAGGATATCATGAAGCGAACTTGGAAGATTCAGAGTATGATTACGACACATTAAATATTGGGGAACTGACAATCAACCAAAAACTTGAGGCAAAAATGGTAAATGGGATTCGAAGTGAAAATCCTGTGTTCAAAGAAATTCATGCCGACAAAATAACAATTTTTGAAAACTTCCTAAAACCCGATGTTAAGGAGAGAACTTCCTCTGGTGCAGATCAAAATTATATGGAAGACAATGAGGTACTAATGATAAGAAATCTAAATATTAATGGGAAATTAAATGAATACACGTGGAATGATTTGCTCAATGATTCGCTGAAACGTGAAGCCGAAGAACAATTTATAAATGCTCCTACAATAAAAATTAAGAATTTAGAAACTCCCCGCCTAGCGGTGACCAGTAACGTGGTAAATCAACAACATTTAAGTAACCTAATACCCATAGATGCTGGGGAATTTACGATAAATCAGGATATACAATTTGCCCAACCAATTAAGGCCAAAGCGGTACAAATCAATGAACGTCTGAATAATGTTCCAGTGCTACAGGGTAAACTTGATGTTCTACTGCGTAGATCAAATGAGACTCAGGTCATTGAGGGTCCGAAAAGTATGCGTAATGTTAAGGTTATGGAACCCATAACAATTGCGGTAAGTTGAGCGGACATGTAAGATGCTTATTTCACAAATAAATTAATTCTTGTTATTCCCAGGGTCAAATGTTGGGTAAACACCTGGAATCCATAACACCTAATAAAGCCATACATCAACCCCTTATTCTGCATGGTGACTTTATGATAAACGGCGATGTTGATATCCTGCAATCCCTAAAAACAGGAGATATCATTGATTTACGCGAAAAAATGTCTGTGAAACAAACTCTCGATAATGGCATACGAATGAATAACCGTATGGAGGATGTGAAATTGAAATTTCTCCACCCCATCAAGGCCAACAATACTTTGGTGAGTTTTGTAAATCGTAATGATTTACAAAAACTCGTTAAACTCAATCAAGATGAAATACAAATTGTGGAGGGTGAAAAGCATTTTACGGGTTCTTTGGAAATAAGCCGAGGTTTCAGCGAGTTTAAGAATCTCAACGGTATCGATGTGGAAAAACTGGAAAAGAATGCATTTCTGCGTAACAATAATCAAACAATTGCCGTGCCAATGAAGTTGGGGAAAATTTCAGCCAACAGGTAAGTTGGAGGATTTAACACTATCACGACTGTAATTGACAATATGATAGATTACCTGGATCACCTGGGTCAAAGATCCCATGAAAGAGACAGTTCTTCAAAGTAGTAATCGGAAAACTCCGTGATGTCTAACGGTTTGTTAGCAGGGAATACCAATAAATACCCAATTTATATGACAAGTTCAACATAGAACAATACTATTTACAGCTATTTCGAATCTCTACATTATTTTCAGCATCAACAGTCCATCAATTCTAATAAACAATCACAACATCTCAGATTATCTAACGAAATCCACAAACCAAACAATAAATGGCAATTTAATCGTAGATAACCTCAAAGTACAAACATTAAAAGTTGATAATCTCAATACCAATAATAGAATATTTCAACAAGATATCGTCGATATTTATCGGCAAAAATCACGTAGTGCACCCACACAACAAGAGGTGTTTACAAAAAATCAAAAATTTCATGGTTCCATCTATGTGAAAAATTTAATATTAAATTCCACCATAAATGAGAGGAATATAGAAGAGATTGAAAGGAATCTACTGCAGCTGGAGGGTAATATCAAATATGTGGGGAATTTTAAATTCAATTACCCGATGAATGTAACCACACTAACATTTTATGGTAAATTAAATGACATAAAAGCTGAGGAGTTTGGTAAGACATGGTTACAGAAGTATGCCAAGCAACAGGTATTTCTGGTGCCTCAAACACTGGGTTCGGTGGAGGCAGAAAATGGTATACATGTTCAGGGAAATATAAATGGGTATACCATTAACGATCTCTATACGAAAACCTATTGGATTAATAGAGATGAATTTTTAAATGAAATGGTGTTTGGTAAGTGGAATTTCCTATAAAAAGAAAATTTAAATAATTCCGATTCTCCTTTTCTTCCAGAAAATCCCATTGACATTTCTTCCGGTTTAACCACCCAAACCCTTAATCACCACTATGTGCCAGAAGAGTTTATGTGCCACAATGAAATACAACATGTTCTGCATCCCCTTACCATTGAGGGTGATTTGGAAGTTTTGGAAGAACCCTTGAATGTTACAATAATTAAAAATATTCACGTCCAAGCCTTAAGGAATTATCTCCAAAATGATTATAATCAACAGCTAATTGTGGAGAATGCCTATTTAAAGCAAGGTCCACCTGTATATCGTACCTTAAATAAACATAATATAGCAAAAACATTGGACACGGTATGGTTGGCAAATGAAAATGTTGTCCTGCCTCAAAATGTTGAAATTGATAATGCCTATTTTGAGGGTTTGCTGGAATTTGAGGTAAGTTGTTGTTTCTTTTTTCAATTTTTTTGTTATTATCATGTTTTTCTTTTAGGGTCCAATGAATAACATGGATTTGACATTCGTTAAAGAGAATTACTTTAGCAAAACGAAAATGCAAAATGTTGCAAGTCAAGTGGTTTTGGCCGAGACTGCCACCTTTGCGGGAGATCTTCATGTGAATAATGTCCAACTTTTTGGACCCATAATCGATAAAAAGAGGTGAGTTTTGTATATTAGTTCCGGCCAGTCGCAGTTTTTAGTAATAAAACTAGGAAAAGAGGGAACAGGAAAACAATTCACTGACCAATTTGTTCAGTTGCCCTCTGACACCTAAACGATAAATACAATTCTCTAGGTCCTGTCAAGGTTTTAGCCCACTTACAATCACCAATACCTGTAATTGTATAAATGCTATCTATTTTAAACAGTGACTTATAGGAAATGTTTCTTTTCACCATAACAAACACTAATCCATTCAGGCTTAAATGTCGTTTAGGGGCACCTCTCGGATCGGGCTGAAATTTTTACAGTAGATAGCCCTTGGCATCCTGAATACAACGATATATAATTTTCCGGGGGGAAGTCCATACTTCCCGAGATATGGGTCTTGACATTTCGGAAATTTCGTACTTTCACACCTTTAGGTTGTTTAGGGGCACCTCTCGGATCGGTCCGAAATTTTTACCATAGGTAGCCCTTGGGACCCTGATTCCAACGATATATAATTTTCCGGGGGGAAGTCCATACTTCCCGAGATATGGGTCTTGACATTTCGGAAATTTCGTACTTTCACACCTTTAGGTTGTTTAGGGGCACCTCTCGGATCGGGCTGAAATTTTTACAGTAGATAGCCCTAGGCATCCTGAATACAACGATATATAATTTTCCGGGGGGAAGTCCATACTTCCCGAGATATGGGTCTTGACTTTTTTACTTTTACCACCATTATTTTTAAAACCTATGCAATATGGGACTCGTTTTAAAGCTCACGAAGAGTACTTTCCAATGCCGCCTTTTCTTTCTCCTTTTGATCGCGTAGCCCACTTTTGACCCTGTCCATAGGAGAAAGTCTTAAATCCCCGGCCGAAGGCCGGCTACTTAAGAACACTTTCAATTTAAAAGAGAGTTTTGATCGCGTAGCCCACTTTTGACCCTGTCCATAGGAGAAAGTCTTAAATCCCCGGCCGAAGGCCGGCTACTTAAGCACACTTTCAATTTAAAAGAGAGTTTTGATCGCGTAGCCCACTTTTGACCCTGTCCATAGGAGAAAGTCTTAAATCCCCGGCCGAAGGCCGGCTACTTAAGAACACTTTCAATTTAAAAGAGAGTTTTGATCGCGTAGCACACTTTTGGCCCTGTCCATAGGAGAAAGTCTTAAATCCCCGGCCGAAGGCCGTCTACTTAAGAACACTTTCAATTTAAAAGAGAGTTCTGATCATGTAGCCCAATAATAACTTAATAAATTATTATTAGAAAATCTAATTACCATCGTTAATTATTGGTGGCATTGGAAAGTACTCTTCGTGAGATTTAAAACGAGTCCCATATTGCATAGGTTTTAAAAATAATGGTGGTAAAAGTAAAAAAGTCAAGACCCATATCTCGGGAAGTATGGACTTCCCCCCGGAAAATTATATATCGTTGTATTCAGGATGCCTAGGGCTATCTACTGTAAAAATTTCAGCCCGATCCGAGAGGTGCCCCTAAACAACCTAAAGGTGTGAAAGTACGAAATTTCCGAAATGTCAAGACCCATATCTCGGGAAGTATGGACTTCCCCCCGGAAAATTATATATCGTTGGAATCAGGGTCCCAAGGGCTACCTATGGTAAAAATTTCGGACCGATCCCAGAGGTGCCCCTAAACGACACTTGTTCCTCCATTCATTTACGTTATCTCCTTTGAAAGATATTAGAATTTGTACAATGTTCATAAAAATATTTAAAAAGAAATGTTACATTTCTCACCTGTTACCCCAAATTTCCAAAAACACGTACCAAAAAAGCCTAGCAAAACAAAATTGTCGATTAAATTCTTCTTCTTCAGTTACGAGAGAAAACTCACCTTGCATTGATGACAGTAGATTGAGACATTAGGTGTGTACGATAACTTTCCCAGCAATAATTACTCAGTCAGTTCCAGCAACCTCTCTCAGTAAATTTTACTCTCTCAAGCAAGAAAAATTTCAGAAAGTTATCGAACAGCATTTTGCAAAAACTTGCAAGAAAGTCAGCTGTTTCCGAAAGTATATGAAATTTGTTTTTGTTTCCTTTGATATTTTAAACCAAACGGAACAAAAACATAAATTTTAAAATTGCAGTTTACTTATTTAGTGCTTTAATCCTATCCACAACGTTTTAGAATCTAAAAAATGTGAAATTGTGAAATTTTCTTGGTCAAAAATGTTAACATTTCGAGTTGTTTACATTGACCAGGCGATTAAAAGTCAGCTGATCAGACTTGCAAATATTTGCAAAATTTTGCAAGTTCTCAGTCACAAAACTCTCTCCAAACTCGCTCTTTTTTGCTGGATAATTTTGTTATCGAACAGCATTCAGTAAAAATTTATACGAATTTGTACGAATTTTTGGATTATCGTACAGACCTATTTTATGGACAACGGAAAATATTTACATATTTTCTTCTTGTCCCAGGCCATACTATGAGTAATTTCATTGAAATTTTGATATAAAAGTAAAATAAAATGTAAAATAAAATGGTCTCTTTGTTTCATACGAATATTGCAACAAAACAAAATTGCAGAACACACGAAACCGTGTGCACTAGTTTCTTGAAATTATGTGTTTTTCCCAAAAAACAAAGTTTCATGTCAAAATTCATTGAAATTACTCTTGTGTGGCCCCAGACCTTCTTTTAGTCGTTGATCAGACTAGCAAGGTTTCTTAAAACCAATTTCGTTAAAGTTTATTTTCAAGTTTCGTTAGTGTCCACACTCGTTAAGGTGAAATTTAAGAATTTTGCGTGTCCTCTTCATTTTACCATTCGCTTTTGTTGTGTTTCCCATACCAATAAAAACGAAAAAACATAGATAAACTAAAAAAACACAAAATAATTAGCATTCAAAATTAAATTAATATTAATAGTTAAATGTTCACTCTTTCATTAATCAAATGTTTTTTAAATCTTTTTATGCTTGTTTTTTAGTTAATGTTTGCTTGCGAAAATAAAAATGAAAGAAAATGGAAGAAAAAGAACTTGCAACGAATAACAAGAAGAGGCAACACAACAGACACAGAAAACCATGTATGTACATGGGATTCGCTACTTCATACCCCTCGCCTATAAATTTGAAGTCGCCATGTTGAAATCGTGCTAGTCTGTCTATCGACTTACTTAAGGGGTGTTTACACTAGCCATCAATCACATTTGAATTAGGTCGAACTTGGTCTTTAGTCTTTTACCAGATATGACTTAAGCAAGAATGCCTTAATGCAGTGAAATTACGTTTCCACATTGTCTGTGTGGGCAGAGATGGAATGTTTTTATTCCGTGTCATATGACATTGATGGCTAGTGTAAACACCCCTTTATCAAAAGAGAATTGGAGTAGAGTTGTATAGTTCATGAACGAACTAGTTCAGTTGAACGATTCATTGAAAAGAGCGTATGAACTATGTCAGCAAATATAGTTCATTATAGTTCAGTGAACTATGTTTGGTTGATGAACGATTACCAATTCTGTTTGTTGTGTGATCTAGTTCAGTACTACATACGTCGTGTAAAGTGTTACCAATACCTAAATGAGAACGGCTGACAAAGCAACTCAGTAATGGCGGCGTTAAGTCAAATGCGTCAGCCTTGTAATGATGAATCAGTTAAAAACAGTTTTTTGAGCGTTATTTCATACCGAGTGTACATCAAATTAAAAAATATGTCTTCAAAAACAAAAACCAGTTCAGTTTGGCTACACTTCAAGGAAGCTGGTTTCCAAAGAGCCACTTGCAACTATTGTTTGACAATAGTCGTTGAGCATTGCCGGAGGGTCTCATGGAATCTCGACCGGCACATGAAGATAAAACATCCCCTTATTCCATTGATACCTGAAAGGCAAGAGGCATGCTCATCTGCTCAAGCTGTGGAAACAACAAACATTGAATCTGGTTTGCAGAAAGATTTGCCACCAACAAGCTCACAAGTTAGAAGTCAACAGCAACATATAACGCAGTACATCCGGAGACCTGTGCCTGTTCGCAAAGTGGAGGAAATCGACAAACAAGATTTGAAAATGGTTGCTAAAGGACTACATGCGCTAAAATTAGTCGAAGAGCCGGAGTTTAAAAAACTAATACAGTCGGACCTCGATTATCCGTGATGGTCGGGACCGGAGGCATTACGGATAATCGATTTTCCCGGGTAATGGAGGCAATGCTTTTATGCAGTTTTTGAACATATTTTGATGTAAAAATGGCATAGTATCGTACAATAATATGAAAATCTGCAATTTTTTTTTTAAGTTTGTTACGGCAATCCACCAAAATTTTAAAAGATACTTAATATCATCATCATCAGTTTCATCTGAATTGACTTTGTTCCATGGCTTTTGTGATACCATAAATAAACAAATTGTGAAATACGGGAGAATGTCCCGTTTTTGTTTGTTTGCCTTTTGTTTGCTTAATAAAATTAATTGGAAAGTGTTCTTTTAATGCCGGGTAATGAAGTTTATAACGAAAAGTAGAGGAAATGGAACAAAGTCCATCATTTCTTTTCTATCACGGATAATGGAGATTCCCGGATAATCGATTCACGGATAATCGAGGTTCAACTGTACATTTAGTGTCCAATTGTCCCGGATATTCTTTACCAGCAAGGCATACCAAAGGTGTATACCGAACTTTTGGAAACCATTAAGGAGGAAGTACGATCGGCATCGGCAATATGTCTCACTGCCGATGGATGGACGTCAAAGACAAATGATAGCTATATGGCTGTGACCGCCCACTTCATTAGTGAGAATTGCATTTTGAAATCGCGCTTATTGTCCTGCGAGGAGTTTTCGCAAGACCACACTGCTGAAAATTTAAAAACCTCTTTGAAGGCCGTTATAAGAGACTTTGATATAGTTAACAAAATTGTGGCAGTTGTAAGCGACAATGCAAGCAATATTCAAGCAGCAATTCGCCTAGGAGAGTGGAAAAACATTGGATGATTTGCACATACCCTGAATTTAATTGTTGAAGAAATAAAAGATACTTTAGGGAAAGTGAAAAGCATTGTAAAGCATTTCCGTAGAAGCAGTAAGGATTTGAGAAAGCTAATCAGCAACCAAAAGCTTATGGGTCTTCCGTGATTTGAAATTAAAGCAGTCAGTTCCGACTCGCTGGAATTCCACCTTTGTGATGATTGAAAGAGTACTATTGCTCAAAGATGCAATTGTAACCACATTGTCCCTAATCCACCCAAGAATGCTTCCTCACTTAGATGAATGGGAGACAATTAATGAAGCTACCAAGATATTAAAGCCATTTTATGAAATAACTAAAGAAATATCTGCTGTAGTGGGATTCTGTAACTCATTTTTGCTGTTATCTATAATTGTCGGTAAAATTAAAATGCTTATAATTTCGATAATTAACGAAATTTTTCGGTATGTTAACGATGAACAAAAAGTTGTCGCTAGCCTCTACCGACACAAACAGTGATGCCAACTTTTCTTTATGTTTTTAGTCATAATTTTGAGATTTTATTTTACCGATTTTTGTCGGTAACAGCAAAAATGAGTTACAGAATCCCACTACTGAAAAGCATGTAACTCTGTCGAAAGTGACCGTTATGTGCAACATTTTGGAAAACTTCATAGCAAAACCCACTTCTACAAATCCCAAAATATGTGCAATGCTACAGATTATGGCGAAGGAGCTCAATTCACGCTTTGGAACCCTCGAGAAAAATCCTCTTTATGCTGAAAGCACGATTCTCGACCCGCATTTCAAAAGAAGAGGTTTCAAGAACAATTTACTCTACGAGAAGGCATTAACAAATTTACAAAGGACACTAAGCTCTATTGAGCTACCTTGCGATCGAGACCAAGCAGAACCTTCTGAACAACAATCTTCACCAACTGCGGGGGAATCTGATTTTTGGAACGATTTTGATCAGGAAACTAGTATATTAGTGCAATCTGAAAATAACACTGCAGCCAGTATAAGGGAGCTGGACAAATATTTAAACGAAGAATATATTGCCCGAAAAAAGGGTCCTCTTGAGTGGTGGAGTGAGAGAAAAAATGTATATCCTCGCGTATACGCACATGTTCTTAAAAGGCTTTGCATTGCAGCGACATCGGTTCCATGCGAGAGGATTTTTTCTGGTACAGGTCTAATCATACGTGATAGGCGAACTCTCTTTAAACCGGAGAAAGTATCTGCTCTAATTTTCCTACATAGTAATATGTAAACCAGAATAACATATGATGCTCTACAAATTTAATATTTAATATTTTATTTTGTGTACTTTATACAAATATGTCTGAATTATTTTTAATTTTTTATTTTAACCTATGTTTTTGTACCCTTATATAACTGAAACAAAACCGTACCTTCGTGTTCTTTAAGAACTAAATAAATATTCCACATCTGAAACATTATTTCTTTATATACAACTGGGAATAATGAAGTCTTATCAAGTATAAACTTTGAAGTATAATTTATAAAATTATTTTCTTAATTAGAAACAACACTTTTATCGAAACAAAGTTCCGCTCAGGATCTGCTTTATTATTTTTGTCATAAGTATTCTTTGAAGTCCCAATTACAATAATATACTTATCTTAAAAAGTCCATATTCCAACACCAGATAACATCTCAAAAATCAATAGTTTTGTGTGAAGCATTAGCTTTACAATGACATTTATTTTACTACAGTGGCTTACAAAAAACTTTACTTTTTGCATTATTAAAAAATTATACGATTTCGAGCCTTTATCTTAGCCAGGGCAAATTGAATAGGTAGTGGTGTCATTCCAGCTATTCAAATATGAAATGTCAAACCCCATTATAAACAAATTATTATTGTTATTTCCCCAACAAAATGAAGAAAATGTTGTCACAACATATTCCAAATATGTATGTCGATGCCACTACTTATTCAATTTTTAACATAAGTCTTATTATGACACAAATCAGTGCCTCAGTGACTGAAAAGTAAACAACATCACAAGCCCTCTGTCAGCAACAGGAAGCTTACTCGAGGATAATGTAGAAACTCATAGTCCTGATGGTAATGTCAACCAACGATTTGGCATTCGAATCCTTGCTACAGTCATCTTGTACTAAATCAAGTTGACATACCGATTTTCCCTTGTCACTGGCATACCTTTTATATTCCCTCAACCCATCTTTAACAAAATGGGACACAGAACAAAGTTGGAATCCATTTGCATTGATACACTTCGCAATGAATTCACCAACATATTAACCACATCTTGAGTACACCAGTTTTCTTCAATATAGCGGGAACGACCTCAATAAATTCTGTTAATCTACCTGGAAAAGATTTAGCTTATTTTATTTGAAATTCCTTCAAATTAAAATATTATTACCTTTTCTTTGCATGTTTTGATACAAATGTGCGGATACAAATGTTGTATTCATGTGCAAGCGAATGTAAACAAATGTAAAATGTAAACAAAACAATTCAGAGCCGTTGAACGATCTTGATTCGAAGAAAAATTGATTGTGAACTATGAACTAGATTGATGAACTAGTTCAATGAAAAGAGCTGAGCTGGAAGAGCCGATCTTCTATATGAACTAGATTGTACAACTCTAAATTGGAGTAGAGCGCTTTTACGAAATCCATTTACGAAATCCACTCGATTTCAACTGTCAATTCCTTTGCGTATACCTCAAATGAAAACTCATCTGAAATCAATTGTATTTCATTTGACGTTTAAGCGATGGAATTGACAGTTGAAATCGAGTGGATTTCGGAAATGTAAACATACTATAATTGAAGCTCACCATACTGATAAGTCCCGGTCCACACTAGCATGAATTTCATTAACAACTTTCATGAAATTAGGCGTTCTTAGATCGAATTCCCCACTACAGCAATTTTATGATCTTACTCTGTTATGGAACTCAATCTAGATTCTAGAAACGCATAATTTCATGAACTTTTTTAATGAAATTCACGCTAGTGTGGACCGGGACTAATTGACATACGTTTTTAACGGGAAATCATTATTTTTTACTTCAACAACGGTATACTAGATTGAAAACGAATTAACATCCATAGGGAATAATATGCGTTTAAATAAAACCTCTGTTCCTTTACGTTCAAGAATCTTCAAATTTTACTATTTTTTACTCGAAAAGCGTTCCTTTACTTCAGACACAATACAACTCAGCAGTTTACAACTTTTACTACTTTAGCCGGTTTTACCATTTTCAGAAGTAAAGGAACAGACCAAAAGTTTGTAGAGAATACTTTAAGAAGAATTAAAGTCCATAGTGAAGAATAGGCGAAACACATCCAACGTTTGGGTAAAGTTTGAACACTCACTGATGTAAAAGAAGTTTCTCTTGTCCCTTCGGGGGTATTTGTGGGAATAACCTTAATTTAACATCTTTCCTTTTTATAGTGGAACACCATTAGATTTTATGAAATTTGTGGAGAACACCTTGAAAACTACCACACACCATCCCCCTCCTACCATCATGGGCAATTGGTCAATTTTGGAAGCTGTTATTGATGGCAATCTAAATCAAGTACTGGTCAACAATTTGAATTTAGTCGATGATGTTGTACCCAAAACCCACAATGTTCAACCATATGTAATAAGAGCTCCAAAGATGTTTTTAAAGGGTGCCAGCATAGAAAATCTCCTCCCTGATTCAACAAGTGTGGTGAACAAAATTCCCATTGGCAAATGGATAAATGAAGCTGTTTACCTCTATGAAAATTATACCATTTATGGTACAACAACGTTAACATCTTTGAATGTTTTTAATGATTTACAAGTCATGGGAAAACTTAATAACATTACATTTAATGAAGACACCCTACTGCTGCAAGATCGTAAACAAATTTTACCCAAAAATTTACGTATTATGAGCCATTTGAAGGATGAGAAACGTTTCTTAACCAATAACATTGATAATTTATTTGTTGATTTTATTAATTCGGAATATATGCCAAGATTTGTGGAGAATTTAATACCCTGGTCCAAAGATATGGAAATCAAAAGTCATGTAGTTTTTAAGGAACCCATAAATGTGGATAAGTATTATGGTCCTGATTATACAACGCTACAAACACAAAGTAGTACTACCCCTACACGTTGGTATCGATCTTTAAATGATGATATTGAAGTCACTACAGAGCCGAACAATGTGGAAGAGAACTTGAAGAATTTCCAAAGATTTCAGATGATTGAAAATTATTTACAGAACATTACAAAAGGTTAGAAATCTTTGAGTATATTAAAATACCTTATAATTACACACAATTTTTTATTTATTTGTTTTTTTGCAGTTACAAATTATGCTTTGGATCATTTTGAAATTGTCCAAACTCTAGACACACCATCCTCAAAAGTCATGAATTTCCATTTCAATGACTCTTCGAATGTGGTTGATGTCTTGGCTTTATTGGATGATAGTTTACAGAGGATAAACTTCTATAAGTGGCATTCTGCTTCTAAGCAGTTTATAGAAAGTCTAGGTAAGTCTTCTGGAGTGACTTATTTGTTAAAAACAGGAATCTTAAGTCGCTAATCCTTGAAAAGATATCCTAAAAATCAGAGTTTTGTTTGTCCTTGAATACTTGTTCTTCGAAAATCTACTTTCTTATATTCCTCCTATAGTCCTATAGCCTTTCCGAGAGAAACGACGCTTCTATAGACCATTTCTGAAAGAAAGTGTGCTTCTATAGACCATTTCTGAAAGAAAGGGATCTTCTATAGAGCCTTTCTGAAAGAAAGGGTGCTTCTATAGAGCCTTTCTGAAAGAAAGGGTGCTTCTATAGAGCCCCTCTGAAAGAAATGGTGCTTCTATTCACCATTTCTGAAAGAAAATGTGCTTCTATAGGCCCTTTCTGAAAGAAAATGTGCTTCTATAGGTCGTTTCTGAAAGAAAATTTGCTTCTACAGGTCCTTCATGAAAGAAAATGTGCTTCTGTAGCCTTTTCTTAAAGAAAGGGTGATTCTATAGACTGAAGGCTGGCTTTCTGAAAAAGCATGGTGCTTCTATAGACCCTTTCTGAAAAAAGGGTGCTTATATTGACACTTTCTTAAAGGGTGCTTCTATATACCCTTTCTGAAAGAAATTGTGATCCTTAGACCCTTTCTCAAAGAAAGGAAGCTTCTATAGACACTTTCTGAAAGAAACGGTGCTTCTGTAGATCCTTTCTGATAGAAAAGGTGCTTCTATAGATCCTTTCTGAATGAAAGGGTACTTCTATAGACCCTGTCTGAAAGAAAGGGTGCTTCTATGTCCTTTCTAAAAGAAAGGGTGCTTCTATGTCCTCTCTGAAAGAAAGGGTGCTTCTATGTCCTTTCTGAAAGAAAATGTGCTTCTATAGGCCCTTTCTGAAAGAAAATGTGCTTCTATAGGTCGTTTCTGAAAGAAAATTTGCTTCTGTAGCCTTTTCTTAAAGAAAGGGTGCTTCTAAAGACCCTTTCTGAAAGAAAAGTAGCTTCTATAGAGACACTTTCCGAAAGAAAAGGTGCTTTCACTGACCCTTTCTAAAAGAAACGTTGCTTCTATTGACCCTTTCTGAAAGAAAAAGTGCTTCTATTGACAGTTTATTAAAGGGTGCTTCTATATACCCTTTCTGAAAGAAATTGTGCTTCTTTAGACCCTTTCTGAAAGAAAAAGTGCTTCTATTGACAGTTTATTAAAGGGTGCTTCTATATACCCTTTCTGAAAGAAATTGTGCTTCTTTAGACGCTTTCTCAAAGAAAGGTAGCTTCTATAGACCCTTTCTGAAAGAAAGGATGCTTCTATAGATCCTTTCTGAAAGAAAAGGTGCTTCTATAGATCCTTTCTGAAAGAAAGGGTGCTTCTATGTCCTTTCTGAAAGAAACTGTGCTTCTATAGGTCCTTTCTGAAAGAAAGTGTGCTTCTGCAGGTCCTTTCTGAAAGAAAGAGTACTTCTGTATACCCTTTCTAAAACAAAGAGTACTTCTATACACCCTTTCCGAAAGAAAGGATGCTTCTATAGATCCTCTCTGAAAGAAAAGGTGCTGCTATAGACCCTTTCTGAAAGAAAATGTGCTTCTATAGGTCCTTTCTAAAAGAAAATGTGCTTCTACAGGCCCTTTCTAAAAGAAAATGTGCTTCTATAGGTCCTTTCTGAAAGAAAATTTGCTTCTGTAGGTCCTTTCTGAAAGAAAGAGTACTTCTGTAGACCCTTTCTAAAACAAAGAGTACTTCTATACACCCTTTCTGAAAGAAAGGATGCTTCTATAGACCCTTTCTGAAAGAAAGTGTGCTGCTTTAGATACTTTATGAAAAAAGAGAGTTCCTCTATAGAAAGGGATCTCCTGTAGACACTTTCTGAAAGAAAGGGATCTCGTATAGACCCTTTCTGAAAAAAGGTTGCGTATATCCTTTCTGAAAGAAAGACTGTTTCTATAGTATATCCTTTCTGTTAGAAAGGCTGCTTCTGTGGACCCTTTCTGATAGAACGGTTGCTTCTGTAGACCCTTTCTGAAAGAAAGCTGCTTCTATAGACTGAAAGCTGGCTTTCTGAAAGAAAGGGTGCTTCTATTGACATTTTCTGAAAGAAAGGGTGCTTCTATTGACATTTTCTGAAAGAAAGGGTGCTTCTATTGACATTTTCTGAAAGAAAGGGTGCTTCTATTGACATTTTCTGAAAGAAAGGGTGCTTCTATTGACATTTTCTGAAAGAAAGGGTGCTTCTATTGACATTTTCTGAAAGAAAGGGTGCTTCTATTGACAATTTGTGATAGAAAGGGCACTTCTCTAAACATTTGTAATAGAAAGGGCACTTCTCTAAACATTTGTAATAGAAAGGGCACTTCTCTAAACATTTCTAATAGAAAGGGCACTTCTCTAAACATTTGTAATAGAAAGGGCACTTCTCTAAACATTTGTAATAGAAAGGGCACTTCTCTAAACCCTTTCTGAAAGAAAAATATCTCCTATAGACCCTTTCTGAAAGAAAGGGTGTTTCTGTAGATTAGCTCTTTATGTAACTTTCCATCCTCACTTTTAACTGATCCAAGATATGGGACATACTTTTTATAACTCGGAAAATTCCTTTAAAATATTTACTCAAACGTTTAATGGTTCCTCTTAATGCCCTTCATTTCTCAATGTACCTGCAGACTATTCTTATTGTTGTTTTTGTTGTGAAATTCCTTTAAAGTTTAAACTACCCTGACGACATATGCCTGCCACAGCTAGCATTTCAATAACCACCCCTTAATGGCGTTAAAAGATCGTTGTAAAACAAACATTTGTTGTTTTGCAGCTGTTGCTCTCATATGGTTTTCCCGCTCTTTTTGAATTGCAGCATGTCTTCTTGTTTTGTGTACTCAAACAAATCTTGAAATATTTTGTCATAATCACTTTTATTATTATTGTTTGTGTGTTTTAAAAATGGTTAGCCTTATTAACTAAACATGAGGATTAATTTAGGGGAAATACTTTAGTGGGTTTGGGATAGTCATCTACATTGTACGTGGTAACAGAACAGAAAACAGTAATAAAATCAAGGAATAAAATTCGAAAAAAACACATAAAATAATGGAAAGAAACAAGAGCACACAAGGGTGGGAGGACATGGCGCGCAAATAAAAAAGTGACAATTCTTAACATATATTTTGTTTCTCAACTATTAAGACTTATTTAAATTTGTTTTTAAAACTCTACTGATCCAATTCTTCACTTTGTACATCTAAAATGGCTCTTAGAATTCCAACTTCAAGTTTTGCAGCCGAACGTGGGCGCAAACGATTCATAACGTTGGCCACATACAAACCCAATGCCTCGTGACGTGATGAATTGCAAAGATTCTTGAAGAATGTTGGTGGCAAAGAATTATCAAAGTTGCCCAGATTGATAATTTCTGAGGTGTTGGGTACCTTGCCAGCTATGGTTGCGCCATTGACAGCATTATTGGAATCAAAAATAATATCATTACGGAAATCAATATCTTCAATGCGTGGTGAAAAGCCATTTGTGGATGTGGTGGAGGCCACAGTGGCAGCAGTGGAAGATGAGGGTCCTCCCGCCCCGGCATTAGTGTTGATAATGCCATTTACAAGATTTCCAGAAGGGTTTGCTGGTATGGTAATGACGTTGATGCCTGGAGGAGTAGTTCCAGAATTGTTTTGCTGACGTTGTTGTTGTTCTTGACAATCTTGTTTCAGTTGTAATAACTGGGCAGTGGTGGTATGCTGCTGTTGTTGAGCTTGGGGTGATGATTTTGCCGAAGACGAAGTTGGCGAACCTTTTGTTGATTGAGGTGTGTGCTGTTGATTCATTCTTTTGTTTTGTGGTGTTGTGGGCTCTGTGGAAAGCTTGCGTTTCAAAGATTCCGATAATTGTATGGTCTTTCCGACTTCCAAACCATGCATGGCACCAGCATTGGCAGCAGAACGAGCTATAAAAAAAAGAGGAAGAGAAATATTTTTTTGAAGTATTCTTATTCCGAAAAAGGATTTGGGAGGTATTAGATAGTGTCATGTGTTAATAGACTCTGATGAACAAAGGTTTATTGTTTTTCTGAAAGAAAATATTCTACAAGCCCTTTCTAAAAGAAAGGGTGCTTCTATAGACGCTTTCTGAAAGAAATGATGCTTATATAGACACCTTCTGAGGAAGGGCTGCTTATATAGACACCTTCTGAAAAAAGGCTGCTTATATGAACTGTTTGTTAAAAAAGCTGCTATATGAACTCTTTCTGAAAGAAAGGGTGCTTCTGTAGGCCTTTTCTGAAAGAAAGAGTACTTCTATAGACCCTTTCTGAAAGAAAAGGTTCTTCTAAAGGCCCTTGATGCTTCTATTGACTCTTCTTGAAAGAAAAGAGTCCTTATAGGAAGAGCCTACATATATTTATCTTCTTTAATAGAAACCATTGATGGTGCTGCCATTTGAGCTATATTGTAGACTTTAGGCAAACACATTTTCAAGGGTTAGTTTTGGCTTGAAGTTCAGTTTAGGAACATTCTCCCTATGCAATTCTAACTTTAATAAAACTTTGTAACATTAATAAATGGCACAAAACCATGTGGTGGGATGTTTTTAAGTTTAACTTTTGCCACGGAAGAGTATCAAGTAATTCGCAACTGCCGGAAAGCGTTCCTATGTACTGACATGTACCCTTAATACCAATGAAGACTATTAAATTCCTCGCTTACCTTGTTGAGTTTTAATAATTGAGCGTCCTTGTTGATTAGCCGGAGTCACGGCGCTGGTCTTCTTCATGGTAATGCCTTTCTTCTGTAAAGCAGCTGCTGTCACAGAAGTTGGAGTGGTTGCAACATTCGGTTTTGTAGTTGGAACTGTGGCCATTGAATTTAATAGCTTGGCACCAGCACCAGCATTGGGTCGAATATTCTCTGAACCAGGCGAGGAGCTACTGGTGGGTGTTGTCTGTTGTTTATTGGTCACACTTTTATTATTCAATGGTTTTTGGTCTTCTGATTTATCTGGTGATGTGGTGGTGTTGTAGCTTTGATTTGATTTATTGGGACTTTCGGCTTCTGAACCTGATTCACCAGAATTGTGGGCTCCTTGATGGCCACCACCATCTTCCTCTTCCTGTACCTCCAACATTTCGTATTCTTCATCCTCTTCCATGGGTGTATTGGCTTCCCTACAATAAACAAAACGCAAACACATGCATATCTATAGTTTTCATGTTTCCTTTTATTGACTTACTCTTCCTTTACTGGCGTTTCCGGCTTGGTTTCCACTTTTTTGTGTATTTTGTCCATAACAGCAAATAATTTCCATGCTGATGATTCTTTCAATTTTTCTTGGTCATATTTTTTCTGCAGTACTTTGAATATGGAACGAGATTCATGAACTGAAATATACAAAAAAGCAACAATAATTATTAAAAATCTTTTGTTTATGTTAAAGTAGCGTCACCCCGCCACACTCATTTTTGATGTGCTGCGAACTTACCCGACAAATTGCTATTTTTTCCCACTCTTGCCCATGCATCGTCAATTTCTTTTTTTGTGGCGCCTTGATAATTTGGATGCAAAACAACTTCATTGGCAATATCGGCCAAAATCTTGTCCAACTGTATAGGCATTTTAGAAAATTTGGTTAATTCTTTTATCTATGATGATACAATTTTTGTGAATAATTTTCTATTTCTTGCGACGCCTTAATTTCTTTTTTCTTATTAATTCCTCTAAAACAAAATGCACTTTCCGCTTGCAAAAATTGTTCTGTTGGTTGGCTTTGCTTCGACTTTTTTCTTTTCTCTTTCCTTACTTTTTTCGCGGCACCAAAAAAATCAAGTAACCAAAAAACAGGGCTGGCAACATACGTTAATGGTTACTTTTTACAAATATCAATGCACTATTGTGAATTATTTTTAACTGCTGACAAGTTTGAAAACGAAAATGAGGTTTTGTTAAAGAAAAAAGAAATAAAAGGAAAATAATAGTCTCTAATACAATTATTCAAAGAAATTATAACAACCAATAAAGCTAAAATGGAGCTTTGAAATGTATATCGATGTTAGCATAAAATCACATAAACTTCTTGGTGTTCCAAAATGCTATTGTGAATGACTGTTTTATAGTGCGGTTACACTACAGTTTTTTTGCCGGGTTTAACCCACTTTGAGATGATTTATTTGACGTTTGCACTATGGAATTGACATTTTAAATCCAAACCCACTGGGTTAATCCGGTTAAGTGTAACCGGGGTATTATATTACATCATGACACAATTGCCCAGTAGTGGGATTCTCTAACGCATTTTTTGCTTACCGACAAAAATCGGTCACATTAAAACGCAAAATTATGAATGAAAAGTATGATAAAAGTTGACAACACCGTTGCTATCGGTAGGACTCAGCGACAACTTTACTTTGGTTGCTAACTTACCGACAAATTTCGTTAATTACAGAAATTTTAAATACGTTAGAGAATCCCACTACAGGTAGTGGTATCACAGCTGTTCGTATATGAAAAGTCAAATCCCTTTATAAAAAAAATTATTTTTGTTGTAATTTCCTCAACAACATGAAGAAAGTTTTGACAGAACATATTGTTACGAATGTAACTGATAGGTTTAAGTTAGTTTGATTTCCGTTAATTTAAAAATTTGAATTGTAACGTAAAGTTTTTATTACGCAGTTACTTTATTTAAGCAACAACAACTACCATGTAGAACTCTCTTCATTATTCTAGACGTTCTTTACCTTTCATTAATGTGCTTTTGTTTTGATTTGCCATAATCATGAAATTATCGTTTAGTTTGTTACTTCTTTATTTCTTACATTTGTTTGTTGTTGTAATTACGTCATTACTGTGTTTGTCCACTGTATTGATCTTTCCTTATGTATGCGAGTTTG
This sequence comes from Musca autumnalis, assembly GCF_047663935.1. Taxonomy (NCBI): domain Eukaryota; kingdom Metazoa; phylum Arthropoda; class Insecta; order Diptera; family Muscidae; genus Musca; species Musca autumnalis. The sequence continues at coordinate 168,190,930 of NW_027412088.1, forward strand.
GTTGTTCGCTTACTAGGCGTTTACACCAGACAGTTTGTCTTCAAATACAACTCTGATTTACTAACACATGCATACATTTGTCGTTTGTCTCTCAGCTGTCCATCAGTTTTTCACAGACAGCCGGGTTGACAAATTTTTGACATTTTTGAAAAAGAAGTGAGATGATAATTCAAATGTGCTGAAAACAAAAGAATATGTACAAAACAAAATATGTGAACGGAAAACAAAAAGAAATCGGTGATTTTCATTCATAATTTTATAACTGTTTTCGCAGTTGTTTGGACGCCTACGTCACACAGGCAAGTTGTGGGATTTTGACAATCAATACATGAAGTCAACTGTCCTGTCATTTGTAAACACAGGGTTAGTGCGAATGTGCGTCTGTGTGTTCGTTGTACAGATTCGAGGTGTTGCCATATGTTCTAGATATTTCTCGAACAGGGAGACTTTGGGGTATAAATACAGGGGAACTGGCAATGACGAGTGATTTGTGTTTTAAGCGTTGAACTGAACAGATCGGTAAAAGAATAGCTGCGTGCTAACTAGAGACTTGCTGTGTGCTTAGTAATTAAAGTCGGTTACGAATAAGTGTAATAAAGTAAATAAAGCATTGTAGAAACGTAATCTAAAACGAACCCTGTTTTATTTGATACAAATAGTACTGGGGAATAAAACAACGTCTACACGGAGATTAGTTGAACCTAATTCCGTAACAATATTGAAAATTTTACGATACCATGTAACAGGTTACACTTAACCGGATTAACCCAGTGGGTTTGGGTTTCAAATGTCAATTCCATAGCGCAAACGTCAAATAAATCCTCATGAAGTGGGATAACCCGGTAAAAAGCTCTAGTGTAACGTGCTATTACATTTAATAACGTTGTTTTGCGAACGTTTTAGCGCGAATTAAACGGCGTTTAAGGGGATTTATTTGACATCACGATAATGGACACTTGTCTAAACGTATTTTTAAATATGTATCCTGAAGGTAGAAACAGAATGTGTGTTCGTTTACTCAAAATTTGTACAAATTGTTACTGTACGTTGTTCGTTTACTCTACAGTACAATGCAAAAGACCTTAGTCGGTTGCAAGAAGTTACTGGACTTGTACAAATTATTGAGTAAACGAACACACCTATTTCGTTGACAGCATCATTGTTGTAATATGAGCTTTGTTCCAGAACTAAAAAGTTTTTACAATTTTTACGACATTTACACACCCGGAAAACCCGTTCCCGTACACAAAAAAGTTCTAAAATGTTCATTTCTCTTTAAACAAAAATGGCGCTGAATGACGCTCTTCACTGATGGGCAGAAATGCTCTGCCTCACACACAAAAGTGTAAAAAATACATGAGTCTCTCGCAATTTGCCCATCAGTGCTTTAAAAACTTTTTACTCGACAAATTTGAGCTTGTAAAAATAGTAACATGGATGCCTGTGTCTGATTGGCTGGTACGCCGACTTTGACATTTGTGCCAGCTTTTTTGACGTTTACTCCATTTTTGCATTCCCGAACTTTCTGAAAAAAACTTTTGTGTGACAACAATTTTTCTCTCTCTCTGTTACGAGTTTTACTATTAAAAAGTACAGGAACAAAGCTAATGAATATTTCTGTCTGGTTACTAGGCGTTTACACCAGACAGTTTGTCTTCAAATACAACTCTGATTTACTAACACATACATACATTTGTCTCCCAGCTGTCCATCATTTTTTCACAGATAGTAGGGAAGACAAATTTTTGGCATTTTTGTAAAAATAAGTGAGATAATCAGCCCTATTCTGAACATTCCCATGGGAACGAAATTTCCCATTCCCATGTTTTCCATATTCAACGACGACGCACACTAGTCGAAACCACTGATCTAGCGGCGCGAAAGTCAAAAAATCGAACTATAAAATTGCGAAATATTTTCCATTGTATCGATTACAGACACTTTGCTGACAAAGATTTTGTTTTTTCATTTTTGTTGTTGTAGATATTTACTCAGTTATTCACTATCAAATACCAGAGTTTTTGTTGCATCAGATTTTAAAAAATTGTTGCAAAAAAATTAACTTCATATTTGTTTAAATGTTAAATAAATTCGTAATGAAAATGGACAAGATATATTTTTAATTAATAGCAGGAGTGTGATTTAAATTGTAAAAATTAGTTTGCGGTCTGGAGGTACTTACTTATATAACAATAAATTTTCAATAAATGCAATTTTTAGTGTTTTTATGGGTTGTACGCGCTTGTTCCATAGAGTGCATCTTGTAAACTTGGCCGAACTTAGGTCCGATTATTTTTTGGGGAATGAAATTGGACTCTATGGATACTGAATAACCACATTCGGGCTGCAAATATTTGCAAATCTTTTGATGGTAATTTGCTACGAAATTGTGGCTTAAATCCTCAAAATACCGAAAATCCGAAGGTACCGTTATATGGGGGCTATATCAAAACATTAGCCGATGTTGTTCATATTTGGCCCATTATTACCAATAGGTACAAGCTGAGTTTGTGCAAAATTTCAGTGACGTATCTCAATTCGTTTGCAAGTTATGAATTTCGCGCCGCTAGATCAGTGCTTTCGACCACCGTGCGACGTGGGAACAGCAAACGATGTTACACCAGTTACACCAAATTATTATAGCATACTTTTGGGGGCTGTAATTATGTTTTGTAATACAAAATGCCTATTTGCATTGAAATCGCGGTTTTTGAATTAGATTAGCAAAGCACAACTCACTTAATTCAACAACCGTGCATTGATTTATGGAATTTTTAAGTGAATGGAGTCAACGATGTGTGGTGTTGTTCTAATAAGCACATTTTCTTCAGAATTTGCGAATTGGTGTAAGCATTTTTTTAATTAGTAGGCAAACATAAGTTTTGTGTATAAATTAATAGGAACTTTTTAAGTTTGCAAAATTGTATGTTGATTCGGAATAATTTTAGTTAGGGGTTTAACGCGTATATCGCTAGTTTTACTTATTCCTAATGATCGCTAGAACTCGTATTTTGCATACTTTTAAAATAAATTCGGATATTTTTCTCGATTATTACATATTTCAGAAGACGTATGTCAAAAAAAAAATAAATTAAATACGTTTTTGATTGAATCTAAAACTAAAACACATGCCCTTGCAAAATTTCAAGCTTCTACTTTCAAAAATAACGATCTTATTCAAGAAAAGGCATTTCGGAAAATGGAATAGCATTGCAATAATTTGGCATATATGTATGTACGTTTGTGTGATCGTTGTCGTGTCGTTGAATGAATAAAAGTTGTAATGATTGTATACATATATTATGGTTATTTTCCAATATATTGTAATAATTATTGCCAAAAATTCTTTTGAAATTGATTTGTTTCTACTTGCTGTGCTGCGTTAATAGAATCAATCATGACTCTTCTCGTATTTCAATACATATGGTCTGTTCCAGAACTGCAAAAATCTACTAATTTTTACTACTTTTTTTTTTGTTCGATAATATAAAGGAACATTTTTTTATCGGTGTAAAACATGATAGATTCTTGTCGGTTTTTGTATCATATAAGAATATGCAAAATCCGAAGTCCACTAATGACGTACTTTACAGCACATTTTGTATGCTTTTATTAAGCAAACACATGGCGATTATAAATATTTGCAATAATTTTGTCGTGTAGATGTCTTCAAATATGAAATTTCATAAAAATATGAAATTTCTTGTAATTTTTTTTCAAACTCCCACACTGTTTGCTGGGGAGATTTTTCCCACAAAAGGACACAAAATTCTCCCACAATTCAAGATAGAGAATGTATACTTTTTTCCCATGGGAACAAATTCCCAATTCGAACTTCATTCAGAATGAGTGGAGATGGGAAATGGGAAAAAAACTCCCACAAAATTTTATTCAGAATACGAACATTTGGGAATGGGAAAAAATTCCCAACTCCCATGCGTTCAGAATAGGGCTGTATATTTTTAATGCCTCCAAATTAGTTTATTTTGCATTTTCAAATCCATCCGACAGCAAAAGAACACATGTAATAATGGCCCATAGTCTAATTGTATTGTTTTATGGAAAACAAATTTGTAAAGTGGAAAAATACTTTTTTGTTTCATTTTTTTTTTTATTTTTTAATAAAATACAACCTGTTTGCTTCCTTTATTGGCGGACAAATTGTTCTGCTTTGGCAAGCCAGCTGATTGCTTGCTGGTTTTTGCTGGGAAGGTGTCTGTTTACTTTTTACAATTTTCTAGCAAAAGAGAATAAAAATCCCTTACTCTCTGAGAAAGTTCTTGCTGGAAAATTCTTGCTGGGAAAGTAACCAGACAGACTTACGAAATCCACTCGATTTCATCTGTCAATTCCTTTGTGTATACGTCAAATGAAAACTCATCTGAAATCGATTGGATTTCATTTGACGTTTGAGCAATGGAATTGAGTGGATTTCGTAAATGTAAACATAGTATTAATGTTGGCTGGTTGGTGAGAAGAAGAACGAAAAAAAGAATTAAGTTGATCCATCGATTCAATGCGGATGACAGAATCACCATCAAAACATTTCACATGAATGAACCCCCGTAATGTGAAAGCAGCAGAAATTATTTTATTTTTTCTTTTTCATCCAAATCACGGTTTGTAGGATTTTATACCCCGGTTACACTTAACCGGATTAACCCAGTGGGTTTGGATTTCAAATGCCAATTCCAATACGCAAACGTCAAATAAATCCTCTCGAAGTGGGTTAACCCGGAAAACAACTCTAGTGTCGGGCGGTATTGAACAGGATGTCTCAAACAGAATTACTAAGACAATAAGCGCATTTGGACGAGTAAGAAAAACATGGAATAACACACAGATAACAAGAGGTACGAAGCTGAAGCGTGGTTACTAGGGTGGGTCGATTTGTATGGAAGGAAAAAAATAACTTAATGGCCCGTCGCGATTTTGATTCTTATTATCAATTTTCAGAAAAACAAACTTTCTTTCCTTTCCTTTCCTTTCTACATTGTGATGTATAATAATATATAATATAATAATTTTTAATTTAGAATTTTTAAGCAAAAAATATAGTGAAAATACACATTTTCTCCAACTCCCAAACTGGGTTTAGCATCTTAATGGAATGTAAATCATTAAAAAGGTGTTATTTTAAGCTTTCATTTGATACCCATATCGGTTCAGGAAACCCTGTTATATATCCGGTTTTTTATCCGTGCTTTCGGTTCAAATAATCGGATAACCGGTTATGACCGCCTGTAAAATTGTATATTTTCGTAATCAGGTCATCGAGATCCATCTATCGTAAAAATTACAGATTTATCCGACAGTTATAGTTAAACTAGGAATAAGCCTTTTATTCTTTTATCAGAAATGACGTCCATCTTTACTCAAACGTTGGATGTGTTTAGGGCTTAACAGCCAATCATGAAAAGAGGAAACAAAAAGACATGTCAATAAGGTTAGGTTTAACAGTCGCCCATTGTGAATGTCCTTTGTTTTTCTCACAGTTGATAATTGATAATTTGTTTCTTAATTCCAGATTTTGAATGGCTTCCCCAGAATCCAGTTCTATTGAATATTATTCAGAAAATGACCACACATGCCAGTGATCCCATTCAAACAGCAAAATTGAAAGAATTGGTTGCAAATATTAAAACAAATATTGCAAACACAAATGTGGAGATAGAATTTTGGAATGAAACCTGTTTATTTATGTATCCAACTGCCCATAATTCACCGGTATTTAAGATAAGTTGTGTGGACTTTAATAAAAACATGATGAGCTCGGAGATAATGGCAAAAACGTCTAATAATATACGACAGGTTTGTTGTAAGCTTAAAATTTTAAAGGAAAATAATTAAAATTGTTATTTTTTAGATTTTAAACATCGGGCAAAATTCCATAGCCCTCATAACCAACACGTCTTTGGAAATTTGGAGCATGGAGTATGGAAAAATGAAATTATCTCAGAAATTATTGGTAAATCATCCCAAACAATTGTCTTTGGGCAAATTCCAAGGAATACGTTGTTTGGCAATTGTGGCCAATGCCACACCAACTTCCTTAAATAATGGTTTTATAGAAATTTACAGGTATTTATTAAGGCTGAGACACATTATTGGCTGGATTGCAATGAAAAAGAATAAAGGACTGTCAAGGTCACTTGAATTAAGACAACGTTTCGCTTTATCCTATAACTTTTCAAGCCAACCAATGACTTATGCAGGAAAACCCATCCCTCTATGTATCTCAGGCTTCATTCACCTTATAATGTATATGTTAATAATACTTATCACTTTTCAGATCTATTAATGGCGGCATTTTTAAATTATGGCAAACTCTATCATCTGCCCATGCCATAAAAGTGGAATTTTCCTATATTACTACAAGTCACGATTTTCTTTTGTATGCCATAACTGATTCGCTGGAAAAATCCTTTATTGTTTATCAATATCAAGGCAATATTTTAGGCTTTCAAGAACATCTAACGGATACAATTCTACCTAAATATGCCAAAGATATTAAACTGCTAGATTTAAAATCCACAACGGATAATTTGTTGAGTATTTTGTACAAAGATAAATTAGTTATTATTAAAACAGTTTTAAGTCAAATGTAAACATTTATTTTATTTTGTAAAATAATACTATTTGATATTTATTTGTTATAAAATAAATTATTATTAAATAATTCCAGGATTTGTATCACTGATAGTCTTAAAAATGTAAAAAAGTGTCAGTCGAGCATTTGCAACAGGTTAAATGGTAAACATAAAGAAATAATATGTCTGTTCCAGAAACTACAATTTTTTACTACGATAACAATATAGATATATGATAAATATATGATATAAAAAATAATAAAACTTTGTAGATTTTTGCAGTTCTGGAACAGAGTTAATGTAACGACAGTTCCTGGCTAGAACACGGTTCATTCTGATTGTTGCAGCAGCCCCACTGAGATGACAGTCGAATTTGCTAAGTAATACTATGGTCGTTTCGGTTCCTAGGCCCTACTACGCCGGAAACGAGAATGATAAGTATTACCAAATAATTTTTGTTCTTTTATAATTCATTTTTATTTCCTTTATTTTTAATACATTTTTCATATAAGACCACTGTACTATTGGTCTTACCAAAGACCACTGAATATGGAAATTTCTCCATTCCCACACAAGCAGCAGCAAATCTACCAAAACGTGTTACAACTACCAAACCTCCACTAAATTTTGGATAAAATCTTAAAATTCTTTGCATACTTTCGGTGGCAGCATCTTCAGGCGTCAGACCACCGCGCAATAACTCCACTGCCAAAAAGGATGGGAGAAAACGCATCATAACATCACCATCACCAGTTGCTACGGCAGCTCCCACATCATTATCAGCATAGGCTCCGGCACCGGGTATTGGCGAGTCTCCCACCCGTCCTGGTATTTTATTTCTGGCACCATTTGTTGAGGTTCCGGCAACAATTTGTCCCTTATTATCAATTACAATCATACCAATTGTATCATGATTCCATTGATCTACTTTGTATGAATAGTAATCTTCTTGAGTCAAGATAGTCAAATCTTGATTCGGTTTATAGGGCCCACATTCTTTTTCCGGGTCAGGTTTAACATTTACCCAGAAATTTGGTTGACATTTATTTTCCAACCATTCCTTATGAATTGCCTTTGATTTGTCGGTAGTCAGAGATTCTCGATCCATACCCATCATTACAGCAAAATTGGTGGCTGCCTCTCCAACCAAGAGGGAATGTTTTGTATGTTCCAATACCAAGCGAGCTACTTTGGCGGCAGATTTTATTTCTTTCATCCCAGCCACAGCACCCATATTCATATTAGAACCATCAATTATCATGGCATCCAAGGTGGTTTCACCATTCTCATCAGGACTGCCACCATAACCCACCGTACCATCGCATTGTAATTCTTCGCATGTTGAACAGCCTTCCACCAAACTATCAATGGCACTCCCACCGGCTTTTAAAGTTGTCCAAGCTGCTTCATTTGCCTCTCCAAAAGCCCAAGTGTTAATGACAAGAGGAAGATTTTTATTTAACGTGGCATACGTCGTTTGTGCAGTCACAACAAACCCTATGGTGGCCAGTTGTAAAAAATGTAATAAAACTAGGAACTCTTTATTAATTTTATTCATTTTTCAAACAAAGAAATTGAATTTGGTGGAATGTTTACTTTTTTGCTTAACAGCTGATCTTATCATAAACAAATTTTGACAGTCGTGATATAAAGCGCCATCTTTTGCATATATTTTAAAACTGAGGTTAAAATCTCCATTTAAAAAAGTAATGCTAAGTTTACATTAACGAAATCCACTCGATTTCAACTGTCAATTCCATAGCTCAAACGTCAAATGAAATCTCATCTGGATTTCATTTGACGTTTAACCTATGGATTTGACAGTTGAAATCGAGTGGATTTCGTAAATGTAAACCAAGCATAAAACAACTTTATTGTAACTCATTTTTTGAGTTAACTACAAAAGTCGATATTTCTAGTAAGTTTGCGACGAATAAAAAGTTATCGTAAAAGCTATGTTCCTTTACGTGCAAGTATCCTCAAGTTTTACCACTTTTTACTCGAAAAGCGTTCCTTTACTTCTGACACCATACAATTCATATGAGAGCAGTTCACAACTTTTGCTACTTTTGCCGGTTTTACCATTTTCAAAAGTAAAGGAACAGACCAAAAGTTCTACCAGTAGTAATGGTGTTGTCAACTTTTCATTAATAATTTTGCGTTTTAATGTTAACGATTTATGTCGGTAACTCAAAAAGGGAATCGTTAGAGTCGCACCATGGCCCAATAAAGAAGGTCATCCAATCGGCAAATTCACCAAAACATTCAACTCTACACCTTCATTTGTTGTCAAAAGTTGTTGTTGCGAATAAAAAGTATTTCGCCTTGATTTTGTTATTATTAAAAATGTTTATTTATTTTTGATTTCTTTTATATCACACAACAATAAACGCCACAAAACACAAAGATAATTGTAGACAAATGTTTTATTCGCGATATTTCAAAAGAATTTAAACATTTTTTAACATTTAGTTGAAATAACCAAAATTTGTTTTGATAATTTTGCTATGGGCAACTACATATGTTTTTTTGTTCAATTTCAAACTACGACAATATACATATGTATGTATTTTGACAGGAAATGGAGGTATCAGCTTGTCTTATTGGATGACCTTCTATTTGGATCATGAGTCGCACAATTGATCTAAAGGGTGTTTTTTTAAGTCTGATAGAACTTGAAATTGTAAAAAATAACACAAAAAATTAAATTGTAATCAAAAATTTTTTTATTCGAAAGATCAATACGTGACATTAAGATTTGAAAATGATTTCGGGCATATGGGCACCGCGGCTGTTCTTGACGAAGAGCATTCTGGACGTCCAATTTTTGGCCACTTTTTCGAGCACTGCTGGCCGTATGTCACGAATAACACGAACAATGCTGGCCTCCAAGGCATCAATTGTTGCTGGTTTATCAGCATAAACCAGTGACTTCACGTAGCCCCACAGGAAATAATCGGGAGGTGTCAAATCGCACGACCTTGGAGGCCAATTGACAGGTCCACTTATCGAAATCAACTTATCGCCAAATTTTGATTTCAATAAGTCGATGGTTGCGTTCGCCGTATGGCACGTAGCGCCATCCTGTTGAAACCACATCTCCTCCGGATCAATGTCATCCATATTTTCAAACAAAAAATCATTGATCATGGTGCGGTAACGATCTCCATTGACCGTAACGCGAGCTCCGGCCTCATTTTTGAAGAAATAAGGTCCGATGATGCCACCAGCGTGAAAACCGCACCATACGGTGCATTTTTCTGGATGTAATGGAGTCTGTAGGGTCTCTTGTGGATTGGTCTCACTCCATATGCGGCAATTTTGCTTATTAACAAACCCGTTAAGCCAAAAATGCGCCTCATCGCTGAACACAATTTTTCGTCCATAAGTTGCGCGAATCGACGACTGATTTTCAAAGTAAATTTGGATAATTTTGTAGCGTTGTTCAAGTGTGAGTCTATTCATGATGATTTGTCAGAGTATACTGAAACAAATAAAAAAAAAGTTTCATCAAAATTTAATTTTTTGTGTTTCTTTTTACAATTTAAAGTTCTATCTAGCTTAAAAAACACCCTTTACATGCATACATAAGCTCTGTTCCTTTACGCGCAAGAATCTTAAAGTTTTACCACTTTTTACTCTAAAAGAGTTGCTTTACTTCCTTCACCATACAATTTATATTTATATGGGAGCAGTTTACAACTTTCACTACTTTTGCCGGCTTTACCATGTTCAAAAGTAAAGGAACAGGCCAATATATGTATCTAGCAGTAGTATCTTTGCCAACAGACATCAAGAAGTCTTTTGTGGAGGTCTACCATTTCCTTCTTTTATCTATAGAAGACCTCTTGAGGCCTTTTGTTGTCTATAGGAAACTGAAGTGGTATGCCGTTGTCTCTAATAGACCTTAAGAGGTCTTCTGATGTTTATAAGACCTGAAGAGGTCTTCTATTGTCTATAGAAGACCTCTGTAGAAGACATCTAGAGGTCTTCTTTAGCCCATTGTTTATAAGACCTCAAGAGGTATTCTACTGTCTGTAGAAGACATCTAGAGGTCTTCTTTAGCCCATTCTTTTGTCTTTAGAAAACCTCAGGAGGTCTTCTTTTGTCTTTAGAAAATCTCAGGAGGTCTTCTATTGTCCTTACCAGACCTAAGAGGTATACTGTTGTCTATTGAAGACCTCAAGAGCTCTTCTGTTGTCTATAGAAGGCCTCAAGAGGCCTTCTTTGACCTATTGAAGACCTCAAGAGGTATTTTGTTGTCCTTAGAAGACCTCAGGAGGTCTACTTTCGTTTTTAGAAAACCTCAGAAGGTCTTCTATTGTCCTTAGCAGACCTAAGAGGTCTTCTGTTGTCTATTAAAGACCTAAAGACGTCTTCTGTTGCCTATAGAATAGCTCAAGAGGTCTTCTGTTGTCTATAAAGATTTCAAGAGAGATGAGGAGGGCTTCTGCTGTCTTTAGAATACCTAAAGAGGTGTTGTATTTTATGTATATAAAAAACCTTAGGTCACAGTCTACACCTTAGGACTTTTGTTGCTCATAAAAGACCTCAAGTATTCTATTATTTGTGGAAGACCCTTAGAAGTCTTGTTGTCTATAGAAGAATTGAATATAGGAATGCCAAGATTTCTTCCTTCTGTGGTTTATATGAACCTCAAGAGGTTTCGTCTGGTCCCTAAATAACTTTGAGGTCTACTGTTGCCTATAAGAACCCCAAGATATCGTCTGTTGTTTCTAATAGACCACAAGAGGTCTTCTATTGGTTGTCTTGTTCAAGCCCTAAACAAAATCCTTGTGTAATATGGTGCGTACTTTTTATCATAGTTTCAGTTAAAGCATAGGGAGAAGGTTTTCCTAAAATATTCGTTTTGAAAGCCATTAAGATTTCGTGCTCGCGTCTAAAGATGCATTCCATATTATAAAGTAATTCTATATTTCACTTTGGGGAACTCATGAATTATTTTCAAATGTGTCTCTTGAATCCACTTCTTCTAATGATTCCACATCTCTTCGGGAAATCATGAATTATTTTCAAATGTGTCCGTTGAATCCACTTCCTCTAATGATTCCACATCTTTTCATTTTCCATGCGCAATAAACATTCATCTTCTCGTCTGTTTTTCTTGTTTGTAAAAAATAAAAACTTTTTATTTTAAATGGTAGAATTTTATATTTTTGTTTTTTCTAAATTTCATTCACCATAAAAAATAAATGTACTTTCATTTTTTGTTTAAATCTAAGTCCGCGTTTTAAAACAAACAAATATCTAATCCTGGCCAGTTTAAAAAACATATTCCCTTAACCGGCAATACATTTTTCAAAGGAATGCAGGATTATCCAAGTGGTGGCGATTGATTTAATCGTCATTGGATTCAACATTTTCGGTTTGCAAATTCTTGAAGGTGGGGACGGGGACATAGGTGACCAAGGTGTACAATTTGTTGGGTGAGTCCTCATCGTCATTACGGCGGCGAGCCAAACGGACGCGAACGCGGAAAGGTGTAGATCTGTAAGCCAAGAAAGAGAATTGTTAGTTTTTGTTTACACAACAAATATTGTTTGGGCGGGAGAGACGCTACACTTACCTGATACCCTTGGACCAGATATGTTTGTTCAAACGGGTATCGATTCTGACATCAGTGGTGCCCATTTCCTTTTCGGCAAATTTGCGGATTTCCTTGATGGCACGAGGAGCACGCTTCTTGAAGCCAATGTTGTGCACACGCTTGGACATATGAATGGTGCACTCGCGGGTCACCACTTCATTGATGGCGGATTTGTTGCGTTTTTCACCTTTAGCCTTAACCATTTTGTTGAAGAAGATGCTTATCTGCTATTCCAAGTCCTGTAAGACAAAAACGTAGACAGTTTTCCAATTAGTTCACATCATCTATGTTTTTTTTTTTTCAATTAATTTATTCACTAAAACTACTGCCTCTCCATGGGAAGTCATTTTAATTTATTCTCTTTTTTAAGCTATTTCTCACTAGTTGCTATGGAATTTTCTTTGGCATAATTTCACCCCACACTCATTTCATAATTAACACAATTCATTTTTATTTTAATTTATGGATTTTTTAGATGTTTTTGGATTTATTTTAGAAAAAATTCACAAAAACCAACCTATCGGAAATGAAAGCCTGACGTAAAAGAAAGGCAAAACTGTCAAATTCCGAAACGTCATCGTTAAAATGTCAATACAATACATAAACACAACAATGTGCGATAAAATGACTGAAGTGCGTTAACGTGAATGTAGATGGCGCCATGTGAACACAGCGTATGACGTACGATGGCTGAAAAATAATCAATTTAAAAATATTTTTTAAAGTTATTGTTTAATGAAAAAATTTAGTTCATTTTTGTCCTAAAAAATTTGTATAAGAAAAAATGTTATTGGGAAGACATTAGGTGGGATAACGCCATGTTTACGCTATTTGGCTTGTTATAGCACGTTTATATACATATGACCGGATTTAACAAACCCACTGGGTTTCAAAGGTCAATTCCATTGCGTATATGTCAAATAGATCCTCATAAAGAAGGTTAACCTGGCAATGAGCTATAATATAAACAGCATTTTAACCTTTGTTTATGAGGATTTATGGCTCAATTTTGATCGAAAATTCTTCAAGATGTCAAAATGTTTGTTAACGTTTTCATTTTTGTAACATTGTTTTGTTCGCCTATAATTCGAAAATGGAATTGTCAAATTTAGAAGAAGAAACAACGAATCCGGCATTTTACGTCACCTTATAATTTCGTCATGGTCAGAAATGAAGCAAGGAAAGAAAGCCAGGCGTCAAGGCTTCTTATGTACTGAGACCTTTAAGGTCTAGGTACATAAAGCCGTAAATACATGCAACATTTCAGTAAAGTTGGACCACATTTCTAATAAAAGAACAAAGAAAAATCCAATCTATGTTGCCCTTGCTTTTTTAATCTTTTGTCAGAAAAGACGCCAAACTTTTGGTCTGTTCCTTTACTTTTAAAAATGGTAACAGTGGCAGAAAATGGTAAAAGTGGTGAATTGCTCCCATATAAATTGTATGCTTTTTAAAGTAAGGGAACACTTTGCAGCATGGTAGAACAAGAAAAGGTAGCAGCAATACCCAGCTGACTAAACTGGGCTGTAGTGTTAGTGTCAAATTCCATTCGACATTTTATGTATTTATTTCGATGTTCGATGTATATTAGGGATATATATTTTTGAAGAACAAATTTATTCATCAGAAAAAAAACTATTTCCCATAAAGACGGCTTCATATCATTGACATGTAACCTCCTCCAGGTCCGAACGACATGCCGCACACTAAAACACCGCTTATAGAGTCGGTACAATATTTGTTAATATGTGTGGTATTTTGTTAAACTTGAAAAGAATAAAGCCCTAATAAACATGTGCTTTTTTGTTTTCAAAAGCAAATGATTGAAACAGCTTCTCTTTTTTCAATGAATTACCAGCGACCCGAAACATTTTTGCAAGTATTCTACTTTCTGCGAGAAATTATGCATTTAGTGGAATGATATGAAAACATTCAAATTGAAAATCTAACGAGTTTTCATTCATGTTTTCCAAAATATTCAATCAAATGTGAAAAATTATTAGTTTTTTAAATTCCAATAATTTATAGACATTTCCTTGTTTTGTTTACATTTACGTTGACACTAAGGTTTACAAACAAAAACAAACATTGGAAAGCTTACGTATTCAAGAGAGAATACAAATGTCAATAAATACCAAAGAAGACAAAGACAACACCAAACTACAATACTCGGTTGCAATAGCTTAAGTGATACGTTCTGTGATATAGATTAGATTTTTATTTACAATTATTTATTTATTTATTTATTATTTATACAATGCGTGTTTTTGTGAAGTCCCGTTTTTTATAAATATAAATTTGAGAAAATTAACTAATTGTAAGTAAAAATTATAATCAAATATCCACATGAAAAAATTTATGTTAAAAAATGCCAATTTTGTTTCAACAGAAAAATTCCAATAAAAAAAAATCCCCTGAAGAAGTCGGAAATAAACTGACGAAACGTTGGGAAAAATAATGAATTTACATTAGTTTTATTCATTAAGAAATTCTGACCAAAAAAGCCCATCTAAAATAAAAAAAAAAACAAATTCCTTTGTGGTTGTTGTTCGAGTTGTATTTGTTGTAGTATTAACTTTACCTTGTATTTGTTCTACCATGACTTTGCAGGTTAAAAATGGTAAGAAATGGTACCTCAGGCAAGAAAAGGAACAGAGAATTTACAAAAACGTGGGTGTATTTGCGGCTTAAACTGGGTTAAGCTGCTGGCTTTCTTGCTCGGCTTCTTTTTGTGACAGGTGTCGACTAGGTTGCCCTTTTCTTTTTTTATTATTTTATGAAGCGGAGCAATTGTTTATTTGTACCAGCTTTGTTCCTTTACTTTTAAGTGGTAAAAGAGAAAACTGTCAATATTGCTCTCTCGTTAACAGTTTTACCAGAAAAGTAATGGAACAAAAAATGGTAGATCTGGTGCATGGCACAATAACAAAGGTACAACGGCAAAAACAGCTGGTTATCACACTAGTTGTCATAATTCATTATTGTCAATAAAAACACATACAAAATGTAAAAAAGCAATTCACAATAATACATTATTGTGGCCATGGTGGAATAATAAGGTTTAACGCCAAAAACAGCTGATCTTCATACCAATTGTCAACATGCGTTATTGTGAATAAAATCACACCCCTTTGTGTTTACACTATCTATCAATGTCATATGAGCTGTCACTTCTTTTATCCATTCGACATCCTTTATGCTTGTCAAAGTCCATACCACTTTTACAGCCTGTTTCTGTATGTCGAAAGAAGAATATGTCCGAAAGAAACACGTCCAAACTCTTGTGTGTTTTTCAAATTTGTTTTTTGTTTTTAAGCAAAAGCAAAGTAAAATTATTTCGAAAACTAAAGTTCGGGCGTGTTTCATACGCACACATTCTTCTTTCGACATACAGAAACTTGCTGTTAGTTTTTGCGTTCACACTAGCATACAATTTCATATGACCAAAAAATATAAATCACGCAAATAACACAATTTATATTGTTAAAAACTTTAATCGCACGCACATTTTCGTTTTCTTTACATATTTCCTTAATTTTTGGTAAAATAGTTTTCTTCAATTAATTTTTCAACTGCAAACGAAAATACATGGACGAATAGAGCGCTCCCTAAATGAAAAATGTACATATGAGTTGCCACATCATTTTGATAGATGGAAATTTTCATAGTGGTCACACTATGTGTACAACATTCACAGGTAGCAAATTTGACATCTCATATGACATTCATAGATAGTGTAAACAACCCTTAAACAAACAATTCAAAGTAATGCATTATTGTAAGCAAATTTGACGTTTGACATGATTTGATGTAACACCTTCTTATTCCACCATGATTGTGGCCAAATTTGACGTTTGGTATGATTTGATCCCATCAAAAAGTTTGCATCACTACAAGTGTACGGTACATTTGCCGTTGAGTACATGTTTTCCTTTGAATTCACTTATGAATTTTACAAGAGAGCGCGCAGCTAGGATGCACTCCATTTTGCTTCCACAGCACACATCTAGGATGCACTCCATTTTCGATCCCAATCGCGGCTTATTGCTATGTTTACATTTACGAAATCCACTCGATTTCAACTGTCATTTCCTTTGCTTATACGTCCAATGAAAACTCATTTGAAATCGATTGGATTTCATCTGACGTTTGGGCTATGGAATTGACATTTGAAATCGAGTGGATTTCGTAAATGTAAACATAGTATAAGATGCAGTGCTTTGGATTGAATTTATATACATTTTTGGGATTGCATTTTTAATCAGTCTAAAGATGCAATTAAAATGCAAGCCATTGCGAAATATCCCAAAATAAATAAAATGCATTTATTATTTGTGTAAAACAAGAACACAAAGAACTTAATTATATAAACACAAATTAAAAAAAGTTTAATCCAAACGCATCTCATTTTTTTTCATCATATTAAAGTTTTTTATGTTTCCTTCCCATCACTAGTTCAGCTTTCGACATGGAATCCAACTCCACTCCATTAAAAATGTCTGTCTTGTGAATTACCCCAAAAATGTTCGCAACTTAAGTTGTTATTTCTTTATTTTATAACAAATTCTTCGAAATGTATACACTCTTGCTTATCTTTTGAAGAAATATGTAGGGATCAACCAACTGTTTTTTTTCTGTAGGGATCTCTACAGCAACTTCTTATAAAATGTATCGAACAGAGTGCGTTTTTCATAACTCTGTTGAACTACATCGAAAGATGTTGTGAAATCATAACTCCAATTGCACAACTTCCAAATTTTTTTGCTGGGATGTAACACATTCTTATGTCCAATTTACATTAGCAACTTTTTCGTCATTTGGAGCTGTTTCGTCATTTATTTGCTAAAACAGACAACATTTTGCGTCATTTACCATACAAAAATAAATGACGATAGCTGCGTCATTTATTCTAAACAACGCACGAAAACACCATACTATTATAATAGTGCGGTTACACTACAGTTTTTTGCCGGATTAACCCACTTTATGAGGATTTATTGCTTAATCTGGTCAAATCTGACCAGATTTGCCATACAAAAATTAAATCCTCTCACGACTGGGTTTATTTTAAATCCGGCACAAATCCTCCAAAAATACAGTGTTGTATTCGGTATTTGTGCAAAAAAATCCAACTCTACTCAAAAAGTACCAAAAGTTGCAACTGTTTTTGCAACAGAGTTTGTCGTGTTTTACACGTTTACGATTGGTCGCATAAGATTTTATGGAGTTAATAAATCTAAAGTTATTTGAAAATCATAAAATTATTTATTTTTTTACATTAGACACTTTTTTAACAAAAAGTACGCTTGATACAATGATACAAAAATGTATCCCTGTGTGTAAAATATACCAATATGAGCAAAGAGGGGATGATATCTCATACGAGAAATTGTAAAAGTGTAACACACGACTTTATCAGTTATTTTGTATGTATACGTAAACAAACATCAGCTGACAGTTTATATCCTCGAAAAGCTAAGTGTAACCAGCAAAGATTAACCCACTGGATCTATTAAACCCAGTGGGTTAACCACAGTTTATACAGTTGGCCATTCAGAATTCTGTTAACAACATTTGACAACAAACATAATAGATTGTTCATTATTGTGATTTGATTTCCTTTGTATTTTATCTATTTGACAGCAAACTAAATAGTCAGGGCTAACTAGTTTGGGCTGAATGGCCAACTGTATAAACTGTGGGGTTAACCTTCAATAGTGTAACCGGGGTATAAGTCCCGGTCCACACTAGAGTGATTTCATTGAAAAAATTGCATGAAATGATGCGTCTCTAGATCGACCTCCATAGTAAAGTAAAATCATAAAATTGCTGTAGTGGGGAATTCGATTTAAGAACACCTAATTTCATGAAACTTTTTAATGAAATTCACGCTAGTGTGGACCGGGACTAAGCAGCCCAGTTTTTTGTCATAAACTACCCAAAAATGCAACTGTTTTATGATGTCTTTTGTCAAGTTTACACTTATGCTTAGTTTACATTTGGCGTCGTTTCGTGATTTCGAGGGCGTTTCGTGATTTCGCGCGAAATCAAGCAAAATTTATCATGATTTCGCATACAAAAATGAAATCCTCTCATTTCGTGATTTCAGCGAAATCAACATCGAAATCACAGTACACATGATATACAACCCTGCTTTTGCCTAAAAAAGTACCAAAAGTTGCAACACTTTTCACGTATCACAATAAACAAGGTAGATGGTCAATTGCTGCAACTAAAAATTTTAGTATCAAAATTTGTAAACAATGTGAAAAAATATTAAATTACTTTGTTACAATGATATTTTTTATTGTGTTCCCGTACTTTTCAATGGTAATGTTAGAAAAAAGTGCGAATTGTCAAAACTTGCTTTCCCATACAAATTTCATAAAAAATAAGGGAACGGAAAAATAACGGAAATTGCAAAAACTCCAGCATAAATATCAAAATCGGCTATAATATTAGATGCCAATGAACATGCTTGCTGCTAGTTTTCTACTAGGCCAAAATTGTATGGCAGAAAACAGAAGAAGAGGGTGTTATTCGGCGCTATTTTTGTTTAAAGAGAAGTGCAAGTCTTGCTAGATTTCGGAGTATGGGAACGCATTTTTAGCACTAAACGGGAAAACTACTGCAAGTACTAATTTTGTGCAGGTTCTGAGCACAATTTTTATCTATCGAATGGCCTGTTCCCGTACTTTATAAAGTGGTAAAAGTTGTAACAGTCGTAAACGATTTTCATATACATTTTGCGTAAGGGAACGAAAATGTGTAAAAGTGGTAAAACTTGTAAAAACTTTTTAGTTCTGGAACAGAGCTAAAATTTATTATAACGGAGTCTCAACGATAAAATCATTTTTTGATATTTTCATTTGTTAGTACTATACGCAATTAATACGATATATAGGTCATTTTACGATAATTTTCAATATAAAGTTTTAATGTTCTATATTGTCGTATATTTTTGATGCTTAATTCAATTTACAACAACTTGTTTTGAAAATTCATGTTCGATCAGCTGCGCATATGCATCCACCTTGATCATTGTGATATGTTTGAAATCAACAAAAAAATAAGTGTAAACACCGGGGTGTATTTCAGGATTTCGTGAAATCCAGTGGATTTTGGAGCGCAAGTATAAACTTGGCATTACGCTCCAAAATCCACTGGATTTCACGAAATCCTGAAATACACCCCGGTGTTTATACTTTTTTTTTGTTGATTTCAAACATATCTGGTCTGTTCCCGTACTACACATTTCTACACATTTTTACTCCGATAACCGATTTTTCCTTTATGTTATCGAAAAAAATAGTAAAAATGTGTAGAAATGTGCAGTACTGGAACAGACCAATGACAATTATCAAGGTAGATGCATATGTATGTGCAGCTGATCGAACATGAATTTTCAAAACAAGCTGTTGTAAAATGAATTAGTCATTAAAAAAAATACGACAATATACAACTTTAAAGCTTTATTTCGAAAATTATTATATAAAATTATCAATATATCGTATTAATTATGTATTATAATAACAAATGAAAAAATAAACAAGTAAAAAAGTATCAGTCGGCTTTGCCGACAGAGATATACCCTCAGCCTGTGCAAATTGAAACACTTTTTTCACAAAAAACTTATGTATTTAGGGGGTTTCAAAATTTTTGTCGTATGAACCGGCAAAAATGTTGATTAGGATTAAAGTTCAAAAATTTTGCGGAAAAGGTACTTAAAGGAATGGACCGACATAGACCATGGGAGGGGGTGCCATAGGGGGTTTTTACACACTTCGGGCTGTTTTCTCAAGAAGTATGGACTTGCCCCTGCAACAACTTTTACCATCGTAATTGAGGCAAAGAATGTAAGTTGCTTCAACAAAAATCAAAGTGATTCAATAGCAGGTCTTAAAGTGAACTTATCCAAAATTTTGTGTGGGAGGTACGGGATGGAGTGGACAAATATAGTCCGTATTGGAACCTGATCTATATCTGGTAGTTATTATGAGAATGTGTAAAGTATGGACCAAATCGGTCACTCCCATCAAGAGTTATCGTGCGCACAATTTTTCCGAATATTTTTGAACTTTTGTGTGGTAGGTACCTGAAGGAGTGGACCGATATGGCTTATCTAGGAACTTAAAGTAAGTTTGGAAACAATATTACGAAGGCCAAATTTTGGCCGGAATCGGCATTTCCGTTCGAATTATCTTGCGCTTCCACCCATAAACATGGTGTCATAGGGTTTGTTTTTCAACTTTCAAGCTATTTTTTCAGGAAGTATGGACTTGCCCCTGAGGAAACTTGTACCTTCGTATAGGGGACAGTGAATACAAGATGCTACAACAAAAACCAAGGCGATTCGAGAGCAGGTCCTGAACTGAACTTTTCCGAAATTTTGTGTGGGAGGTACTCGAATGAGTTTACCAATTGAGTCCATATTGAAACCTCATCTAAGTCTGGTAGAAATTTCATAATGTGCAAAGTATAGACCAAATCGGTTATTCGCTTCAAGAGTTATCGTACGCACAAATTTTCCGAACATTTTCGAACTTCTGTGGGGGAGGTACCAGAAGGAGTGGACCGATATAATCCATCTTTGAACTTGAACTAAGTTTGGACAAAATATTACGAAAGCCAAATTTTGGACCGAATCGGCAGATCCGTTCGAGAGTTATCTTGCCCCCAACCACAACACACGGTGTCATAGGGTTTCTTGTAACTTTCAGGCTATTTGCTCAGGAAGTATGGACTTGCCCCTAATGAAACTTACAGCGTCGTATAGAGGACAGCAAATACAACTTGCGTAAACAAAAATCAAAGCGATTCGAGACCAGGTCCTAAACAGAAATTTTCCGAAATTTTGTGTGGGAGGTACCCGAAGGAGTAGACCGATTGAGTCCATATTGGAACCTCATCTAGGTTTGGTAGAAATTACACGATGTGCAAAGTATGGACCAAATCGGTTATTCCCTACAAGAGTTATCGTGCGCACAAGTTTTGCGACAATTGGAACCTCATCTAAGTTTGGTAGAAATTACACGATTTGCAAATTATGGACCAAATCGGTTATTCCCTACAAGAGTTATCGTGCGCACAAGTTTTGCGACAATTTTTGAACATTTCTGGGGGGGGGGGGGGTACCTGAAGGAGTGGACCTATATGGCCCATCTTCGAACTTAAATCGAATCTGAACAAAATATTTCGATACCCAAAATTTGAACCGAATCGATTGATCCGTTCGAGAGTTATCGTGCGCACCAGCCTCCCAGACAGACAGACGGACGGACATTGCTAGATCTACTCAAAATTGTCTGAAACGGATATCGTACAAACATACTTGGGGTCTAAAACCATTATTTCGATGAGGCACATTTTTGGTCGTATCAAAGTGTAAATACCCTCTTTAGCCTAAAGGCCTGCGTACATAAGCTGCCTTGCCTGCTTACCTTGCTTACTTCTGATAAAAGAATAAAAAGGAAAAGGGCAACCCAGTTCGAAATTTTCTCGGCCTTCTTTATTCTTTTATTTTTATTATGTCAAAAATGGAGCAGGAAAGCAAGGCAATCACGCAGAGCAGCTTATGTACGCAGGCCTTAAAGGCTGAGGGTATAAAAATGATTTTATCGTTGAGACATCATAATAATAAATTTTTGTAGATAAAAGTTGTGTTCAGAACCAGCAAAATATTACTACTTGCTGTAGTTTTC
The DNA here is from genome assembly GCF_047663935.1 of Musca autumnalis. Lineage (NCBI taxonomy): Eukaryota > Metazoa > Arthropoda > Insecta > Diptera > Muscidae > Musca > Musca autumnalis. The sequence continues at coordinate 168,212,829 of NW_027412088.1, forward strand.
CCGTTTAGTGCTACAAATGCGTTCCCGTACTCCGAAATTTAGCAAGACTTGCACTTCTCTTTAAACGAAAATTGCGCTGAATAACAAACACCATCCATCTGCTCCTGTTTTCTGCTACACAAATTTAACATAGTAGAAAGTAGCAGCATGTTTATTAGCACCTGAATATGTTAGCTGATACGTTGATTTTGACATTGCTGGAGTTATTGCAATTTCCGTCAGTTTTCCTTTCCCGTATTTTTTAAGAAATTTGTATGGGAAGGCAATTTTTGACAATTCGCTCTTTTTTCTAACATTACCGTTAATATTTTTTTCACATTGTTTACACATTTTTATAATACATTTTTTTTACTGCAATTGACCATCTACCTTGTTTATTGTGATATACGTGAAAAGTGTTGCAACTTTTGGTACTTTTTTAAGCAAATACAGGGTTGTATATCATGAGTACTGTGATTTCGATGTTGATTTCGCTGAAATCACGAAATGAGATGATTTCATGATGAAATAATAAGGTGGCGTAAAACGTCCAGCTGATTGGTTTCAATCTGTCAAATTTTTTGTTATTGTGAATAAATTGTATGAAAACGTAAACAAACATTTTGACATATTGAAGAATTTTCCGCCAAAAATGAGTTGTTTTTGTGCTACTTACGTGACCTGTTAAATAGATCATGGATGATTTCATTTTTGTATGCGAAATCATGATAAATTTTGCTCGAAATCACGAAACGCCTTCGAAATCACGAAACGACGCCGAATGTAAACCAAACATTTGTTTTGCTAAGTTTACATTTACGAAATCCACTCGATTTCATCTGTAAATTCCATAGCTCAAACGTCAAATGAAATCTCATCTGAAATCCATTGGATTTCATTTGACGTTTAACATATGGATTTGATAGATGAAATCGACTGGATTTCGTAAATGTAAACATAGCATTTGTTTGTGTGTGTTGTAGAAAAACAAAAATACTCAAACGATGACAAAAGTGAAAATAAATGTTTAAAAAACTTGCAAAAATTATGTTTTTTTGTTTTTAGAATTAATTTAAATTATTCGATACACATTTGTGTTGTGAAATTCTTATTTCTCGGAATAAATATATTGTGCGCGTGAGTTTGTATTATTGTATAAGTGTGCATGTGCGATTGTGTGCGTAAGCAAATTACGCAAAAAAGCAGATGTAAATACACTTCATTTGATTCTAGGATTTCGTAAAACGAAATCATTTAATGTGCATATGTAAATTGGACTTTAAGGCCAGTAGGCCTATTCTGTAACTTTTAACAACTATTGATATTGTTTAAATTTCTTTTGTTTTTGTAACAACTACAAGACAAACAAATGAAATTGTTGTAAAATAAACAATGAGTAAAGTTGTTAAAAAGTTACAGAATAGGGGGGCAGAACAGAATCAATCGTCGCTTGCTTTGCTTGCTTCCCCAAATGTCAAATTATAAAGGAATGCCAGAGCCTCTTTGCAAATCCGTCTGCGTTCTCCTTTAGGAGGATCTGACATTCTTTTATAATTTTACATTTGGGAAGCAAGCAAAGCAAGCGACGATGGAATGGAAATAAAGTTATATGTAAACGAACTATAAAATTTTCCCCACGTCATACGCCATGCTCTACATTCAGTTGCTATTGACATCATTCACAATAGCGAACACGTGCTTCACGGCAAAATACAACTCTGCGACTCGTGTAGTGTTTAATTACAAATTTCTTTCTAACCTCTTCATTTCATTTTGTCTGGGACGTGTTAAAGTCGCCTCCAGACGAAAAATATTTTTTATTAAATTTTTAAAACAAAACGTGACTTTATTTCTATAAGAAAAACAATGGCTGACGTAGGCAAGTGTTACAGACAAATAAACAGAAAATGCATCCAATTTCCTAATATTTTTCATTCAAACTATAAATGAAGAAAACTTGTTGCACACATACTAATCGGTGGTGACCACGTTGTTTCTTTCCGTTTATGCTTACAGAAATTAAAAAAGAGAAGAAAAAGAAGAAGATCAAGGAAGAACCAATTGATCTTGATGATGTTGGTACACTACAGAAAACTGGAAGTTTTACCGTTAAGCCTTCAGAGAAATCTGCTACCTTGGATACATCACAATGGCCTTTGTTGTTGAAGAACTTCGATAAGTTAAATGTGCGTACCAATCACTATACACCTTTGCCAAGTGGCTCATCGCCTTTGAATCGTGACATCAAGGAATATATGAAATCGGGCTTTATCAATTTGGATAAACCCTCTAATCCCAGTTCACATGAAGTTGTGGCATGGATTAAGAAAATCTTAAAGGTTGAGAAGACTGGCCACTCTGGTACCTTGGATCCTAAAGTAACTGGTAAGTAAAGAGGGTAGAGTTTTTGGGATAAAAGAGGAGGGACCCCATGATATAAGCCGGCGTTGTAAATATCACCTTAGTTTACAACGTGACTATGATTGGGAAAATGAAGCCTGCTCTGATGTGTGTATGTTGTAAAGTGATTTTTTACTCACACTTGCAAACAAAGAAAATTTCAGAGTACAATAACAACAGCAAAAACAACTTTTAATGGATAACACGTTTTTTACATGTGCTTGCTTCTTCTTCTAGCATCCAGGTACTCATGTTTTTATCTTTGATTTTAGGTTGCTTGATTGTTTGCATCGATCGTGCCACACGTTTGGTTAAATCACAACAAAGTGCTGGTAAGGAATACGTTGCCATTTTCAAATTGCATTCAAGTGTTGAATCCGTGGCCAAGGTGCGCCAAGGTTTGGAAAAATTGCGCGGTGCCTTATTCCAACGTCCTCCATTGATATCGGCTGTTAAGCGTCAATTGCGTGTACGTACTGTATACGACAGCAAACTTTTGGATTATGATGAATCGCGTAATATGGGTAAGTTAAAGATTTTAGAGTATTTACTTCAAAAATTAGAAAGAAAATAATGCATTTCAGTGAAACTTGTTCTGCATATGCCTTTCCTGTGGGCTTTGCAACATTTTTCAAAGTGGAAGTTAAACCTTTTGTAAAGCAGAAGGATTTTTAACTTGGAAATGCCACATTAATATAATCATTTGTCTTCCCCTTAAATGGGGATGCATTTGTACATGCCTTTTAGTTTCATTTTTATCTAAACAATATTTTATTCTTTCCAATTCCATGGCCTAAAACCATAAAAATGGGCCTATATTTTTTAACCTCCCTCATCATGTCTGTGTATGTGTTGTATTGAACGTTTGAAGGTGTTTTTTGGGTTAGTTGTGAGGCTGGTTCTTATATTCGTACCATGTGTGTACATCTTGGCTTGGTGCTCGGTGTTGGCGGTCAAATGTTGGAATTGCGTCGTGTACGCTCTGGCATACAATCGGAACGTGATGGTATGGTGACAATGCACGATGTTTTGGATGCCATGTATTTGTATGAAAATCACAAGGATGAATCAATGTTGAGGAGAGTCATTAAACCATTGGAAGGTCTTTTGGTCAATCACAAGAGAGTCATCATGAAGGACAGTTCGGTAAGTAAAGAGAATTAAATTAGAAAATCGGTATTGCCGACCCGACCCCATGATATAAGCCGGCGGTGTGAATATTCCTCGAGTTCACAACGTGACTATGATTGGGAAAATTAAGCCTGCTCTGATGTGTGTATGTTGTAAAGTGATTTTCCCTCACTTGCAAACAAAGAAAATTTCAAAGTACAAATTGAACAAAAAAAAAAAAAACTTAAATTAAGGCTAATTTTCGTATTCAGTAGTGGGATTCTCTAACAGATTTTTTGAGTTACCGACAAAAATCGGTAAAATTAAAACGCAAAATTATGAATGAAAAGTTGAAATAAAATTTGACAACACTCTTGCTATAGGTAGAACTTTACGACGCCTTTTTAGTCGTCGCTAACTTACCGAAAAACATCGGTAATTACCGAAGTTATAAGCATTGTAATTTTACCGACAATTGTCGGTAACTCAAAAAATGAGTTAGAGAATCGCACTACAGAAATGTTTTATTTTATGTCTAGTTTTAAACCCGACCAATGCATTATGGTTATCAAAAAGGTCTTCATTGGAACAATTGGGGGTTGGAAAAACTTTTCAATTTTAAAGGGAAGATTTAACCGCGTAGCTGATGTTGGACCCTGTCCATGGGTGAAAGCCTCAATATTCCGGCCGAAGGCGGTTCACGGGAGATTCCCTGAGGTTTTTATGAACTTTTTATTGTCCTGAACACAATATCATTTTTATCAGGGTGAAGTCAATACTTCCCGAGATATTGACCTTAAAAGTACACTAGATTTGCTCCCATAATTCCTTGTACTTGTTCATATAATTTGAAACTTAAAAAGTCGGAACTCCCAATTGTCTCCGTAAACAAATGTTCTCCCTAAAATTTGTTTTGTACTAATTGTCATCTTTCTTTTATTTTCATTTTCCAGGTAAATGCCATCTGTTATGGTGCCAAAATTATGTTAACTGGTGTCTTACGTTATGAAGATGGTATTGAAATCGATCAAGAAATTGTTATTTGCACCACTAAAGGTGAAGCCATCTGTTTGGCCATTGCTCAAATGACAACTGCCACCATGGCTTCATGTGATCACGGTGTTATTGCCAAAATTAAGCGTGTCATTATGGAAAGAGATACATATCCTCGTAAATGGGGTTTGGGTCCTAAAGCTTCAGCTAAGAAAGCCTTAATTGCTGCTGGTAAGCTTGATAAATATGGACGACCAAATGAAAATACCCCCAAAGAATGGTTGACCGGTTTTGTTGATTATAACTCAAAGAAACCTGGAGCTGCTGCGGCACCACAAGCCACAAATGGCAGTCCGTCAACAGATGAGGAAACCAAAAAGGTAAGAGATACAACAAATTTTTGTAAAACTTCCCAAAGGGGATTCAAATAGAAAAAATCCTTAAAAAATATTTCCACACAACATTTTTTTATTAAATATAAACTACATTTCCTTTTTCCAGCGTAAATTAAGTACCTCCAGTGACACCGCCCCCGTTGAAGCTTCTCAGGAATCTGAAAAGTCTGAAAAGAAAAAGAAGAAGAAGCACAAGGCTGACAAAGAAACTCCCGATGTTTCGTTAGTAGCCGAAGAAGAAGAAGCCCCTGCTGTTGAACCTGAGGGTGAAAAGAAAGAAAAGAAAAAGAAGAAGAAGAAGGACAAAGATAGGGAGAAGGCTGATGAATAAATAGTGGTTTGGTTGCACGGAAAAAAGGAATTTTTGTTACATAATGTAATGAGAAACTCTGGTTTTACAAGAGTTGCAAATTTTTATGTTTTGTGATAGCCTTTTTTGCACACTCACGCCACACAAAAGCAATGCATTTTACAAGTTAATAATGAATGTACATGTTAAGTTTAAAGAACTTAAAATTTCATGATAGTGTTACACATTAGGAATCCGGTCAACCAACCAATTTTTAGTTTTTAAGACCTCAGTTTTTTTTATTCATTTTCTTCCCCCCCTCCCCATGAGGAGTGGTGAGAAAAAAAGAAAAGTTCAAACTATTAGTTTTAATCAATTATGTTTAATAATACATGAACATTTTGTATTACAATATTAAAAAGAGAAAAGAAAAACTATTTTTCTGTAAAAAAAATAGAAAATCAAAAAAATTAAATTTCTGATATATTATTGTGGGACATCAAATTTGAAGGGTTTTAAAGACATATAGTTCACAGGATAATTCATCAAAATTCATGGGTGGAAAGGTGAGCGTCTATTTTGAATATTTAAATGTTTCAAATTTTGTATACTTAACATTTTATTTTACTTGCAGATTTCTGGATCTTAGGAGGATGAGGGTACCATCCATGTATATATTCCGAAAGGTAAGAATTTTTAAAATTATAATTGTATATTATGCGAAAATGTTAGATTTACGGGCATTGCTTTGATATCCATTCAAAAACAAAATCTAAATAGTAATAACCACACATTTATAACAATATTATTTATAATATTAAATAGGTGGAAGTTAGTATTGTAGACGATTGGACTTCTCGATAAGAAGAAGGTCTCATCGCCAAGCTAAAAAAGAATCTTGGGAAATAGTTCCAGTGAAATTTTAATAACAAGAAATGTCTTTTCATTTCTCTGAATAGTCCAAAGGGAATGAAAGGTCTTAAACAAAGCTTAAATTTTGAAGTTTTAGATTTATTTTACTGAAAATGATATCAAGCAAAACTCGCTCTTAAAATATTAAACAATTTACATGATGACAAATTATCTTTCGCCCCTAACTGAAAGTTTTGGAAACTTCTCATGTTGAATGCGAATTTGATTGGTCTTACTGAAGAATAACAAAATATATATTTTTTATTACATATTATAAAGAAATTTTAAATATTAATAAAAATGTTTTTTACATTAATTTCAGATATTGATATTCGCTAACTGTAAAGTTCTCTTTAAGGTAAGAATATTTTTTTAACACAATTTTCCTCCTGAAAAAGACATGGACACCAAACACATTCCCCTATGTCCGCGGACATAGGAATTATCAGCAGCAAAACTCATGCACAATAAGTTTTCGAGCCTTCGCCCGTTTAATATATTTGTTCTTTTACTTCTTAACGTACAATTTAAGGTCTTAACGAGTAGTGTTTAGTGTCCATGCCTGCTCTAAAGAGTTGAACATGATGACAAATTATCTTTCGCCCCTAACTGAAAGTTTTGGAAACTTCTCATGTTGAATGCGAATTTGATTGGTCTTACTGAAATTAAACTTTAAATATTATTAATACGGTTGTAAGCAATCCGATAATATAATATGAAATACTAATTATTATTTTTGTTCATTATTTGCAGGAAAGCAATGTAAATAAGGCGCTAGATGGATATCTGGGACTTTTTGTTAAACGCGAAATCAGTTTGTGAAAGGTGTGTATTGGTCTTAAACATATATGAGGTTATTCTGAACGAAAATTCCCCGTGAGTTTTTTCACTTTCTCCCTTAAGTTGAAATAGCGGAAAGACAAGAACTCACGGGGAATTTTGGTTCAGAACAAACTTCATAATGGATTGTTCATGTCGTGGTCAAGAAACAAGCCAAAATAAAACCTATTTAACGTGATGACAAATTATCTTTCGCCCCTAACTGAAAGTTTTGGAAACTTCTCATGTTGAATGCGAATTGATTGGTCTTACTGAAATAAACCACAATTTTTTTATTAAATAACAGTTATTATCCTTGTGAAGCTAACCTCAAATATGTTTCTATTATTTGCAGGTGGGAGGCAATAGAAGATGTTTCGAAGACGTATACATCGTTTTATCAAGAATGATAAATCGTAGAAAAAGGTATGTTTTTAGCCCAAATTCTTATCAGAAAAAATATAGAAATTTACTGTGATGACAAATTATCTTTCGCCCCTAACTGAAAGTTTTGGAAACTTCTCATGTTGAATGCGAATTTGATTGGTCTTACTGACATTTTTTCATATGTGAATAATTTTGTATGTGTCTCAATGAAGTATTAATAGACGTTTCTATTTTTGTTGCAGGCAAAACACTTTTCAATGGCAAAAACTATTTTGCATAAAAAATCTCAGAAACATAGAGAAGGTAAGCATTCAATTCCCACCACTTTCTACTATCTTTCCATGATGACAAATTATCTTTCGCCCCTAACTGAAAGTTTTGGAATCTTCTCATGTTGAATGCGAATTTGATTGGTCTTACTGATATTTCTTTTAAAACTATATTGTCCAATATTATTTGGTACCATTGTTAACCATAGTGTTTTCCTTAATTGCAGGGTTACCAACAGTCTCTTCCTCTTATCTCACTTCATGGTGGTCATAAACCTACCTCACAAAAAGGTAAGTTTTAAACATTTTTTTTTTTAACATTTCTTTAAACTTTTTATGTGATGACAAATTATCTTTCGCCCCTAACTGAAAGTTTTGGAAACTTCTCATGTTGAATGCGAATTGATTGGTCTTACTGAAATTTTTTCAAACTATTAAGCATTGTATTACACTTTTTGTAACAACTATTTAACTTTAATTTTGTTTTCAATTTTTTTGCAGTGATTCGATCATTCTCTTCCCCTCTTCTCTTTTCATGGAGGTCATAAATATGTCTCACAAAAGAAAGGTAAGTTGTTAAAAATTCTTTATTAAACATTTCATAAAAGTCGTGGGTCACACTAGAATGGCTTCATGAAACAAATGTTATGAAATTAGACGTTCCTATATCCAGTTCTCTTTATTACAATGATTATAATACCATATACATATATAATACTACTATAATGTGGAACTCGATTTAGGGACGTATAATTTCATATTTTTTTTTTTTTTTTTTTTTTTTTTTTTTTTTTTTTTGGTTGGTGACTTGAGACAAACATTTTATATGATGACAAATTATCTTTCGCCCCTAACTGAAAGTTTTGGAAACTTCTCATGTTGAATGCGAAATTGATTGGTCTTACTGAATCCAAAATAGAACAACGAAACTATCCTCCTTTATGACAAACTAAAGACTAATAACGTTTATTTCTTTCTATTGCAGATTATTTCCATAATATTTTGAAACAACTTCACTGTGTGTTCTTAGAAGGTATGCATTTCCACTTTAATTCTAATTGAATTAATATTGTTTATATGATGACAAATTATCTTTCGCCCCTAACTGAAAGTTTTGGAAACTTCTCATGTTGAATGCGAAATTGATTGGTCTTACTGAAACAATTCTAACAAAAACTGTTTTTATAAAAAAAAAAAATAAAAAGAAAAAACTTAAGAGAATTCTATTTTTTTATTTCCAGTTCAATAATATTAAATCAAAGAGTCATACGGTGCTAATTCAGTACTCACACAGTTACAATTTCATAAGATATTTTTGAGTTTTTGGGAGAACGGTCCATTCCAAAAACTCAAATTTATTAAGAAAATATTTCGCCTTGTGCCTACAGAATATCCCATATTTTGGAATTTCAACCACGCAGCACCATCAAGATAAGGTAAGTTTTTTTTTCTTTAATTTATGTATCCAACATACACAAGGGTGTCCAAAAAAGTAAAAATATTTTCCATTTGATCCAAAAACACTATATATGATAACATATTCCAAATGAGCCATCTATATTTCCATAGTAATTTTTGTATGGAATCAATTTTAATTTATTGATTTCATTTCTAATAAAGCCTATCATAGGCCGTTAAAGTTACCCAAAACACAATAGTGGATTTTCATTTTATTGTTTTTTTTTCTTTTTTGGGACACCCTAATATTTGCACACACCTTTCGAGCCTGGATATATCAAAAATGTGTTATTTGTATTTTAGTTTCTTATAATGGCCTGCACGAAGTTTATACCATGGTATAGCGGTGTTAAAACGACACCTGCACAAAGTGTAGGTAGGACCTGTAGGGGAATTCAGTTTGGCTACCGAAAAAAATGCACAGCTTGAATAAATGTTGGCATCACTGTTGCTATTGACCGGGAAATTTCATTATTTACAAATATTGTAACGACAAAATGAGTTAAAAAATCGATAAAACTTATCAATGTGAAAAATAAAAAATCTCCTCTGCGTGGGTCTTGACGAGGTTTACTCGTGAATGGGAAGCTCTTTTTCTTCTTTGATGATTTCGCATCGTTCTGCTATGCGCGAGATCTTATACTGGTTGCTGTTGGACTCGGAGTCATCCACAATCTTGTGGACATTCTAATTATTGGGGATTTCCACAACGTTTGTGTTTGTCTTGCTGTCGGGATTCGGTGTCAGAGCCTTTACCAGTCAATCTCTGATGGCTGGGTCAAGTTTAAATTCCACTTGAGCTTCCCTGACTTCTGCTCCTTCCAGTTTTGCCCTTAGGTTGTTTTATTTTATTTATTTCAAATGGCCTATAAGGCCATCTATGTTACAAAAGCAAACTTATTCTAAACTACACCGAACTCTGAAATTAATCCTTAAAACTAAATTAATATATAAAAATAATTAAAAACGATTGTCTATGTCTGGAGCATTCCCCCATTGGCTTAACTTCATCACTTTCCTCTTTGTAGAGAAAAATGTTTACAAAACGCACTGACAGCTTGCGAAATTTACTGATCGCTACCAATATCATGATTTCATCCCGGCGAAGGGAATTGTCAATTGGCTTTTCAGCTTTTGAAATGATGATTTTTTAGTGAAAACCTGAACTCTTTAAGCACAATTTCTAATTAAACGGGTTTTAAAGGTTGTAGGTTTTTTTCAGCGGGATACTGGAAGGTCTTATCACAAGTGATTTACGTAGTTCGTGCCTAAATTTTGTCCTTTACGTGTATTTTTTGATATATCCAGGTAGGTATGAGGAAAATTGATTTCCATAAAAGTTACATGATGAAAAAGGGACTATGATTGTGTGCCATGATCACATAAATCCGCAACAACAACAACCCTAAAAATAGGTCCTGCTGAATAACTATAAATTATTAAAAATGTTTCCTCTTACCATTGCCTAAACTAAATAATCTTAACTTTTTTCAGATGATACCGATTATGCGTTCGTTCACACAAAATATAATTAAATGGTAAGTTATTTTTAATATTTATATTTATTTTTTTAAATAAATAAAGAATCTAATATGATGAAAAAGGGACTATGATTATGTGCCATGATCACATAAATCCGCAACAACAACAACCCTAAAAAATAGGTCCTGCTGAAATGTTATTCGCAAATATGCTTATAAATAATCATTTTATAAAACATTTTAGTAATTTTTGTTTATTTCTTTCTTAGGCATGCAGGCATGGAGGGACTCACTCTAAACGTGGAAAAGGCGTCGATAAAGGATGTTATTGAACCAGCAATAAAAAGGTAAGACCCTTTTATCCAGAGTAAACAATTTTTGCACCCTTAGATCTAGAATGATGAAAAAGGGACTCTGACTATGTGCCATGATCACATAAATCCGCAACAACAACAACCCTAAAAATAGGTCCTACTGACAATATGTTTTTAGTAATAATGTGATTAGTAATAATCTATTACTTTTTAGCGTTAATATAATAATTTTTATTTATTTTCTTCTCTTTTTAGGTAATTTTGAAATTGATCACTTTATGATATTCGGACTCTGAAAAAATAACTGTTTTACATTACATTAATAAAATTAAAGTTATTAAAAAAAATAAAGGAAAATAATAAAAATATGTATACGAATTTTTTCTTGTACCTACCTGTACATACATTTTAGTCTAGACAGAACTGTCGATACCGTATCTGATACTGTGCAATATTTTACAACATCTTGCGACTTGACCCTTGTACAGTCTGAATGTGTGTGTAGCTAGAAGGATACCCCGTTCTTCAGTAGTTATGTCTTATGGGCCGATTCCGTACAGCGAGGCGAGTCATGTCGCGTCGTCTATCGTCTCTGTGACAAAATTTAAAAAATGCACTACGTACAGCGATAGAAAATAATCGTCGATAACAAGTTATTTTTATTTTTTTTTTTTTATTTTATTTTTATTCGTTAGTAAAAATGTACGGCGACAGCTAATTTGTTGTCGCCGGAAAATGAACATTTCGGCGACAAAATTTGACGACGTCAGGCGATATTGCCATACGGAATCGAAAAATTGCATTTGACAACGCGACACGACTCGCCTCGCTGTACGGAATCGGCCCATTATACACCAATATTAGGCTAGGTTATAGGATCCGCAGCTGTCATTATTACAGATAGTAACATCAATCAGTGACCGGCCGGTCGCATCCAGCCAAAGAAAGTGACAATATTAGGTTATTGTTGTTGTTCATTCTGAAAATAGATAGGGAGGAAAGAGACGAGGTGAAAGAAGGTGGAAAGAGCCTGGCTATCTACAAACATAAACCGTAACCACTCCATCTGCAAATGTCGGCCAGTGAGGCTACCCAACGGTTATCATATATATTTTGTCCCATATTTCTTTTACCATCCATTAAGAATTCGGACCGTTGAAACAACATTTAGGTGAATACAATCTGGTATATTCTAAGACACATTTCACCTCTTAAGCGCTCGGCACATACGGTGCGTTGAGCGTCGCGTTACAACAACCACATGAAAAAAGTGTAAGTGCCGCAGTCATATTGTTGTTTTTCAAAAAAACTTGGCATCACTTACACTTTTTCATATGGTTGTTGTAACGCGACACTCAACGGACCGTATGTGCCGGGACCATTATTACTTCACGACACAAGCATTTTGTTCATTCAATTTACTCCTATTTTCTTGGGGCTAAGATTTAAGGGTGTACCTTTTCCGTCCATAAAATAGTTGAAAAATAAGCGTAAATGGGGCGAACAAAATGCTTGAGGCGTGTCTCAGAATAAGGTATGTTCTGAGACACACTTCACACCTCAAGCATCTTGTTCGCCCCATTTACTTCTATTTTTCTGCATTTTTTTGGGGCTAAGGTTCTTCAGGGTATTTAAAAAGAAGAGTACACCCTAGTCTGTCCATAAAATAATCGAAAAAATAAGCGTAAATGGCGTGAAAAAAGTGTTTGATGCGTGAAGTGTGTCTCAGAACATACCAAATGTAGGTTTTGCCAATTACATCTTTATACTTTACATTACCGAGTTCTTGCGATTTCGGCATTTAAGGTTGCCAAAAAATCAATTCGGAGAAAAAAAAGCTTTGTTTTGACATGTGTCGTGCAGCCAAAAAATACTAATTGTAGACAGGGAAAGAGGTATCAAATTTATCTGATGCAACGACTTGTGATTTTTTTACAACACGAAAAGCCGATGTAAGCATCAAACCCATGGTGGAATAAGAAGGTGTTACATCAAATCATGTCAAACGTCAAATTTGCTCACAATAATGCATTACTGTGAATTGCTTGTTTACATTTTGTATGTGATTTTATTCACAATAACGCATTTTGACAACTGTAATGAAGATCAGCTGTTTTTGGCGTTACACCTTTGGTCTGTTTCTTTACTTTTGAAAATGGTAAAACCGGCAAAAGTAGTAAAAGTTGTAAACTGTTCCCATATGAATTGTATGGTGTCAGAAGTAAAGGAACGCTTTTCGAGTAAAAAGTGGTAAACCTTGAAGATTCTTGCACGTAAAGGAACAGATCTCTTATTATTCCACCATGATCAAACTCATGCTGCAATTAAGAAAGTGAAACAGAAACTAAACAAAATTATTGTTTACATTTCCAAATGATAAATTCACAATAACGATGGATTTGATAGATTGGGTTAAATCAGCCGGTCTTATCGCTTCACCTTACGCATTGAATCATGATCAAAACTCGCGGAGAATTTTCATTCAGAACAACCCCAATAATTTTTAATGCTTTTGCACATTTGCCCCAAAAAAATACGTTCCCGTACTCAAAAGATGCAAAATGTCCACTTCTCTTTAAACAAAAATGATGCTGAATAGCATTCTCTCTACATACTTTACGCCGCCGATTTGGGCCAGCAATAATTGAGCCGCCCAGTGCACACATCGATTAACTCCATAACACGAAAAGTTGAGAAAAGCCAGGATGAAATTTATGCTTGCCATTGTACATCCGTATGTTTGCCATTGTTTATTTGCAATTTAAAGGTCCTAATCTTTATTATTCAGAGGAAAGTTTTTTTAATATAAAAAGTTATGACTATATCAAAGGCTTTGACACTTAAATTTAAGATTTTTCAAAGAGCAGAGTTAATCGATGTGTGCACTGAACGACTCAATTTATAACATGTTTGCTGGCTTCTGGAACGCCCAATTTGAAACTTGTTCCAGATTTGTTGACTTTTCTGCAGGCACTCCGCTTCCATATTTAAATGTGGAACTCTTTTTTTGCCAGGTCGCTCTTTCGCATATTTTACCATTAAACAAGTACGGGATCGGAGCTAATTAATGTACCTGTAAATTGGTTAACGATCGGAGTGCAGTGATATTTTTGTCCGATTGATATTTTGACGAACCCTAAAGGAATTTGCAATGATATTATTTCAACGATTTAAAAAAAATACTATTATTGATGCTTTTTACGGTTCGCACAAATTTATTTAAGCAATTACTGTCCAAATTATAGTAAATTTACATACATACATATACATAAATTGATTTCACAAAACCTCTATGTTTCAAATTTCAATTCACTCAACTAGATCCTCATAAAGAACGTTATTCCGAAAAAAGCTCCAATGTTCATGGAGATTTGTTTATAAAAGTTTCGGTCTAACAGAATCTTTGGCTTAAGATGAGTTTAAGCATTAAGCTCGGATCGATACCCACAAGTAGGTCTCGTTACCCTGATCACAAATATATATAACATTTTTTGCGGAAGTCCATACTTCTCGAGATATGGGCCTCCGAAGTTCCGAAAATTCCCTTGTTAAATGTCGGCTACTTAGAGAAAAATTTTAATTTAAAAAAATGTTGCTCCCGTTCCCTAGATTGGCTCCTGTCCATAGCAGAAAGTCTTAAATCCCCGGCCGAAGGCCGGCTATATAAAAAAATTATAATTTTTTCCGAGCTTAATGCTTAAACTCATCTTGCTCCGAATCTTTTTCCGTTGTCATTTTCTCTAAAATCTCAAAACGACATTTTGTTATGAAGTGCCCTGCTTTCAACAAGTACACAAAATGGCGCCAAAATATGGCGTTGTTTCATTCTCTTGTGTTTTCCATTCCATTGTTCACATCAATAAGCAGAGTTGCCAAGTTTTTTTAGCAAAAATCCTAAACATGTCACATCTCTTTTAAATAATTTTCTTTATTTGCAAAAAATTAAAGATTTTCCAAATATTCTGCATTTTAATTGCACATTTCATTCACTCGCACATCCTTTAATCATTGATTTTTCTACTAAAATATACCACACCATTATATTCACCTCGTTTCATTTCATGTTGTTTCACCAGCTGTCATTCAAAAAGAATAACACATAGTACATTGGCAGCTCTCCATACCAAACAACTCTCTTTGTTGTTGGCTACAAATGACAACCGAATACTTATTATAGTGAACCACGCCATACATTCCGCAGTTTTATAATTGTGCTAAGAAGTTTTAATTAGTTTTAACGTGAAAATCCTTTAGAATTGCAAATAAATTTTAGTGAATCATATTTGGCATTGCTTTCCGTATTGAAGAATCAATGCAATTTTTAATGGGTATGTATTTTTTCTAATGAAAACTGTAAGCGAAAAATGTGATGGCAATGGCTTTGTGTGTGGTGTGCATGTGTATGTATAAGATGATGGCCAGATTTTCATTAGCATTGTGATGCGGACTATTATGTTATTTCATTTTCAATGTTTCTATGTTTTTTTTTGTTGGTCGCCATTTTGTTTTTGCTACTCTCACTCACATGTAACGAAGATCTGCGGAAGTACAGTTAAAACAAAATGTATTGTATAACACGAACATTTTTGCTAATTAAAAAAGGAAAAGTATAGTGATATGAAGAACAACAACTACTAAAACAACACTTTTGACGAATATCAGTTATTTCGGTAATGACACTTGCAATACACTGAACATTTATTCGCATGCAACTAAATATTGGTCGATAAATTGTATGGCTTGTCATCCAATTATTTGCTAATTGTCACCGTTCCCTATTTTCGCCTCGGAAAGAAAACATGTAGAAAGGACATGATAACTTAAGCTGAAAACACCTCCAACGTCTGTCATTTGTGGTAGAAGAATAAAGAAAAATTGAAACTTTGTAGCACTTTGCCTTTTATTCATCTATCAGAAATGACACAAAACTTTACTCATACATCGGATGTGTTTAGGGCTGAAATAAAACTTTACTCAAACGCTGGCTTTAAGCTGGGCATCATTTCTAATAAAATAATAAGGGCAACATAGATCGAATTTTTCTTTATTCTTTTATAAGAGATGACGCCCAACTTTAATGGAACGTTGGATGTGTTTACGGCTTAATCGTTAAATACCGAATGGAAAAAATAAAAGTATGGAAAAATTTTGGGAATTATGAACGGATTTTATTTTCAATTGAACTACTTTTGGTCCAATGGGAAATTTACTATAGGTCTGTTCCTTTACTTTTTAAAATGATATAGTCGAAACACATCCAACGTTTCAATAAAGTTGGTCATAATTTCTGATAAAAGAGCAAGGGCAACAAAGATCGATTTTTTCTTTGTTATTTTATCAGAAATGGGGCTCAACTTTATTAAAACGTTGATAGTGTTTACATCTTTATAGTGGTAAAAAATTGTATGTTATGCCAACTGACATTTGCGAAGAAAAATACATTAAAAAACAATAAGAAAAGGTTGATTTGTGAAATATAACAAATTAAAAAAAAAAAAAAAAATTTACAAAAAGTAAAAGTAACTCATGTGCCAGACACTGAAAATAACTAATGAAAATATTTTAGCTTTTAGGAGAGAGCGGAGGTGAAGGAGCTCTCTTTCTGTCTTCTTACCCATAAGCTCAAAACATTTTCATGAAAATTTTCATAGTCAGGCACCAGACTAAAGCAATTTGTGCGTTCCATGGTACAATTACTTAGGTAGAAACATCGGGGAATTGCTACAACAAAGCACCTTTTTTTGTAATGTAAACTGTCAAAATTTTCGCCAAATGGTTTCTTGTAGTCTCTTTTTATCGCTTGTGTTTGTACAGTGGAGTGAACACATGCTATCTCTTACTTACCGAATCATATGGTTTTTTGTTTTGATTTTTCATAGCGAATTCCTAGTTTTTTGACGTTTTAGATTCGATCAGCTGGGCTGAGGCATCTACCTAAGTAATTTTACCGTGGTGCGTTCATAAATTCAGTAAAATGACATGTCTTATTTTTTGACAATGTCAGTGTTGCCAAACGATTCGAATTCAAATTCGTTCGAATCACTACCGAACTGATGTTATGCTTGGTTTACATTTACGAAATCCACTCGATTTCAACTGTCAATTCCATTGGTTAAACGTCAAATGAAATCCAATGGATTTCGGATGAGATTTCGTTTGACGTTTGAGCAATGGAATTGACAGTTGAAATCGAGTGGATTTCTCAAATGTAAACCTAGCATTATTGTAGGACATTTTTGTTTGTTTGAAAACGCAAATGAATCAAATATTTTTCAATAAAACAGAAGTTTGCTAGTAATTCGAACGAATCAGAATTTAAATTGAGTGCGGCATTACAACAACCACATGAAAATTTCAAGAAAAAACTTGACATCACTTAAATTTGTTCATATGGTTATTGTTTTTGACGCTTATGGGCCAAATACATACGGTTCGTTGTGTGACGAGTTGCGCGTTACAGACAACAACCACATGGGAAATGTGTATTTGATGCCTAGTTTGTTCTTGAAGTTTTCATGTGGTTGTTGTAACGCAACAAGCTCAACGCGCCGTATGTGCAGCGGCCTTTAAAACGAAACTCAACGGACCGAATGCGTTTGTTCATTTAAATACCCCGGAACATATAGTACGTTTATATTTATGAAATCGAGTGGATTTCAACTGTCAATTCCTTTGCGTATACGTCACATGATTTTTGATTTGATTTTTGACATCAGTGAGTCCTAATTTCCCTAAAAGAGTGCTTTGTTTTTAAAAAATAAATAAGAAATTTGTCTCGGTACGAATGGGTTAAGCAAGAATGACATGCTTCTTATGTGCCGAGGCTTTAAGGTCTTTTGTATTGTACTGTAGAGCAAACGAACAACATCCAGTAATGATTTGTACATAGTGCTTAATAACCCGTTTATATATAACCGGATTTAACAAACCGACTGGGTTTAAATGTCAATTCCCTTGCTTATATTTTAAACAAATCCTCTCAAGGAAGGTTAACCCTGCAAAAAGCTCTAATATAAACAGCATATTACTTTATTTACTTTTTGTAAAGTTCGTAATTTTATTAATTTCTTATATCTTTTATGTACCATTATTGTGTTATTCGCAAATGACAGTTGGCATAACAGTACTAAATAAATGCCAATCTCAACGCAACATAAATCATAATGCCGTAAACACATCCACGTTCAGTAAATTTGGGCGTCATTTCTGATAAAAAAATAAAATAGTTGCCTTTCCCTTGCTTAAATTTGGCTGACTTCCGTATCGTCAGTTGCGTTTGGCAAATGTGTGAAGTATTAGCTCTGTTCCTTTACGTGCAAGAATCTTCAAGTTTTACAACATTTTACTCGAAAAGCGTTCCTTTACTTCAGACACCATACAATTCATATGGGAACAGTTTACAACTTTTACTACTTTTGCCGGTTTTACCATTTTCAAAAGTAAAGAAACAGACCAATTATGTTTCTTAACGCCTTTGTACTTAACAACTGCGAAGCTACGTGTTTCCAAACGTCAAAATTGCGCATTTTTAACGCAGGTAAAAAACAAACATATATCATTTTTATTTCTGATGCATTTATTTGCATTTTCGAGGAACAATCTTTGAGTGTACAACTGAAATATTTGGACGAAGTTTAAATAACACACAACAACTGACGATACGGAAGTCAGCCATTTTCCTTATTCTTTTATGAGAAATAACGTCCAACTTTACTGAAACGTTGGATGTACTTTCGACTTAAATCTAAACAAATCAGACACGATGCGCCGTGAGGCGTCTATGAATTAGATGATACTACATTTATGAATTTCATAAAATTACTTTAGTGTGTAACTAGATCTAAGAACACCTAATTTCATGAAATTTTTCAATGAAATGACTCTAGTGCGGGACTTGCCTTAACTCTTTTCCAAGTGAAACTACCTAATTGTTCTGTGCCAATTTACACAAATCATAACCACATTTATGACAGAGCTAATTACACTGTGATACAAAAGTGGACAAAATTTTTTTGCAGGATTTCTGATGCACAAATTCGGTTTTGTGGGAGTCCATAGAAGACGAGAATACCTTTGGTTTCTTTGGGTCACTTCGGGTTTTGATTTTATAACGGTAAATGTAGTGAAAAATGGGCTTTCTTGGATTTTCAAATTTAAACGGACATTACTTCTTTTTTCCACAACCGATTTGCACACACTTTTTTTCATCATAAAGGGGAAAGTAATGCCTTTCGAACAAGCCATAGATTTTTAAAATCGGTTAACAAGTGGCTAAGTAATAGTGGTTTAAGTGTGACAAAAACGCATTAAAAAACAGTAAAACATTTTTCCTTGTGCCCTAGGCTGCGTAAACGACACCTAACGGTACAATTATTTACTGTTAGCAAGTAGGAAATTTAGTTGGCTTTCCAAAATGGGAAAATCCAACGAAATCGGTTGAAAAATGAATGCGTTATTGCATTTTTTGTGTTTCAACTTTTTGGTTTTTTTCATATTTTCCTTTATAAAAGATGGGTATCTTAGCATGTATGATTCTAGTTGTGATTATCCTGCTTAACAATTACGCACAAGGTATCAATGTTTTATAAAGGAAAATATGAGAAAAAACCAAAAAGTTGCAACACAAAAAATGCCATAACGCATTCATTTTTCAACGGATTTTGTTGGTTTTTCCCATTTTGGAAAGCCAACTAAATTTCCTACATGCTATCTGTGAATAATTGTACTGTTAGGTGCCATTTACGCTGCCTGGAGCACAAGGAAAAACATTTTACTGTTTTTTAATGCGTTTTTGTCACACTTAAACCACTATTAATTAGCGATTTGTTAACCAATTTTAAAAATCTATGGCTTGTTCGAAAGGCATTACTCTCCCCTTTATAATGAAAAACAGTGTGTGCAAATTGGTTGTGGAAAAAAGAAGTAATGTCCGTTTAAAGTTGAAAATTCAAGAAAGCCCATTTTTCACTACATTTACCGTTATAAAATGAAAAACCGAAGTGACCCAAAGCAACCAAAGGTATTTTCGTATTCTGTGGACTCCCACAAAACCGAATTTATGCATTAGAACCCCTGCAAATTTTCACTGTAGCACTGTGTTATTGAAACGTAATGGCAACCTTGTAAATTAGACGAACCACATGAAAATGGAACATTAAAATTCTTCTACTCTGTTTCGAAGATAAGATTTAGAAATGTGCTTTTGATTAGGTTATGTTGGTGGCGATAGGTTTGTGTGTGTCCATGTGCGCTTTGGAGTAATGATTGTTTGATTGAGCCTCAGTCCGACATGATATATATAGTCATTTAATTTTTCAGTTGTTTATAGTATGTTCCCACGAGTTTGAATTACGTTGTTCGCCTGTCGAACGGCGTACACGAATTAACCCGTTTCCACTACACCATTCGTCATTCATAGTAACATGCTTCATTCTTTCTAACTTCTTGGACAAGAACAGTGTATGGGATTAAGAATGAAGCATCACATTTTTCCCTCTGCATCTATATAAAAGGTTTAGTTCATTAATTTTCATTCATCTTTTTCCTTTTTTCTGTAAATAGGGATGGCAAATTTGACATCTTTTCTGACATAGCATACGGCTTGTGTGAACGACACTTCAACGCCATTTAAAATAGTGTACCGGAGAAAGAGGCTGACTTCCGTATCGTCAGGTGCTTTGTAAATGACTGCAAATGTCTGAATTATTGTGTTTCATAACGCCTTAATACTTAACAAATGCGAAGCTATGTACTTCAAAACGTCACAAGTGCACATATCTAACGCAGATAAAAAACAAACATGTATCATTTTTATTTCTGATGCATTTGGTTGCATTTTAGAGGAACAATGTATGAGTGTACAACTTAAATATTTTGACGAAGTTTAATAATTGCAAATCATCTGACGATACTGAAGTCAGCCAGAGTGAAACAGCCCAATAGCGAAAATATGGGAAAATGCGGCTAGTATTATACTAACAGCCTGTTTCACTATGTCAAAGGAAAACGAAAGAAAAACTACTAAACTCGTATATGATTTTCAAAATTTTTAGGTGCTTCGAAGCAAAAACAAAATCAATATTACCATGAAAAGCAAAGTTTAATTGTTTTTCGTTCCCTTCATTTTCTTTCGACGTAGTGAAACAGGCCATAAGACCGCTGGAAATGCCATTTTCAGAGTTTCAAACCCACAAATGTTTAGACCGTTTACATTGTACTGAAGTTAGTAATATCAGTAGATAAAAATGTAAATTCCATTGCATATTTTTTAATATCGTTAATTGAATTGATGTCTTTTAAAGTTTCATAATAATTCACATTGAAAAATAATTCATAGTTGAAAAAGTAATTTAAAATATCATATTGAAAAGAGGGCGTCGACATACTCTTTCCATCTTGTTCAGTCGTTTGCTAAGACCTCTATACCCCGGTTACACTTAACCGGATTAACCCAGTGGGTTTGGGTTTCAAATGTCAATTCGATAGCGCAAAAGTTAAATAAATCCTAATGAAGTGGGTGAACCCGACAAAAAATAGTAGAGTAGTAGAGTAGAGGATTCTGTAACTCATTTTTGCTGTAACCGACAAAAATCGGTAAAATTAAATCGCAAAAAAATTTACCTTGAATTACACTAAATTATTGTTTCCTATTTGTTCTTTGAGGCATTGTTGATTATCATTAGAGGATTTTGTGGAATTCGAGTCTAAAATTATAAAAAATCAATAAATACAACACACACATTTTAAGCCAACATTCCAGTATACATACCTTCTGCGTTAATAGCAAGTTCAACCCTTTTGATACGTTTGTTGGGTGTAGAATAGTCCGAAATGTTAAGATGCTTTTGGTGAATATTCTAATGATGATTGAAATTAAGTAACGACATTGAGGTGAAATTAATTACATCCATGTAACAGTGGCAGTAATAGCAATTTATTTTTGTATGGAAAGGCTATTGTCTTACATTTTATGTCTTCTAAGGAAAAAGTTTCCTCTATTTCCGAAGGTTGTGAATCAACCAAAAATATGACTAAGGAAATCGAGTCGCATGGTTCATGTAAATTTTTTTGTATATTTATTAGCCTTCGGCCAATAAGTCTCCCCCATCATCTTGTGTAAACCCCTATATTCGCACTGGCGTTGCATATACAGTTTGTCAAGTAATTGTTTTCGAACCAAGAAAACTAACATTTTTCTATATTAATTTATGAAAAATGACTGATAATTGGGATAGAAATGTCGGGTTTTTGCAGAAAATAGTTGGTAGACTTATTAAAGACAAGATAGTATGTATAAATAAAAGATTGAACCACGTAGTCCAACAAAAATAACGAAAAACCATAACTACATATAATTCAAGCTGTCAAATAAATGTTTTCGAAATTTAATGGAGTTTCCAAAATAACCCATATTTTTGGTAAATTCTTGAAAATCATGACATTTTATGAATGTTATTCTTAAAAAGGGTTATCTACTAACAAGTATCAACAATATTAGGCATAAAATATCCCTTCTAGGAGGGTTACCATATGGACCAAGGGGGTATCAGGTCATATTACATGTAAAGAGGATCCTATAGGTCTTATACTGGGAATATCTGAAAACTAAGTCGTTTTATGAGTTGTTATAGTTCACCAGGATGGACTGCCATCAATTACAATAAATATTACCTGCAGAATAATTAGATCAGTGGGGTTGCCAGATCTATTAAAAGGTGCCAGGTTATATAAACAGTAAACGAGGCCACCTGGATCCATAACCAGGGCTTAAAATTTGTTTATTTAACTCAAATTGAATTAAGGGATAAGGGAGTTCTCCAACATAAACCAAAATATGACATAAAAGTACAAAAATTGCTTAGAAATGCATATATAAGATATTGTCAGTCTATGCTTATTTTTAATAGACCTCAGATTTCAACAATTTATAGTTTGTTCAGAAAAATTCTCTAAGTTTTTTTTTGCTTCCATGCTAACACTGAAGCATTATTTATCCATCAACAAAATTTTCCCGCTTAAAATTTACTACAGTAGTACTGCAGAGTAGGCGAAATGTGTCTAATAGATCGGAGTATGCATTTCTGAAAATTGTCGAAACTTTTACCCCATACATTTCTAAGCAATATTGGTCTCCTACTGCGATATTTCCGATGGTTTAGTGAAATGCCATTATCTCTTAATTAATTTTAAGTAAAAAAACAAACTTCGGTGCCCTGTTCTGGGGCCCAGGTGGCCTCGTTCACTGTTTATATAACCTGGTACATTTTAGTCGATCTGGAAACCCTTCTGATCTAATTATGCCGTAGGTAATATTTATTGTATTTGATGGCAGTCCATCATCGTGAACTAAAAAACTCATAAAACGCCTTAGTTTTCAGATATTCCCGGTATAAGACCTATATGACCCTGTTTACATGTAATATGACCTGATACTCCCTTGGTCTATATGGTAACCCTCCTAGCAGGGATATTCTATGCCTAATATTGTTGACACTTGTTAGTAGTTAACCCTTTTAAGAATAACATTCATAAAATGTCCTGATTTTTAAGAATTTACCAAAAATATGGGATATTTTGGAACTTCACTACATTTTGAAAACATTTATTTGACAACTTCCATTACATGTAGTTATTGGTTTCCTTACTTTTTGTTGGACGACGTGGGTTAATTTTTTATTTATTCATCCTATCCTGTCTTAAATAAGTCGGCCAACTATTTTTTGCAAAAAACCCGACATTTTTATCATAATTATCAGTCATTTTTCATAAATTAATACAGAAAAATGTTAGTATTCTTGGTTCGAAAACAATTACTTGACAAACTGTATATCACATGTTGTTTCGGAACTTGTTACTCAGAAAACTATTTTTAAATTTAACGATTTCCCCCATTAGGTCGAGTCCATCAGAGTCTTCCGGCACTGCAGCCTTTTCCTCGACGACTTTCCTATATATCTGTTGAGGAATTTTGGAAGGTATTTTTATAAACTTTTTGATTTTTTGCAAATAATTTTCGAATCAATAGACAGTTTCCTTTAAGTGAAGTAATCCTTGAACGTTATATGATACACTGTTCTCGCCAAATATAATTGCAAAATTTTCTAGGAAGGTATTAAGGATTCCAAATTGGAAATGCATTGTTTTGGACAACACAACATTCTATATGACCAATGCAAAAGTAAAAACTCATAATAAACATCTTCTTCCACTTCATCTTTCAATGCAATTAATCCGGTGTAGAGCAGAAATTGTCGTAGTTCTGTAGCCTTTCAGTTAGTAAGTTCCACCAGTGAACGTGGCTTGCGCGCAAATTCTTTTGTTATGAAACGTTGTAGATTTAAAAGCCTATTAGAAATATTGTTAGTTTGTTGTGCCTCAGTAATTAGTTTTTTGTTTATCAGTCTTAATAAAAATTTTCACATTACTCCAAGATCAATCAAATGCATAATATCCAGTGGCACTTGTGTAACCATTAAGACTTTGATATTTTCTAATGTCGCTCTCGTTAAATAACTGCTTTGATTAGAGTTGGGCAATCTCGTTCCTTTTACGGTTCGATCTTTCCGTTCCGTTCCGCAAAAGGAACTAGGTCGTTCAGTTAGTTCCATAGTTCCTTTTAGTACCAACCTTTATATGTATACCCACACTCATACTCGTTCACTTAGTTCATATCGTTCGTGCTTCTTCTTCATCAAAACAAAATAAAAATAAATTTTTTCGGCTTTCTTCATGGTAGTTTACAAATATTTAAAACAAATTTACAATTCGTTTTGTTAATTAAAAATACTTCAATTGCTTTTTTTTTAATTCGGCAAAGATCAGTTAAGAAGAAATGAAAAACGAAATGACACTATGAGATTTCTTATTTACTAATAGAAGACAGGGAGAGGAGAGAGAGACAACTGATGTTAAATGAACTGATGGAACTAACTGAAAGAGAAGAGCAAAAAGAATGGGAGAAAAACGAACGAGGGAGCAAAAGGAACTAGCGGAACCGCATAGTCGGACCTAGTACCGGTCGTTCCTTTTGTGGAGTAGTTCCTTTGAACTAGTTCGTTCCGGAACGACACAACTCTAGCTTTGATGCTTGCGATACTTTCGTAATCGAAAATCCTCACCTGTTATAGGTGTTCCCGTCGTTGTGCTATACGTAAGTACTCCGTCACACTTCCTAGCTATTTATACCCCGGTTACACTATTGAAGGTTAACCCACTGGGTCTAATAGATCCAGTGGGTTAATCTTTGCTGGTTACACTTAGCTTTTCGAGGATATAAACTGTCAGCTGATGTTTGTTTACGTATACATACAAAATAACTAATAAAGTCGTGTTTTACACTTTTACAATTTCTCGTATGAGATATGGTCCCCTCTTTGCTCATATTGGTATATTTTTCACACAGGGATACATTTTTGTATCATGGTATCAAGCGTACTTTTTGTTAAAAAAGTGTCTAATGTAAAAAAATAAATAATTTTATGATTTTCAAATAACTTTAGATTTATTAACTCCATAAAATCTCATGCGACCAATCGTAAACGTGTAAAACACGATTTTGGATTTTTTTGCACAAATACCGAATACAACACTATATTTTTGGTGGATTTGTGCCGGATTTAAAATAAACCCTGTCGTGAGAGGATTTAATTTTTGTATGGCAAATCTGGTCAGATTTGACCAGATTAAGCAATAAATCCTCATAAAGTGGGTTAACCCGGCAAAAAACTGTAGTGTAACCGCACTATTAAGTACATTTTGAACATCCATATCGAGAGGTATGAGACGGAGTACCCGCAATGAATGCTCTTGCTAGAGCATCACATAAAATTGACCTTATTTCAATGTTATGCAAAAAACCTTCTATTTCTAGACCATTGTCGATATAAAAGCTTAACTCTTGAATTAGTTTTTCCACGAACTTGTCGCAAGAAGATGGATTACTCTTCCCTAAAAAAACCCCGACTGAAAAAACAGGTTGACTTTTTATGTTTATTACTCTAATTAAAATGGGCCACAGCTGCTTCTTGGAACTTTTAAATAACGGCAAACCGTCAATGTTGATATCAATAATAATTTTATGGGGTATTTCAGTTACGGTAGACATTTTCCTTAAATGGAATACTATGCCTATATGAACCCCCGCACACATTTTCTATTTCTTGCCTTATAGGATGACTGAATTTATAGAATGGTGTTACTATCAAATTTTCGATTCTAATAATTTGTACGAGATGCTGAGAACAGTTCCGCGACACTCTATGTTGTATACTTCACTGTTTCAGCTTTTCACTAAGATCAGGACCTCTTTTCAAATTTCTCACAGACTATATCTTCAACTTATGTTTCACATTCTTGCTCGGATATATTAACATCATCAAAAGTAATCACATCAGCAAACGTAATCACAATAGGCTTTCTATGTACAAAGGTATATTTTAGAAAAACGTCGATTATTTTGCTATCCCTCAGTAATCTATAAAGTAGTCGATTGGCTACACGTTGCATTACCTGTGAGGTGGCCCAACTTATTAAGCAATTACTCTTAATTAGGAAACACATACATACATGTATATTGTCTATTTTACGTGCCAAGTGTGGGGGGTAAAATAGCTAGGGAGAACAGTAACTAGTTATGTAATTAAGAAAAAAGGGACAATTGACTTTTTTAGAACAAGTGGGATATTAAATATTTTTAACATTTTTCAAAACATTACACATACAAATGCCAACTTCAAATTGAAAAAGTCGGTCATACTTAGAAAAAAATTGTACTCAGCTGGAAGCACTGTCACTTACCACGGTTTTCAGTATCTTTCTGAAAATTTGGGTGGAGCTTCTGGAGGTGCAGACATAAAAGAACACTGATTTTACACTTTCTTTTCTCATATTCTGTGCAAGGAGTGAAGGGCATTGCGTCTTATTTATACGGTCCGTGATATCTTCATTGGATCCACTTCCAATTTTCGATCTCGTCTTCCACTTATTTACCCATCGAAGCCTTGGCCTTTCAAATTCTGCGTGTACCGCGGCCCGTATTTATACGCCTTTTTAGCGCGTTCATCATCGCTCATTCTTATGACATGGCCAGCCAACGAAATTGTTGTAGAAGTCTTTAACTACCACAAAATGAAAGGAGCCAACTTCCACAGTTGGTCCGAGTTCTATGGGCGTATTGCGCGTCTTTACCCTCAACTTTGTCTTTTGGCCGTTTGCAGCCACATTCTCTATCGACCTTCTTAAAGGTATCAGTTACTTCCTTCACTGATCTACTCATGATGTTAATTGGCCTGTTCATTTACTTTTGAAATTTGTAAAACCGGCAAAAGTAGTTAAAGTTGTAAACTGCTCACATATGAATTGTATGGTGTCAAAAGTAAAGGAACGCTTTTCGAGTAAAAAGTGGTAAAACTTGAGGATTCTTGCGCGTAAAGGAACAGAGCTAATATCGTCAGCGTAAACAAGTAATATGTGGCTACTGGTGTAAATTGAGCCAATTGTGTGCAACTGAAATATTTTGACGAAGTTTAAAAACCACAAAGCAACGATACGGAAGTCAGCCAAACTCTTTGGATAGGTTCTTATCCATTTTAACGGAGGACCTTGTACGAACGAGCTTTGCGGGGGTACCAAATTCAGACTTTCGAACGTAGGAGGCCGCTGGACGCTGCTTTATAATCGACAAAAAGATGACAGGTGTCGATCACTGGGTTTACTAAATCCAATACAGTGTAAACATGCTCTAAGTTTCCACACCCATGATGCATACGACTGAGTAATTTTATTTAATTTGGCTAACCAAACTCTTTAGTATGTTTTTTCAATCAAATTATTTTGCATAAAAGCACTCCACCCCGAAAATTATTCGTCTGTTTTCCAAAGAGCTTTGTCAACATTTTGGAGCTTGTAACAAATATTTTGTTTTATAAATGTACGGGTTTCTTCTGAAATAAAATCTCTAATGCCTTGGTCAGAATTGGTTGATTGTGTGTTTTACAAATAAAAACCATGGAAATATTTTGAACGGAAAATGATAGGAAAATATGTTCAATATTGTGTTTAAATAAAGCTCCTATTTTTAGTTTTGTGGAATAAATTTTATAAGATGCAAATATTGGGCGCTTTCAATTATATGAACCTTATTAGATTATGAATATCGTACATTTCAAAAATCATTTAGTTTCGGATAAATGGATTTCAAAATATTAATAAAACGTTTATAAAAACTTAAAAGATTTTTTTAATAAAATTGTTTATTATATAATCAAACATAACCTCAATCTATACACATGACTTGCAAAAATCATGTGTTTCAAAATGTCTACATCTACGGGGCAAGCAACAGCTGATGCCAATTTATCTATCACCACATGGAATGAAACACAGCAAAATATATTTAACACTCACACACACACACTCATCTACATTCAGCCAACAGTCCCGCATGTATACAAAAAATACCGGTCGCTATTCCACCACACAAACTCGCGCTCAAAAGGAATTCATTTGATGGCATTGTTTTGTTGCTTTCATTGATTTTACTTACCTCACCACACACATAAAAACAACTGATTTTTGTTATGACAGAGGGAACGACAGATAACTGAAACATATGTATATTAAACGTCAAACAACAAGCAAGTTTTGCGATCACACGGTTTGTGATTTTTCTATACTTTTCGCTATTGAATAAATGGAATATTAACGGTATTTTGTGTTACCTTTTGCGGTAAAATAGTCGGAAAGGTTAATACTACAATATGTCACTGAAAATAATGTGAAATATTAAGTGGAAATGTGAATAAAATGTGATAGAATTCCAAGCATAACTTTATGTTATTGGAGAGTGGAATACACACACATACCACACTTCACGCACGCCACTTACAAAGTGGGTGTTTGGTTTTGTTGTTGGTTTCATCGTATTTGTCGTTTGTCGCCGCCTTCGTTGATACTCATGTTCGCTATCATATAATTTGTTGTGCTTCCTTTTATTTTTTTTTTATTTTCAAACAAATCTATTGGCATTTTCTTCTTCTTCGAGTGAATCAATAAATTAAAGAATTATGGGGATAAAGTGAATGAATAAGTGTCAATGTGTTAAGAAAGAAAGGTAAAGAATGAGTTAAAATTCTTCTTTTAATGGAAGATAGTGATTTTTCTTTTTAATTTGAAATGTAAAAAATTGCAAGTGTTGAACATGTTGAAAGAAGAGTACTAAAGAATTTCTTCAATATCGCATTGTGGTGTGTATCTATAACTAGAGTAGACATTAAGGGTTGCCGTATGTCTTCAATGTGTTTTACTTAACGGTATATAGAAATTTTGAATGAAATAAGTGTAGTGAAATTAAAAAAAGGGTGTATGTCAAATTTATAAAGAAAAAATTGCAAAAATTGTACAATTCTAGAACAGAGAAACATTGCACAATGTAATTGATATTAGAACATTCCGTATAAAAAACATTTTTATGAAAGCTTTACAAAAATGGCTTTGAAGATTTTTGCACGTAAAAGAACAATCCTTGGGCCTAATTAAGACATACGATTCGATCGATACGATATGATTTGTTCGTGAATGAAAAATCAAACTATGAAAACCTATGAGTCCTTCAAAGAACATTAAGAAGGTAGATGACAAAAAATGCTTTTATTTAAAAAAAAAATATGGATGAAAAATTGTAAATATTTGTTGAAATCGTTGAACAATAGTTTGGATAATAATAATAATTCATGTGGTTGTTGTAACGTGACACTTAACGGACCTTATGTGCCGAGGCCATTAAGCCGAAATCACATTCATCGTTTGAAAAAATTTTGCGCCATTTCTGGCAAAAGAAAGAAAAATTCGTACTTGGCTGCAATGTTGGATGTGTTTCTGGTTTTATTTGCGTTGGTTGGTTGACAATAGCTTCGTTCCAGTACTTTTTTAATGGTAAAAGTGTCAAAAGAGAAAGCCGTCGAAAATGAGCTCCACATACACATTTTTCCAAAATGTACGGGAAGGAAAAAATGGCAGAAACGTCGAAAAAGCTTGAACAAATGCCAAAGTCGGCGTGTCAGCCAATCGGAAGCCGGCAAACATGTTGCACATTTTTGCTCGCTCAAATTTGTCGTGTAAAAAGTTTCTAAAGAGAGAGCCATTCAGCGCCATTTTTGTTCAAAGAGAAGTGAACATTTTGCAACTTTTTTGGCGTACGGGAACGCATTTCGGGGAAAAATGTTCAAAATGTGTTAAATGTGTAAAAACTTTTTAGTTCTGGCACGAAGCTAATGCGAACGTTAGCTAGCTCATTAGTGGGAATTTACAAATGTTGCTACTGTAATAATTTTTTAAGGCCTGGGTACATAAGCAGCCTTGACTGCTTGCTTCTGATAAAAGAATGGAAAAAGGGCAACCTAGTTCGAAAATTTACTCGGCCTTCTTTATTCTTTTATCAGAAACAAGCAAAGCAAGCTGGCGAGGCTTCCACTACTACGTACCACTTACACTTTTTGCATGTGCCTTAAGCCGAAAACGCGTCCAACGTTTCAGTAAAGTGTACCTTATTTCTGATAAAAATATAAAGATTCGATCTGTGTTGCCCTTGCTCTTTTATTATTTCTCATCAGTAGTGGAATTCTGTAACTCGTTTTTCGAGTTCCCGACAAATATAAGGTTATCTTACGTATTATCTCAGGAAGTATGGACTTGTCCCCGAAAAATTGCGTCGTCGCAAGTCGAAGGTCGTACTAGAGTGGTTTTATTGAAGCTATTAGGGATTCTTAAATCGAGTTGCCCTCTACAGCCACTTCATGATATTCTAGTATGGCCCTCGAGTGTGTCAAAAGGACTAAAGGCCTGCGCACATAAGCTGCTCTGCCTGATTGCCTTGCTTTCCTGCTTCATTTTTGACATAATAAAAATAAAAGAATAAAGAAGGCCGAGGAAATTTCGAACTGGGTTGCCCTTTTCTTTTTTATTCTTTTATCAGAAGTAAGCAAGGTAAGCAGGCAAGGCATCTTATGTACGCAGCCCTTAACAGGGCCCAGCAAGAATAACGGGGGTTATCATGAATGAAATTTCCCCGTGAGTTTTGTTTTTCCGCCGTTGCAACTTAAGGAAGAAAGTGAAAAAATTCTCGGGGAATTGCCGTTCATGATAACCCCCCAACATGTTGCCAAAAATTTCAAGACGATCCGAGTAGAGCTGTTAAAATGTAATTTTTCTAAATTTAGTCCATATTCAAACATCATCTATACCTGGAAGTAATATTATCATATGCAAAGCCTCCTGCTACACGGCGAAATAAATTTCTAAATTATGCGTTCTGAAGCCGAAAATACATCCAACGTTTCAGTAAAGTTGGGCGTCATTACTGATCAAAGAATAAAGAAAAATTCGATCTATATTGACCTAATATTGTGATACTTTAAAGCAAATCGGTTTAGCCGTGCGCTCCACCCAGAGAGACGGACATGGCTAAATCAAGTCCAAATTGTCTGAAACGGTTTTCGTGAAAACTAGTGGTCTAAAAAAATTATTTCGATTGAGTCACAAACCTCGCGGTTTGGTTTTATTGCTCCGCTTCATTTCTGACAGAATAAACATAAAAAGCAGGAAGAAGGCCGAGCCAATTTCCCTTTTTCCGTTTTCCGTTTTCCTCTTTAATCTTTTATGTTTATTATTTCAGAAATGACGAGAAGCAAGAAAGCCAGGTGGCGATGTTTCTTATGTACTAAAGCCTTATAGTTCAGTGGACGCCGGTTGTTTGTATGAACGATCTGCAAAAAAGTTATATTATCACTTTGTTTTAATGAAATAAATCATACGCAAACGAACTATGGTTCTGAACTAGTTCACTAATTAACTGCCTTAATTCAAATTAAATCGGGCATTATCCACATTCTTAATGCACAAAATCAAATTGAATTTAAAGGGCATTTAGATATTTCAATATGGCAATACCGTAGAAGAGAGTCCATATCATTGATGCTCAAAATAAAAAAGAGAGTAAAGTAGTGAGAGAATCACAAGAAAGTTTGCATCGGCATTCAGTGGTTGCTAGACCTGTGACCAGTAAACATGTGGCGGGTGTGTGCGGTTTTGTTCAGTGTCCCCACTAAAATTATTCGTATATCCATGCATATGTTTACTTGTCGGCTGCTCAGCGACTAGGGATAGGTAAGTCGACTTTCGGTTAATCGATTAATCGACTTTTTGCAGCCAAAAATCTAAAAATCGTAGTCGACATTTGTCTGGAGGGAAAATCGCATAATCGATTATCTTGTGTTCGATTTTCGAGTTTGCCCATAGATTGTGGACTTGGCGGTTTTACACTTTTGGCGGTTTTACAGTTTCAAAAGAAAATTCGAAAATCGACGAATAGTCGATTATAATCGATTTTCTGCGGTTATGAAAAAGTCGAAAGTCGAGTTTTAAGACAACTGAAATAATCGGCAGACTGAAAAATCGCATTTTAAGTTTTAGACCAAAATCGAAAAGTCGAAAAATCGATTATTGCTTTCCATTACCTATCCCTATCAGCGACGAGTGATTGTTATTCTCACATACGTTAACGTATGTGGATGATCTTGGCTGGTCCATATTCATATGAGGGAGAGAGCATATTCTTGCTCTGAGACACAAGGTAAACAAAATACAGGACAAACAACAACAAAACAGCAATCAGCTGTTTAGTAAATGCACATCTTAATGCAAATTAACGCTGCCGTCTGTCTAGGGTATTACCACAGTGAAAAGTGTGCATCTATGGATGTAGTGTGATCACTAGTTCAAGTACCGCTGAACTATATATTTTTCTATGAATTCACCATGGCACAATAATACAGGTACAACGGCAAAAACAGCTGATTATGACACTAGTTGTCAAAATGCATTATTCTGAATAAAATCACATACAACTGGTAAACAAGCAATTTCTAGCAACAACGCAGTATTGTGAACAAATTTGACGTTTGGTATGATTAATGGCACAATTATTGTTATTGATGTAACACCTTATTCCACCATGGAATTCACTAATGAACTTTGCAAGAAAAAAAAAACGGCTATGACAAATCGGTTTCCATCACAACAGATTAACTTCTGTGTGGTAATAAGTTCGATACACATCAGCTACATGCTAGTCATATTTCAGAATATTCCGTCTGTGAACAGTATTCTCTGTAAGTGGCAGCCTAATTTAGACTTGGCGATAAAATAATGTCATTTAATTCTCATTAATGTGAGAGCAGTTCCATCTTCTTTCAATGCTTTTGATAGTTATTTGTACTATTATTGTTCTGTTTATCTCACCAATTAACTTAAGCTGGAAACACATACAACGTTTGGGTAAAGTTTTGTGTCGTTTTGGCCGTTTTTACACAGTTGGGCATGATGCCGAAAAATTCAAATTCATTTGAAATATATGCCGATAAACGCTGGACTTTGGTATCGTCGTCGCCCTGTTGTTGTTGTTTTTTTCTCGACGCCCAACGCAAAACTTTAATCAAACGTTGTATCTGTTTTTAGCTTTAACCCGTTCATATTAACATTTCAGCCACTCATCTACATACATACAGATGTATTAATCTTGATCTTCATTCTCTACTTGACATATTTTATGGCTTCATTGGGCGACGTTTGTCTGGCAAAACCACCACGTGTTTTTCACATCTACCTGCCCACCACGTTTTGGGAATGTTGAAAAATGTTCCACATTGCAGATTTTGCAAACATGAATTTCTGCAACACGACAACCCTAACCCCGTGTTATGTGGAAATGAAACATTTTTTAGGTTATAATTGCATAAACTGCATTCGTTGTCCACACTGACGCTAAACACAAAAAGTATAAAATAAACGATATACTTGCCTTAAAATTAAAATCTTGAAGTAATTCTTGTTAGTTCCATGTATAATCAACCCGGTCACCTTTAAATATCATGGATTGATTAGGAAAAAATGTTATAGAAAATTATTCTTGCAAGCAATGAATGTCCTTTGACAACGTGATGTTTTGAGTAAATCGAGCGTGGTGTATTGCTACTTGGGAGAGAGCGTGTGAGAAAAAGTGTGAAAGGGTTGCCAATTTGTTAAATTTCTAGAGATTATATAATATGGGCGACCAACTTTAAAATGAAGCATTCTATCTATACTCATATGAGAAGACTAAAAGAAACAAAGTTTTAACTCGTAAGTTCAACGGAGGATTTTATGTATAAATTCATACATTCATAGTAGGATATATTAAACAAATATCCTATGGTTTTTTTTTAATAATTCCTTTGCATTTTTCCTCTCTTTACAGTAAAATAATATCCCTCCATACTATGCAACAAGGAACATTATCATAGCCACAATATGATAAAGTTTAATAAACGTGAATGGAAACTATTTCGTCGTTTGCAAAGGAAGCACAATGTCTCAACCGAGTTTCTACGCTATAATTTGGTCAATATACAAAAAATTATATGGTATCAAACATGGCCTCGGATAATTATAAAACGATTTGCTGTTCGGAAAAGGAATCGTATATTCCTACATCATTATCGTTTGCGGCGAGTACTGTTCGATCAAGCTAATCGTAAAATTATAAAAAGAATGCGACAAAATATTAAACAATGGTCCCGCAACATTGTTCTCTATCGGAAGCGGACTCAAGAACCTGAAGAATATATTGAGGAAACAATTTGTAAAGAAAAATTACAAGAACCAGATGCGGCGGTGGTGGTTTCCAACAATTCCTCCGAAGATGTTAGTAAACAATTGAAAGAACAATTGGAATTGTTGAAAAGTGCAAGAAGACAAAAGCCATTAATAGAAGCCAACAAAGACAGCAACAACACAAAACAAACTGAAGCAGCTGATACAGAAAAATCTCCCGAAGAAAATGACGGCGACGACAATGATATTATTTCCTCTTCGAGGTTATCCAAAAGTGTATCCGTTTCAGTGGAAAATGTGTCCTCAAGACGATCGACTAGTGATTGGCAGGTGAATTTGGAATCTACACCTGAAAAACAATTGAATACCATACAGGCAAATGTTCATCCCTTGAAACTGCTGGCCTCTGATGAGAAAACTGAAAAGAGTAATCATGAAGATGAACCATATGGCCAGCAAAATGAGAAACCTGTTAAAAGTGGTCTCAATTTTTTGGATATGCTAATGAGCAAGGTTGGTAGTAGTGTCCAAGGTGTAGGCAGAACAGAATTAAACAAATCTTCCTCTACAAATGATATCAGCAGCAGCCATCAGCATCACAGTGAATATTCAAACGATTCATCTGATGGTTTTCTCGGTTTTGATGATAACGAACGGATACCTGGCATGCTAATGACACCCATTGTACCAAATTCTATCAAAAGCAATAATTCGATATTTATCAGTGAGACACTAAATGAATATATGCGTCAAAATGATTTGGACACGGATTACGATATCGATAAAGACAAGTCGTTTAAGCGTGTGCAATCTCTGCCAACCGATTTGGAAGGTTTGATGACACCCAAAACTCAACCACCCCACTTGGATATGCCTGCTGTACCAGATAATCTCTTGCGCTTTCGCACCGTGGCCGAGAGGAAAAGTTATTTACAAAAATTTGCCAAAAATTCCCGCCTTTCAATTATAAACAATGAAGCCTGCATCTATCGTGAGCTGCAAAAGAGAATACGTTATCAAAAATGTAAACCCAATACTCAACAAGTGACAGCACAATCCAATAACTCCTCCATGTCCTTTACCAGGAATGGTTGGATGGCAGCTTCCTTTATAAATACCGAATTTAATAGGTATTACTATCAAATGCTGGATGTTGATGGTGGAAAATATAAAGTAAAATTAAGGGGAGTTCGTGGCAATAATGATGAATTTCGCAAGAAACCTTATTTTAGTACGGTTAAAAATCCATCTAAAACATGTCCCCGCCTTTGCGTTGATGAAGACATGTGGCAGGATTTTAAGGTTATTAAAACTATCTCCCCAAAATCAAGGAAACTCAACAAGGAACCCCTGCCCTCGGTATTTAAGCCATGCCCATTGTCCCACAAGACCTTACAAAAACCCTTGGATGATGATGCTGCAGCTCTACTACTGGCCGGTGGTAGTATGGCAGTTGTTCGCATGCCCACAGTAGAGTTGGAAGTATTTCCAGAATGTGGCAAACCCTTAAATGAAATTGCCAAACGTTATTTGCAATATATTTTACCACATCATGATATTTCCCGTGAATGGGCGGAATTTAGTGTTTCCACTCTGAAACTACCAGGCTCCCTAAAAGATGCTGTAAAAGCGGCCACAGATAGTATACCAAGAAAATCATTTACCTTCGTCATACCCTATCTAAATGATCGTAATCATGTTCTTGTGCGAAGGGTGGTGGATCGTTCCGAAAAACTCGATGAGTCGTTTGAACAATGTGACGACGATACCGAAGAACTTGTACCCAAAGCTGATTTTACATTTAGACAAAATTTAGATACCAGCGATGAGTTATTATTGACTTGTGCTGATGTGGTTAGTGACATGATAAATACCGTGGCCATTAGTTGTAGTGAAAACTCCTTCATAAAAGATGATCCCGATATGTTAAGTGAAGACAAAAATGATACAAAATCATCAATATCGCCCATAAAGACTGAAAAACAGCAACAGCGACCATCATCGGCAGCTTCAAATACAAGTGAAAATAAAAAGCGATCAAAACAAAATCGAGTATTGTAAGTAAATAAATAGGATATAGCCTCTTGCATTGGAATCTGGTTTATATGCTCTCAAAAGTGTAGTATTGACCAGAAACTAATGTTAAAATAAAATATCACAGATTTTTCAATTAAAACTACCGATTTTTCAGATCGGAACTACGGCGTCTTAATGCAACCATAATTGATGCTGCGGTTAAACCGGAAAAAGGTAAATTGACTATGAATTATTTTTGAAAGTTATTTTGCCTAAATTTACTTATTAGAGCAAGTCCAGTTTAAGGCCCCTCATTGATTTATTTGTCATGTTTACCTTAAATAGTACTTGGAGCCCCGATTACATCCACATTTTCTTGACTTTAGGTCCCTCAATAGATGTTCCTTAATAGATGTTCTTTTAAAATCCACCTTTTCTTGTCTTTAGGTCCCTCAAAGGATGTAATTTAAAAATCCACCTTTTCTTGACTTTAGGTCCCTCAAAGGATGTACTTTAAAAATCCACCTTTTCTTGACTTTAGGTCCCTCAAAGGATGTACTTTAAAAATCCACGCTTTCTTGGTTGATGGTTCCTCAAAAAATGTTCTTTATAAATCCACGTTTTCCTGACATTAGATCCCTCAAAGGATGTACTTTAAAAATCTACGCTTTCTTGGTTGATGGTTCCTCAAAAGATGTACTTTAAAAACCCACGTTTTCTTGACTTTAGGTCCCTCAAAATATGTTCTTTAAAAATCCACGTTTTCTTGACTACAGATCCCTCAAAAGATGTTCTTTAAAAATCCCTCAAAAGATGTTCTTAAAAAATCCACGTTTTCTTGACTTCAGATCCCTCAAAAGATATTCTTAAAAAATCCCTCAAAAGATGTTCTTTAAAAATCCACGTTTTCTTGACAAAATATCCCTCAAAAGATGTACTTTAAAAATCCTCGTTTTCTTGACTTAAGATCCCTCAAAAGATGATGTTTAAAAATCACACGTTTTCTTGACTTTAGATCCCTCAAAAAATGTTCTCTAAAAATCCACGTTTTCTTGACATAAGATCCCTCCAAAGATGCTCTTTAAAAATCCACGTTTTCTTAACTTTAGGTCCCTCAAAAGATGTTCTTTAAAAATATCCACGATTTCCTCCATATTTTGCTTAGGGTTTGAACGGATAAACATTGTCGACCCTTTGACTACAACCTTGTTTTTAATGTACATCTTTTAATTGATTTTGCTTTCAGAGAAAAAGCCCTGCAATTTGGAATACTGTGCCATGGGCTGTGTGTGTGATAGCTTGGCAGATGGTTCACATGTTCGGGAACATTGCGGTAAAACTAAATGTATGTGGGAATGCAACTGTAAAACCTCCAATCAATCACGTATACTTCGCTTGGAGACTGATGTAAGTGGATTTGTTTTCAAATTTATATTCCTTGCGTATAAAACAAAGTGTTCCTGCTTTATTCCCATTATTTACAGGGTCGCACAATCACCACTGAGGATGCCTTTATGTTAAGACGTAAGGCCACCGCACGTTTGGCGCGTATGGAAAAAGAATTTACTTCAACTGTGGTCCTCACAGAAAATGAAACCCTGCTCATCAATGAAACCAACAATGATAAGAAACGTCGTTGTACCAAAGCTCCGAAACGTTATGAATATTATGAAGATGATACCGATGATGAGTTGAGGAAAAATTCTCCCAAAAAGACGGCCCTCACCACAATAGATAATGATAAAAATTTAGCTGTCGAAGTAAAAGAAATACGTGAACCTGTCTATATACAAGATACCATATTGGAACAACTAAAACATTGTACGGTGAATCTTGTGCGGTTGAAGGACATGGATAATGTGGCGCCATGGTGTTTGATACATCAATTGTATAAATGTTTCTGTAAAGGCAAGGCCCTGGATGGTAAACCCATGATAATTGAAAAGGGGGAAAATAATAGAACCATCGAACATGGTGGGGAGGAAGAACAAACAATGGTGCTGACGCCAACGGATTATAAGCCAAATACTAAGGCACGATATACTTTTGAAAAGGTGGAGAAATCCAAGAAATCCAAGGACCAGAGTGAACATGAAGAATCTGAGGAGGAGGACGAACAAAAAGAAGAAGAAGAGGAGGAGGAAGAAGAAGAGGACGAGGATAATGATGAGTCATATAAAGAACCACCTGCCAAACATAGAAGAAGGGATCGTCGTAAATCAAGAAGGGAGGAACGACGCATTTGGCGTAAGAGAGATGAAGAAGAAGAAAGAAGGAAATCTCGTCATAGAAAAGAGAATTCTGACAAGACTTCTACTAAGGAATCCAAGGAACCAATTCCAAAACATTCCCAAGAAACAGTGCCAGGTGTTGATAAAACTGATAAAACACAACACCAACCTGAAAAACCAAAACGTAGTTTGGAAGAGGTAAGAGAACGTTTCTTTGCCGAAAGACCCGAGTGTTGTAGACGTCAAATTCCCATACCAAGGAGAATGTTCTTATATTGCAATCGTAAGAGACGATCAAACGTTTTGAAGTACATCAGCGAACATGAAACGGAATCGACTCGTTTGTTGTTAAATGAACATGTTATGAGATCGGTTTATTATCACAAAGCCGACAATGAAAAGTTACGCAAACAACAACAAGACGAAGATGAACAACAAAACAAAGTTAAAGAAAAACAACGAGTGGAGAAACCGAAATCGAATGAACAAGAAGATAAAAGCAATAAAATAAGTGAAAAAGAAGTTTTGAACCCGGAAGTTAAACCTAAAGCCGAAGTTCAAGATGTTGTAGATCTCGTAGATGATGATGAAGAAGATGATGGCTTAAGCTTTGATATTAAGAAACAAAACGCTGAAATTACCAATACCCTGCAGGAGGAAGGTGATAATTCTAGTCCCTCACAAAATGTATGTGAACCCCCAGAACCTGCACAAGATGCCGTTATAACAATGAAGGAATTTGGTACTTTATCAGGTTTAAGTCTTGGAGAATCTAATGAATCCTCCTCAACATCTAACACAAATGATAACAGTCCTCCAGAAAGACAGGAAATAGTATTACCGAAAATTTCCAACTGCTTTTCTTTGAATGCCAAGGCAAATATTGCAAAACCTTTGTCGGGCTCATCAGCGGATGTACAAAAACTAAAGCAACATTTGGCAGATTTAACATCGGTAACAGATGTTAATTCTCCTGCCTTTGCTAGCCATGAAACTATAAGTGATGTTGGTACACAAAATTCTGCATTGGATACACTTAATCAATCTGATCCTGCACAACTCTCCACGTTAACGGATAATGAAAACATACGTGATGTTTACAATAGTGTTATACGCACCATGAATTCTTTGGTTAGCAAGAAAATGCAAGATGTGGACTTTGCTTTGCGCCGTGAAAGCCATATAATACCTGCCCCCAACACGGATATTTTGTGTATAATGAAATGGTCCAACTTTTTGGATGCTTTTTGCCAAGGATTTGCATTTATTTGGCAAGTCAAATCAAAGGAGGGTACCTATTTGGTGGCAACCATACGTAATATGATGCCCATGATTTGTGATGCCATGGGAGTGGTTAATATAACAGCCTTGAAACCGGATAGGGTACCATTGATGGCTAAAATGTTACTGCATAATGTGCGTAATGAACATACCTCGAAATTGGCCATTGTAATGCAGGGTAAGCTGACATATTGGGTAATAAAGGGTTTCCTTAAGGCCGATCCATCAATGGCATGTAATAAACCCACACCGGAGACACATCCTTCGTTAACAAAGAAAATCAATGTTTTGTGTACATCATTGGTTAAGCAAAGGCAAAAGGAAGAAAAGAAGAAACAACTGATGTTAAGCAAGAAAACCAATTTGCAAAATAATTTGCCAGATGAACCGACGAACACTAACACTGGCAATATCATGGCTCCAATGTTACAAGAACCTGTAACTATGACTCTTAGCTCTCCCATAACACCACTGCCGCCATATCCAGGGCAACAACAGCAACAAAACTTGCTGCCAATGTATCCAATACAGAAGTCGTCAGCGGTCGTACAACCACCTCCTCCTCCCTATAGTAACCCAACACCAGTAATTTCCAATCAAATCACAACACCACCAATCTTACCCCACAATGTGGGTCAAAATGTCGCCTTCCAAGCCACCGCGATGAACATTGAAGGAAGTTCTCGAAAACGTAAAGCCACCAGTGAAATCCCAAATGATCCTAGAATGGACTCATATGCCAAAATGAGCACCAATATTGAATTCCGTAAAGTCACTCCACAGGATGTCAATGAAATCTACTTGCCACACGTATACAAAGAGAACCACAAATGGCTGGTTCTCGATTTGCACAACGACTTTTCACATATTTTTGTACCAGATTTTCGTGATCTTGTATCGCTGGATCGAATACAAAAGGTGATTAATTTTGCCAAGCAAAAGAAGAAAATTGTTAAATTGCAATTTTTTCAAAATGCTCCCTTTGATGCCTTTGTCACTCCCAAATCGGGTAGGAAAATCTATTTCGGGCCTTTGAACATGAATACGATGCCACCTACTTTGATACTTTTGCAAAGTGTTGATGGCCAGATGATGTTAAGAGAACTTTATCAATTGAAACATAATATACAAACTTCGCCGGGGGAGAGAACAAAGGCATTTTGGTTATTACAAATGAATGGTCAAACACACTTTGAGATAGAGCCTACAGCGACAGCCTATGCTGAGAATTATATTAAAACCTCTGTGGATTCTAGTGGCGGAGGGCAGCAGGAGAACGCGGAAAAAGATGAAGATGATGAGGATTGTATGATAATAGATGAAGTGGAGAACCCGGTACAAGTATCACCATCACAACTTCTACCGCCTCCTCCTACTCCTCCTCAACCTCCACAACAAGCTGAGGTTTATAGACATTTTAACATTGCCTCGGTGGCAAATGATTTGCAAATTACACCGGCAACTTCCTGCGGTGTCTTTGTACCAGTTTCCGCTGCTGCTTCCATGAATGTGGCAAATAATTCCCTTGTAACGTTGCCAATTACAAATACATTGATACAACCAATTTTACCAATAACACCAGTG
Source organism: Musca autumnalis (assembly GCF_047663935.1). Taxonomy (NCBI): domain Eukaryota; kingdom Metazoa; phylum Arthropoda; class Insecta; order Diptera; family Muscidae; genus Musca; species Musca autumnalis. Next base: position 168,254,390 of record NW_027412088.1, read on the forward strand.
GTAAATTCAACACAAATACAACCACAAACCTTCTTTAATGTAGGAGCCCCCACAACTAATTTAATTACCGATGTTGTAACACTTCCCGCATCATCAACAGTAACACCGACCATTGTCCAAACAACATCTTCATCAGTGGCAAAATTCTTATCCTCTGATCTAATATATCGTGGTTCCCCAATTTACAATAGCCCCATCACTTTGGACAACACAAAAACTGCCACTGCAAAACAAAATTTGAACCAAATTCAGCCAAGACCTCAAACAACAATAACAGCAACTCAACAAATCTTTAAACCCTCAACAACAATCCAAACAACAAAAGATGTTGCAATGCCTGTGACAAGTATTAACCAGTCAACCGCCAGCAGCACAATGACAACCCTTACCCAACAACCTATTGCCCAAAAGAGACGGCGAGTCTCTATTGTTTGTCAAAATCAATTTGATCGGGCCACACAAAACATTGCCGTTAGTGCTGTTATAAATAAAATCTTGCCAGAAAATGTTCAGGATATACAAGTCAATCAATCATTGAATACCCTGAAAACTATTTCCACAATTGGTTCAACCGTAATTACCAAACTTAGTAATAACAATCCACAACAAGAACAGCAACAACATGAAGGTACAATGCTAAAAACCAATACTCAAAACCAAAATACTGGAAACACAAACTCAAAACCCTTGGTGTTTGATGTTAGTTTTGTAGATGGGGATGAGGAACCGGGGGCGTCAATTGTCATCAAGCCAAATAGTTCACCACAGAAACCAGCTAGCAGTAGTAGTGACATCACAACCACAACTACTAAAATAAATATTTCACAAACTCCAATGTCGTCTTCTTCCACGACAACAACGACACCCGTTTCTGCTGTACCCTCACCAAGATTTAGTATAAAAACAGCTGCCCGCAATGTTCCCTACAAAGTTGTCAAAATTCCTGCCTCATCATTCTCCACTGGTCAATTGCAACAGAAACTATTATATACCAAGCCAAATAGTGGTACTGTAATAAGCACCTCGACCAGCAATTCAACATCATCTGCAACAACACAAATATTCAACAAAACCCCAATTAGCACCAGTCAATCCTCCAATCCCCCCATTCCTATATTACCAAAGAAAGTTTTAAATACAACGAATCCCATTAAAATAGCGGGTATACCATCGATTGGCACACCTAATGCCACCATACAGTTAATTCCCACAAGCCAGGTGAGGATTGCACCAAAACCACCAGCAGCAACAGTGGTTAGTCAAACGCTAACATTAAATGCCGCATCCTCTATAGCACAATCTATAACAATAACTCCTGTAACAACCACAACACCTGCAACTTCAACATCAGTTACATATACCAGAATATTACCCAAAGTAACTTCTGCCCAAACCAATCCAAGACCATCAACAGCTATTGTAACAAATGTAGATATACAGCCCAAACAAGTAACGATCACAAATCCCATTAGTAGCTCTACAATAACATCGAATTCTCAATCTACAACAAAATCTCCAAGTAGCTCCAATTCTGGTTTGACTATAACAAGTGTACAATCTTTTGGAGTTGCACCATTGATAAAGAAAACTACCACCCAACAGCCATCCACCAGCAATGATGCTGCATCGCCGAAAATCAGAATTTCTCCACAAAGGCCTTTTTCATCACTATCAACCACGGCGAATGACAACAATAATAAAATGGAAGCCAGCAAATCTGCAGCAACAACAACACAACAACAATCATCAGCACCTCCTCCTAAACGTCTTGATAATGGTGGTGGCGGTGTTGGTGCTACCTTACCACCACACATTCAATATGGTTATATTGTATCACCAAACTATACCGATTACAAATTTGTGGCAAAGCGTGTTATGGAAGAGTTCTATGTCAAGGTACCCTCTGTGGGTATTTTGAAATTGATTGGCCTGAATGCTGTTAATAATTATCTGAATAAGTAAGTACATATAACCGACCCCTCCCCCAACTACACACACTTTTTAGTAACAATAACATAACCTAGTTTTATCAAGTAGCAACGGTTATTCATGTCTTTAAATCGTGGTCACTTATTATAGCCTCCCAAAAAGGGTCATACATAAATAGAAGACCTCCCAAGGGCTTCTTCTATGCATATAAGACCTCCCAAAGGGGTCTTCTATAAGTAAAATAGATAGAAGACATCCCAAAGGTGTTTTCAATAGACAGAAAACCTCCCAAAGGGGTCTTCTATAAATAGAAGGCCTCCCGAAGGGGTCTTCTATAAATAGAAGACCTCCCAAAGGGGTCTTCTATAAATAGAAGACCTCCCAAAGGGGTCTTCTATAAATAGAAGACCTTCCAAAGGGTTCTTCTACAGATAGAAAACCTCCTAAATGTGACATATTTAGATAGAAGACCTCCCGAAGGGGTCTTCTCTAGATAGAAGTCCTCCTAAAGGGGTCTTCTGTAGATAGAAGACCTCCCAAAGAGGTCTTCTATAAATGGAAGACCTGCCAAAGAGTCTTTTATAGACAGAAGACCTCCCGAAGGGGGGTTCTATAAATAGAAGACTTCCCAAAGGGGTCTTCTATAAATAGCAGACGTCTCAAAGGGGTCTTCTATAAATGGATGACCTCCCATAGAGTCTTTTATAGACAGAAGACCTCCCGAAGGGGTCTTCTATAAATAGAAGACCTCCCAAAGGGGTCTTCTTTAAATAGAAGACCTTCTAGAGGGGTCTTCTATAGATAGAACACCGCCCAAAGGGGTCTTCTATAGACGGAAAACCTCCCAAAGAGGTCTTCTATAGACAGAAGACCTCCCAAAGGGGTCTTCTATAAATAGAAGACCTCCCGAACGGGTCTTCTATAAATAGAAGACCTCCCAAAGGGTTCTTCTACAGATAGAAGACCTCCCAAAGGGTTCTTCTACAGATAGAAAACCTCCTAAATGTGTCATATTTAGCTAGAAGACCTCCCGAAGGGGTCTTCTCTAGATAGAAGTCCTCCTAAAGGGGTCTTCTGTAGATAGAAGACCTCCCAAAGAGGTTTTCTATAAATGGAAGACCTCCAAAAGAGTCTTTTATAGACAGAAGACCTCCCAAAGGGGTCTTCTATAAATAGAAGACACCCCGAAGGGGTCTTCTATAAATAGAAGACCTCCCGAAGGGGTCTTCTATAGATAGAAGGCCTCCCAAAGTGTTCTTCTACAGATAGAAAACCTCCTAAATGTGTCATATTTAGATAGAAGACCTCCCGAAGGGGTCTTCTCTAGATGGAAGTCCTCCTAAAGTGGTCTTGTGTAGATAGAAGACCTCCTAGAGAGGTCTTCTATAAATGGAAGACCTCCCAAAGGGGTCTTCTATAAATGGAAGACCTCCCAAAGAGTCTTTTATAGACAGAAGACCTCCTGAAGGAGTCTTCTATAAATAGAAGACCTCCCGAAGGGGTCTTCTATAAATAGAAGACCTCCCAAAGGGGTCTTCTATAAGTAGAAGACCTCCCGAAGGGGTCTTCTATAGATAGAAGGCCTCCCAAAGGGTTGTTCTACAGATAGAAAACCTCCTAAATGTGTCATATTTAGATAGAAGACCTCCCGAAGGGGTCTTCTCTAGATAGAAGTCCTCCTAAAGGGGTCTTCTGTAGACAGAAAACCTCCCAAAGAGGTCTTTATAGACAGAAGACCTCCCGAGGGGATCTTCTATAAATAGAAGACCTCCCGAAGGGGTCTTCTATAAATAGAAGACCTCCCAAAGGGGTCTTCTTTAAATAGAAGACCTTCCAAAGGGGTCTTCTATAGATAGAACACCGCCCAAAGGGATCTTCTATAGACGGAAAACCTCCCAAAGAGGTCTTCTATAGACAGAAGACCTCCCGAAGGGATCTTCTATAAATAGAAGACCTCCCGAAGGGGTCTTCTATAAATAGAAGACCTCCCGAAGGGGTCTTCTATAAATAGAAGAAGGGGTCTTCTCTAGATAGAAGTCCTCCTAAAGGGGTCTTCTGTAGACAGAAAACCTCCCAAAGAGGTCTTTATAGACAGAAGACCTCCCGAGGGGATCTTCTATAAATAGAAGACCTCCCGAAGGGGTCTTCTATAGATAGAAGACCTCCCAAAGGGTTCTTCTACAGATAGAAAACCTCCTAAATGTGTCATATTTAGATAGAAGACCTCCCGAAGGGGTCTTCTCTAGATAGAAGTCCTCCTTCCATTTATAGAAGACCTCCCAAAGGGGTCTTCTATAAATAGAAGACCTCCCAAAGGGGTCTTCTATAAATAGAAGACCTCCCAAAGGGGTCTTCTATAAATAGAAGACCTCCCAAAGGGGTCTTCTATAAATAGAAGACCTCCCAAAGGGGTCTTCTATAGATAAAACACAGCCCAAAGGGGTCTTCTATAGACAGAAAAAAGCCCAAAGGGATCTTCTATAGACAGAAAACCGCCCAAAGGGTCTTCTATAGACAGAAGACCTCCCAAATGGCTCATATATACATAGAAAACCTCCTAAATGTGTAATCTTTAGATAGAAGTCCTCCCAAAGGGGTCTCCTGTAGATAGAAGTTCTCCCAAAGGGTGTTCTGTAGATAGGAGGCCTAACAAAGGGATCTTCTGTAAATGGAATACCTCCCAAAGGGGCATCCCTAAACCACACTTGTTGCGTGCTTCTCTTCACCCTTTATCCGAAATCTCGTTTTTTACTGAATGGTTAGGAGAGATTTTTGTCTATATTAACTTTTGATCTTGTAGCCTTTTACACCTTACTATATTTATCAATAATTATGTTAATATTCTATTCCATTTATTTTACAGACATATGCAGAAAATGTCAAATAAAAACACACGACTGGGTGAATGGATATTTGTGGCTGCAAGTAAAGCTGTACAAATGCAAAATGTAAGTAGAAGTAAGGGCTATATTACACCATATGCTTTTTCACATGTATGACATCAGCTGGTGTGAAAAAGCATATGGTGTAATATAGCCATAAGAAAGGCATCTAAATGTCTATTGGATGGAACTCTTACTCTATAAAGATATTGTCTACAAGAAGTATTTTTTTGTATATAAATACTAAAGATGTGTGAATATGTTTATAGAAACTTTCAAAATTTATAGATTTACATAACCCTTAACCCCTTGCCAATAACCTAACCTAAAATCTCTGCAATCAAAAATTATTTGCTAATTAATTTTACCCGCATTTTTTTTCTCTTTTTAGCATCAAAAATCCATGCTTGTACGTAAATCAAAACCCGGATCAGTTGGCGATTCCCCCAAAAAATCATCAGATATAAATAAATCACCAAAGGTTGTGAATGTCACTTCCATGAGTGAACCGATATTAATAGACGATTAAATCGTAACTGAAGTTCAACTACCATTAACGAACAATGAATGAAACAAAGGAAGACAAAAATTGTAGCGAATATATTTAAAATTTCACTCCTTTCCCATTTTTTCCCACTTCACAAAATTAGGCTTTGTACATATACACTTCGTATACAACATATAGGTTATTATTATTACTTACTTATACTTAGTTTTTCATTTTTGTAAAACAAATTATTTATTTTTTAAGTGATTCTATACGTTACAGTCGTGTTATTTAGTGGTAGCTTTACTTATTTTTTATTCATTCTAACAAAGGCTTAGTTTTTACTCGTATTTAAATTTAATTTGTTTCTCCCAACAACAAAGTTGAAATATTGTTGTGTTTCTTCTTTCTGGCTATACAGAGTTTGGCTAATTTTCGTTTTTTATGAAAATTAATTTTATAAAAAAAAATCCTATGTTAGGTTTTTTTGTTTAAATTGCCAATATAAAATGTAATATATTGGTCCTAGAAAACAAATTTGTTCAGCTAAAAAAAAAACTTTTGAATAAACAAAACTTGAGTTTTTATGAATTATCAAAAGCATATCGAACTATTTAAAAGTGTTTTTATTACATTAATAAATATAATGAAACAAGTGAACATTGAATGAAGTGAAGTCCCCGGGCATGCATACAAGATATTGTGGATATTGTAGACAAATACTTGGACACAACTGTACCGTATTCCAGTTTTCTATTTAGAGAACCGTAAAATAAGTTATAAAGGAAGTTTCGGCAGTTCAAAAGTGTTTCCACCATTCAGGATATAATATCAGAAGTTAATGTCTCGAATATGTATTGTATTTGCATTGCCAGTTGTCTCTGCGTCCAAATTGAACTTTTTTGTTACGGGCGGCATATTTATCAAGCCAGATGAATTAGCAATCCGCTACAACAAAAACATATCAAATGTCAAGACCCATATTTCGAAAAATATAGACTTCCCACCGGAAACTATCGGGCATGTTCTGGAATTCACCGTGCATCCATTTCACATTACACATGCACTTCATCTGTGAAAGCAATTGCGTTTCTGTATTTCACGTGAAAAGAGCTTTCATATTTCACGAAAGAACTTTGGAAAGCTTTATTAGAGCTTTCAAACTTTGGCTGACTTCCGTATTGTCAGTTGATTTGTATTCGTGCATGAAACTAGGGGTTCTTTAATCGTGTTCCATACTAGAGTAATTTTATGAAATTGCAGTAATGGGGATATCGTAGTAGCCCATCGGTGGCCGGACGGTTTCATCAACTGATAATCGATAGACTTGATCCACCTCGAGGTAGTTCATCTGCTACCTTGTTTCCCATAACGTTGCTGTGACCCGGAACCCAACATAGCTTTACACAATCTTGTATATACTGCAGAGCTTTCCTGCAATCAAGAATAGCTATTGAATTTATGGTCCATGACTTGAGAGCATTGAGGGCCGTCTGACTATCGACATATATAGTCACCAGTCCTATAAGACTGCCTTCAGCTGCTTTCCTGATAGCCAGAATCTCCGCCTGAAAAACACTACAATTATCGTTGAGCTTGTATGAGTTTCAATTAGTGGATTCTCGCAGTAGACGTCAGCGCCAGTACCTTCTTCCATCTTGGACCCGTCTGTGTATATTGCCAGACCGTCCAGAGGAGATATGAATCAGCCATGCGTCCCTGCTTGGGAAGATGACGGTTAAGGAGTCAAACTTGAATGAGGTAGTCATATAATCGCTTACGCAACCATTGTCACCTAACTCAAGTCGACTATCAATTAGTTTTAGGACATTCGAGTGTTCAAAGTGTGAACTACGCCAACACCCTGACTAAAAACAGTTTTCGCCTCCTGAAACTGGATTAGGATGTCCAGAGGTTGGAGATCCAGGATGACGTTAAAAGCAGCTTGAGGAATACTTTTAAACGATCCGGTAATCAGCAGTGACGCGGTTCTTTGTACACTTGATAATTTGGAAAGCAACGCTTTATTCCCAAGAGCTTGCCACCAGGCCAGTCCCCCATAGGTAAGTATGGCAGCACCACGGTTACATACAGCCAGTGTATGATCGATCTGTGGTCTCAATCCCCAGCTTTTCCCAATGGAGTTCTTACAGGAATAGAGTGCCATGAGTCCTTTCTTCGTTCGCTCCTCTACATTTCGTTTCCGTGACAAGCGATGGTCCAGAATAGTGCCGAGGTATTTAGCTTCCGTAGAAAGTTCCAGGGCCAGTCCAGGACTGGAGGCTCGAAATTGAGAATGTTGCGTTTCTTAGTGAATAGTACAAGCTCTGTTTTTTATGGGTTTACACCCAGACCGTTGTTCTTGGCCCAGTTTGCAAGTTGTACTAAGGCTCTTTGCATGAGCTCAGACAGGGTTGGTAGGAATTTGGCACTTATCAGCACCACAACATCATCAGCATAGGCAACCACCTTGGTCTTCAGCCGATCGAAACACACAAGTATTTCATTTATTACCAGAAGCCATAGCAGAGGTGAGAGAACTCCTCCCTGCGGAGTGCATCTGATAACAGATTTCCTCACAGAACTCTCTCCTATGCATGAGTTGATGATTCTACTTTTCAGCATCTCATCAATCCATTCCACAAGGATAGAGGAAATACCTGTGTTGCTGAGAGCATTGTAGATTGATTAAAGCTTCAAGCTTGAAGGTCCCCTCTATATCGAGAAAGGCCGCCAGAATGAAGCCTGAATATGCTTCTCAACGTGCCCGACCTCCTCATGCAGGGCAGACTCCACTGATATGCCTTTAGTATAGGCATGTTGTGATGATATTGAGATTTAGTTATGTTCTAATTTCAAGATCCAGTAACCTTTCTAGCATTTCTAAGAGAAAGGAAGAAAGACTAATTGGTCTGTAGTCCTTTGGTAATGTGTGACATGGTTTCCCCGCTTTGGGGATTTAGGTCACCTTTACCTCCTTCCACAGACCAGGTATGTGCGATAACAGTAAACAGGCCTTAAAAATTTCTACAAGGATAGACAGTGCTGGCTCAGCCACATTCTATAGCATTTACCATCTGGTCCTAATGATTTATAGGGCTGGAAACTGTTGATCGGCCACCGAATTCTTGTGTGGTTAGTTATTTTGTCAATCAGCTGTTCATCCTCGACAGTTCGGACTCGACTGTGACTTGCTGTTGGCAAGACTCTGTCGAAGTCGGCACAACCGGGAAAATGAACCCCTGACAACAGATCCAGAGTCTCTAGTCCGGAGTTCGTCCAGGACCAATCGCTCCGTTTGATGCTACCTATTGATTTTGGGTCCTTAGATAGTATCTTACGAAACCTGGCAGCTTCACTAACTCCTTCTATCGACTCACTGAAACTAACCCAAGAATTTCGCTTAGCTTTCTTGATTTCACTCTTGTACTTATTGAAATTGACCTTGTAGGCATCCCAATCCGTACCGAGTTTCGTCTTACTGGCTTTATTGTAGTATTTCCTTGCTGCTTTACGCAGCTTGGCTAATTGTTTGGTCCCCGACACCGGTTGGGATTTCTTCCACAGCTCTCTCGACTTCATCGACAGTGTGGATAGTATTGTTTCCACATAGTTTTGATGCCGTCAGAGCTTCGAATTTACCCCAATCCGTTCTCCTGGGATTTCTATGAGGGCTCTGTGTTACCCCCAAAAGGAGCACTTTTGCGATACCTTCCTAGTCTCAACATTAGAATCGTCCATGTTGGTCAAGCTTATGTCAATGACTGCCCTCCTTAATCTATTTTGAAACGTAGGAGTGTTACTCCTATTGCAAATTCTTAAATCATTTTTTAAAATAAAATTGAAAATGTACTCATCTCTGGTGTTTGTGTCACTGCTTCCCCAGTGGAAATAGTGGGCATTGGCATCACATCCAAGGACGACCCAGCCTATGCTCCCTAGTTCATCCACTATATCGTGAGGGTCTTCATAACGCAGGTAAATCGAAGACAAACCGAGCTTCTTCCATCCGTACCGTGGTTATATCACCGCTACTGTAATTGGACTGAAGGATTAGCTTAAGATTCTTTTTAGCAACTATACATGTCCTCACCTTGTCCCCATTCGAGGCCGCTCTATTTACTCTTTTCACTTTATTTTTGTATAAATAAGGTTCCTGGCCTAGGGCGATGTCGGTATCTTGAGTCGAGAGGGGTTTCAGTAGTTCAGCAGCAGCAACTTTGCAATGATGCAGATTTATCTGTACAAAGCTAAGCTTTTGCCGCTTCCTACCTACCGGTGCTTTGGTGGGATTCGGAAACATAATCGTTCTAATCCACAGTTCAGCACACCTCCTCGACTTCTTAAAAAGTCCTCTCTGGACTTGTCAGTGGCGAATTTGATGACCAGTCCGTCATTCTTCTTAAAGGAATCGAGAATCCTCCAATTCCACATCTGAAGACAGACGTTCTGCTTCTCAATCAACTTCGGTGTTAGTCCAAGCTCTATTGAAGGAGGAGGGACTCAATACTGAGGTTATCATCCCACATGGTATCTCAGACAAAGGTACAACCGCCAGATTGCTACCTTAACTGTTTTAACATGAAATCTACCGATTCCTTGTTTTCGCAGCTAATTACCTTGACTCACTTGTAAAGAGCAGCCTGGCCTAGCCGCACATTGATCTGGTCAACCACGTCCGAGATGAGGATATCCCGAAGACGATCCTCTACTAGCAACCAATGACAGTCGCTGATACGCCCAATGAGGTCAGCCCTGTCTATGATCGCCAGCCGGATCTCACCCAAGACAATCCGTCGAACAGCGATGTGCTTCGGATTTGACGAGCAAGAAGTCGGCAGAACAATAGGCTTTGCGTTGTCCTTACTCGCCTTCGTGGACGAACAGGGAGACTGTAGAACGCTAGGTCCTGTATTGTCCTTACTCGCCTTCACAGACGGGCTTGGAGTCTGCAAAACACTAGTTTCCGCGTTGTCCGTACTGGCCTTCGCGGACGGGCAAGGAGTCTGCAGAGCACTAGGTTTTGCGATGTCGTCACTCGCCTTAACAGACAAGCTTGGAGTCTGCAGAACATTAGGCTTCGCGTTATCCTTACTTGCCTTTGTCGACGTGCAAGGCTTCAGAGAAGAAGCACATGATGAAGAGGTTTTAACCTTTTCAACAATGATCCTCTCACTCCTCTTCTACGAAGCAACCGATGCCGACGGATAGACCGGCTGTGACAACGTAGACTTCTTCGCAGAACGAGGTTGTTTCTCATCGTCTTTTGGATCGGTCGACCGAGGTCTGCTATCCTTTGAGGAAATTTGTACAAACTTTTGGGTTATCGTACAGACCTATTAAAGACTCCGACACATACGGTCCGTTAAGTGACACGTTGGGGCACGGGTTCTCCCAAAAAATTTAAATTATGTTTAGCTTTAAAGCCCTCGGCATATACGGTCCGTTTAGTGACATGTTGGGACACGCGTTGTCCCAAAAAATTTGAATTATGTTTAACTTTAAAGCCCTCGGCACATACGGTCCGTTTATGGCCCCGGCACACACGGTCCGTTTTGTGACACGTTGCGCGTTGAAAACCACAACCACATGAATAATGTGTAAGTGATGCCAAGTTTGTTCTTGAAGTTTTCATGTGGTTGTTGTACCGCGACGCTCAACGCATCGTATGTACCGAGCGCTTAAGGTGTGAACAGAATGAAATACGCCGCTTTTTTCACGCTCATGTAAAAGATTAAAGGCCAAGTACTACCTAATTCAAATGCTGCCTAATTCATATGAATTAGGTAGTACTTGACATTTAAGCGCTCGGTACATACAGTCCGCGTTGTCCCAAAAAAGTTAAATTATGTTTAATTTTAATGCGTCAGCCATATTGTTGTTTTTCAAATAACTTGCTTCACTTAGAATTTTTTCATGTGGTTGTTGTAACGCAACGCACCGTATGTGCCGAGCGCTTTAGTGTTTTACATGAAACTGAGCGTGAAAAAGCGGCGTATTTCATTGTGTTTCTACCTTTAATGCGTCAGCCATCACTTACACATTTTACATGTGGTCAAAGACTAATGAATTTATAGACGACGGAATGCTCTCACCGAGTCTGTTCGAATTAAGTGTGGTAACTAAGAAACTCAATATAAAATGCCAAAAGATACAAGTTAATAAATATTTTGTTCTGGCAAAAGATTTAGTCCCAATTTACATTAGGCGAGTTTACTTGCGGCAATTGTCAGTTTAATGGAGAGAGAGGTGAGGTATATGGAAACCCTTTGCCTCTCAACACCCTCTCTCACCCACAAACTGACAATTGCCGCAAGTAAACTCGCCTAATGTAAATTGGGACTAACATGGGGTTAGTTTTTAATGGGACTATATTCTCTGATAAAATGTCCAAGATAATATTGTCATTTTCCCCAAAAATCGTCTTCGAACTTTTTTGAGTTTGCGGGTTTGAGTAACTTGACCGCGGAAAAATTGAGTAATCCGTCGTCTATAAATTCATTAAGGGCCAAATACATACGGTCCGTTGTGTGACGCGTTGCGCGTTGAAAACAACAACCACATGAAAAATGTGTAATTGATGCAAAGTTTGATCTTGAAGTTTTCATGTGGTTGTTGTAACGCGACGTTTAACGGACCGTATGTGCCGCGGCCTTAAGAATGTCGGGCAATGTTGCGTTCCTGAATTCTTCCATGTTCGAACGATATTTTCAAAAATATCCCAAAAGTCTGATTAACTTGATATCAATAATATCAACTTTACACTTTCTT